>NC_062221.1:15872500-16525000 GCF_902686445.1 Sciurus carolinensis | reverse complement strand
CTCCCTACCTGTGGGAGGAGGAGTCTGAGCTGCCAGACCCGCAGCTTGGAGTGTGACGCTTCTCACTGCCCCTTCCAGCAGCCAGAGAGGAAGCTGAGCCCGTCACACAGTCGGCTGGGTGGATTTGGCAGAGAAGAGCCATGAGCAAGGACATAAGCTCCAAGGAGGCACCCGACAGGGTGGCCCTGGGCAGGAGCCAGTTGCCCTCTCTTTGCCAGCACTTGCTGGAGCTGAGCATGTACACAGGAAGCTCACCATGTGCGCTCACCACTGTAGAAGAGGGGCACTTAGTGGAATTGAGTTCCAATGGTGTCTCCACGATGGCCACACAGATGCTTCACCGTCAAAGTAATAAAATCCAGCAACTGTCCTCCAGCAACTCAGCATCTCTATTCCAGCCTGGTCTCTCAGAGGCGGGAGCTGCTGAGGGGTCTGAGGCGCTGCATCTCCACCTCCCAAGCAACACACCCAGCCAGGCTCTCAGCCTGGTCTCCCCCTTCCCCTCCTCTGCCCATCCACACCTCGGGGCTACAGCTCTCAAAGGTGTCTTTCTTTTGACAAAACAAAAACGAAATTGATGCTCCTCACATGGCTAATCAAGAGAGCTGAAGCCATTCAGGCAGGTAAGGAAGTAAGTACCCGCATGAGTGAAGGACCATGGAGCTGCCCTGCTCGCCCTGCTCCCAGCTGCCTCTCCATGGAGTCCCCTGGGCCTCCGTCAGACCCCGTTCTCCAGTCTTTCCCATTAAGACACACTCACGAAGGCAAATGGAGCTCCTGCTCTCTGTAGTGGAAAGTGTGAGCCAGGAAGCGTTCCTTCCTGCCCTATAGAGAGCAGACGGAGCCTTCAGCTGGCTGGGGTCTCGCCTCAGTCTGCCATGTTGGCCACTTGGAGCAGAACGTGAAGCAGCCCAATCTAGTTTTGTTTTTGTTTTTTGATGTACAACTATTATAGAATTTCTAACACTATGTTGAAATGATCACTTTTCTGTTTGTCTTCTCTCATAGCCTGTGAGCAGCTTAAGGCATGTGTCTGATTTATTCCCTTACTACCAGGGTAAGCCTTGATTTATAAAGTGTATACTTAGCCAGTGGATGACTGGGATGGATGGATGGATGGATGGATGGACAAATGGATGGATGGAATACTAATGGAATGTCAGACCTCAGAAGCAGGGGCAAGAGGTAGTTTGGGCGTGGACTTCTGATGTATGGAACATTACATGTTGACTGTAGTGACATGAAGCAATTGTATTTGTTTGGGAGATTTTACATGGCCATATAGTCTGGCTGAGGAGCCAGCATAAGAGCCAAGGGATATTTTCAACCTGTGGGTATTTTAGACCTACCTAAAATATTCTCAGTAAATAGAGCTAGTGTAGTGCCTGAAGCGAGTTTAAAACAGTAAATACAGCCTGCTATGTTGGAATGCTGTTGTGTCTCCCCCATCCCTGCCAGATTTATACATTGAAATTGAATACCCAGAGTGATGGCCGTAGGAGGCAGGGCCTTTGAGAGGTGGCTAGGTCATGAGGCCAGAGGAGAATTAGTGTCCTTATTTCCAAAGGACCCCAAGAGACCTTGTCCCTTCCACCATGTGAGGACCTAACAAGAACCTGTTAATTTTGATGCTCTCTCTCTTTACCGTGGATCTGCCGGCACTTTGACACTGGAGAGCCCAATCTCCAGAACTAGAAGAAATAAATTTGCATTGTTTATAAACCTCTCAGCTTACCTTATTTGGTTATTGAAGCTCAAATGGACAAAGACACAGCCACTTCAGAAACCACCTTGGGACATCATGTACACCCTACAGAGGATGCTAAGCTGGTATCTATAGCAGGGAACACCTCCCAAACCATCCTGGTGAATCATGGCTTCTTGGGGGTCTTAGGAAACACTATGAAGACGAGAACCTCAGAGGTTCTCAGGAGACTTCATTGGCAAGTGAGGTCAGCCTAGAAGCTCTAGAAGGCAGTGAGATATCTCAAATATGGCTTGTAAAGGGAGAAATAATTCTCCCACTTAAAAAATAAGCTAAATATTTCTCCACCATGAAACATTCATAGACCCCCTCCCAAGCTGACCTTTCTATTATCCTAACAACCATATCCTACATAGGAGATCATTTCTAAGAAGCAATGGAGAGCTTTCCTTTTGGAAGTTCTTATGTCTCAAGACGTCACCCAGAGTCCTTCCTGTCTAAAGAACACTTACTCTGTCTCCTTCCTGGCTCTAGAGCTATCAATATCCTCCCCATCATCCATTGCAGGAATTCCACAATTTTATAAATCCCAACCCTCTGGGTTATAAATGTCTAAATCTGCTCTCATCACCAAAAGGAAACTGAAAAAGCTTTAAGATTTTTTTTTAATGGAGTCTGACTCATGAGAAGGAAATTATTCACCACAAAAATACCTTTCCCACGAAAACACACAAGGGGAGATAAATTCAGGTCAAGGCAAGTTTAAAATATCCAGTGACTGTGCCCTTAAACTAGTTCATCCATTATAGCTCCTCTCAGGTCGAGAAAAGTACTCTGCACTGAGGTATGCGATAAAGACCTGTATTTAACTGAACTGGTCCCCAGTTCAAACCTTCTCCTACGCAATTCAAGTCTCTTCCACAATCTATCACTCAGCTCTACTTGTCTCTTTGTTGTTCGTCTTTCCCCAGTAAGACTGAAAACCATTCTAGAAGGCACTGAAGTGTAAGATCCATTTGGATAGGAATTGTGACATTTTAGCTCATTTCTGAATTGCATCAGCTAACATGCCTGGTACATGAAAGTCACTTGATTGGCTCTGCCCAGTGGACGGCTGCAGATCCATTGAAGCTATGTAGTAGAGTGCTTAGGAGAGGAGACTTGGGAGCCAGGCTTTCTATGTTCAAATCCCACATCTGCCACTTTCTAACTGTGTGACCTTCAGCAAGTTTGTTGGACCTAAGTTTCCTCATTTGAAAAATGAGGACAAAATGGCACTAATTGTTGCCACTGGATATTATCAGATGACTGTGAGGATTGAATGAATGAATATATTTAAAATGTTTAGAACAGGGCTTGGAGGACAGCACTTACTAAACAGAATGTTAGATGCTAGTTTTCTAGACTGTGATATTGCTTATACAATGGCACCATGTAGCTAGACTTCAAAGAAAAGCCAATATGGGTTTCAATCCCATCTCCGCACCTCACTAGTGTTGTCAGCGTAGTCAGGTGTACTTGACCCGGGTTATCCCTAGTTCCCTTATTTGTGAATTGAGAACAATCAGATCTAGCCACAGAGCTTCTGGAAGCATGAGTGACAATGAACATCAGGCCCCTCTCCCTTCCTCCTCCATCCTCACAGTGCCTTTCGCTTCCCCTTTATGGTTCTCCTCCCCTGCCTGGGTCTTCCTAGGAGTCCCCCTGGACCCTCTGTTCTTCCTTCTCGTGCTCCCTCTTGGGGTGATCTTATTCCGGCATAGCTTTGATCACAGGCTGAAGTTTCAAATCCTACCTCCCACCCAGAACTCCCCGCTAAGTTCCATCCCAACCCCCAACCTCTCCACTGGTCTGTTCTGTTCCCCAGACATGCATAGTCAACACGTCCAGGGCTGAACACATTACCTCTGCCCCAGTCCCGAGCCCCCTCCTGTATCTAATACTACACTGAGCCGCGCCAATGCCCACCAGATACTCAGCATATTTGGGTGTCTTCTTTAAACCCCTCACCACTGACATTGTGATGCTCCCCAAATTAGATCGGTTCTCCCTCTCCAGGTTTTTTTTGAATGGCAGCTACCTCACCTTAGTTCAGGACTCCAGTTGTCTCCTACGTGACTTTCAGAGTTTCCCAATGGGCTTCCCCTGCCTCCCCTCAGTCTCCCTATTTTCCATAGTGAAACCTTAGTAAAGTTTCTCTAGATTTTTGAAAGAGAAATCCGGATGTGGTGTTTCCAAGGTTTAAAAGGCTTCAGTGCATCCTGTTGCCCTAAAAGCTGGGTGCAACTTCTTCAGAGGCTGTAAATGTCTTTCATAATCTGATCCCAGACTCCTCCTCACCCTAACACCCTCTGTTCCCTTCTCAGACTCAAGTCTGGTTCCTGACTGTTCAATGTCCCTCAATTCCTCCTGTCTCTGATCTTGACTTGTTGATCCCTCTGCCCCAAACCTTGATTGAATTTTCAGCCTCCAAACCTTCAAGTCTCAGCAGAGCCTTGGAAGCTGCTTCTATTCATCCTTCCCTGGTCTGTATAGGGTACCCTCCTCCAGGTTCACCTGGGGCCCTATGACTGTCACCATCCCAGCATGCACTGCTCTGGGTTGGCTGTCTGTTTACAACTTCTTCCCCATGAACTATGAACTCTTTGAGAACAGGGAAACTTCATCAAGCATCCTGTATTTTCCTACCTGCCATATAGTAGTCATTCAGTGAAGAATGAATAAAAAATAATTGACATTAGTTGTCATTTCTTTATACTCTACTGAACTCATCTAACAAGAACATGACACGGATGGGCAAAACACCTTTGAAATCATAAAGTCTGCTGCTCTTCGACATTCTGTTGGAACTTGTGATGTTCATCCCAGACACCTAGATTCCAGAGCTTTTCTATCCCAACTGATATGTCCAGCATCCAGGTGGCTAAAGGATACCCATTTAGCTTGAAGTGTGTTTTTTCCTTCCACAGGTGGTCTTCTAGAGGGGAACTGTCTGTACCCTGGAATAGGTACATACTAGGACTCAGGGCCAAATTCAACTCATTACCTCATTTTGTAAATAAAGTTTTATTGGAAACAGCCATACTTACTCAATTACATACTGTTTAGGTCTTCTCTCATGCCAAACTGGCAGAGTTAAGTAGTCATGACAGCATCCTTATGGTTTGCAAAGCCTAAAACCTTTACTCTCTGTCGCTAATGATGAAAAGTTGCAGACACCTGCTGTAGGGCTTATCTAAGAGCACATAGGCCCACCCAGCTCTGTGCTAAGATTCAAATATGCAAAGCATGATGCCAGAAAGGGTCATGGTCTCAAATCCAATTTCCATGGCTGAAAGGCATTTCTAATACCTTCTCTTTGATAATGCTTGATGTTGTCCTAAGTACTTTCAGATCCATTAAGGGAAAGAGCTTTAAATAGAAATGCCACCGCTCATGGGTGAGGTTGCTCCTGCGGCACTGTGGACCACTATCTGAGTTGCCAGGCCCTTGAGGACATCTCACTGCCTGCATCTCCATCAGACTCACTACTTACCAACTGTGTGAACATGAAGAAGTTAAGGCACTTCAATTCTCTGGGCCTCAGTTTGCTCCTCCATAAAATGTGTTCAATGGGATTAATATCTATCTACCAAGTCATAATGGAGAGAGATGGCTCATGTAAAGCTCTAATCAGAGTTTAACTTATTTAAAATGCTTCATATATGTTAACTGGATTGTTTTTGTTTGACTTGTGCTAGAAATTCCAAGATCTGGATTTTGAGTTCCCTCTCGCAGCTAAATTTCTAAAAGTTGCTTTTCTTCATATTATTCTTCTGCATGAAATCTTCTAGTGATCTCAGTGCCAAACTGGAGACTTTACTCATTCTGGTGTCACTCAGTTTATAAATTAGGAAAAATAATATATATCTTTCAAGATGGTTGTGAGGATTAACTACAATATAACACATGCTTCTTGCACATAGTAGTCTCAAAATATATCCCTTTTGTCCTTCATGCTTTTAGGATATGGCTTTTGGCACACACTTGGGTACAATGGACTGATGAGGGTACATTGCCCCAGATAGCAGTGTTGCCAAAGATTGGCCTCTGAGGGCCACATGGAGGGCCCTGACAGTCCCTGTACCCTCCCATTTCCATGAAGATTTTCCAGGTCAGCAGCTCTCTAACCAGAAGGGTGGAGGAGAGCTTCCATGCTTCTGGGTATGGAAGCAGATCATCTGTCTGGGGGGACATTTAGACACATACATGACCATACAGTGTTAACTGATGAACCAGTACCTAAATTCTTTCGTGGATTGTGCAACTCTGGGGACACCTGTGGGTCTGGGTGACTATAACTAATCTTATTTGCTGTAACTAATGGAGACTCTGACCTTCTATTCTCTGGTGGGGAGCCCTTGAGGTCTACCTTGTGTGCCATCAGGCCCCGGGCAGGGCGGAAGCCTCAGGTGCATGTCCAGGGCTCCTAAGCTCTCTCCTACAGTGCCTTCCCAAACTGGGGGTAGAGGCATGACTGGTCTTTATCCAAGATTTCAACTCTGCTTTGAGCTAAATGATTTAAGAGATGAGGCCACTGTGCTGGAAGGCAGGGGACAAAAGTGCTTGAGAAGAGACCCAGATATGGAGAGGAGGTCACAGTGAAGAACAGGGTATGTACGAGCCTAGAGAAGTTCAAGGGGTTGGTTGTGGGTGGTGATTGTGCCAGATGGTGTCAGGATGAACCAAGAGTCATGGGCTCCTGAAGCTGCCTCTACCTGCAACTTGTCTGGACTCCTGAGCCCGTGCCAGCCCCATTCTGAGCCTCAGCATCAATGCACCGATGTCTGGGATTTCTATTTGATGGTCTCTAAGGGCATCTCCATGCACCTAAAGTGTCTGTGTCCCTTGGGATAAGAATCCTCTAATTGTAATTTCTTTTTCAAATTGATCAAGCACTTAAATAGAATCTACTTTGAACTTTTCTAAAAATGTTGTAATAAAAATATTCTTTTTACAAGCATTAACAGAGCCTGAAGAGTTGTTAACTTCTAACTTTACTTTAAAAATGTTGCTCTACTGTCTTCTGAAATGTATTATTTCTAATGAGTCTGGGCAATCTATCAGTCTTATCTTTGCTTCTTTGTGTGTAGCAAAATTTTCTGATTTTATTACCTAATGCTGCTTTTCAGCAAATTGATCACAGCGAACCTCATGCTTCTCCTTCACTCCTTCTACTTGGGCCCACTGAGTGTCTTCCAGTTTTACAGTTTTCATCACACTTGTTAAATTTTCAACCACTCTTTCCTCAGATATTTTCTTTCTATTGCCACTCCCACTTTCTGAGACTCTAATTACATGTGTACCAGACTGTTTGATATTGTCCTGGGTATTGTCCTCTGATATTCTGTTCAATCAGTTGTTCATTCTTTTCTTCCCTTTTTATTTCATGTTGCACAGTTTCTTTTTCTATGATTTCAAGTTCATCACTTCTTCTCCTGTAGTGTCTAACCTGGTGTGAATTCGATCCACTATATTTAATCTGTTTTCTTTGTTCAATTCTAGAAGTCATATATATAATTAATATATGTATATTATATGTATGTATATAATATCTATAAAATTTCCCAAGTCTTTCCTTATCTATGTATGCTTCCTTTCTTTTCCTTCTTGAACATATGGAATATATTTATTGTGCTGTTTTAATGTCCTTATCTGCTAATTCTATTATCTATGTCACTTCTGGGTCTATTTCTATTGCCTGGTTTTTCTCCTCATTATGGGTCATGTTTTCCTGCTTCTTTGCATGTGGGTAATTTTTTTATTGGATTCTGAACATTGTGAATTTTATTTTATTGGGTTGCTACATGGTTCTTGTTTTGTATTCCTTTAAATACTTGGGGACATTGTTCCTGAAAGCTTTTAAATTATTTAGAATCAGTTTGGACTTTTCAGACTTGCTTGTAAACATTGTTAGGTGGGACCAGATCAACTCTTTCCCAGGGGTAATTCGTGTCTACTGCCAAGGCAATATTCCATGCATCATTTATTACCAGGGTTTTCTTCATTGGCTTGTGGGACTATTCCAAGCCTGGGTGAGCTCCAGGAATTTTTCTACCTGCTCCTTTCTAGTGGATTTCCCCTCAGCCCTGGTAGTGTTCTCATGAGCGTTCTCTAATCAGAACTTGAGGGGAACCATCTGGAGAGTTCCAGAGTATTCTCTCCTGCTCACTCCATCTCCTTTCTCTCTGATACTCTACCCTACAAATTATAAAATGATAACTACCATGACCTTTCTGAATTTCAGACAATGACCTCTTAACGTCATGTAACTGCTGAATTCCATTTAGGTGCTCTCTCTCCATGCTTGTGGCCCTCCAACTGGCCAGGCAGTTAGCCTAAGAGTAAGGTGCTCTCACTTGCCCCGTTATTTCTGTTATACAATATCTGAAAACCATTGTTCTATACCTGTCCCCAGAGTTCTGGATTTTTAAAGCAGAAGGATCCTGTTATGCCATCATAGCATGAAGTGTGAGTCCTGCAGATACTATTTTTATCCTTGTTCCATAGATGCTGAAACCAAAGCACAGAGGTAACTTTCCCAAGCTTGCACAGTTAGCACAGTCCAGGATTTGAAGTCATGTTCTTAAACTGTAGCCTCTATCATCTCAAAAGCATTTCTGTAAATCTAATAAAATCTGTACACTTGATAATTTGGTATTTCCAAATTACAGAGAAAGGAAGTCAACGTGTGTCTGCATGTAAACCTATTCAGTATTCGAAGGGACAAGCCCCCTCTGCTTCTTCATGCACTTAGAGTTAAAGATGGATGCTTTTTAAAGCATCAACTTCAATGCTGTACTTGGATCCTATCTCAGATCTGAAGAAAAAAGACTTTTCTCCTGACCCTTAGGGCCACAGGGTAGATTTTTCTGAGCTTACTGTTGTGACAGGTACTGGTAATGAATAGAAATATAATCTGAATCTTCAGTGCTATCTGGAAAATTTCTGTTTTCAGAGCTCAAGACATTTAACCAACAGTGTAAAGAGATTATGGTTCACTGTCTATGCTGAATTATGCATGGTTTTGAGCTAGGTAAAATTCTCTAGGTTCTATTTTAGGAACATTTCCTGCACAGAGCAGGAAAAGAAAATTCTATACTGTCCATAAGCAACTATTCTTGATATATTTTACTTCTAGGACAAGGAAGTAAGTCTAAACTTCATCTGTTTTTCTTGCAACCCGTTTTATAACTGGTAATCAGAGGTTTCTCTTCATTTTCATAAGTGGAATTTTTCCTTCGTGTTCCAAGACAAAATAATGAAAGCTAATTTGGCCCAAATTTTAAAGCATCTATTGAGGTATACTCATTATGACATCTTTTTAGAATTAGACTGACTAATCCTGCTTAATACACGAGGAGTGTTTGCTGTTAGGCACTATGCCTTCTCAGAACATCATGTCAAAGCCATTTTAATTTGAGTTAGGGGTGATTTTTATAATGTCAGCTCTAAAAGGAGGATTTCAAGAATGCCTCAGAGCCTGGAGTTCAGCTACAAAGGAATTTGCGATGCATTGAAATAATAGAACGATTAAGGCAGGAAAAGGGATTTGAATTCCAGAGTTCTACTTCAGCAGCCAAGGTATAAAATACAATGGATGTGGGTCTAAAAAAAGAGTTGGATTGCCCAACTGAACGGAAGGCATTCATTTTAGGAGGGAAAATCAAAATGACACATGGAAAGAATGTTTCTGTACATTTCTCAAATGACTCTACACCTCATCATTCATCTAGCAGAACTGTGCTGCAGCTGAGTTGCAGGAAGGCCTCAAAATCCCCAGTGTCCCTGATACTGGCAGAGAGGATGGGACAAGGTGGGTCCTGGCCTGAAAAACAAAACGAGAGAGCCCCACAGTTTTGAGGCTGACCCGATGTGCAACTCATGTTTCTTTAGAGGCTCAGAAGAGACGCACCCATGCACACACGAGTGCACACACGTGTGACTCCAGACCCAGTACACAGAGGAACTCTACCTCTCGAATCTCTAATGCCATCAGTTGTAATAGGTACCATTGTTTTATGTGCCTTGGGACGTGAAAAGTCAGCCAACTGACCTGTGACACACTGCTGTTTCAATATTTTAAATTTCTGTTTTGTACTTATTCTTAAAGCTTTTTAAAAAACATAAATGCTACCACTGTATGCATACCTAAATGGTAATGTTGTATAGGCAAAATTAATTGGTTGAGGTGTTCCCAAATCAGCTTCATGACTGAAGGTTTATCAACTGCAATTCAAACTTGTCCAAGCTCCAGTTTTCTCACACAGTGTCATCCTCTGAGTCATGAAGAGTGTTGCTAATGCAATGTTCTCTAAAAGTGCTGCATTTATTGTGTCCAGGACTTTCTACAACTGCTAAAAGCCATTCTCTGAATTTGGATGTGAATGCACTGGCAATGACAACTATATTGTGGCTACTCAGCCTGTCTAGAGATGGTGAGAGGCCATCACTTGTAAGATACAGCCTGAAATTATTTTTGTAACACATTTTTTATATTTATTTTTAATTGACACCTAAAAAGCAAGTGTGTTTGTGGAGTACTACGTAAGGTGTCAGTACATGCATATTATGTGTGATGCTAAATCAGGGTAAACATGTCTGTCTTTTCAAACATTTACTATTTCTTTATGGTGAAAGCTTTCAAAATCCTTTCTTCTAGGTTTTGAAATGGAGAGCACATTATTATCTGTAGTTACCCAACTGTGCAATCATACACCAGAACTTCTCGCTCCTATCTAACCATAGTTAATCTCACGGGTCAATCTTTCCCCATGGCTCCCTCCCTCCTACTCTTCCCAGAATCTGGTTTAACAAAAGATTGTTCTCAACTTATATGAGATCAACTCTGATAGATGCCACATGGGAGTGAGATCATGCGGTATTGTGTTTCTGTGTCTGACTTATTTCACTTAACATAATGACCTCCAGTTCCATCCACATTGCTGGAAGGACAATATGGCAGCACCCTTTTATGGTCAGATAATATTCCATTGTGTATATGTACCACATTTTCTTTTGATGGACACACAGGTTGTTTCCATTTCTTGGCTATAATAGTGCTACAGCAAACACAGGAGTAGATGTCTTTTCAACATACTAATTTCATTTCCTTTGGATATATACCCATTAATGGATTGCAGAATTATATGGTAGTTCTATTTTTAATTTTTTGAAGAACCTCTGCACTGCTTTTCAAAATGCCTGTATCACTTTACACTGTCACCAACAATATGTAAAGTTCCCTATTTTCCACATCCTTGCCAGTATTTGTTATATTTTGTCTTTTTGAAAAAAACCATTCTAACCGAAGTGGGATGACATTTCTTGGTAGTTTTGAGATGCATTTGCCTGATGATTAGTGATACCAAGCATTTTTTCATATACCTCTTGGCAATTTGTGTATCTTTTCTTTTTAGAAATGTCATATAAATCTATTGCCCATTTTAAAATCATATTTTTTTTTCCTGTTGAGGTGTTTGAATTCCTCATGGATCTGGAGATGAACCCTTTGTCAGGTGTATCTCTAGTAAATATTTTCTCCCATCCTATGTGTTGTCTGTTCACCCTGTGGATTGTTTCCTTGGCTGTGTGGAAGCTTTTTAGTTTGATGTCATCACATTTGTCTATTTTGCTGTGATTGCCTCTGCTTTTAGAGCCTTATCATAGAAATTCTTGCTTACTCCAATGTCCTGAAGCATTTCCCCTGTGTTTTCTTCTAGCAGTCAGTTGCACAGTTTCAGGTCTCATATTTAAATCTTTAATACATTTTGAGTTGCTTTTAATACATAGTGAGAGCTAGGGATTCAGTTTCATTCTTCTGCATGTGGATATCCAGTTTTACCAGCATCCTTTATTGAAGAGACTGTCCTTTCCCCAAGGTGTGTTCTTTGCGCCTTTGTTGAATATTGATCTGCTGTAGATGGTATTAATGATGATAAAGTATGAAAAATGTGCATTTTAGAAGAGATCAAATGATAATGTATTTGTATGAACGCATATCTTTGTCTATGTACATTCATGCTTATCTATATCTATCAATCTGTCTGTATATACATATATTTGTAGGTGTATATGTAGATAGAGAGATTTAAGAGAAAAGAAAATTTTGTCTTATAGACTCTTGGAGAGTAGGATAATAGGATAAACTTTCTCCCTGTCCTGGATACAGGCATTCCATCTATGCACTTGTGTCTGACCTTGGCATTTCCCCAAGCCCTAGCCTGAGCCTTGGCTCTAGAGTTCTGCCTTAATAGCCCCTGGATGTCCTATTCTTTTATGGTATCTCTTATTGAGTAAGTTATCAAAATAACTTTTGATACTGCATGGCATTGGGGAAAGAGAATGAGACTTGGAAACAGAGGAAGAAGATTTGAGCCCCCACCTACCTACACTATTTACTTAGTATAAGATTTGCACACCTCCCCTAACTGAGAGATCATGGACAAGTAACATACTCCCTGAACTCCTTTTCTCATGTGAAAATGACCAGGTAATAATAAATAATACTACTTAAACAGGTGTTCTGAGAGGGTATGTGAGATGACACTTACACAGATGTAACTCATTATGCACAGAAATCATACTCATATTGCCAATGTACTGCTATGCTTCCAAGAAGCCAGGAGGTAGGGACTTTGCTAATGGTTGATGCTCCTTCATCTTGCTCTTAGTAAAGCAGTAGAATAGAGAGTTAGGGAGGGAGCAAGACTGGAACAAGCCAGCTTTGAGAGATTGAAGCAATGACAACTGAGTAGGAGGTAAGGGGGATTATGGAACTGGGGTAAAATACAAAACCAAAGTTTTAAATGGCATACACTGTGCATGAGAGAACTGTTCTCTTCTCAAATGAAATGCTAACCATCATCTAGGAGGCTAAGAGTGAGTGAAATGGTGTGTGTGTGCCCCTTCCACCAGTTTTAATGTGCTGAGATTCTAAGAAATGAGAGATTGTAATTGTTGACAAGGTGGCAGCACATGAAAAGTGAAATTAAGTTTGAAATTGTAATTTGTTGTTACAGCTCTCTGTCTTCTCAATATTAGTAACAATATATAAAAATTTAAAAGGAAAATCAACCAATGTGATCCTGCAATATGTATAATCAGAAAAATGAGAGATTATACTGTATTTATGTATGATCTATCAAAATGTATAAATGCATTCTACTGTCATGTACAACTAATTAGAACAAATAAAATAAAATAATTCATTAAGAAAGAAAATAAAAAGAAGAAAGATATAAATAAGGGAAGGAATAAAAGAAAAATAAAAGAGAAAGGGTCCTAAAAGTGCCATCTCATGGAGTGACTTATACCCATTTGGTCAAACTGTGTCTGCTTGTTCCTGTCACCTGTGGTCAGCATGGTAAGTAGTTTTCACATTTCTCTTCATTTCCAGTCAATTGCCAGTGACTGCTGAGAATGCGCTGGTGACCAATACTCTACAGATAATGCTTATGTTCAATAAGCAAGTGTGTGAAAACACATGAATATTTGCCATGGATAAAGGAAAGGACTCCATTTTCCATGAATCCACAGACCTTAGTCTGTGGTCCAGGCCACTAGTCAAGATCTGAAGGTGGAGAATCACTATGTCAAAGCTGGTTAAGGATGGAGCTGATCCTGCACTTAGCTCCAGTCTTGATACCCATGTCCTGTACTTGTTCCTTGGCATCTTTCCCTGATCTTGCTTTCCCAGACTCATTTAGCACAAATGATTAGTACGACCATTGATTCACTACTAAATTTTGATTGGGTACTTGTAGTGTACCAGAGTTGGTGCAGGAATCTGGGGATATATCAGTAAACAAGACAAATAGAGTCCATGGAGTCTGGCTGTCAGGAAAGAAAATAGACCTTCAACAAGCACAGATGTTCTTTACTCTAGTCGCACCATGGATTATGGAAGTCCTAAATAGCACATTGTGAATACATAAAAGTGGAAACAACCTGGTCTGATCCAATCCAGGAATCAGTGAAGTTTTCCTTGAGGAAGACTCCTAGACACCATGTTCACATTTTAAATGCATCTTCAGTACTTCCCACTACAAGTTTTCTGTGAGGCATAGAAACAGAAATATGAAGCACATTGAAATACTAGAAAAGGTGGCCCCACGTCTTCCACGGGCCCACTTCTGAGGGTATTTTTTAAAGAAGCATTTTGGAGGCCTGGCATGCTTCATCCAGAGCTTCCATTCTCTACGCTCAGCCTCCCAGAGCCGGGGAAGTCAACACTTTCTAACACAAGAGGAGACAGCTTCACCCCAGCTGATTCCACTTGGCTGAGGACAATGGCATTTTTATGGACCACAAGGGTTTTGACACTCAGCCACTGCCTTCCCCTGGGGATAGTTAACAAGCAGCAAGAGCTCATGAGACTCTGAACTTTATGAGAGGACATGACTCCCATTCCCCAGGCTGCCCCTGTCTGGCACTCACAGAGGCGCTGGGGCCTGACCGAGTCCACACTGCCAAACAGCCTGTGGAGGAAAAAGTGCTCATTCCCCAAGTGCTTCCCTCGAGGAACACTGCAGTGTTTCAGCCCTGCCCTGGGTGGAGGATCTGAGCTCACCCTTGTTGTCGCCCATTTGGGACTCACGTACACACCTACGTATACCCCGCCACGGTTATTGTGCTCTCTGTGTTTCCTTTTATCAGCACTCCCCTGCTCCTCTGCCTTACTCACTGGGAAACTCTGATTCTTGCTAATCCTCTGCAGCCCCTGCACTTTTCTGCTTCCCCCAAATTCAGAATCATGTGTTTGCTAATTGTGAGTCCCATTTTCCAAAGCACACCCAGGGTCAAAGGGCTCCTCAAGCTCAAAGTGCACCTCCGCCGTCACAGTGGAGGGCAGTGTGTGGTCAGCAGACCACACAGGAGGTGTGTGCCATCAATCCAGTACATGATGGGTGGGGGTAAAAAAGTGCTTGGGTTTTCTCTTCCCAGGCTAAGATATTAGTGCTTACTATCCAAGGGCTATGCTTCCCCGTAAGTGGGTCATGAAGGGGTCGGGGTGTCCTGAGACATCTGGATAATGTTCCTCTCCTTTTCCCATGGTTTAGCAGGTGAAGGGAGGTTTAGCAGAACACAGGTGGAGAAGAGGGAGGACCCATGGCACCTAGACATGTGCATGCATAAGCCCAAAGGAGCATGCTGTGCGGTGTCTTGTTATTCCCCATACGGCTGCCAGGACATAGCAAAAGTGCTGCATTTGGCCCTGAGCACTGAGGGCCAGCAGGAATTCTTGTGCTGCCTGTATGCAGACTCCACAGGAAATGCTGAGCTTGTGGACACTGTCCACACTGGGAGGGGGAAGCGAACTGAGTTAATCAGCTTTCATTGCTGTGACAGATGCCTGAGAAAAACCACTTAAAGGAGGAACCATTTGTTTTGGATCAGTTTCCAAGGTCTCAGTCCATGGTTGGCTCGCTCCATCGCTTTGGACCTGAGTTGAGGCAGAGTGTTGTTTGAGTTAGGTTTTTGTCACTGAAACCAGAATACCTGCCAAGAACAACTTAGAGGAGGAAAAGTTTGTTTTGAGCTCAGGGTTTCAGAGGTTCAGTCCAAGGTTGAACAAATGCATTGCTCTGGGCCCAAGTGAGGCAGAACATCATGGCAGAGGAAATCTGACCACCTTGTAGTAGCCAAGGAAGCAGAGAGAGAGTGAGAGAGGGGCCAAGGGGACAATAAACACTCCCCAAGGCTGTGCTCCCAGATCTACTTCTTCCTGCAGCACCCACCTGCCTATAGTTACCACCCAGTTAGTCCATTCAAATTATTAATCCATCAAATGGATTAACCCACTCACTAGCTCATAGCTCTCATGACTTAATCGTTTCACCTCCGAACATTCCTGCGTTCCCACAGGAGCTTCTGGGGAGCACCTCATATCCAAACTGTAACACACATCATGATGGAAGGGCATGGTGAAGGAAAGTTCCTCACTTTCTGCCTTTCAGGAAGCAGAGAAAGAGGGAGAAGAAGGGACCAAAGTCATGGTATAATCCCCAAAGTCATGCCCTCAAGAACCCACTCTTACTAAGGCCACACCTCCCTAACCTCCCAGAGGTATATACAGCTACCAATGGATGAATTCGTTGTTGATATCAGAGCCCTCATGATCAAATCAGTTTGCAAAAACCCCACCTCTGAACATTGCTGCATGGGGAAACAAGTGTTTATCACATGAGTCTTTGGCAGACCCTTCATATCCAAACCAAAACAGAAGTTTAGAGCCTTGCTTCTCAAAGTATGGTCCATGGATCAGCAACATCAGCTTCACCTGGAAGTTGGTTACACATGCAGGATCTGAGGTCCCCAGATTCACTTTATTGGAGATTACATTCTAGCATAATCTCTAGGTGACCTATAGGCATGTTAGCATTTGAGAAGCATGTGCTTAGAGTTTATCTCCTTGCATTGAACAGGTAAGAAAAAAGGCCTGGAGACAGACCATGTCAGGGCTGGGACTATAGCCAGGTCTGGTTATGCAGAATACGCCTGGCCTTCCTTGTGCAACTGAGGCCGGTGTTCATACATCTCACATGCCCAGTATGTGACTCCTGTCCTGTCAGGAGCTAGCTCTCTTAGAAATGCAGAAGACTGGTAGAGGGGAAGACTGCCCATGTTGAGTGCTGAGGCAAGAAGTGCTTGCCTCTGAACTTGGTCATGGCTCGGAGAGGCCAGGATGATGTAGCAAGTCCCAGGATCTTTCTGATATCCCTGCAACTGAATGTGCCCCTCGGACTACACCACTTGACCAATAGGGCAGGGGGTGGAATGGGTGCAGGGAGGGGCACCGTGTCAGAGGGTGGCTGCTGCAACGTGGCAGTTAGCAGAAGGGAATTACTCTAGTGTGAAGCCAAACTCAGATCACTGGCATCAGGCCGTTATGCTGAACGAGACCTGCCTGGCCCCCTCGGGAAGTGGCATCTGCACTTTTTTCTCCTGCACTCCACACCTAATTGCCTGATGATACTGTTTGTGGGAAGGATCCATGTTTTAGGCAGCATGCATGCATGCACACATGCACACGTGCACACATGCATGCACGCACGCGCGCACACACACACACACACACACACACACACGAAGCACCAGGCCTCAGGCCCTGTATCCAGCTCCTTTCTACAACCCCAGCCCTAAAGCTCATGCCTGGCACACAATAGCTGCTGCTTTCTCCTCCTCCTCCTTCTTTTTTATTGGTCTAGTCATGGATTTTTTCTTATTTGTTCTAATTATTAATACGTAGCAGTAGAATGCATCATTTCAATGCATCATACGCAAATGGGGTATAACTTCTCATTCTTCTGGTTGTATATGACATAGAGTTACACTGGTCATGCAGTCATCTATGCACATGGGGTAATAATATCCAATTCATTCTACTGTCTTCCTACTCCCATGCCCACTCCCTTCCCTTAACTCTCCTCCATCTAATCCAACACACCTCTCTTCTTCCCTAACTCCCCTCCCATACTGTGAATTAGCAACCACACATCAGAGAAAACATTCATCCTTTGGTTTTGGGGGACTGGCTTATTTCACTTAGCATGATATGACCCTCTGAATAAAAGTTTATCAATGCCAAGTCAGGAGTTAGAGAAGGGCCCGTCTGCAAGACCAAGACCAAGTCCTCCCATATCCAAAGGAGAGGCCACTCCCATCAGACCCCTGCTCACACAGACTTCCTTTGGTACTGAGTTTCCATTTTCCAGGTCCGCAACTCTAGTCTGATGTTTACTGTAACTTGCTCTCGGAAACACCCGTTCCTCCAGAGTGTTAAGCTTATCCCACGGATAGCTTAGTCAGCTTTCAAACGTCCTGTCGGGATTGAACACACTGTGGCGTGACTGGCCTTGGACTTCTCACACCTCTGCTGTGCCTCTGCAGGAAGCCAGGGCTGTGCAGGTGGTCTCTCTCACTCCCACCACAGAACCTCTGCTTGAGAGCATTTTGGTTTCTCAGAAGACTCTTGGGGAGACCTTGATCTGGCTGTTCTGGTATGCATATCATTTGTCTCTGAACCCGAGAACCCTGTTGTGTTCCAGGGCTGTCAATGGGTTTTATACTTGCCCTTCTTTCCACGAGGCTGAGGACTTAGTAGGTATTCAAGGAATGTCTCTGGAATGAGTGAGCTGATGAAAGTATGCCTGTGAGAAAATCAGGCAGACTTAAGCTCCAGGGTGAAAAACAAGTTCAATTTCAGTCTCACTCAATGCAATGCATACGTTCCAGGAACTGCTGCTACACCAGCACTGTGCTAGGCAGGGCGAACCCAGAAATGGAGAAAACTTAGTTCAATCCCCGAGAAGCACCAAGGATTGAAGGAGAGACCAGCATTTAAATACAGAAACTGCCTGGCTGTGAATAAGTGGAACCAACGATGGATGTCCAGGCTTGGAAGTTGCACAGAGAAAGCAGCGTTTCATTCTTCATCTAGGTGATGGCTGAAATAGCTCTGGGGAAGGATGGCCCAAAGTTTGCCAGTTTGCAAGGAGCAGGGAGAGTCATCTAGGGAGAGGGTACAGTGCGGGCCAGGGCGTGGAGGTACAAGCTCATCGTGGTGTCTCAGTGACCATTAACTTCCAGGAAGGAGAATACAGTGACTGGCAAACGGAGTCGGGTGTGCTCAGTCGAGATGGTACTTCCTTCCCTTCTCTAGGAGCTGATGGAGCTCTGCAGAGCAAGCGCCCTCTGTGAGTGGAATCTCCCACTTCAGAGATTCTTGGTGGCTTTGGACAGTGGCCTCACCCTTTCTGAGCTCCCTCTTCATTTCTTTTCTCCCAGGAATGGAGACAGAATCATTATGAGTGCCTGTGCTGCCCTAATACCAATGGCTGGTGGCACCCGCTTAGAACATATGTGTCACCGATTTTCTTATTTCCTTAAATTCTTCTTATTATGCAGTACAGATATGTGCAGCATTTTTTTTAAGCTTGCACTCAATAAACTGTGAATCTGTGACTGTAAATAAGACAACTTGTAAAAATGCATTTATGTTGATACTTCCAACTTAAAATTTATTTTGCTTTTACTTTAGCTTATTTATGAGCCAGGAACGACACTGATAGAGAAGCTGTTTCCACACTAATAACACTAAAATAGATTTAGATGCAGATCAGATGGAAGCTGAGTATCATTTTTAATTATGATTAAGGTGACGTTTTTGTTATTTTCCCCAGGAGAGCCATGAATTTTGACTCTGCATGAAATGTTAATTGAATGCATCTCTTGCCCCTTCAATCAAAGGGTATTCTGGTAAATAATTATGGTTCTTAGTGGACAGTTGTCATGGGGGGGGGGTGACTTTTGCTGGTAGGTGTTGCACAGAAACTTCTAGAGAGCTTGCTGCTTCCTCACCTGACAGTGTCACTTAGTAGCTGTGTCTACTTTAATCTTTCCCAGCCAGAGTTTCCTCACCTGTATGGTGGGCATGATGCCAACCTCCCAGGATGAGGATTTCATGAAACAGTGTTCTAAAGTGCATTGAGAAATGCCCAGCCCAAGTAAATGCTATTATTACTATTAGTGTTGCCATTTTACTGAAGTCTTAATACAAATGGTAAGTCTCTAACTAGTGAATTAATCCACAAGGTGGGACCAGAGTGACAAAGGAACACCTGGGCCTGTAAGAGGCCAGGGCTGAGTCTGGAGAAATTCTAGAAGGGACTGTCTGGCTCCCCAGCAACTCTGTGGGGGTTGCTACTATTCCACGGCATCCTCACCTGCTTCTGAGTGAGGGCTTTAGTCCTGGAGTTATAAAAAATTCTTAATTATGATGAAGGCATCAATGGGATTCTGGGTGCCCAGTACTTGGGGCCCACGGTTATGAATTGATACCTGGAAACACAGAATGAGGGGTGCATCTACCCACAGGCTTAGGAAGTTTTCTTTTCCAATTAAGAATGAATGCCTTTGAAATGTGGGTTTTCTGTTCAGAAAAGTGAGCTAAAGTTCATGAAAGGGCTTTGCCATGGCCTTGGGGTCTCCACTTAGCTGTCAGTAATATCCATCCTACGAGGCTCCAATTTTTAAACCTGTTTCTCCTTTGTGTTCCTCCTGAGAACCCAGCCAAATACTAGCAGCAATTAGGAGTTAGTTTTCATTGGAATGACCATCTTGGGATTTCCACAGTTGTAGCACTGAAAATCCTGCTTTGTGCCAGGAAAATAGGATGGGTGATCCTCTTGCCTGCACCCCCTACAGGTGAGACGTGACCTTCATTATAGAGCCCAGAACTTCCTTCACATTAAGCCAACTTTACTTGAAGTCTAAAAAATCCTCCAACTGCTGTATTGAACAGATTTCTTTCATTCATAATGAAAGCTCAAGAGCATGGAACACCTGGGTCTCTGAGGTCAAACAAAACGTGTGATTTATTTCCTGGCTGCAGTTCTACCCTGCTGACAGTTTGGGGCCTGCCTGCTGGTTCCTCTAGTGGGGAAAGGGGGTGTGGTGAGAAGGGCCACCCATAGCAATGCCACCTCTACCCATCACAGCCTCCCCAGAGAAAGCCTCTGCCCCTTCTGTGGCAAGAGATGAAGGCATAGAGCATCTCTAGCACTCTGGAATCTTCCCCCTACTCCCTGCCAGTTAGCAAATATCCCCCAGGGAACCTTCCTGCCTGCGCCTTCCTCCTTCTGACCTTTCACAGCTTTCCAACACAGGGATTCCTAGGCCACACCCACAAGGGTCTGATGCAACTAGGCTGCAAAGGACCGGGCATTGGGATTCCTTCAGTGCTTCCTAAGGAGATGCTAACATGCCACCAAGGTTGAGGTCACTTCTCTAATCAAGATGAATGCTGGAGCAATAGGAGATTCTGGATGCCAATCACAATTCAGACCTACTCCTTCCTGGGCATCTTCAAGCAGGAATTAGTGGGCATATGGGAGAGAATCAAAGGCCAGTCTGGGTATCTGAAGGGAGATGAGGGACATGTGGAAGATTTTATGTGTCCATCTCATGAGCAGAACACAGCATTGGTTTTGACATGAGACCCAACAGTGGGTAGATGTGAAGCCCAGGTTACCAGTGTGAAGCGCAAACACAAGCCACACTGCTTAGAGACTGTGAGGAAGTGCTGTCCTTCAGAAATGAGGAGCTCTCCCCTGAGTCTTGCAGGCAGCTGGGTCTGCAGAGTGATAGCTGCCCCACACCCTGGATGAGAAGGTGAGTACAGTGTGGGGGCCTAGGGATCATCCTCAAATGACCTGTGAGCAGAAGGGGCTGCAATGCCTTCAATAAATGGACATGTGCACGTGAGACTCCATCTGAGAACTTCCAGAAGTGGGCCCCTGAGAAGATGTCCACCGGCAGACAGAAGAGGGACTGCTGGAATCCTGCAGAGATGGAGAGGTGGCTGAAGGACTGGTTAGTTAAGAGCAAATCCTCAGGGTCAGGCCTTCCTTGTGGTGCGGAACTGGCCCGTGAAGGAAGGGTCTTGGTAGAATCCCTCCCACTGAATCTTTCCATGATACATATGTAAGATTATTTTATTATAAAAATTTTATCCACACATGAAATAGAAGGAACTATAGTCTCCAGATGTTGAGGTCAGGAGTCAACATCAGTTCTCCTATTAACTAATTATATAAACCTGGACAAGTCGCACCCCTTCATTGGACTCCATTTATCCAATTTTGAAATCAGGAAGTGGACTTCTAGGGGATCCCTCAGCACTGACATAGGAGCGCCCATTTTGATCTCAGTTACTTGGTAGAGAGAGATACAATGTGGGGAAAGGGGGTGCCTGGGATTTGGGGCTCTTTGCTTCCAGTCCCGGTCCCTCCCTCTCTCCCTGTTTCTTCAAAGTGGATCCCCACAACTCCTGAGCTAGGGAAGGCCCGAGATGCCAGACAGCTTTGTCCAAGTCATGTCCTACTTCCATAAGCTGTTACTTTAACAAATAAGACCTGGAGAAAGACTGTCCTGTCCCTAAAGTTATTTTCCCCCACTCAAATAACTTCAGCTGAGAATTGAGCCTCACTGAAGATAAATCTACACTGACAGATAGATGTTCTGACTGGAGCAATTGCCCCGTAGCTCACACGAGAACATTTAGTCAGTATGCACAGCCGCGAGTGTAAGAAGCTTGACGAGGCAGCCATTAGGGCCTGTGCTCCTCAGAAGATTTATTTGCACCATGATGCTTTGGGGACTGGAACTCTTTGGAGGAAATGGCCAAGGGGATGTCAAGCATTATGTTTTCTGGTCTGACTAATGACCTGGTCTAAGGGAATAACAGTAAATGCTTCCATATTGGCCACCTACAATGATCCAGATACAGCATTTCACCCTAATCCTCTTACTAATCCTATAGGATTATTATCTCCATTTTACAGATGAGAAAATCAAGACTGACTAGGAAAAAGTGTTCATTTGTGTTCCAGACTGTCTGATATGAAAACCTATTTTCTTTCCTCAATTATTTACTAAATTCGAGCTAACTCCTTCCACTTACCATTCTTGGAAACTACTGTCACCCATGGGTCCCAGTCAGGAGCACTTGGTACTACAGGAAGTGAGAGGTGTCAGGGAGGGGTTTGAAAAGGCATAAGGTGAGGTCGGCCGCCTAAGAGCTTTGCCCAGTAGGGCACCGACTAGAGGCAGCAACAGTATCATTGGAGGTATCCAGCCTGGTCTGAGGCCTGTGGCTGGCACAGAGGGCCCAGAAAGACAAGCAACGTGACCTTAGATACAAGGCAAGAGTCAGGTCAATGGAACAAATAGCAAGGTCCCCTTTCCTGGAGGTACATGCTTCCTATTTTATCAGAAACGTGGGGTTTCTTTGTGCTACGGAGAGAGAGGACCGAGGTCTACACACAAGGCACTAGGGAGACAGGCATTGTTCAGCAACCAGACCTCTGGTGCCAGCAAAGCTGTCTCAGGGGATCACGCACTCGCTCCACACAAGTTCACTGGCATTGGCTCTGTGCTGAGCATGGCACCAAGGTCAGGGAAACTGAGGGAGCCCCATCTGGCCCCACCTTCCAGGAGCTCACCCACATTTAGAGCCCTCCAAAGAATATACCGTACTCTCCTGTGGGACATGGCTGGATTATCTGAGAGTAAGCTGGGGAACATTTCCATGTCCGACTGTCACAGCTGAGAGTCACAACTACTTGGCTGTGTCTCCTTTGGGGATTGGGACTAATGTCTCATGAAGTTTTCATAGGGGAAAAATGAGAACAATCTATTTCAATTACTTTTAGAAGTCAAATTTACATAATCATTTGATGTAATGCTCTTCATGATGGCTTCCCTGGAGTGTCAGAGCCACTGTCCCTGCAAGTGTCTCAGCCCTGGAGGAGCAGCCAGACATTTCTCCACACCGGGAGAGTCGGGCCGCAGTCAGCTGCCACGGGATGGCCCCATGGCCAGGGATAATGAGGACAAATGGGTGTGAAAACCCCGGGTGGGGGGAGAGAAGGGAGAGCGTTCTCTTAATTAATCACTCTTTTTCCAAACTTCAGAGTAAAGCAGTAAAATTAAAATCCATCGCAATAATATAGTCTTCATTACCATGAAATGTAGTTTTAGACAAACCTTAATTCAGAGCTGGCTTTTTAAAAATTTTTTGATGGAAAAGAATATTGCTTTTTGTGTGACCTTTAATAAATCCAGATTTGACAATATGGAATTGTCAAGGATTTCTTAAGCAGCTGAGTTCTGAGCAAAGCCTTTACCCCACCGACTGTTCTCTGTGTGGCAGATGGGTCCAGGCTGTGACATTTGTGCCAAGCATATGTTGACTGAGTACACGAGGGGAGGCCTGAGTGCCTGGTGCCCCTGCAGATGCTCTGAGGCCGCATCTTTGGTTGACTTTCTCCAAGTCTAGCCTTACAGACACGCAGGCTCTGCTTGTGCAAGAAAGAAAAGAAGGAACGATCCAGAACATGACTTTGTTGTTCTCCATCCTAAAACTGGTCATGTCTTCGAGGGCAAAGCAATCATTGAGTTTTCCATTTGCTAGAAAATGTGTAAAGGAATAATCATAAGTATCTTCTATTAGAAAATTGCTGTGGCCTAGAAGGATGTATTCAGTGCCTGTTTCTGTACTTTGGTAATTTGCCTAGGTATTAAATGAATGTTTTGTGACTGTGAATCTGAAAAGCTAATTTTCTTTCCTCAAATCTTTGGCAGGAAGAGCTAAACTGTTTCATGAAGAGTGGAGACACTCTCTAGCAATGGACACCTGGTTCCTTGATGGGGGGCAGGGGAAGGGAAACCCAAATGGGCAGCTGCTTGATTCCTTCCTTCTTTCTTTCTGTCCTTTCTTCCTTCTTCCAAAGGTTACTCGGCACCTTCCTTGGTCAAGCCTGTGCTCTTAATGAGACACTATGATGACAGATAAAACCTGCTTGGGCCTTCATGGGGCTCTGTCAGTGGAGGAAAAAAAGGAAGTGGAGAGAATGGTCCCAGTTCTCCGAGGAGGTGCAGAACTTGGAAGGAGGAAGCATCACAGGCGGAGAAGCAAAATGGTGGGAGGAGGAGGCCTGGAAATGTCAAACGGCATTCCTCCAACCTAGAGGCAAGCAGCCATGGTGCAGCTGGGGATGGCAGGTCTTGGTGGGCAGGAGCTCAGAAAGAAGACAGGAAGCTGCCGGAGACACAGGGCCACAGGGCCGAGACCATACGGAGCCATGAGGCCTGATGGAGCTCCTCAGCCTTGACTCATTTAAGAAGAGCCAGTGATGGCCAAGGCTGTGCCATTGCATGTCTGTGGAAGCTAGGGAGGCCAGGCTGTTCACGTCCCCACTGACTCACCTCACTGCCAGCCACTCCTGCACATCACTGCCTGAGAAAACTGCACGCACATGTGAGTTGATCACGGGATCAAACGGGCCACCGTAGAGTCCAGGTGCACCAGGCAAGAGACGTGGAAGCCCTACCAATGGCCGAGACGGAGCATTGGAGTGCAAGGGGACAAATTCTAGATCCAAAGTTACAGTTGCAAAACAGAGTCCGCTAATCCTGTCCTGGGCAGGAGGAGCAAGGTGGGGGCTGGTCGAGGTCAGCGCGTGTGCCCTGCCTGGTCACTCTGACGCTGTGGCTCAGAGGGGGACCACAGGATGGTCTGCACCTGTTGTTGACTCCCCTCAGCTCTGTGCATCCTGCATGTGGCGCCAGAGAATGTGATGTTTCCTAATTAGTGTTGGCAGTAGTTCTATTTGTTTATGATGTTACATAATCAAATTTGTATAATTGCTCTTTATAACTCACTTGAAAAATACAAAGTGGCACAGTGCAGGCACAGAAAGTGTAAGTAGGGGGGGCCTGACGTGTCAGTGTTCCAACCTTTCCTGACACAGTGGGAGTGTGTGTTGGTAGAGAAGAGCCAGAAAGAAGCCACGGAAGAGTGGTTTCCTAATCTGCCAGCAGCAGGCTGGCCCCAGTTTTAGACAGAACTGGGCCTTCCAGAAACCCGCGTTTAATTCTTTTAATTACAAAGACATAGAAGTTCAAGATCCAGGAGACAGGGACCCACCAAAGGGTTTGGATCTTCGTTGTTGCTTCTTGCAGATAGACAACCATCCAGATATGACTGGGGTTTTTTTTGTTTTATTTTTGTTTTCTGGTACTGGAGATTGAACCCAAGAGCACTTCGCCACACCCTCGGTTCTTTTATTTTTAATTTGAGACAGGATCTTGCTAAGTTGCTGAGGCCAGGCTTGAACTTGCATTCCTCCTGCTCAGCCCTCCCAATTGCTGGCTAGGAAGACACCCCAAAGCACAGGAATCTTTCAGGAGCAACAATGAGCTGAGAAAGGCAGACAGTGGGTACTTAACACATTTTTTAAATAAATGAATTTATTCATGCAACTAAATTCAGTGTTCACTAGAACAGTTAGAAAAGGGTATGAAAGATCAACTTTAAAGGCAAATATGCTCCATGGTAAGTAAGCCTTATAATAATAAGCATATTGTCCATAAATAGCCCTTAGTGCATAACACACAGGGATAAGACTCTGGGATCACTTTAGAGATTAAAAGGTTAACGGGAAAAAAATCTTTCAGTGAAAAGTGGAAAAGGGTGACCCAGTGGACAAGGCATACTCAACGGTTATGCAGCCTGCCTGTGTAACGAGGACAGTCTTGTATTTGCAGGGCAAGAACGACTGGAGGAAATGACGGAGGGGATTTTTGTCAGATCATACATACGTGTCGTGGTGTCAACCTCTTGCACCTTACAGAAAAGAAAATCAAAACCACTGACGGATTTGCTAGCATGGAGTGGCAGGCCCTGTTCATATTCTGGCCTGTTTCTTTCCGGTGTGTGTGTGTGTGTGTCTGTGTGTGTGTGTGTGTGTGTGTGTGTGTCTGCTAAGGGATCACATGTCATGTGCAGAATTATTTTTATGTATAATACTGAAGAATACCGGTGTCATTAAAATGTCTTGAAAATGTGTTTTTAATAGACTGCAAACTGTTCTGACATATAGATATGTCATCATTTAATTAACAGTTCTCACCGCGGCTGGGCTCGTTGCTGGTTTCCAAACCTTTGCTCATGTAAATATCAATATTAAAAGGGCTGCAGTGAACAAGGGGATGCAGATAGCCCTTGGACACACCGATTTCATTTGCTTTGACGATTATGCCCAGAAGTAGAATTGCTGGATTACATCGTAGTTATATTTTTAATTCTTTAAGCACCTTAATAACATTTTCCAAAATGAACCGTGCTAATTTAGCATGCCTGCTAATCTGTGTAAGAATTCCCTCTCTCCCACACCCTTTCCAACACTTATCTTTCATCTTTTTTGTTAAAAGTCATCCTAACAACTGCGAGGTGATATTACATTGTGGGTTTAATTTACCTTTCCCTATTGACTAGTGATGTTGAACAATTTTTCGTGTATCTAATGACTATTGTAATGTCCGTTCGAGTCTTCTGCTCATTTTTAAATCAAGCTATTTTTTTTTCTTGCAATTGAGTTGAGTTCCTTATATATTTGGGGTATTAACCCTTTACCAGATATATGGTTTGCAGATACTGTCTTTTCCCTTCTTTAATTGTTTCCTTGGCTCTGCAGAAACCTTTAGTTTGAATGTAGGTCCCCTTGCTTTTGTTATCTATGCTTTCAGGGTTATAGCCAAATAAGGCATTGCCCAGACCAAAATGGCACAGATATTTTCATCTATGGTTTCTTCTAGTGGTTTTATAGTTTCAGATTTTATAACTAAGTATTTGAACCAGTTTCAGTTAATTCTTATATAAATATACACTATGCTCTCATGTAAAATATACACTATATAAAATATACTAGTTATTTTGTATATAATGTAAAATAAGATTCTAATTTCATTCTTGGAACTGGGGTCTAGCCCAGTGGCAGAGCCCTTGCCCAGCATGTGTGAGGCCCTGGGTTGGATCCCCAGCACCACAAAAGGAAAACAAAATAATAATTTTACTGCTGTGCATCTGGATATCTAGTTTCCCAGCATTATTTATTAAAGAGATCATCTTTTCTACATTATTTGTTCTTGGCACCTTTGTCAAAAAACAATTGACCATCAGTGTGTGTGGATTTATTTCTGGGTGTTTTTAGTCCTGTTCCATTGGTTGGCATATCTGGGTTTTAGAATTGTTCTATGATATGAAAGCAGGATGCTTGGTATCTCAGATTTGTTCTTTTGTTCAAGATTACTTTGGTTGACTATAAATTTATGGATTGTTTTAGCCATTTCTGTGAAAAATGACATTGAAATTTTGATAAGGGTGTCATTGAATCTGTAGGTTGCCTTGGGGAGTGCAGACATTTCCACAATTCTTCCAGTCCATGGACATGGGATATCTTTCTATTTATTTGTGTTTTCATTAGCTTCTTTTGGCCAGGTTTGCAGTTATATGCAGATCTTTTACCTCCTTGCAACATTATTAACAATAGCCAAGAAATGGAAACAACCTAAGTGTCCACTGGTATATGAATGGATAAGGAAAATGTGGTACACACACACACACACACACACACACACGCAGTGAAATATTGCTTGGTCTTTAAAATGCAGAAATTGTGTCTTATCTGACAACTTGAATTAATCTGGAGGACATATGCAAAATGAAGTAAGCCAAAAATATACTATATGATCTCACTTGTATGTAGAATCTAATCAAGTTGAACTCACAATAGGGAGTAAAACAAGGACCACCAGAGGGAGGAGGCTGGAGTGGAGAGGAAGAGAAGGGGGAGTTGTTGATCAAAGGGCACAGCCACATCGATGTTTGTGGCAGCTCAGTTCACAATAGCTAGATTGTGGAACCAACCTAGATGCCCTTCAACAGATGAATGGATAAAGAAACTCTGGTATATATACACAATGGAATACTATTCAGCCATAAAGAAGAAGAACATAATGATATTTCTAAATAAATGGATGGAATTAGAGAATATCATGCTAAGTGAAATAAGCCAAACCCAAAAACCCAAAGGCCAAATGTCTTCCCTGATAGTGGAGAATGATATAGGGGGGTCGGGGGGTGGGGAATGAGAGAAGAATGGGGGAACTTTAGTATATGTAGAAGAAAATGAGAGGGAGGGGGGTATGAAAAATGGTGGAATGAGACAGACATCATTACCCTATGTACATGTATGATTACATGAATGGTATGAATTTACATTGTGCACAACCATAGAAATGAAATGATGTACCCCATTTATGTACAATGAATCAAATGTAGTCTGCAAAAAATTAAAAGCTAAATTAAAAAAAATTTAAAAAGGGTACAAAATTTCAGATAGACAAGAGGAATAGGTTTCATATCTACTGTACAGCAGGGTGACTATAGTAAATAATAGTGTTTATATGTTTCAGAATAACAGTAAGTCTCAAATATCTCATCATAAAACCAGGACTGAGGTGATGAACAGGTTAATTAACTTGATTATTCATGCCACCTGGTATACATATATCAAAATATCACAGTGTACACCATAATGTACACAATTATGATGTGTCAATCAAAAATAATAATAAAACAAATTTTCAAAATATCAAAAATGGTACAAATGATCACTTTGGTTACTTTCATGTCAAAATATATGTCTCTGTTTTGAATTCTTTCCTAAAAATGAAGTCCCAGTAGACAAACAGTTGGGTCAAAGGATCTAAACATTTAAGGTTCTTCACATATATTTGTTTTAGTTTTTTTCACTTGATATTCGCACTATTTCACATACCCTCCTTTTCACAAAATGTTGCCCAAACTCTATATTCTTTTCTCTCCCTATATATCTATAATAGATATAGATATAGATATAGATATATGTAGATAGATATAGGTACACTCACACACACACACACACACACACACACACACATTCAATTTCTATTTTGGTGACACAACTCAGCTTGTTATTCTTTAATTTTTGATTGAACACTTTTCCCAATGCTTAATAACATTTTAAATTTCCCCTTTTACACGTCTTTCGTCTCAGCTTCCTCAGCCTCCTTTATTGTGCTAAGCTCCCTTTAGTAGTTATTTAACAGACCTTGAGATTGAGAAAAGAAGGCCCTTTGTGGAAACTTCCATCTAACCAATTTGCTAATTCCAGATGGGCATTGACTTTCTCACAGACATATGTAGCTGAAATTACTTTAATACTTTGTGCTTAGGTCAAATATTTATACATGGGTTTTTTATTTGACAGCTATCCATGGCCCAGCTTTGGGGAAGGCATTATTTCCTCCATGTGTCCATAGATTATGAATGAGGTCATTTCCAATTCATTTGTCTTTTCCTTTTTCTTCTTCTATCCCGTTTTTAGTCAAATCCTTGGAAGAGCCGTAAGTGCATCACAATAACAATGAGAAGTCATGTTTCTTGATGAGAGGTTTGTCATTTCCCATTTGTGGCTGTGATATGTATTCTGCTCAAAGCTAAAGTGAGGATGAATTTTTTACTTGTGGTTAAATTCCATTACTTCTTCCTTGTTCATCTTCCCCCTCCCTTTCTCTCCTCCCTGTTCTTTTGTGGAAACTTCCATCTTAATATCTTTGAACCATTTTCCATGGGGTTCAAGACCTTTGGGTTTTCACAGTGTGTTAGAAAATTTCAACTTTCGGACATGTGCTGTATGATTGCTAGAAATTATGAAAACTTTGATGACAATGAGGACTTAAAAAAGGATTTCTGCACAATTACCTTTACTTTTCAAAACTGTTCATGATACCCTACTCCCATGATAAAGAACGTTAATGATGTCACTCCTTACATTGCCCTTTACCTTGCCGATCAGTTTAACTGTGTACATTCTAAACTCCTTCTCTGACATTTCTTCCACTTTTGGTGTGGTTGGATTCTGTTATTGGAGTATCTTGGTTTATTGGGGCAGTTTGTTCCCGTGCTTTTTCATGTTATTTGTGTGTCTACCCAACTAACAATATGGATCTTAGGCATTAGATTTCTACCCTGAAGACTTATAGTGTCCCTGAAGATTTCCAGTATCTTACAGTTTAGGGGGAAACAACCAATGCAAACAATATACAGCATTAACCCAATAGTTCCTACTATGACATCTAAAATGTTGTCACAATAGACAAAGATCAGTTATTTCCCACAGTACTGCAAATGAAATTATTTTCATGGGTAATTATGACCTCTTGCTGGATGAAACTGGATGTGAAGAAAAATATTGATGATGGGGATTGAAAAGGTTGTAAGATAAGTGGTTTGGAACTATCTGGGGTCCACAGGGAGGCAGGCAGGGTGGTTTTACTCAAGCAATGAAGCAGAACGGAAGAGATGGTGTGGCAAGGGAAGGCTGCTTGGATCTGCATTAGGAAGGCAGTGTGGCTATCAGGGGAGGAAGGATCTTTGGTGTGACCAGGAGAATGGTGAACCAGGGCAGGATGAGAGTGAAGGGTTTTTGGTGGAGGAAGAGGCCAGGACATAGGGTGCTCACAAGACTGTTGACATCTCCAATAAGAAGTATTCCAAGAAAAAGAGTAAGCCAGGAGCTACACTCTGCAGAGAAGTGGAAGGGTCACCAGGACATCCATAGATGACAGCCACAGGGAAGATGGTCAGTCGTGTAGTCCAGTGGGGTGAACTTGAGATGAGCCAGGGAGATTGGAAAAAGGAAGGAGAACAAATGGTTTGGAATGACCTGATGTACTCGCCAGAATAAATTAATAACAAATGAAATTCCACTGAGAAGACTGCAGGAAAGTGGCGTCCTCAGAGAATTGCCTGGCTTAGGAAAAAAAGAAGAGAGATTCCCACACTCACAGACCCTGAGTTGCAGGGGTGAGCGTGGGAAGGTGCAGGAGAATAGGAGCTTGGCTCCGAGTAGGAGGAGTATGGAACCTACTTTGGGATTATTATGGGTGGTAAGTGTGATGTGGGAAGTTTGGGCAGAATGGTCCCAGGTGGGTTACGGGAAGCCAGCTGGAGGGTGTGGTCCCTGGATCAGCATCACAGGGCCCATGTTGCTCCCTCAGGCAGATTGTGGGGGACCACTGCCCCCACAGAAAGTGGGAAACCCAGACCCTGGGAGATTGAGCCTCTGTAGACTCATCTGTTAACAATTCCCAATTAGCCAGATTTGATAAGGTAGACATACTGTATATGGCTAACTACTACTTGTAACAGAGAACAGACACTCAAAAAATTCTTACATCTCTTCCCTTTTCTTCTTAGGCTGCAACTAAACAAAAGTCATCTTGTCTAATGACTTAGAACAAATGCCTCAATCTAATGCTTACTGTTTTGATAAAATGGCTACTTTTTAAAATAGCATACATTTCTATTCATATGAACTGCTTATTGATAATTCAGAAAAGAGAAATTTCCCTGAAAAAAAAGTTTGACTTTGAACTCCAGTAGTCAAGACCTCTGAAGCTATTGCCCTAGGAAGCATTCACTCAGTGGCCTTGCTATTTTCTTTCTGTAATGCAAAATCATAGACAGCGATACTCACCACGTGTGGATTCCATATCGGCCATTTTCGCTATTTGCTAACACTAAGTTGTGACCCCATATTAACTTGTGGTTCTTTCACAGTCATCGGTGGACATGTGCCGAGCAGTGAGAACTATGTTGTCTGAGGTGCCTGTTCCCAGCGAGATCAAGCCGGGTGATGCTCTGCCTCTGGTCTCAGCTCTCATCCGGAGAGCAAGTGTCCCTTTTATTTGCCTGATGACTGCCCCGTGCTTGGCACCACCTAGTTTTTGTTGATGATTGTGCTGTTTAAAAATGGTCCCTAAGCATGTTGCTTAATTGCAGTCCAGTGTCCCTAAGCACAGGCCAGGCTGTGACTTGCTTTTCTGGAGAAAAGTATATTAGGTAAGCTTCATGCCGGCATGATCATATAGTCTGTGGCCATGAGTTCAATGTTAATGCACTGACAATGTACATTAAATAAGGTACTGTAAACAGAAATGCACGTGATAAATAGCACAGTGACATCAAACAGGCATGTCATGATCAGTTGACAAGTGCTATGATGAGCAGTGTCTCACAGACACTTAACCTAGTTTTTCTCTAGGACCGTTGATTCTGTATTTGCTAATTCAGCATTTGCACTGACTTTATAGACTATAAGTACTACAGATAATAGAGAATTGAGTGTAGTTGGTGACGATTTCCTTCCATTGCCTTCAACCGACCTGTCAGCAAGAGATCATCTCAAGCCTCTTGTTTAGCGACCCAAGAGCATGGGACAGAGAGAGGAGTGAGAATTGGTCAGTGGGTTTTAGGGCAGCTCGTGTTTGATGCCCATTGAACAGGACTATTAATTGAGAGTTAGACCCAGTGGGGAAAGATTAAGGTACAGCCCGCTTCTAACACATGTATTTTAATTGGTACTTATAATCATGTATCGTGGTAGGATTCATTATGCCATATTTGAACCTGCATATACATAATTGATCATTTTCATTCCTGATCATCTTCCCTTTCCATTGGAATTTTCCTGTGTGCTCAGCTGATGCTGGGATTGCAGAGTGTTCAGACAGGCCCCTGCCCTCAAGGAGCTCATAGTCATATCTTCCCCTCATACTACAATTGTTGGTATTGACTGGCCAAGGCTCATCTTAGTCCATGCGATAATTCCTGGTGGTCCCATGAGTACTATTACTATTGTTTATTATATAGAGCAGGTCATGGAGGACAGCTAACCTGCCTGAATTCACTCAGCACGTGGCAGAAGAGGAACTGGGTTCATTCAGGGGAGCTTCTGAGAGCCAAGCCCTCAATCAGGCATCATGGTTGGAGAGACTAATGCAGAACAGAGAATGGTTGCAATCTGTAGGTGCATTTTATGGACAGTGCACCCAGGGGACTGACAGAGCCCAAGTAGGAACCCCGAACCAGTGTCCCTTTTTAAAGGCTTCCAAAAAGAGAGAAAGGACATAGACTAACTTTTCAGCCAAGGAGAGAAGGCTCAGAGACTCCGGGCAACACCTTGCTCCCTGGATCAGAGTTCTAAACCGCAGCTGTGTGAGGCCCTCAGAGGCCACTTGAGGGCCAGCCTCCAAGAAAACAAGCTTTTGTCAAAAAACGATAATCACTCTAGTGGCTTAGACCCATTGAGTGTGATTAAGTGTGGTTTGAATGTGCTTTCCATTGGCGCTGACTTTTTTTTTTTAATTTATTTTTATTGTAAACAAATGGGATTACATGTTGTTTCTGTTTGTACGTGGAGTACAGCATACTGTTTGCATAATCATACATTTACATAGGGTAATGAATGTTTGATTCATTCTGTTTATTTTTTTCCGCCCCCCCACCCTTCCTACCCCTCTTTCCCCACTCTACAGTCCCTCCTTCCTCCATTCTTTCCCACTCCCACCCCCCATTAGGTGTCATCATTCGCTTATCAGTGAAATCATTCATCTTTGGATTTTGAGATTGGCTTATCTCACTTAGCATTGATATTCTCCAATTTCATCCATTTGCCTGCAAATGCCATAATTTTATTATTCTTTATAGCTGAGTAATATTCCAGTGTAGAATATATACCACAGTTTCTTTATCCATTCATCAACTGAAGGACATCTAGGTTGGTTCCACAGTCTGGGCTATTGTGAATTGAGCAGCTATGAACATTGATGTGGCTGTATCTCTGTAGTAAACTGATTTTAAGGTCCTTTGGGTATAGGCCGAGGAGTGGGATAGCTGGGTCAAATGGTGGGTCCATTCCAAGTTTTCTAAGGAATCTCCACACTGCTTTCCAGAGTGGCTGCACTAATTCGCAGCCCCACCAGCAATGTATGAGTGTACCTTTTTCACCCACATCCTCTCCACACCTGTTGTTGCTTGTATTCTTGATAATCACCATTCTAATTGGGTGAGATGGAATCTTAGTGTAGTTTTGATTTGCATTTCTCTTATTACTAAAGATGTGAACATTTTGTCATATGTTTGTTGATTGCTTGTAGATCTTCTGTGAAGCGTCCTGTTCATATCCTTAGCCCATTTGTTGATTGGGTTATTGTATTCTTGGTGTAGAGTTTTTTGAGTTCTTTATATATTCTGGAAATTAGTGCTCTAATCTGAAGTATGAGTGGCAAAGATATTCCCCACTCTGTAGGCTCTCTCTTTCGCATTGCTGATGGTTTCCTTTGCTGAGAGAAAGCTTTTTAGTTTGATCTATCCCAGTTATTGATTCTTGCTTTTCTTTCTTGTGCTATGGGGAGTCCTGTTAAGGAAGTCTGATCCTAAGGTCAACAAGTTGAAGATTTGGACCTACTTTTTCTTCTATAAGATGCCAGGGTCTCTGGTCTGATTTCAAGGTCCGTGATCCATTGTGAGTTGATTTTTGTGCGGGTGAGAGATAGGGGTTTAGTTTCATTCTGTAGCATATGGATTTCCAGTTTTCCCAGCACCGTTTGTTGAAGAGGTTATCTTTTCCTCCATTGCATATTTTTGCACCTTTGTCCTAGTATGAGAAAATTGTATTTATTGGGTTTGTGTCCATGTCCTCTATTCTGTACCATTGATCTACCTGTCTGTTTTAGTGCCATACCATGCCGTTTTTGTTACTATTGCTTTGCAGTGTAGTTGAAGATCTGGTATTGTGATACCCCCTGTTTAATTCTCCTGCTAAGGACTGCTTTGGCTATTCTGGGTTTTCTTATTCTTCCAGATGAATTTCATGATTGCTGCTGTAATTTCTGTAAGGTACATCATTGGGATTTTAATTGGAATTGCATTGAATCTGTATAGCACTTTTGGTAGTATGGCCATTTTGGACAATATTACTTCTGCCTATCCAAGAACATGGGAGATCTTTCCATCTTCTAAGGTCTCCTCAATTTCTTTCTTCAACGTTTTATAGTTTTCACTGTAGAGATCTTTTACCTCTTTGGTTAGATTGATTCCCAAGTATTTTTTTTTTGAGGCTTATTGCAAATGGAGTTGTGTCCTCATTTCCCTTTCAGTTGTTTCATCGCTTGCATATAAAAATGCTTTAGATTTATGCGTGTTTGATTTTATAGGCTGCTGTTTTGCTGAATCATTGATGAGGTCTAGAAGTTTTCTGGAGGAGGTTGTTGGATCCTCTAAATATAGAATCATGTCATCAGCAAATAGTGACAGCTTAAGTTCCCCTTTTCCTATTCGTATCCCTTTAATTTCTTTAGTCTGCTAATTGCTCGGGCTAGAATTTCGAGGACAATGTTGAATAGAAGTGGTGAAAGAGGACACCCCTGTCTTGTTCCTGTTTTTAAAGGAAATGGTTTCAGTTTTTCTCCATTAGAATGATGTTGGCCATGGGCTTAGCATAAACAGCCTTTACAATGTTCAGGTATGTTCCTACTGTCCCTATTTTTTTCTAGTATTTTGAGCATGAAGGGGTGTTGTATTTTGTCGAACACTTTTTCTGCATCAATTGAAATAACCATATGATTCTTATCCTTAAGTCTATTGACATGATGGATTACATTTATTTGATTTACGAATGTTAAACCATCCTTGCACTCCAGAGATGACCCCACTTGATCATGGTGCACAATTTTCTTAATATGTTTTTGGATACAGTTTGCCAATGTTTTGTTAAGGATCTTTGCATCTATATTCATCAAGGATATTGGTCTAAAATTTTCTTTCCTTTATGTGTCTTTGCCTGGTTTGGGTATGGGGTGATATTAGCTTCATAGAATGAGTTTGGTAGGGTACCCTCCTTTTCTATTTCCTGGAATACTTTGAGAAGTATTGGAATAAGTTCTTCTTTGAAGGTCTTGTAGAACCTCGGCTGAGAATCCATCTGGTCCTGGGCTTTTCTTGGATGGTAGATTTTTAATGGCTTCTTCTATTTCATTACTTGATATTGATCTGTTTAAATTGTGTATGTTCCTCCTGGTTCAGTTTGGGAGGAGCATATGTCTCTAGAAATTTGTCAATGTCTTTGGTAGTTTCTATTTTGTTGGAATACAGATTTTCGAAGAAGCTTCTCATTATGTTCTGTATCTCAGTGGTGTCTGTCGTGATATTTCCTTTTTCATCACAAATTTTAGTAATTTGAGTCTTCTCTCTCCTTCTCTTTGTTAGTGTGGCTAAGGGTTTGTCTATTTTGTTTACTTTCTCAAAGAACCAACCTTTTGTTTTGTCAATTTTTTGAATTGTTTCTTTTGTTTCAATTTCATTGATTTCACCTCTGATTTTATTTATTTCCTGTCTTCTACTACTTTTGCTGTTATTCTGTTTCTTCTTTTTCTAGGGTTTTGAGCTGTAATGTAGGTCATTTAGTTGTTGACTTTTCATTCTTTTCGGGAATGCGCTCCATGCAATGAATTTTCCTCTTAGTACCGCTTTCATACTGTCCCAGAGATTTTGATGTTGTATCATCGTTCTCATTGACCTCTAAGAATTTTTTTATCTCCTCCCTGATATTTTTGTTAGCCATGTTTCATTCAATAGCATATTATTTAGTCTCCAGGTGTTGGGAGTAATTTCTGTTTTTATTTTGTCATTGATCTCTACTCTTAGTCCATTATGATCTGATAGAACACAAGGCAGTATCTCTATTTTTTTGCATTTCCTAATGGCTGCTTTGTGGCATAACATATGGTCTATTTTCGAGAAGGTTCCTGTGCTGCTGAGAAGAGAGTGAATCCGCTCGTTGATGGATGGAATATTCTATATATGTCTATTAAGTCCTAGGTTATTGATTGTGTTATTGAGTTCTATGGTTTCTTTGTTGGTTTTTGTTTGGAAGATCTATCTAGTGGTGACAGCAGTGCATTAAAGTCACCCAGAATTATTGTGTTGTGGTCTATGTGATTCCCGAAATTGAGAAGGATTTGTTTGATGTACAGGGACGCACCATTGTTTGGGGCATAAATATTTACTATCGTTATGTCTTCCTGATTTATGGTTCCCTTAAGTAGTATGAAATGTCCTTCTTTATCCCTTCTGACTAACTTTGGCTTGAAGTCCACTTTATCTGATATAAGGTTGGAAATCCCCGCTTTTTTACTGAGTCCATATGTGTGGTAGGTTTTTTCCCCATTCTTTCACTTTTAGTCTGTGGATGTCTTTTTCTATGAGATGAGTCTCTTGCAGGCAGCATATTGTTGGGTCTTTCTTTTTAATCCATTCTGTCAGTCTATGTCTTTTGATTGATGAGTTTAGGTCATTAACGTTCAGGTTATTATTGAGATATGATTGTATTCCCAGTCATTTGGCCTATTTTTGGTTTGTAAGGTGGCTTGGTTTCTCCTTTGAGTGGTTTTCTCTAAGGTAATTCCTCCCTTTACTGACCTCCATTGTTGTTTTTCATTTCCTCCTTATGGAATAGTCTGTGAGAACATTCTGTAGTGCAGGCTTCTATTTGTAATTATTTTAACTTTTGTTTATCATAGAAGGATTTTATTTCATCTTCAAATCTGATGGTTAGTTTTGCTGGGTATAGCATTCTTGGTTGGCAACCATGTTCTTTCAGAGCTTGAAATACATTGTTCCAGGCCTTCTAGCTTTTAGAATCTGGGTTGAGAAGTCGGCTGCTATCCGTAGTGGTCTCCCCCTATATGTATTCTGATAGTTTTCTCTCGTGACCTTCAAAATCCTATCTTTATTTGAATGTTAGTCATTTTCAGTATAATGTGCCTTGGTGTGGACCTGTTGTGATTTTGTGCATTTGGTGTTCTGTAAGCCTCTTGTATTTGATGTTCCATTTCAGTCTTCAGGCTTGGGAAATTTTCTGATATTAGTTCATTGAATAGGTTGTTCATTCCTTTGGTTTGTATCTCTGTGCCTTCCTCAATCCCAATATTCTTAAATTTGGTCTTTTCATGATGTCCCATAGGTTCTTGGAGATTCTGTTCATGATTTCTTACCATCTTCTCTGTTTGGGCAACTTTATTTTCAAGATTCAATATTTTGTTTTCATTGTCTGAGGTTCCGTCTTCCAAGTGGTGTAGTCTTTTGGTGATGCTTTCCATTGAGTTTTTTATTTGGTTTATTGTTTCCTTCATTTCAAAGGATTTCCATTTGGTTTTTTTTGAGAATCTCTATCTGTTTGTTGAAATGATCTTTTGCTTCCTGCAGGTGGTCTTTCAGCTTATTGGTATTATCATTCATTGCCTGCATTTGCTCTCTTATCTCCTGCTTTGCTTCACGAATCATCTTAATCATGTATAATCTTGAAGTCCTTTTCTGACATTTCTTCTAACATACTGTCATTGGATTCTATTAATATAGAACCTAGATTTGTTTGGATCATTTTCTTCCCTTGTTTTTTCATGTTGTTCATGTATCTTCCCCTCTAGCAGTGCAGATCTGGGGTATTGCAGATTTCTTCCTATAGGCTTATAGTGGGCCCTATAGGTTTCCAAAACCCTTTCTTTAAGGGGAGATCAATATTAGCAGTGCCAATTCAAACACTATGCAATCCTAGACCTAATAGCCCCTATGAGGACAATAGCAAAATTGTCATAATAAACAGAATGAGTTGAAATATATATTCAGTAAAACAAACAGATTGCAATAAGGTCTGCAGTTTCAAATGGAGGACAAAGAGGATGCAGAGGGATGTAGAATGTGGCTGTTAATGGGATAAGAAAAGAATATACAGAAGTTCTAGATAATAGAAAGAGTGAGAGTGTAATCAAAAGAAATTGGATGTTAGCATGCAAAAAAGGGAGAAAGAAACTCTGAGGGAACAGGTTAACAAAAGGAAAAGAGAGCAAGAAAAGTAAAGAAATAAAAACTTAAATTTTCTATAAGGAAAAAAAAGAAAATCTACAGTATAACAGTCATATACTAATGAAACCTCCCAGTGTTCAGTAGCCTGATGCATGAGAGGTACCCGACAATTAGCTTCAAGCCTCCAGCAGAACGTCTCAGGAGGGGATTTGCCCCACCTAAAGATGGGAGCTATGGCTTCCAGGATTATCCAAGGTGGCCGCTCTGTCTTCGAAATGTGTTGGCAAAAGGGGAGCTGCAGCTCGGGATGTGAATGTGGTCAGCCCGAGGTCCTGGAGGCAGGATGTGCTTGGTCAGGCAGGGGTCCTGGAGGTCGGGTGTGTTTGGTGTGATTGTGGGATCCTGGAGGCCGGGTGCAATCCGTCGGTCTGGGGTCCTGTGATAGGATGCAGTCAGTTGGTCTGAGGGTCCTGGCAGCAGGGAGCAGTCAGTCGATGTGAGGGCCCCAAGGGGCAGGTATGATCGGTCGGGGCTGAGAGATCCTGGAGACGGGGCTCAGTCAGTCCGGCCAGGGGTCCTTCAGGGCCGGGCTGTTGTCCTCAAAATGGCGGCAGCCACGTGTACCAAACCTGCATGTACTGTAACAGTGGCACTGACTTTTAAAAGTGATTCTCCTGCTGCCGCTATGAAATAAAGCCAGTTTTATCTGGAAGAAAAATAGAACCATCAGTGCTTTGAGTTTTCTTAGGTAACGGCTGGGATTTTCATCATTCTTCACACTCCCACAGAGCTCCTGAAGAGGGGAGTTCTCAGTCAGCGAGAGAGTTACACATCAAGCAGACGTTCTGGGCCGGAGGTTGAGAAAAATCAGGCAGAGGCATTTGTGCCCGTCTGAGTCGCCCTCCTGTGATCCGAGTGGATAGATCCAGAAAGCATTCCTGCACTAGGAAAGCCAGGGCTTGGGCTGCTAGGTAGTGGCAGCCAGAGCGGCCATCAACACTAACTCCACTATCCCAGGCCAGGTCTGAGACAAACGCCTTTAATCCCAGCGTTTGAGGACACGGAGGCAGGAGGGCTGCAAGTTTGGGACCAGCCCAAGCAACATAGCCAGACCCTGTCTCAAAATAAATTCAAAAGGCTTCAACTGCAGCACAGTGGGAGAGGGCTTGATTGACAGGCCTGAGGGTGCACGGCCACCCCCCTGTGGCAGACTGGACCCACAGGGGTGGTTTTGTGGGTCTTCCTCCAAGCCTTCCGTGCTGCACCTGGCACGGGCAGTGGCTCGACACCAGAATCGGAGGGGCTGGGCCACTGGGGGCGACTGAGTCCATTTCCTTCTCTCTGGTCTCTCCATATTCCTGCCATTGTGCTGCGATCACCCTGATGGGGGAGGGAACGCAGAGTCAGCGGAGGGAGCACCTACGTTCTTAATCACGGCAAGAATGAAAGCAATATAGAAGAATAAATAGGCCAAATGTGAAATAAGTAAGAACACATGGCAAATCCCACAGAGGCAGCGAGGTACAAAATGACAACAGGAAACTTGGAAAAGTGTTGAATTCACATTCTGAGAGAGTGGCTGCTTAAGGTCCACGTCGTGCATGCCTAAAGGACAATTGCAGTCCTCCGCTACTAGAGAGCAATTCAGAGACTCATCATTGGTATCCTGTTTACATAACTATTCTTAAAGCTCATCATTAGTTTTAAGTAGGTTGTTTCTGCCTTGAGTAGAGACCCAATAAAGGAAAACGTGCCCGGGTGTGTTTTGGTTTCATTAATTTTGTTTATGTCGGGCATTAAAGCTCAGACGAATTGGAGTTGCACTAATGGTCACAACCTAGGATCTTGAAGAGTCCCACAAGCTATCATCCTTTATAGTACATTTAGACAGACCCAACCCACAGACCCACTGGTTTGCTCTCCTTGGCTGTGAACGTTATCCGATTATTTGTCTTTAGTTATTTGACAAATGGGAAGAGAGCTATGGTACTGCATGCGCCAACTCTGATTGTTAGTTATTGTCTGGAACGTGGTGCTGGAAAGAATGCCAAGGCTGAGATTGGCTCGGCAGGGGACATGATCAATTAGCAATGTCTGCCTTGAGCATGCACGGAGAGAATCAGGACACCTGAGACCTCTGTTTTTCTTTCCTGGATTAGAACTGCAAGATTTGGAAACCAGATCTACCTGGGAATCCCTGCGTGGATGGAGAATGGACTATTGGGCTAAGAGCATCTTCCTGTCTGTTACGTCACATTGGTCCTCCTCTCCATCCTCCAAGGCTTGTGGGCATCAGTCACCCACCTGAAGCCTGGTATCTTGCCTTATGAAGGGGGTTGGAGGGAAGCAGCTAACGGAGCAATACGGATGAAACATGATGCTTGGCAGTGAGACCAGCGTGCAGTGCTGCTCTGTGAGGTGTCTCTGATGCAGAATGCTCAGTCCTAGCCTCACACTCAGACACTGATTCCAATTCCTAGGTCCAAGTAAGCTCTGGGATTCAGGGCAAATGCGAGTCCCCAAGGAGGGCTCAAACCTTCAGAGATGGAAAGGATCAGCCTGCACAAGTCCAGCCCAGGAGCATGCAGGGGATCCTTCCTGCATGAGATGCAGGAGATGTGTTTGTGCATGTGACCCTTTTATACATTGTTCATTTAGGGTTACGTGCCCCACGTTGGATGCTGGGGATGCAGAGATGACTAAAGCTTGCTTCTCCCCCTGAGGAAGTTCAGGAAGTTCTTGAAAAAGGAACCTGAATAATGAGAGACACGTGCACTTTATAGTGTCATGGGTATTGTGATAGACCTGATGGGCGGTGGGCTTGGGTATGTCCAGCCTCCATGTGGCACATTAGAGAATGGTGCCTCTGGGAAGACACCACCCACAGGCCGGTCAGAGACGTCATTGGCAAATTGGGGAGAGGGGTTGCAGTCTCTGCCAGTGCAGCATCCAGCCACAGTATTGGCTGGGCCAGTGGCTGTGAGAGCTTCCAGGGGCCCTTGTGCAGCATGGAACCTGCACCACTGCACATGGTGCCCTGTGGTGCCGGGATGGAAGCACAGGTCCTGGCTTTGATGCTGGGTATGATGTTCAACCCACTCGATTTCTTCCTACCTGTGCAGGATGAAACCGGAGAGTCTCCTTCCTGGTTGTTCTGAGCATCAGTCAAATGAGATAATGTATGTAATGGTGCTCTGAGCCCAGAAGGCTCTACAGAGATGTTAAATATGGTTATTCAATAGACAGTTGTCCATTGATTAATTGATCAGGGAAATCTTTAATAAATCCGCTGCTGGGTAAACATTCCATAGCTTCTCTTCTGCTTCTCTCTCTCTCTCCCTCCCTCTCTCTCTCTCTCTCTCTCTAACACCCACACCACACCCACACCGACACACACACAAACACCACACACACACACACACACACACACACACATCTCTCTTCCACCATCAGCCCTGCCAACTCACCACCTTACACCCTCTTGTTGAGACACCCTTCTTTCAGGTTTTTAGGCAAGAGGTGGATTTCACATGGATACAACTCAGGACCTGATTGTGTTGTGGGCCATACTTGCTTATTTTCTTGCAGACACAATTTTTTTTTAAAAGAAGACATAGAGAATAAACAGTCAAGAAGGTGTTTGTCCCCAATCGCTTTATTGGAAAGCATTATGGGGCCAAATGAACCGAGCTGAACATCATTTGCATTAATTAATTGACCATAAACCCAGCTTAATGTTTCATTTCACCTTTTCTCCTGGCACGATGGTGCCTGAGAGCTTTGGAACGGAGATACACACCCCACTGGCAGGAATGGCTGAGAGATCAGCGACAATCAGTGTTTGTAATCAAAGAAGATTAAACTTCATATTAATTAACAGAAATCTAATGGTCAACACTGATTTGGGGCAGATTAGCTCAAGCCTGTAGTGCACTGGTGGACCTGGAAGATATTAAACAGTGGCTCTTCTGGAAGGAAAGCTTTGTTACTGTTGAGTTAAACTTCATGGATACTAGACCCAATTCTTAAACCAATGGGGAATCACAAGAAGTATTGTAGGAAATCAGGACTGGTGTGAAATGCAGCTTCTGACCGGTTACCCCTGTGGTGCTTCTGGGCCCAGAGTTTGAAGTTTAAGAGAACTTATCTCATGTTTAAATTCCAGCTCCGTCATCTGGGTAGCTGTTTGATCCTAACAAGCTACTTAACCTCTCTGAGTTTTAGTTTTCTCATGTGTAAAATGGTGATCATAAGTGTACTATCTCAGAGGTTTTGTGAGGATTTGTTGAGGTCTGAAGGGATAGAGAATAGTATAGAAGAAATAAATACAAACCAGTTATTGAGCAACTGCTTGCTGGTTCCCATCTTTACAAACAAGAGTGCATTTAAAACCTAAAACCAATACATGAGGTGCATGTTCTGAAGCTCGTTTTCCTGGGTGAACATGCCAAGGAACTTAGAAGGGTACACTAGAGCTGCCCAAATTCCCTAGTGAGTTACCAGAGGGCTAACCTCATCACTTGCTCCATTCTGCTAATTTTGTCTTGCTTGCTCATGTAAGGTCTTCTGACAACAGGCAAGCACATGGACTCTCAGAGAGGCCCAGGGGTACCTGAGATCCCAGGCTGGCCTAGGCTCACACCCCATGCACGTGGCCCCAGAGCCTGGGTCTGCTCTGCTCTGCCGTGGGCCAGTTGCTGGGAGGGTCCAAGACAGGGGAGGACACTACTTGGAGATGGTGATGGTCCATTTCATCAGCTACTTTTGTGACAAAATGAGGCCAGGTTTCTGGTTGGGAGGTCCCCGCGATCTGGTTGTGAAGACGGAATTCACAAACTGAGAACAAAAGGACCACCTGGGACCTCCTCTCCAGCCATGTACCCTGCACAAATGATACACACCTCAGGCCAACAAAGGACACGGGCCCTCTCCTGCAAGGCCAGGTGTGTGCACCCCGGAGGACAGTGATGGCGGTGCCAGGGTGAGAGCAACCCCCCTTGTGGGTCTGTGGTCTACAGTTGGAAACTCTGGTCCAGGAGGAAACAAGAACCCCCAGGACACTCAGTGTTTCCAGATGATTTTATACAGTCCACAGAGTAGCTGGAGCTTCGCTCTTTCTTGAAAAGCACAAGGGTGCCCACCTGGTTGCTGAGGGCAGAGCAGCCTACAGCCCCCAGGGGAGACCTTGCTGCTCCCCCCTTCTTCTCCCCCTCTCCAACAGTTCTCCACATTTGACTTCGCATGCGAGCAGGGAGACCACTTAGCATCACAGGCTAGTCTTGCACAGAATCCTAATTCCAGAGGAATCACTCCCTAACATGATCATGCCAGATGATTCTTCAGCAGTGTCTCCAGTAGACGTCCTTTCTGGGGAGCAGAATGACCACTTTGCACTGGCTCACCAGATAGCTGATGGCTCGGTGCATCATTGCCCCCAATCACGTTGTTTCAGAGGGCCTGCCTTCCGTTGATCATTTACCCCCAAATCATGGCAGAGGTCACCTCGGCTCACCAAGGTCCCAGTCTGAATTCCAACTCTCGTAAAGCAGGGTTATTTGGTGGGCTTTTGTTTGCCCACGTCCCATCCAGGCTGAATAAGTTTGTCATTGAAAGGTGTCCTTCGTCCGTTCAGGCTGCTGTAACAAAATATCTTAGCCTGGGTAGTTCATAAACAACAGTAATTTATTTCTCATGTTCTAGAGTCTGGGAAGTCCAAGATCAAGACCAGCAAATGTGTGGTGTGGGCCAGTTCTCATAGATGGTGCCTACTCTGTCCTCACATGAGGAAAGAAGAAAAGGAACCAATAAGCACCCCCAGACCTCGTTATAAGGGCACTAATCCTTTTATTGGGGGGCTTCACCCTCATGACCTTATCACCTCCAAGTTCCTACCTTCTGATACCATCACTTTTGGGAGTAGGTTTTACCATGAATTTTAGAGGAACACAAACATTCAGACCATAGCAAAAGGTTGATGTGTTCATTAGCACATGAAGCTACTTTCTGGGCCTGATTAATTTTAAAAAGAAGAAAAGCTTATGAAATTCAAACTAGATGTCCTTATATGATACCAAATGTGTATAAGTCTCTCAGATGAGACAAAGGCATGTTGACTTAAGCCAGTGAGCAGTTTCCAGAACAGAAGTACAAAAGGAATCCAAACCGGAATCCTCCATTCTCTTTCCTTCCTCTTTCTGGGTGGATGGGTGATAATAGCAGTATGTAGAGCAGCCACCAGGGATGACCCTCCACCTTCCACCATTCTAGAATCAGTGGGTGGGACGCAGGGGAGAGGGCTGAACCCAGAGCAAGGGTAAGCTTCCCTATTTTTCTTGCTCACACCTAGATTCTTAAAGGGTTCTAGAGTCATGGGGGAAGAAAACACACATTTGAATAAGTTGAATCTGGGCCCAAATTGATCCCAGACTGGCTGAGTGACCCTCAGGCAAGTCACAAAGTGTTGCTAGCCTCAGTTTCATCCTTTCTGACTTGAGACAGAGTGACAATGTAATCAATGGGTGCAGGGCATGAAGAAAGGCAGCAATTCATACCTGATTGGGTAAGTCTGGAGAGGAGAGGTTCCCTTGGACAGGGGAGGGTACGACACAGTAGCCAGTTAGTAAGCCTATAATAATTGGAACACCCATGTCGGCTTTTGTATTCCGTATCTTTCATTTCATTGCGTTGGTTACTGAAGGAGAAGATCATAAAACGTTCAGGGAAGTCTGTGATTGGTGGTATCCCTCTCGGTCCTTGCCTCACTGTTGAAGGAAGGTCATTTGTACACACTGAGTCAGTTCATTTGGGGTTAAGATCTCACTTCCACGTCTTCCTTGACCTACTCATGGTCATTGTAATATGATCAGATGCAGGCAAGGAAGCACCCAAGACGAGGGAGCATCTTCTCCATGTCTTGAGGGACAACTTCCTGAAGATTAATGGAACTTTGAAATCAGACTCACTGTCTTTGGATTCCTGCAGGTTGGGAAAGAGGGTTGGGAAATAGGCTCATCTCCCTCTTCTCAAGAACACTGGTCATTCACCATGGCTGCAAGATACTTTTCTTGTGTGAAGTTCAGTCAATTTCACAACACTGTTATTGCTGAGGAAACCAATGCTTCACAGGTGCCCGTGACCTCAGTGTGACTCCAAAAGGTCTTTTGGGTTTTTTTTTTTTTTTTTGGTACTGGGAATTGAACTCAGGGGCACTCGACCACTGAGCCACATCCCCAGCCCTATTTTGTATTTTATTTAGAGACAGGGTCTCACTGAGTTGCTTAGTGCCGTCGCTAAGTTGCTGAATCTGGCTTTGATCCTCCTGCCTCAACCTTCTGAGCTTTTGGGACTACAGACATGGACCCTCATGCCCAGCTAAAGTCATATTTTTATGCCACATATGAACTGAGATAATAATAACAAGTTGTGCTGTTAAATAAGCCACCATATCAAAGTTAGTTCCAGGGCCTTGGATAATGTTGGTGCCTAATGATGCTGGTACCTGAACGTCCTTTCCTCAACCCCAGTGAGGGCCTCCATAGAAAACCTGGGATCCCTCAGGGGCTTACCCATTGTGCTGACTCACAGCGGTGGGTGTCTGATCACTGGAAGGGCCTTGGACAAGTGTTCAGTTATAGGAGGTGTTTTGGAGTTGACCATTCACCTGGCTGCAATGGCTTCCTGGACCACTTGGATACTGTGGAGGTTTGTTTTATTGTGTGAGGACACAGGACTAGAGCAGCTCAGCAGACCTCAGAAGATGTTTGATGACTGAACTCACCACCAGCATCATGGACATCTCAAATGGCCCGGGGTGAGCAAAGATGGTAGCTCAGCCTCCTCTCAGCTCCAGGGCAGGGCCAGGAGGAGCCTGCCCACCACACTCTAGCCTGGAAGATGTCTCCTGGCCCTTCTCATGTGTCCCTTGTGAATAGGCCTAATGTACCATACACCCACTAAGGACAAGCCACATCCTTTAACACAAGATAGGAGCTTCAGAGTGACAGAGGCTCAGGCATTGCTTCTCCCGGAGCCTGGGTCGAGCTCTGACTGAGGACAACTTAGACACAAGACCCCTCCAACCTGTGAGGGAGGCAGAACAGTCCCTGATTCCTGCTGAAATGACCCACCTCTGTTCATTCAGTTGATCTTGGACAGTAATTATTCATGGAATTGGGCCTGTGAGGACTTGGCAGAACTGCTAAGCGGAACCAGCATCTCCAGAGAATAAGAGCAGAACAGAAAGCAGACGCACCTGTCATCACCTGTTGTGAAAGCCTGGATATTCAGAGCCTGGGGGGAGTTGACATCTGTCATGTCCAGACGGGACACATTCCACCGGGCATGTGGTTTACCAGTTCCTGGGATGGCAGCAGAGTGACCTGGTTCCCAGAGCTACTGTAAGTAGCATGTTGTGCTGGAAGTGTGTGTTGTCCTTCAAGGAGGTAGGTCAGAGATCTGAGCCCAGGGGATGCTGGTCTCCTCAGATCTGAACAGAGAGGCAAGGTTGTCAAGGGGAAGCAAGTCATGGAACCACAGCATAGAGCAGAAGGCAAGGGGAGCCAGACACAGGGGTCAGCATTTAATACAGGATCTGGGTGAGAGTCCAGTCTCTGCTCCTGTGTGTAAGAACTTGTGTCAATCACAGAGTCAGGTTGCTTCACGTAGTAGCCAGAGTGGGCAGGGCAGACCCCTCAGCATTGACTTTCAGTAGTCCGCCTCAGGATGCTGAGTCTGCTTTCTCCTGAAGCACAGGACTCCGGTGCAGGTAGCAAGCTGAGATGACTCTAAGAAGCTCACATGTAGGATGGAGAAGGTTGAGGAAGAGTCAGTCACTGGTGCAGGAATGAACAGAAGCCCTCGGGGACCTTCTGAGGTATAGTCAAGGTGGCCACCCACCTGCTCTACCCAGACTGACCCAGTGTTTTAGTCAAATTTTGCTGCTGTGACTAAATGACTCGACCTTTACAAACTGTAAAGGAGGAGGAGTTTATTTGAGGGCTCACAGTTCCAGAGGTCTTAGTCCATAGAAAGCCAGCTCCATTCCTTGGGACTCGAGGTGAGGCAGAACCATCATGGCGGAAGGGAATGGCAGAGGGAAGCAGCTCACCTAGTGATCAGGAAGCAGAGAGAGACTGCACTCACCAGCTTTAAATATATATACCCTAAAGCCATTCCCCAGTTCCCACCTCCTCCAGTTACCACTCAGTTTAATTCCATCAGGAATTAATTCACTGATTAGGTTAGGACTCTCAGAACCCCATCATTTCTCCTCTGAACTTTCTTACATTGGTCTCACATGTGAGTTTTGGGGAATACCTCACATCCAAACCGTAACACCCAGTTTATCTCCTGAAGTCTCACTTCCTGGGAATCCCCTCACTCTCTCACCAACTGGTGTGGGTTGGTCACTGCTATGATGTGGAAGGTTCATGGTGCACAAGGAAGTCAGGGATTTGGCTGAAGCTTGTGTCTTATTTGGTTTGGTTGGCCCTCTGAGGTTGGGCACTCTTGGTCTGCATCCCGCATGCTACTATGGCATGGGAGAAGCAGGGAGATGGAGGCCACTGAGATAAGAAAACAGGAACATTCTGTGTCGTAGGTGACTCAGGTGGGGCCGAGAGGATATGGCGATGTCTGTCAGGAGTACCTGTGATTTTTCAGGTGCTTGTCCATGCTAATCCATTTCATTGTTCTTAGCACTCTGCAAGGTAGGGATGAGTTAGTTACTTTCCCCAAGGTCACTTGCTTTGTTTCTGTGGGGAGTAATGTCCAGCCCAAAGCCCAGGCTCCTGACTCTCCACAGCTGCTGTTTATCCTCTAGCAATCTCCAACTGCATCTGGCCCCAGACAGATTCCTTCTGAATGTTTCTGCAGACAACTGCTACAAAGAGTCTATTGAAAGCCATCCTAGAATTAGATAGTAATAGCTCACCTTGAAAATAACAAGGTTAAGGCCTGAAGAATGTTCTATTCAATTCTGCTGTAATTAAGAGAACTTTTCTGCATTTCATGCTGCATATTGAATTACACCACCGATTAATTTTTTAAAATAATTATTTGTGGATTTGTTCCCCCTACCCGGTGCACTTTAAAAAATAAATAATGTACTTTGCTACTTAATAAAGCAGATAGATGCTTGAGGGAGAGACGGTGCAGGAGATATTGTTTGTGTGGGAGTTCCATCATTGGTATTGATTGTTCGGCCCTATTATTCACCTCAAAGACATGGCAATAATAGTAATGGAAATGAAGGGATATCCATGTTCCGTGAGGCTTTATGGAAGAGGAAATAAACAATACATGTAGACAAGTAATAATTCTTTGTTGGCCATGACAACTGTGGCTTTTAGACGATGCATGAGCCTGCGTCTTACCAGGCAGCCCAGGCCCTCCCTGCCAGGGCTGGAGGACATTTTCCCTGCCAACCAGATACTGGGTCCAGGAACACCCCACTGCAAACCCAGCTCCGCGCTGACCTGCTGAGGCCTGCAGAGACAAGGCTGTGGGCAGGGGCAGGCTCATCCCAGAGGGCCCCTCCCCCAGTCCCTTCATGAACTTGGTACTCCAGGCTGATGTTGGATTAGGGTATATCATAGATCCCGAGACAACAGAAGCCTGAATAATGAGGGGACATGGGGAGGCAGCCCCCACCGGTGCTCAGGGTGTTATTCTGCATGTGTGGTCCTCACCATCTAGCCCCTGCCTCTTTTCTGCCCACCTTTCCAGACACTTCTGTCCTGGTGCAGGAGACCTGGCCAGAGTCCCGTGGCTCCACATGGCTCCTCTGGTGACTCCTTTGCCTGCAAAGCTCTTTGTCTCAATTTCCCAGGTCAGAGGCTATTGCCCTTCAGGCTCAGCCTACCACTGCCTCTGGGGTCACCTCCAGCTGCCTCCTCTCAGAGTCCAGCATTCACAGCAGCGTCCCCAGCAGATCATGAGCCATGTGTCTCTTCATTTGCACCCCCTCCCCCGGCCCCAGGAACCAGTAAGGATGGTGACATGGAGCAATGCCAGCAACTCTCTGGGGGTTGTAGGGGACTAACGTGAACTTATCTGTGAGCATCCACAGGGACTTCTAAATGCTGCCCTGAAGATTTTTTTTTTATTGAAGCATAATTTATATGCAGTACGATGCACTCTTCCTACAGGACAGAGGATGGTTTCTATATGTATATGTACAAGCATGTAGTTATTAAGTGGATGACATTATAGAATATTCCCAGCACCCCAGAGAGCTTCCTCTGGCTCATTCCAGCACCTCCACCCTGCTGCACACCTACGGGGCACCCACAGTGGGCCATTCTGATTTCTGCCACCCTAGATCAGCCTTCCCTGCTTATTCTAGGACTCTGTATAGTGGAATCATGCAGCTGAAAGGCAGGGTCTGGCTTCTTGCCTTCCACCCATGGAGTTCCGCATGCTCAGAGCATGTCCTCTGCAGGGCTACCCTGTGTCCTCTGAGGGAGCTTTACAGAGGGACAAGCCCGGGGCTCTAGGTACTCTCAGTCTAGGAACACTCCTGACTGCAGAGCACTCATAGTTCAGCAGCAGAGCTTGGGGGCCGACAGTGATGAGGTCAGTATGGGGTGACCAGGCTCCTGCTGGACACCATGGCTCAGTTTCCTGAGCTGATGCAGCCATAGACCTTGGCGTTGAGGAAAGGCATCCCAGGTGCACTCTCGGGGGGTTATATGAACCAGGAGATAAACACGAGGAGGAATGAGCTCTTGGTGGTGGATGGGGGGTGGGTTGAGCCCTGGAAACCCCTGGTTTTCCATGTCACAGCATCTGATATGAACCACCTCTTCATCTCTGCAATAACGTAGCTGTCTCTGCTCAGGCACCAACAGGGAGCTATTGAGGAAGCAGGTAACTTATCTACAGTGGACTGAGCATCTCAAGGTCAAGTGACCCCCTTTTCACCCCCTGCTTCCTAGCACCTGTCAGATGCCTGGTGCACAGGTATGTACTCAGTAAAGTTACTGCCAATGAACAAAAGAAGAAAAACAGGTCAACAGTCTCACCTGTGCTCCTTCAAAACACCCTTACCAGAGATGATGGTTTGCTTCCTGGTCACACTGCCCTGGGGGATCTATACCCACCAGTGCCTCTTGGTCTCTTGGTCTGTTAAAAGGTGAGTGTGACCTTGCAGGAGCATAGAAGGCCATCACCTGGCCCTCAGCAGTCCCTCAGATTGTTCCACTCTCTGGCCTATCTGCTCCTGAGCTCGGGGCTGTGGTCTGTCACCTCTGTGCCTGCACCGGGCCCAGGCCAGACCAAGGCATCTCCCACTAAAATATGCATTATAAGTAAATAAAGGAAAATGTTAGGCAAGGAAAAATATGTTGTGCTTTGAAATCCCTGAATCCTACCTGAAAGATATGGAAGTGAAAATGGATGTTACCATTTCAGCATCCATGTGTGCTGCCCCTGCCCTGTTCCATGGCGGGATGCTGACATCTACTGTCATGGGGTCTTGGGTCTTTTGTGCAGTTAACTGGGGAAGCTGAAAAGAAGAAAGTCTGCTGGGGTTTGTTGCATTGAAAAAGGCATAAAATTACTGCTGGAAAAGAGCAGAGATATAACCATGCAGACGTGTCAAGAAAAGGGAAGGGGGCAGCAAGAGGCAGTGGGGGCCTGGGTGGAAGAGAATTTTAAGAGAAGAGTGAGAAAAGTAATTGGGAAGCAGCTGCCATGCCTTTGAGGGCCTGAAAAAGATATAAAGAGAATGAGAAGGACATTCTGCTCTGCATTATGGATGAATTCCCCTTTGGACAGATTCTGAGAGAGCTCAGCAGACATGTGAATTTCTCTCCGTTGTTGGGTGCCAAACTGGAGCTTCCTCCATGATGCAAGATGGTGCATGAGGCAGCTGGCTTTACATAGACCTCACATGCAATGGCTGGCTGGCCCAGTTGCTGAGGGTGCATGGGGCCCTGTGGCTGGGAGACCATAGCCATTTCCAGAGAACTAGAATGTTTCGTTCTTAGGCAAGTACTACACCACTGAGCTACGCCTGCCTCCCAGAACTTTTGAGAATTTGTGCCAGTGACCTATTACGACCCATAATGGGATCAGTCCGAGCTTACAATTGACTCTGGTATTCTGAACTTGATCTGAGATGGGAAATAACTTTCACACCTAAACCCAGTCCCGAGTAGTTGCTAGAGTCTTCTCAAGGTGCTGCAATAAGTAGAACTTCGAGGTAGGTTTCAGGCTTAGTAAGAAAGAATGGCGTGATTGGCCTAATGAGCTATGTCTGTTCTGGATGCTGCAGAGAGCAGACCCGAGTTGAGTGTCCTCTGAGCTGCCCTTCAGGGGTCAAGTCTAAGTGTGGCCCATGTAAGTCCACATGTGTGGAGGACAGCCTCACGGCGGGTGGCATGGTGTGTCCTTAATCCCGAAAACTTCATTCACTGAGCACTGGAGTACGAGATGAAGAAATGCTCTTTAATGTAATGACTATTAAAGGACAGTGTTCCTGACCTCAGTGAACTCGTGGCCTTTGAGGAACATTCCAAAATGAAAAAGAGTGAGAACAAAAACAAACACTCCACTCCGATCCCACAGCCCAGGGGCAGGGGTTGCCAGGCAGCTTCTCGCCCGTGGGTGGGAAACAGCTCAGAGTTCTGTACTCACTGTAAATTGTCCGCATCTCTTAATCCAGAAATATGCGGAGGGGAACAATGAAAGCACTTCCAGTTATCTCACTACGGAAATCTCGGACATGTTTTCCCGATTCCTCTCATTTCATAGTCCACTCATCGAGAATCTTCATGGAACGCTAAGATCTGAGATTCTAAAAGCCTTCCTGTCTGTTCCTCAACCCTCTGGCTGATTAGAACAGCAAGTTTTGATTGGGATGCGGAACACAGCATCCTAAAGGGAGCCCTCTGAATCATGAAATATCTCAATGAATAGACAGAGAGGAGCCTGAAATCATGAGAGCCCGAAGCAGACCTAAAACCAAGGAGGGCCAGCACTAGGGGTGCGGCCTGCCCCTCTCAGCTACTGACCCTAAGGCACAAGCTGCCAGATCAGATTAGCTGCCAGGTCCAACAAGGCCCAGATGTGAGGACAGGGCCATTACCTGGAGGAGCCTGACCATCGACCATGCTAATCCCAAACAAACAAACTTAATAGGGGGATTGTTAGGGGGCCAAGGCATAGGAGTGTTGAGTAGGGTAAGCTTGTCCCTCCAACCACACCACACAGGTGATACTATGCTTAGACCATGAGCTGGTTCTGAATGGGACATCCCTACAGGACAGCCTGGCTCCATGTTTCCTGGAGCATCCCCTCTAGCTGGGGGACCAGAGAGTGCCCCGTGTCCATAGAGCCTTGGCCTCCCATCCCTGCAGGCAACTGCCACATGTCGGGGCCAAATCCTGGCAAGACAGACTTTTCCAACCAGCTGCAAGTCAGAGCTTCCTGCAAATCTCCCCAGTGCACCACATTGGCAGTTCACTCAATTTTTAAAAACACCCTATAGACAAAGAAGCACGTATTTCTTCTGTTTGTTTCGGTGCCAGCACTCTCTTCTTTCCCCAACACGCCGCCCGGGGCGTGATCTTCTTGCGGGGTGTTGTATTCTCTGTACACACGAGGAGTCCAACTCATAGCTTGGCATGGGAATTTGCCAAAAGTCAAGAGCGGGTAACCAGGGAAACCAAGTTGGAAACAAGGTGTGAGTTCACAAGCGACTCAGATCCTGTCATTGTGCTGATGTCCAGTGTGTGTATCATTTTACAATTTCTGAGGTCTTTGGACTTTCGCCATCTTTGCCCATCCTGGCCAGGATGAATGAGGGGACTTTCCTTTGCAAGAGCCTCCGAGCTCCTATTTGCAAAAGGAAAGCACCAATTGCTGCTCAGAATGGCTTTCTCCCCTCCACCCAAGCTGCCATCCTCCACTGCCGTGACATACAGGGACTTCACCGTGGAGCCAGTGATGAGGGACAGTCCCTCCGCTGCGGGGTTCAGAGTTCCTGTTTCCTATGGCAAGCAGAGCGTTACCTCTTGCCATTTTCATAAAAAAATAAGAGGAAGTTTTTTCGTAATTCAGAATTTTCTAAAGATTAATATAGCAAACTTGGCTTTTCCTTATCCAGCTTAAAAAAATAAATAAGCAAACGCCAGTTTCAGATGAGACTTACCTACTACCCCTTAGAACAAGTTTCAGAGGCGTGCCTATGCTAGAATTCGGTGTTTACTGATTCCACACATGCACCTGTCTTTCTGAAAAGCAAAGTCCTTTGAGCTTTTGTAGGTCACATGCATGCGTGTGCATATCCTGTTGCACCTGTGCAATCGCCTGTGTGCACCAGCTGTGTGCAGAGTGGGCAATTAATGCTTTACTTTCAGCCTGTCTGGTTCAGCCTGCAAGGCCAGCCTGTGGGGACCTTAGGACTGATGGCATTACAACCATAAGGAGGAGGAACATGGACTTCAGCAGGGGACAGGAGTCAGCCAGACTGTGGCAGAGCCAGACTCAGCCTGGGACGTCCCCTCCAGGCCCTTGGCTGTATCCTCCCGACCAGGCCTCAGGGCTGTGCTCCCACGTCCTGGGAGCTGTTCAGTTACCAACAAAGACAGATGAGTCCTAACGGAAATCCTTTCCTCCTTGGACTGAAAACATCAAGTCTCAGTTGGAATTTGTTTCTTCCAATTTGTTAATGCATTCTCTGTTCCTCTTAACTTCGCCCACTAATTGATAATGCTCCCTGCCCAATCCGTTTCTTTGATTGCTTGTCCCTGTAAAGCCAAGGGCCGGGAACTGGGTGGGTGGCATTTTAAGTTATGACTTGTTTAGGAAATTGATATTGGCATTTTCTGCATGACTTGCCTTTCTTTAGCGAGCTACTTTGGTCTGATTCTCGTTAGAAGCGCCAACTGTAAAGAAGATACCGGCTAATTAAAAACAGGAAGCTGCTAAATTTCACCTTGAGCAGCTTGGTGTGTGTTTTTGGCAGGAATTGGAACAATTATTGATCAACTAAAATTGTCATCCCAAAGAGCAGCATTTGTTAAAGAAAGCGACGAGATATTTATTATTGAAATAAGCCTTTACGCCAAAGATGCAGCAATGACAAATGAAAGCCACGTACGTTTTTGTCAAAATGAAGAATTATATGTACTTTAAAATGTAAAAGCTGGTGGATTTTTAATGAAGGTAGAAATTGGGCTTCTAATTTATTGTTGGGCACCATGCTAGCCGCCCCCGTAATTACTTGTCAAATTGAACTGAATTGAAAAGATGTCAAAACGCCACCACCCTTAGCTTAACCAGTCTCTAAGGTAAAACAGACAGTCCCGCATGGACTCCTAAAGAAAATGCAACGTGATTCTCTTAGGAAAGTCACATTATTCATAAACTGCAGGGCACTGGGCGGGGGGAGGGGGTGGTCCTTGAGTCAGGGCTCCGGCTGCCACTGTGGATTTCTCTCTTCAGAGTCCCTCCATTGGGATGCACCCTGCCCCGGTGCCTGTACTCTAGGGTACAAGACGCTTCCGCAGCAGGAATCCTCCCTCAAAGTCCTGGCAAGCCCCTGCCGGAAGTGGCTCCCGTTCAAAGACTTTGCTCTCTATAATCTTCAGGCTGCATTTCTCCGCCAGAAGATCCCTTTGGCAACAGCCTGTGTTTGCTAGGCAACAGCAACCTGCCCAGGTCAGCTTGCTCATTCTGCCACCAGAGGCAGGGGTAGGGGCAGGCCTGGGACCAGCACCAGGGCTGAGGGTCTGCAGGGGCTCCGTCCCTCCCTAGCCCTTCCTCCTTGGTAGCTCCCTGCTAGCCTGCCATCCCCACTTTCCCCTGGCTTTCCCGAGAAAGCTCACCTGAGACCGACACTTGAAAGGGGGTTCATTCCAAGACACAGGATTGAGAGGCTGGGTGGAGTTTAACAGAGGAGCAACAGAAGTCTACACGGAGGCAGGTTCTCAAGTTGGGCACCAACTTAGGTTCGAAGTGATCCCTAATCCGTGTGCCACTTTATCTGTGCCCCTCAAACTTATTTTTATGCCAGCAAACGTGACCAGGTGCTCAGGATGCATTAATAAGCCAAATAACATTCAGAACCTCGGAGGACTCTGTTGCTCCTCTTTCACAGTGGTTTGGGCCGGGAAGGGATTCTGCTGTGGTTATCAAGGTGGTTTTGGTTCGGTGTTTCCCTCCACCTATGCTGTTTCCTGCTGTCAATCAACCAGGCGCACTCTTAGCTTGAAAGGCAGCCCTGACAGACAGCTGACCCGGGAGAGTCAGAAGTGGGTGTGGCAACTTTACCTTTTGGTGTGCAGTGATCTTTGCCTCTCTGAATATTTAATTTGTCACATAAATTAATATAAATAAAAAATTGGGGAAAGTAATAGAGGAGGGTAAGAAGTGGAAGGAAGGAGAAAGGAGGAGCGAGAAGGGGGACAGCTGAGGCTCAGGCACATCTGGGTTTAGTGTGCAGTCCAGTGTCCTCTGTGATGTTCCTCTCTGCCTAAAACCCCAGCAGGAAGAAGTGACGGTGACAGCCCCGGTCCCTGGGGTTTCTCAGCTGTCCAGCTGTTGTGAGAGGCGATTGCAATCATCCAGCATCAGAGTCTTCTGCAGTGCTGGCTAGGAAAAAAATAAAAGTACATCTGATTGAGACCTTTGTTCCCCTCGTATTTCAGCAGAATTCAGACTCCCGAGCCCAAGACATAATTTCTGAGGTTTGTATATTGACTCGAGGAAATGCTGATCGATTGTTTTGATTTTCCTTCTTCTCACCATGCCCCGGTTAGTATCCCCTGCTTCCCACCAACGCCACTGACTAATTACCTCTTATGATGTTATCATCTCTGCCGAGCAAGGTCCCATTAACGCCTTCCAAGGGACTGATATGAAAATGACCTGAACCAGGCCTGGATGCTAATGACTTCATCTATAAGTGGGGAGCAGCCAGCTGATTCTGAGCAACCTGTGCAGCCTCCGCAGCCCCCTCAATGAGCTGGATCCTTCCTCTCCAGCTTTGATACAAACCTCCTGGTCCCTTCTACAGGGCCACCTCCTCAAATACCCTCAGAACCTGTAGGCCTGGTCTTCCACTGGATCAGCTGCTACTGTTCCACTGCTACCCTGATCCCACTGTGCTGAAGCCCCTTGGGTCTCCATTGGCTGCTCCTGAGTTAGGGACCATGGCCATTCCCCTTTGGATCCACATGACCCCACATGGACTTACATACATACAGCTGATGACATTACTGTGTACCAGGCACAGTTCCAAGGACTTCATCTACCTGGGATCCTTTAATCTTCAGAACTCCATGAGACAGGCTGTTGTATGAGCCCCATTATATAGATGAGGAAACCGAGGCCCAGTATACTTGTCCAAGATCACCCATCTAGAAAGCGGAGGTGGTGGGATTCAAACCTAGCCAGCCTGGTTCAGAGCCAGATCTCATAGTTTTCTGACATCCATTCAGGTGGCACTTTTAGGAACTGGATTCTTTTCATCTGATCCCTTGCAGGCAACTGATGGAAGACTGAAGTTGAAGGGGAGGCGGTCGTAGCCTGATGCCACAGCACAGTTCAGCCTGTGGCATGACACTGGTGGCTCTTCAGAACCATCAGGCTTGTCCAGAGTTCCTCCTCCCTTTCAGAGTCAAGGCCAATCCTGTGACAAACCTTTGCACACTTCCTTCTGTAACGGACCGTGGCGGCACACTGTGGGGAAATTAGTCATTGTTGCATGAAGGAAGGAAGGAACGGATGTCTTTGTGCCCTCAGACACACACCTGTGGGAGGGTGCGGGCTGGGCAGGGGCCGCCTTTCTAAACTCACACCCCAGTCAACTTGATCGTGAACTGAAACTGTAACCCATCACTTGCCTCTTAGACCTGTTTCTTAAATACTGGACAAGGCTCGAAACCCCAAGACATAAGATCCTATCAGGATCCTCACCTATGTTAAATGATGACAGATTTTCATATTGAGTCCTGCAAAATGGTGTTTGCAGATTGGAAACAGGGCTTGTGAGGCGTGTAAAACAGTCTCAGAAGTCTCTTTGACCAGTCTACTAGATGCTCAGCAGCTATTTTAAGACGTTTAAAATAGACTTTATGTAAAAGGTAGAGAAATAAGGATTGAAATTCCCTTTAGTGCCCTAATTTAGCTCATAGGCATGGGGAAAGATCTTCATTATCTCATTGAACTTTTAAAATGATGGATTCTGGAATTGCTTTGGGACCCCAGGTTTATGAAGCCTTGGAGCCTGGTTTGGAATGGGATCAGGCTCATTTCCTAGTCACTTAGGAAAGCGCTCCCATGAGTCTGGCACTGAGCTCACCCTGGGCTGGGGGGCTGGGTGCCCTGGAATAACCAGGCACTGGAGAGGTAAGAGCCCTGCCTTCAGGAAGCTTCCCATCCACGGGGGACAGGAACACAGAAGGAGGAGCCTGCAAAGTGAGAAGTGAGCCTGTAAAGTTCATGGTCATGGGGGAAACACCATCACAGTGTAACCAACGATGACTGAGAAGGATAGGCTTGTCTCTGGTTGGGATCCTGCAGAGTTCTGGCTCACCCTCCACTTTGGAGTATAGAGTGGATCATTTTTCACTTGCCCTTCTGACCTCAAACCACCTTTAGCCTCTGCCTTTCCACCACACCCCATACTTCATAATAATAGAAGCTGTGGGAAGGCATCACCCTGACCTTCCATCCTTCAGTGGAAGGAGCGTCCTCATGTCTCCCAGGGCTGATCCTGCACCTTGTCTGCAAGGATACCCTCTCTCTCATGCCCCTCTCTTCTAGAGCCTTCCCATCAGCACATAAACAGGGCCAACTACCTAATATTAAAGAAATATGTCTCTTTTTCACATTACCTTCGACTATATTCAAAGCCTCTACCACCCTCCCTGGCCAAACATCATTCATTTCTCTGCATCCATTTCCTTATCTTCTGTTCAAAAGTTAAGTCAATGAATCCACGTAAAGCACTAGACAAAACCTGGCCTGCTTAGGTTTGCTGTGTGTGAGCTGTTATCAATCTCCCATAAGTCACCTGTGCTCCTGGCCCCCCTCCCTGCTCCCCGGTCGTTGCTCCTCACCGGCTCCAGTCTGCGCTCCCTCCCTAACGAGCAACTGAAATTGCTTTTGTCAAGGTCACCAGTAAACGACATGAAGCTAAATCAGATAAATGCTCCCCCATCCACTCCCTGCTGGACCTCTCACATCACTCAACGACACTGACCCGCCCCTTCTGTGTGAAGCCCGTTACTATCTCAGACTCCATGATGCCATTGTCTTTCTGGAACTTTCTTCTCAGTTGCCTTTGCTCCTCCATCTTCTTCTATCAGACACCCTCAGAGTTTCTCTTCTTTATCATTTTTACCCTCTATCAAAAATGTATCCTCTGCCCCATCTGCTCACCAGCAACTTCCACCTGCTTCAGCCCAGATCTTCCATGAATGACAGAGGCTCATTTCCTCTATCTCCTTGACATCTCGACTCCGCTGCCCCAAGCACCTGGAACCCAAGGTCAAGAACAGAGCCGTTCATTCCCACTGCCTCAAATGGTTGTCCCTCAGTCTTCTCCATCTAAAAAGATGAGCTTCCAACTACTCCAACTCAGACCCTTAGATTCCTCCCTGCCCATCCAGGTTCAGTACTTCCCTTACCAGCTACAGATTCCGAGCAGATCTCCAACCCGTGCATCCTCTCCACCTCCATGAACAGGGTGTCTCCTGCCTGGAGCCTCCAGACACTTCCCCAAGGTCTCCTGTCGCCATCTTGCCCTACCTCTGTGCACACACCTCTCTAAGTTTGTAGGATCTTCTAAAAGCAAAATTCAAATGATCTTTCTCCCATTTTTCATTTAATTTGAGGACCTCTCTATTTTCTTTACAGTTAAGAAAAAACAGTAACTCCCTCCATGGGTTGTCCTCCTGCCAAGGCCTGTCTGGGGTCTACCTCCCAAGCTCTTCTGTGCTGGTGACACCCAAACCCTCTGACCTCTCCCAGTCCTCCAGTTGACTGGGTCTTTCACATGCTACTCCCTGTCCTGTGTTGCCTGGTTGTTCCATATCTGCCAGCTGCCCTCCTTCCTGTTATGAATATTTTCCCCAAACATCTCCTCCACCATTAGGCCTTCTCTGATTCCCCTGGCTAACCATGTCCTTGATATTTGTTTCTTTTCTATCTGATCCACTGAAAGAGTCCCCCATGAGCAGGAACATTATCTGCCCTGAACACCTGAACATCACTGTGTCCTCTGTGACTTGCGTGGCGATGGATATGCAACCAAAACCCCAGCAATTGAACAAGTTAACACCCCTGCCCCTAGCCTCGGCATCCATGTCTACATTCCAGCATTTATAGATACCTCTTGTAATTACTGCATTGAGAAGAGAATCCTACAGGATGCAGAATCAAAAGACATGGATGTAAATCCACTTTCCAAGTGACATTAAGCAACCTCCCTCAGGTTCGGTTTCATCATTTGCCAAATGAGAGTGAGAATAACGATATCCTTCCTGGGGTGCTGGGAGAACTATCCAGGATAATGTGTGTGACTGTGCTTTAAAAATTGCTGGGAACTTTTCAAGCAGTAGTTAATGACTCCAGGAGACTGTGAGAGTATTTAGTCGCTTACAAAACAATGAGGTTGAATCTCTGCTTGGTGGTTTCCCTGGAGTCACCTATGTCCTGAATGCCCAGGTAGTTAGAAAACTGTCCCCTGGACTTAGTGTAGACTTGAGATAAAAGCTATCAGAGCACAGAACCCAAATGGCACACAGGTAGGGGAGCCCAAAAGAGAACATGGAATCACGCTTGATTTCTCTCCCCTCTTCCTCCTTAACAACAGCCTTCTGGTGGGTTTGTATTAGCTGAGTCTTCAGGGAGAGAAAATAATTAGGGTTTCCTGAAATAAATGGGCTTTGAAGAGGTAGTTGAAGGTGGCTTAGTGGGTTGATAGGCAGGCATAGTCCTGCTATAGATGGAGAGATGGTAGCCATGAAAGAAGAGAGAGGGGCAGCATTTAGTAGGCAGTAGTGAGGGGACCCTGCTTAGGGGGAGGCTATGGAGTTGCTATGTGGTGACCAGGAAGTGGCACTGACTCGCATCTCTCACAGATGTGTGCCATTGGGTATGTCAGACACCAGAGCTGAGCTGAGATGCCCCGTGGTGGTGCTGACACCTTGAGGGAGCCAGGGAGAGAGTGAAATTGAGAGATATGAGGCGGAAGGGTCCCTTGACACATGATGAGGGAGTAGATGAGGGATAGAAGGTATTAAGAGGGTCTCAGGACCGTCACGCTGAGAGAGGAAGAAGGCACTGATTTACTAAATGATAGGAACCCTGGTGGGAATGAGGCTGAGGCACACTGACAATTTGACTCTGGGCTTGTTGGATCAAAGCATCCATGTCCACAGCTCAGGTCCTGAGCCAGTGCCTGCCTGGATCTTTCCTTTGGCTTTACTGTGTTCTCTTTCATAGATATATAGATACGTAGAAAGATAGATAGATAGATAGATAGATAGATAGATAGAAAGGGGCTTCTGCCCAGAAATGACACACGTCTCCTCTGCTCTTATTTCACTGGACAAAGCAACTCACGTAGTCATCCCTAAAATAAGGATCAGGAAAGTTCTCCTGTGTCAAGGAGCCATTCTGGTGACTGCCACTGGAGTAGACAGGGAAACTCAGGCCCTCATCCTGTGAACATCAGATGGAAGTTGATCTCATCACCCAACGCACTGGCTGTGGTAGAGGGCTGTATGTGACTCTGAATCCAGAACCCCAGGTTTCCACCCCAACTCCACCACTGACTGAATTCGTACCAGTTACTAGACCTACTCTCTCTACTTTGTTTTCTCACTTGTAAGATGGTAATAATAATAGTAGGGTTCATGTGAAAACTAAATGCTGACGCCCCAGAAGAGGGTCTCAGTCCTTTGTAAGTACTCAGTGGAGTGTTGTCTGTAAGCCCCCGTGGGAAACCCTAAGCAGTTTGCCTGTTATTCTGTCTTATTTCCCATGATAGTTATTACTGGTTTTAGCCAATGGGCAAACAGGAATCCCATGAGGCTAGGCGGCCAGTTTTGGTCACCCCTCTCCCTACAGTGTATTAGTGTGCCAAGCCTCTGCCACCAGGGAGCCCTCGATCTCTCTCTCAGTCCTCGATCCCTGTGTCTCATTAGCTGCTCTAACAAAGTACCATAGACCAAATGCTTTATAACCAACAGAATGTATTTCTCCCAGTTCTGGTGGCTGGGAGTTTAATATCAGAGTAGCAGCATGATCCAGTTCTTCTAAGGACCCAGTTTTGGGGTTGCAGACAGCTGTCTTCTTATTGTATCCACACGTGGCAGGAAGAGGGCATGGGTCCTCTGGGAGCATCTTCATAATAGTTCCACCCTCCTGAACTTTTACCCCAGAAAGACCACATCAGCTGAATATTGTCACATTGAAAGTTAGGATGTCAGCATACAAATTTAGACCAGGACACAAACAGGCAGTCCATAATATTTTCTTTCTCTTTCACTAAAATTTTCTAGCCACACCTGCTTTTATACATATTATTTTGCCATATTCTGGGAAAAATTACTACCTTGAATTTTTATGTTCATTTTATTGTAAGTGAGGATGAACGTATTATCAGATTTTCATATGATTATTGGCTATTCATATTTCATCACTAATTCATATATTTCTTTGCCCATTTTTGTTGTTGTTAAGATATTGAACTCTCCCTTATGGCTTTGAAAACAGTTTGTATATCAGGGGTTTTAGTCTTTTATCCTTCACATATTTATGACCTCTCATTTTAAAATGTATCATTCCACCTTATTTTTCATAGTTTTTCCTTCCAAGATTTCTGCCTCTCTTACTTCAAACCTCCAAAAATATTTACCCACATTTTCATTCAATATTTATGCACTTGTGTTATTCACATATCAATCTTTGGTCTCCCTGAAACTCATGTTCGCTTATAAAGTGATGTAAAGATCGAGATTCATTTTCTCCCTGAAGAGTTCCGCAAGGGCCCCGACTCCGGTTCTCTCCGCCCGTCTCTCTCTGATTTACACAGCAGTCTTTGCCCCTGGATTTATTTGCAAATTCTCCCTGTAGTCTCCTGGCTAATTTGTCTTTTCTTTCACCTACAATCTACAATTTCTTTAACTGTCTTCGGATCCAAGAAGCTATTCCCTTCTCCCTGCTGTTTCTGTTCTAGTTGTCTGAAGTCCTTCCGGATTTATTCCTGAGGAGGATCTTGAGAATCGCTGTGACACCCTTTCAGAAAGTACATAGAGACGGGGTACGGAGATCTAAAATGTTGATAGATGCTGGTAAATCGCGCTCCAGGAAGCTGAACTACTTTATAATCTCCCAATTCCCTCTCACTGCTGCCCACATCAGACATCGTCACACTTTACCTGAATTGCCATGGCCGCAAATGACACCCCATTGTTGCTTCATTTGCATTTCTTTGATTATAGCAAGGTTGAGCATCTTTTCAAATGTTTACAGCTCCCTTGTTACTGTTTTTTGTGGATTGCCTGGTTCACATCCTTTCGGGTTGTAATTGGGACACTCATCATTGTCCTATCAATCAGTAAGATTTGCCCATAGAATGCAAATAAGTTGATGTAGTGGCTTTTGTTTTCCTTATAGAAAATTTTGAATTTTTATGTCATGTCTCACCCATATTAGGAGCTTAATAAATATTAGTTGACTAAATAATTAATAAAATCCAAACTCTCAACTTTCCCTTATGCTTTCTGGCTCTGATCATCTCTCCCCTGAGGACTTTTTGTTTTTAATTTCTAATCATCACATTCACTTTTCCATTAGTTCCTCATAACCTCTCTGTTGTATAGAGAGAAAAGGTAAAAAGATTATTTACAAATTTAGAGCCCCCAAGTCCAGAATGGATAAAAGGAGCAAGCAGAGGCTGGGCCATCGGGAGCAGCCAGACCCGCAGTGCAAGTGGCCTCTGGTCCACTCTGCTGGATGGACAGCTGAACAGAGAGCTGGACACACAGATGAACTCTGGACTTCCTGAGCCATTCCAGAGGGTACCCAAGCTCCTCCAGGTGAAATTTGGACCCTCTGTCTGCTGCTTAATGAGGAACTCTCTGGATAATATTTAAAGTGATTAACTTCTTATGAATTTTTCAACTAATTAAGAAACATTTGGACACAACTGCATCCGTTCATTTGCCAAGTACATTCAGCCAGTATGGTGTTCAATCAGCCAGTTCAGTCCTTCAAGAACTCTCTGCATTGACTCTGAGTATTGATCTTGCAGAGGAAGCCTATGACCTCTCTGGGTGTTGGAGGACATGGAATCTCATAGCCGCTGCTTAGAAACAGGTGCAAAGGACTTTGGGAAAGATGTCCACCTCCAACATCAAAATCCTGACTCATATTAATAATCATGAGACTAACAATTGCACGTGTTAATAATTCTTTCTTTTCAGAAGTTTCACCCACAAAATTCACTTAGTTCCCATAATGAGTTTGTGAAATAATCCTTACATATAGCAGTGGGCAGCAAACTTTCTTTTCTTTTAAAGACCAGATAACAATTATTTTAGGTTTAAAAGACCAAGAGGCAAAAATTAAATAACTATTCTCCTGAAAGGCTAGAGTCTTTGTTTTAAATTTTACCAATCTTTGATCACAGGTGATGTAAAAATGAGTATAAGTTGTAGTTTTGCTAACCCCTGATAGATAGCATTATGATTAATTAACAGATGTTAAAACTGAGGCTCAGGGAAGCTGTTACTCCACATGAATTACCATTTTTTTAGCATATAGGACAATATGTAGGACTTCCAGTTTCTGTCATGATGACTCTACCTAGTATTCATTCATCAATAATTTCCTAAACTTCTGCTGTGTGTTAGGTCTTGTGCTGGGGGGTAGGATGATGCAAAGAACAGCTCTTTGATTTAGGCAGGGCTCACACAATTTCTGGCCCTGCTATGTACCTACTGGGTGACCTCAGTCAAGTCACAATATATTCGAGAATCAATTTCCTCTTCTGAAAAACAGGTGTAATACTGTTCATTCATAAAAGTACATATAATGCCAAGTGCACACCTGTAATCTCAGCAACTCTGGAGACTGAGATAGGAGGATCACAGTTTCAAGGGCAGCCCCAGCAACTTAGCAAGGACTTCAACAATTTAGTGAGACCCTGTCTCAAAATAAAAAAAAATTTTAAAAGGGCCAGGGATGTGGCTCAGTGGTAAAGTGCCCCGGCACCAATAAGAAAAATACGTATATCTCATTGGACTATTGCAAATGCTTAAGGAAATACTGTATATAACATCCTTAAAAGTATTTGGAACACTGTTCGTTAGATGAGCAGAAACAACAAAAATAATAGTAACAGTGACTGTCATTTACAATGGCTCTGAACTGTCAAGAGCTCACAGTCTAGAGACGGAGACAAAGAGCACAGAACTGCAGGAAATGGTGATATGACATGCTGAGGACACATAAGAGCCACACAAGAGGTGAGCAGAGAGGCGCGGCCTGTAGTGGTGTTTCTGGCGGATGAGGAGTGTGTGTGCCAGGAGCAGGCTGTGCAGAACAGGATGTGGAGCCGCTAAGAAACCGGCTGGGAGCCCTCCTGCCCCACACTGGGAGGCGTGGCCATGGCCAGGTTTCCTGGATGAGGAAGCCGAAACCCAGGGAGGGGAGATAGTTTGCCCAGGGTCACACAGGGAGCCCCATTCAGCTCTCCATTCATTCATAAAACCTCGATTTGGCTTGTGATGGGCAATGCACCTCCCCAGAAAGCCCATTGACCAGCGCAGCAGCAGATGGGGAGATGAACACACAGGAAGCAGGACACAAGGCCGACCTAGAGGAAGCGGCAAGTGCGTGCACAGTTGGAGTGGAGGCGCACACGTGTGTACATACCCATAATGGGTGAAAGTTTTATATTTATGTCTAGGAATATATCAAGGCATGCCAATTATACATTAATATACTCATATATAGAAACCTAGGCCTTGATGCCCAAGTGGACAGAGGTTGTATATATAATATACATATATAAAATATATAAATGTATACACACACATGTGTACACATTATATAATGAATTCTGTTCAGTGTACTAAACCACTCTTCTTAGGCATAGTATGCATATACTCTACGTATGCACCTGTATACCTGTTCACAGAGAGAATTCACATCCAATCCCACTGTAATGATGGGCTTGCATTAACTGCAACCCTTCCTCATCAGGGAAGTGGTGAGGCCCTAAGTAGGGTGCAGGAGTGTGTGTTGGGGGCTCATCCTGTCCTGGTCCCCTTCTTTCTCTTCTCCAGCCACTGATCTTTACCTGTTCTTCAGGCTGAATGAGTCTGACTTTTGCTCTGCATCACACAGAGTGCCGCTTGTATAAGATTGGAAGACGGATTTGCAGAGACATCTCAGTCTCTGTGTTGCCCACCACCCCAAGTTCACACTAAGGACGGTTTTATGGTTTCTGTCACGCGAGCGAGTTTCTCTGATTTGGTTTGCGTGGATGTGTGTGGTTCTAGACCTGCATGCAAATTATGCAGATTTGTAGGCTGGGGCTTTTGGTGAAAGTCTTCTTTCTCCTTTCCTACTAATGTTTTGATTGAATGTTTGGGAGAATGCCATGTGCCGTGATGGTTTTGTGTACAGCCTTGACTATTGATGGAAAGCAGCAACTTGCAAATTGTAAATAATCTGAAAATGCTTCCTCTTGTTGCTCAGAAAGCTGCAGCCCTTGGCTTCTTCCCTGGGAGCTCGTGCCCAGAATGCCATCTTCCTCCACCGAAGCCCACACCTGTGCAGGATTTGTTATTTAATTGTCTCTGGGGGTAGGAATGCCAAAATTCACAGTTTAATAAATAACACAAGGGAGCTTTATGCATAATAATGCATGGGAACCCAGGCCTTGATGCAGGAGTGGACAGTGATTAGGCCTTCAGTGAATGATCATGACTGGGAGTTTTATGGGTTTTGCTGAATCTTTGATGCTCATTAACACCTTTCAACCAAAACCTCTCCAGGGCCTGCTCTTCCACCTGCCTCACATCCTTTCTGCCTGCCTTCCTTCATTTCTTCCTTCTGGGTTTACTAACTCTTCATGGGTACCAAGCCTTCTCTTTGGCATTAAAAATGCAGAAATGAAAAGCACCCAGCCTTCCCTCAGAGAGTTGGCATTGGGCAACAGACAAGGAGATCTCTGAATATAACACTATAGAACAGTGAACAGCAGAGCCGGCATAGAGGTCAGGGCTCAGAGTTGGCTGCTCTGAGAAGGTGTCTTAGAGATGCATCTGAGGGTGAGTAGGAGCCAGGCAGGCCCATGAAGGGCTGAGGAGTGTCCTAGATCACAGTCTCATGCACCTTGATCTCAGGACCTCTTTATACTCTTAAAAATTATCTTTGAGCTGGACATGGTGGCTCATACCTTAGCAAATTAGTGAGGCCCTAAGCAACTTAGTGAGACCAATATATATATATATATATATATATATATATATATATATATATATGTACATATATATATGTATGTTATGTATTATATGTGTACATCTATATAGGGAACTGAGGACCATGAAGAAGTTATTTATTATAGTTCTGTGTCAGTTAGGGATCTGCAGAGAGTGAAGCCAGTAGGGTGTGTGTGTGTGTGTGTGCATAAAAGTATACATATACACATACCTATTGGTATATACACATATCTACATACGGAGATTTATTATGAGGAATTGACTCATGCCATTATGGAAGCTAAGAAATCCCACTATCTGCCATCTGCAAACTGGAGACCCAGAAAAGCCAGTGGGTAATTCCTGTCTGAATCCATAGGTTTGAGCACCAGAGGTACTGATGATGTAAATCCCAGTTCAAGGACACAAGACCAACAGACAGGAAACCAAAGGCAAACTCCTCCCTCTTTCACTTTTTCCTCCTGTTCAAGCCCTCAACAGACTGGACAATGGTCGCTCACCCTGGAGAGAGCAATCTACTGAGTACCCTCTGAAACGCTAGTCTCGGGCAGAAGCACTCTCCCAGCTAGATCCAGAAACGATGTTTAACCAGGCACCCTGTACCCTCCAAGATGATGCATAAAAGTAACCATCATGAGCTTATATCTATCAGGTCTTAACCTTATCAAAACTTAAAGCAATACATACAAAATATTTACTTAATTCATTTTTTAAAGTTAATCCTATCAAACCCATTATATGCTAGCATAAATAAAATATTTTATGAAAAATAAATACATTTTCTAATCCAAGGCAAATCCAATGAAAAAAAATTTATTGCTTTCCATACTCTACATTTCTTTAATGCCTAACAACAGAGTTCTTATTTTTGATTTTCATTTGCTCTAGTGCAATATTATATCTGTTATGGTTTTTGTGAAGTTTCACTGCACATTTTTTAGAAGGTGAGTGAAAACCATGACTTTTTCATATAATTATGAAAATCATTTTGACTTCATGGATCTTTCCCCTAAAAGGTTACAGGAAACCCCAGGGGTTCCTGGATTATGCTTTGAGAATTTCCGTCAGAGACGAGAGGCTCAAGGATTTGCAGTTGGGTAACTTGCCCAACTTTGAGCTTCCACTGTGTTGACAGGAAGCCCATGTGCTTTTCCTGGAGGCCATGAGTCTGACAAGCAGCAGGGTCCCACTTGCTCCCCCTGCCCAGCTACCTACCGGGCAAATGGGAAAGGAACAAGAGCAACTTCAGAACAGAGGTGGCATTTCCTCACACCTCATGGCATGCTTTTAAAGAGTCTCTACCATTAGAGTACATAGCTTTGTGCAAGAAGTTCAGGCCTCTATTTAAAGCAAATATGATTTTTAGAAGGTAAATAGGAAAGCATTCTCTGCATGGATTGGACTTTGTCACCAGTAATTTGGTTTCCATGCTGTTATGTAGAACAACATTAACATTTATTTGATTAAAGTCCCTCTAAGCCCGCATCTTAATATTTGGAACATTGTGATCATTTGAGGCTTGGTTGGATTTTGCTAGTTTTTGTTGTTTAATGTTTCTTAAAAAAAAAAAAGTAATAATCTCAGAACCAGAACACTAATTCCATTATTGCAAGGCAGGGTGAGCTGTCGGAGGAGCCCTGATGTTGGGGACCACTTGTTAACTGTGCTGACATACAGGGGCCATATTTATGAGTTACGTAATTGAATAAAGATGAGTTTATAGATGGGGAAAAAAAAGAATGAGAGCGGAAATGGTGAATAACTGTGTTCATTTGCCTCCCTTGGGATCGGGCTTGTTTTCTGCTTCCTTGCTATTAATGAAAAGAAATCCAATTTGTTCTACATGGTGAGATTTGTAATTTAGATGCTTATTAATTCTGGGTTCACGTAGGAGCTCTTTGAAAAATATGGTCTTCAAAGCATTTGCTCTCAAAGGCCAGTAAACCTTGGCTGAAAACAAGCCAAACACGTGTGGCTAAAATGTTTTCTGTGTTTAACACGAGTTTATTGAGTACCTGCCTCGTGAAAACCCCTGATCTAGATGTCGGAGTGGTGAGAGGCATAGAAAAATGCCCTCCCTGTGGCCCACTGTGGACCTGGGGACGGAGCAGAGAGACTGTGTCCCTGTCATAGGCAAGGTGGTGGGGGTGGGGACAGGAACGGGCAGCTTCTAAGAAGGACTGGAGTGGGCTCAGGTGTCCATTGAGGACTCTGGCATTATGATGAGGGCCAAAGATGTGTCAGGCCAAAGGCAAGCCAGCCCTGGAGATGGCACAATGACTGTGATCCCTCGGCCATCGCTGGGTTCTCAGGCTCTGTCCAGCTGGGTCATACACAGCACAGCAGCCGAGAGGAGGATGCAGGTCTCTGCCCTTGAGGAGCACACGGTCTTGTTGGGGGCACCTGAGAATAAGGGGAAATGACGACAGGAAACCCAAAGGTAGCCTTGCATGAATTCAGTTCTCAGGCAAGCAGCTGTTCTCCAGCTGTTCACAGGAGGAAACCAGATCCTGAGCACACATGGGTTCATGATTTGATTCATTCAGCTCACATTAAGTGTTTTATTCTGTGCCCAGCACACCTGTAGGCTTGTGGAACCAGAGAAGACTGGTCCCATCCAGGGACCTGCACATTCTCCCTCTCCTGTGTGCCCAGTGAGATGTCCCTGGGCAGGTGGAGTTTCATGAGCACTTCCTGGACTCCAGTGCTATGTCAGGCTACAGTTTCTGTTCTGTCACTACCCAACTATGTGATCTTTGACAAGTCGTTAGTTTCTCTGGACAGTTCTTTACCTGCTAAACAGGGCTAATGTCTAAATCCTTCCAAATTTATTCCAAATGCAATCACAATATTCTAAACATTGAGGTCTCTATAGTTGGTAAAATACTAACTTCTGAAACTCAAAATTTCTGGAAAACCTGAGAAATGCAATGTCTACATCAGCTCTTTATTTTCAGGCTGTGTGAATGCAGCCCTTTCTGACCCTAACTTGTGTGGTGACATTTGCAGGCTACTCAGCACGGGGAGGAGGTTTCTCAGAGTGAACTTCCCCAGCTAAAGTTCACTTGGAACAAAGGAGATGATGATGGTTTTTAGAAATGCCTGTAAAATGTGTCAGAACAAACTTGAACCTGAAGGGAACATTCAGTGGCCCACTTTGACCCTCAGCCTTTGGACCTGGCTTCAAAAACTCAGGGTCCCTTGAGGAGGCTGGTTCTGCCCCTAGAAGGAGTCAGCCTGCTCTGGTCAGACCCATGAAGACAGTGGCCTTGACCAAGAATCCTACTCTGGACTTTAATGGGGCTGTTATTCACCAGGAACGTACTGTGGCTTTGGCACCTTGAGAATCAGAAGTCAGGGGGGAAATGAAGTCCATAGCAGTGCCATTTGTTCTCTGTGACTTTAAGCAAGTCACTTGTTTCCCTAAGTCTCTTTTCCTTTGTCTTTGAAATGGTGATCAGAAAACCCACTCATTAGTGCAGTTGAATGGATTAAATGAGACAATATATGTGATACTCAGACAGGATACGTGTGGCCGAGGTCACTGTCTCAGAAATTCACAGTGGGAGATGAAACGGCTCCTGGCTGTAACCACACGAATTCATTTCTTTGAATTTCCTGGTAGCTGTGGCTAACCTGAGCCCGACGCGTTCCTTTTCTCATCACCGATAATCTAAAATGCCTGGTTCAGTTCCAAATGGAGTCTTTGCTGGTAGCATGACTGAGTCCCTGGGTCTCAGCCAGACCTCCATAACAAAATATGGTCCTAATCTCTTGGCCACAAGGATATATTCTGCGAAACACCTCATTAGGCAAGTGTGTCCTCCTGAAGTGTTGTGAAGCGTACTCACACAGGACCAGACACAGGGCCGAGGGCATGCCTAGGCTGTGTGCTATGTGTGCGTTCAGGGTGGTGTGCTTCATAGCAGCCACAGGCAAAGCGCCAGGAGATTAAATCAAGTACGAGAGAAAGTCATGCAGTCCAGAGACGCAGTAGACATACAAGGTTCGAAGCTACTGCTGGGGTAGCATAGCATACTGTCATACAAAAATCTTTTTTATATAAGTTATAAGTAGAAGAATATACTCTAAAATACTGGTAAAAAGTAAACACTACAGTTAACCAGTAACACACAGTCACATAGGTGTTGACTCTCATTATTAAGTATCATGGACTGTACATAATTGTATTGCTATGTCTTTTATTTTATTAGTGCTTTATAGTTATATGTGAGATCAGGGTTCATTTTGATATAATTACACATGCATGGAATAGGACTTTCTCCCCTTCTGTCCCCAGTGCTTCCCCTTTCCCCTCTTCCCCCCTCTCCCTACTTCTCTACTTCCTATATTCTACTGTTCTTCCTTGATTCATTTATATATATTTCTTAATTAGTTCTTTATAGATACACATGCAGCTATGTTTTTATATGCCTGACAGCAATGTAGGTTTGATTGCACCAGCATCACCACAAACTCGTGAGGGATGCACTGTAACTTTGATGTTTCTAGTGGCTGGGATGTCACTGAGTGATGTGAATTCTGCTCCACTATGGCCTTAGGAGAAGACACGGTGCATGTGGTCCAGGGCTGACTGACATGTCACTATGCAGCACATGATCATGCAATAAGTCCTATCCCAGGACCCCACCTTGCGATCTAAATCTACTCACCCCTGGAAGGCCCCACTGGCCAATGCCATCACACTGGGGGCCAGGGCTTCAATGCGCATTCAGTCCATAACTCCCCGTGGCAACTTTGAATGTGGCTTCCCAGGGCTGGGGCAGGAGGGAGACAGGAAGGGGGCATCTTTTCTCTTGGGACCAAGGTGAGAGGGCAAGGATATACAGTGGAAAGAAAGCCGGCTTTGGATCCAGGCTGATGTCAGGCCCAACCACAGTCCCACCACTTTCTGGCTATGTCATCTTGGGCAAATTGTTCAGCCTCTCTGTTTCCTCTGGCAGAAGCACCTGGCAATCATTATTTCCTTATTGGTTGTTGTAGGTCCAAAGTGAAATAACCTACAGCAATCGTCCAGTGCCCTGCCTGTCATGGGAGAGGGGAACTAGGCACACTAGTTTGCTTTTCCCTGGAAGATGAAGTCAGGCTGCTGTCACTCACATGCACTCGCGTGCACGCGCACGCACACGCACACTCACCGCAGTATGGTGGTGCTCTTTCTCTTGCTTCCTCCCTCTCACCTCGACTACTCCTCTCTGGGAAACCTCCTCCCTGTGCCGAAGATCCTGCAAATGGATTCAAGCAGACACCATACAAGCGAGGATCACAAAGGGCTCCATTCATATGGCCTGAAAATATTCCTTCCCAACAAGGAGCCGATTTAGAAATTGCATTTCTCAATACTTCCAGAAATCAGAGACAGGTTCCTTGAAACTCTATTACCTTAGAGAGTGTCTGTTAAAAACCTTTAGTCGCCGTGTTCCTGGTGCCATAGGGTTGAAGGCATTTCTGGTCCCCACCTCCGCATGCAAAGTAGATGCTTCCTGTGTTCCCTTACATCATCCCCAGCAAGGACATCTACCATGGAGGAGAGGGAGCACGGCCAGGCAGCAGGACGAGGTCACGAGGGCCCCTGGGAGCCAATCAAGCTCCTCATCTCCCAGCACAGGTGGACACGGTCACAGGACCAGGGAAGAACGTGGGAGACCCTTAAAAATCCCACCCTGCCACAGAATTGCAGGTTCCTGAAAAATGTGTCAGCAGAGTAAAGACTCCCAATATTTTGTTAAGCAAAACCCAGCAGGACATGGGATTGCGTGTACAATCCAATGACAAATGTGTTTTGTATTTTCAAAGCACGTGGAACAAAGCCCAGCAAGACAGCCACCAAACATGGATGGATCAGTTTCTAATTTTGTCTTTAGACTTTTCCGTCTTTCCAAGGATTTTTACAGTGAACATATGTTCCTCTTATCATCGGGCTGGGAGTAGGATTTTGGAATGTCTACCTGTTTCAGAACCAGGCATCCTTCCCTCTGGCAGTTGCTCAGGCTGTGCCCCCTGGACTCCCATAGAAGGTTCTGGACCTTTCTGCACATGTGCAAATGCCATGCACCTTTCGTGCCCTGCAGACTGCCCTTGACCTGTGCTCACAGCACATGTTCTGTGGGCCTTCTTTGCTCCCCAGGGCCTCTTCTGTGTTGGTGTGACCCTGGTGGTACAGGAGGGTTTGTGCACACGGGGCCTTGGAATCCATGAACCACACGCCATGAAGAGTCGCTGTCCTTGCTGCTTCCCTTCTATAGACACTCGCGGTATAAAAAGCAATGCTTCTCCACGCGGCCACCATCCTAGAAGGAGGGCCGCGTGGTGTGGGGGGAGCTCAGTTTTCAAGACCACCTGATACTGGCTCCACCACTCTGTGGACCTGGTCCAGTTCTGAGTCCCAGGTTCTACCTCTGGAAATGGAAGCAAAATACAGAGACGAATATGCAGGACTTGAGAGAGAAAAAGAATGTCGTAAGAACGACACCTGCCCCGAGGTGGCCTGTCACCTCTGTCCTGCAGAGCTTGTCCTACCCAGTTCACACCATTGTATTTCAGGCACAAAGTCCTATCACTGCTCTGAGGGTCTGTCCTCAGCACCCACATGATGCTATCTCTGTCACTGAAGTGGTATCCGCTGATCTGGGACACATATCTGTCCTTATCTCTTTATTCCCTATTCTTATTCCTTCTACAAGAAAAACCCTGAGTAACTCATAGCCCATCACCCGTAGGTCATTTCCAAAATCCTCTCTAATTAGCTCCCGGCTGCAAACCCTACAGATCCAGGGCCCACCCCTGGCTCCTCCTCTTGGCAACACTTGGTCTCTGTTTCCTGTCCCTTTTCTCAGGGACGTACACTGTTCCATGTCCATGTTCCCTTACGTCATCCTCAGCAAGGACGTTCACACTGTGAAGAAGAGGGAGCATGACCAGGCAGGAGGACAAGGTCATGGGCGCCATTGGGAGCCTGTCATGTTCATCTCCCAGCACAGGTGGACACGGTCACAGGACCAGGGAAGAATGTGGGAGTCCCTTAAGAGTTCCACCCTGCCACAGAAATGCAGGTTCCTGAAAATGTGTCGGCAGAGCAAAGACTCCCAATATTTTGTTAAGCAAAACCCAACGGGACATGGGATTGTGTGTACAATTCAATCACCTCCCAAGCAAACCCCAGGAGGCGATCTGATAGTCTCTCTTTCTCTCAGGATTTGACATAAGGTATATGGCATAGAGTGGATGCTAAAAAGTCACAGGGACTTTGGAGGCTGTGCTTTGCGAGTCGTGCCCATGGATCTGTGCCTCTCTTGTTGAGGACATGGCATATACTAAGTTTCTCTTAATTTTGTATGACTGGATTTTTCCAACATTTTTTATTGGTGCATTATAGTTGTGCATACCGATGGGATTTGTTGTCACATCTTTGTTGGTGTACACAACACACAATATAACAATAGAATGTCACTCCCCAGCACTTCCCCTCCCCCTCCCCACCTCCCACTCTCAGGTTCATTTCCTCTACTGATCTCCCTTTGATTTTTTGAAATTTTTTATTTTATTTGTTCTAATCAGTTGTTCATGACAGCAGAATGCATTTATACATATACCTTTTGATAGATCATACAAAATAGAGCATAATCTCTCAGTTTTCTGATTATATACGTTGCAGAATTTTAGGGAATCCACCCCACCTTTCTTTTCCTTTTTCCTCCTTGGCTTCCACATATGAGAGAAAACATAGGACGCTTAAACTTCTGTGTTTGACTTTTATAACTTAACATAATGGGTCTCTAGTTCCATTCATTTTCTTATAAATGACATAATTTCATTTTTCTTTGTGACTGAATAAAACTCTATCATATTTATATATATCACATTTATCCATTCATCCGTTGATGGACACCTAGACTGGTTCCATGGTTTGGCTATTGTGAACTGCGCTGCTATAAACATGGGTATGCATGTATCACTATGGTATGATGACTTTAATTCTTTAGAATAAATACCAAGCAGTGGTGCGGCAGGGTCATATGGTGGCTCATGCCTAGGCTGTTGAGGAACCTCCATACTGATTTCCATAGTGGTTGCGCTAATTTACAACCCCACGAGCTGCGTAAAAGTGTCCCTTCTACTCCACATCCTCTTCAGCATTTAATATCACCTGTGCTCTTGATGGCTGCCATCATGACTGATGGGAGATGGAATCTCGGTGTAGTTTGGATTTGCATTTTGCTAATTGCTAGAGATGTTGAACCTTCTTTCATATATTTTTGGCCATTTGTATTTCTTTTGAGAAGTGTCTGTTTAATTCATTTGCCCATTTATTAATTGGGTTATTTGTTATTTTTGGTGTAAAGTTTTTTCTTTATAGATTCTGGATATTAACACTCTGTCAGAAGAGTAACTAGTGAAGATTTTCTTCCAATTTCTAGGTACTCTCTTTACATTCCTAATTGTTTCCTTTGCACTGTAGAAGCTTTTTAATTTGATGCCATTCCATTTATTAACACTTGGCATTATTTTCTGAGCTTTAGGAGTCCTATTGAGAAAGTTGTTGCCTGTTTCTATATGCTGGAGTGTCGATCCTACATTATCTTCTAGGAGTTGCATAAATTTTGGTCTAATTTCTATGTCTTTGATTCATTTTAAGTTGATTTTTGTGCAGGGTGAGAGACAATGGTCTAGTTTCATTCTTCTGCATATGCATAACCAGTTTTCCTAGAACCATTTGTTTAAAAATGTTGTCTTTTCTCCAATGTATGTTTTTGGTACTTTGTCAAGGATCAGAGGACTGTAGATATGTGGGTTTGTCTCTGTGTCTACTATTCTGTACATTGATCTGTTGTCTGTTTTTATGCCAGTATCCTGCAGTTTTTATTACTATAGCTCTGGAGTATAACTTAAAGTTAGGTATCATGATGCCTTCAGAATTGCTTTTTTGGCTTAGAATTACTTTGGCTATTCTGGGTCTTCTATTCTTCCAAATGAAGTTTAGGACTTTTTTCTAGTTCTGTGAAGAATGTCATTGGTATTTTGATGGGGATTGTACTGACTCTGTAAATTGCTTTTGATAGTATGGCTGCTGTAACAATATTAATTCTGTCTGTCCATGAACGTGGGAGATCTTTCCATCTTCTGAGGTATTCTTCAATTTATTTCTTTAACATTTCATAGTTTTCATTGTAGAGGTCTTTCAGCTCCTTGCTTAGATTTATTCCTAGTTCTGTTTTGTTTTGCTTTTTTGAGATTATTGTGAATGGGATTGTTTTCCTGATTTCTTTCTCAGCAGATTCATTTCTAATGTGGATACAGGAAAGCTATTGAGTTTTGTATGTTGGTTTTATAAACTGTCTGATTGTTTCTTCCTCTTTATCCTTCCTTAGGATTCCCTGTACTTATCTTGTTGAAGTAAACTTCCCTAAAATGATTGAACCCTAGTTTGTGAATATTCCACATCTCCTGCCATTCATGTGCACAGAGTAGTCTGAGCTGTTTCTACTTTTCAGACTTCTGGTATATTAAGAGATAGAGCAAAGCCAGATCAGTTACAGCACCAGGACACATTTCAATGTTTTCATGGAACAGTGAGAGTTGTGCAGTGAACGCATTCCCCTACAATCTGCCAGAGCACCCTTTTCATATGACGTTGAGTAACTCAGAACATCCCTAGGACATTGCCCAAATCCTCTCTAACTAGCTCCCTGCTGCAACTGCAGATCCATTGTCCTTTCCCATCCTGCGGTCTCCATCGGAGGCTATTCTTGGGTAGGAAGGATGACCCCCCACTGCTAGGCTCTCACTACACTTGCTGAACTTTGAACCTGCCAACTCCATCTCAGACCTTTTGGGAAAGTGCACTTGGGGTGGCCAGCGAACTTGGAATTGGCTCTGTGTAACCACAGAAAGCTACAGATCCCTTATTTCTGGGACACTGACCTATCAGTGTCAACTCAGGAGCCAGATAGATGAGCACAAGCTTCAGGGCAAAGGGCCTTAGGTTTCCAGGCCAGGTTGACTCCATGTGAGATGCTGGGACCCAGGCAAGTCACTTAGACACGGGGTAGATGACACTGCCAGCTCAGCCAGTGTCACTCAGTCCCAAGGAAGGTAAGATGTGGGCGTAGGCCCCGGGCAGTGCCGGCACAAGTACCCTCTCCGTAAATGATCCCAAATCCTCTGCAGTGCCTGCCGGAATGCCCATTCCACCCTCATACATAAACGTGTGGTGTTTGTGGAGGCTCCTGGGTCTCCTTTGGGACAGACTACCTAGTTAATTCTAGCAAGCACATTTCTAAGTGAATGAGCGCAATTCCAAAGCATTGTGCGAGGCATTAAAATCAGATTAGCTGGCCTTCCCCAAGAGAACTGGTGAATTTTTCAAAACCGCCCCTGCTCATTTCTCAGCCAGCTGGAGTGCTGCGTGTTCCATGTTGACAGAATCCTCTCATCACGCGATGCCAAATTATTAAACAATGTTTAACATTTCAGAAGCAGTCTTCACTCCGATTTTATGCGGAACCATCTCGTATTCTCAGAAAACTGACATTCACTGACACGTTAGAATCCCTCCCACCCTCCCCCACCCCTCTGCCGCCCTTAAGGGCAGCTCCATTGTAGCTTCAAGGGCAAGTTCTGCATTAAGAGTCGTTTTCTAATGGACTGGCCTGAAGCCTCCACAGAGCAGGCGAATGGAATCCTGACTCGACATTTTCCTAGCCCTGTGATCTCTAAGCCCCGGTTGCATGTGCCGTTCATTCATTGGTTTGTTGGACAAATATTTACTGAGCACATGCTATGTGCTCAGCTCCGTTTTAGCTGGTCCCTGTTCTCAGAGAACTTTGTCAGGTGGGAGGGTCAGACATTAACTTAAGCACATGGTTCAACAACTCATGACTTGAATTATGACCTTGACAAGTAAGACGAATAGAAGCATGTGACCAGGGGTTCTGGCCTCACTGGGGTCTCAGGGAAGGTTTGTCTGCAAAACTGAAGGTTGAATGGGGGGTGGGGCACCAGGGGATGACAATCTGGGATGGGTCTGAGGCAGCCAGATGCTCAGGTGTGTGGATGCTGGGAAGACAGCTGGTCCACCTGCTGAGCCCAGCCCAGGAGGGGTCCCAGGTGAGGCAGGGCCAGGTGAGACAGGCCTGGCCTCATCCACCAGCACAAGATGGCCCTGGAGAGTGCACTCTGGGGCTTTCTGACAGTAGTAGAAGATGAGAAAGACACCAGGTGTCTGAAGAGGACAAGTGGGGGATACCCCAGAGGGCTCAGGGGATGGAGGAGGGAAGGCCAGTCTTACCAATGACCTCACAGTATCACAAAGGGCTGGTGCCTTCCTAACCAGGGTACAGGTGGGGACAGAGCAAGCAGGGCAGGTTGCAGGACCCAGGGATTCCTGCAGACCTACTGGGCACACTAGGGCCCCTTGGTGACCACAACAGTTGGGCAAGAGCCTCAGTGGCAGCTAAAAGAGCCAGGCAGCCACAAGGGCCACCCCCATGTGTCTAAGCAGTGGTTGACTCTTTCCTGAGTCCTTCTCCTTCCCGGTGCTGTGGAGTCTTCAAGTCCTGAACATCTGCCTCCTGCCTTGGTGCTGGGCCCTGCCCTCCTCTTCTCAGGCCAGGGTTCTGCCCTGTCCCTCCTTCCCATGCTGTACGTGCAAACACAGTCCCGATTCTTGCAGGACCAAAGCCTGTGAGCGTCTCGGGCTGGCATTTCTCACTGTCGCTGTGTGTTGCCTGGTCATCCTGCTGGGCCCTCCCTGCCCGGTCCTCCCTGCATCTCCCCAGGGGAGGTCTGGTCCTGAGCTTCAAGTTTTCCCTTTTCTCCCTCTCCTCCTCCTGCATCTTAATTAGGTCCCCCTTCCCTGAATGCCACTGCTGCAGAAGTTCATCTCTGAACATCTGTCCCCTGGCTCCTGAGCAGTGTCCCAGCTTTTCCCCTGGGCTTCTGCCTGGCCCGCCCCTTCTCACCTACACTTGGGGCAGTAGCCAGAGAAGTGTTTAGGACCATGAATCTGACTGTCCATTCTGAAGTGTCTAGTGGACACTTGGCTGGTCCTCAGGCCCCCATCTCCTAAGTCTGCCCCCACCTCCCCCTGGACCCCTCCCTCTAACCTGGTGTGGTGGTTGATTTGAATTGTCAACTTGACTGCATTAGGAGATGCTGATGATTGAGAGGCCTCTGGGAGTGTCACCGAGGGCATGTCTAGGGATGACTGGATTGCGGGATAGTGAACTGAAGGGGAGCCCCTCCCTAAGCGGGGGCAGCACCACCCAAAAGGATGGTGGCTTGGGTGGAATAAAAACTGGGAGAACAGGAAGCAGTTGCAGATGCAGCTCGGCTCTTCTTGAATGGGTTCTTGATCGCTGATCGTCTGAGGATATCCGACTCTCACTTCTTCACTCTTCCAAAGCAGACTCTGCCAGTGATTCTCCAGGTAGTTTCCAGAAGCCTTGGTCTTGGACTAGGGCAGCACTGTTGATCCCTCTTGTTCTGAGGCTCCCTCCTCTTGGACTGTGCAGCTGCCGGTTCTTCCTGCTCTCCAGCCTGCAGGTGGCCATTGTGGACCATCCAGCTTCTTGTCGTGTAAACCAATCTAATAAGTCCCCTTTTGTAATCACACTTCCTGTGGATTCTGTTCCTCTAGAGAACCCTGACTAATACACCTTGTCTCTCACCTGATTCCATCTGCCCGGCCCTCCCTCCCTGGCCTCCTTTCTGGGAAGGCCCTTGAACGTCCTGCACACCAGGCCTACTGGTCCTTTGGCTGGTTTCAGTCTCAGGCTACTTCAGCGCGGACTCCACTGGCATCTGCAAACAGTTGGAAAATTATTTCTAGCTGCCATGGTGCCTTCTGCTCAATTCTGCGATGCTGCTTAACTTGCCAGTTTGCGAATTCATCCAGTAACAGGTCTTTCTCCCTTATTACACCCCAGTTAGGCTTCTCTTTCCTAGACATTCCTGGTTTATTCTAATCCAATCCTTTTCATTCCTCTCCCCTCCACCCCATTCCTTTCAATGTGAAATAGATCTAAAATAAGAAAAGTGCTTAGAACCACGCCTGGTACAGAGCAAGTGCTAAATAAATATTAACGTCATTATCCACTATCTTACATATTAATTCTTTCTAACTTTCACTTATTTACTTATTCATTAGCTCAATGACTATTGGCTGTGCACCAAATACAAAACAGTCCTCTGTGTTAGGTGCTGTGGATTCAAGAAGGTGTTGACTCCGCCTTCCTGTAAATCTCAGACTGAGGTTATAGGCTGTGCAAAGGTCCTGGGGAGCACACGCAGCACTGCTGGTCAGAGACTGGAGCTAGGCCAGTGCTGCAGAGCAGAGGGAGGAAGGACTAGGTCAGTAAATGTGTCTGGAAGTCAATTGGAATATTTACTTTAAAGTGGTGAGAAGCTGTTGACTTCAAGCTAATATCTCCAGACCTATCTAGCCCCAGAGAGGAAATATTGAAAATACCTAGTAAATACTGTTTGAGTGAATGGATGTGTCAATTAATAACGACCGTAACAACACTAAGATCTATGCACATGACATTTAAGGCACTATTCTAAGGGTTTCATTCGTGATAACCCCCATAATCCTCATGACAATCCAGGGAGATGAGTGCTAATTGAATTACTTTCATCCTGCAGAGGAGGAAAGTGAGACCCAGGGAGTTGGTCCACTCGCCCCATCACATGCATAGTGAGTGTGGCCAGGATTTCCATGTGGCACTTGGCCCCCTGGTGCTGGGCTCTGGGTAGAGAGAAGGGTGCACGTGCACAGAGGAAGAAACTTTTGTGAAGGAAGCTCCAGGGAACGAGTTGCCTTATCTCCAGTTGCATCTCTAATTATGCAGATTGTTCCAGTTACTTCTCTACATGTGTGGCGTCAATGTTGTTCCATTCTCATTAGAGTCACCTAATTAGAGGTAATCCAATTAAGCAGGATCTGCAATCTCTGGTTCCTCCCGTCACTCAGCCCTTCCCCGTTCTCCCCTGCAGTACAGTGATGTCTCCCCCAATCCTTGGAAGCAAGGCAGGCATTATTTTTTAATAAGAGGACAAGAGTTTCATTAGCACGTGAGGCTTGGGTCTCCTCCAGGTCTCTTCCAGGTGGCTGGTGGCCATTCGCTCTGTGCTAGTTTTGCTAACAAGCAATTGCTTTCAGATCTCTAGGTGAGCATCACGTTACAAATCAGAATCCCTGTTGCACAGAGAAGCTCCTTCCTCCCTCTTGGAATGCATGCTGCACACTTCCCCAGCGACAGCTGGCTGGAGGAGTTGCCCTTCGGTGGCTTGCTCCCCAGCACCCGCTCTTGATCTGCTCCATCATCGATGCATTTTTTCTTTATTTTTCTTTCTGCAGTTCCCCCACTACTGCCCAGGAAATAAGAAAGCTGTCTTGACAGCTGAGGTTATCAATTTCAGTTTTACAACTCTTCCCGGAAAGTTGGAATCCTGAAATCCTCTGAAGTAATCACTCTGCATTTGGAACGTGCCAGAAAAGTCTAAGCCCTCTTTTGAAATAATGAGAAATATGCATGCCGGACACCTCGGGGTCCCTCCTGTCTTCTTGTTAGCGTCCTCGGAGTCAGGATAAGCTGGAGTGTTGCAGTCAACAGCAAAGTGAGCTCTGTAAAGCCACAAGGAAATGGTAGTTAATTGGGGTCAAGGAAAAACTTGGGGAAGTTTAGGAGAAGGCAATTTTGTTTTGGAGCCTGGCAATGGTTACAGGAGAGAACAAGGGACAGAAATTTGCATTTGTTTTGAAAATTGAAAGCAGACCCTTCTTAAGACTGCCTGCCATTGGATTATTTGTTAGCTTGTCTCCCAAGGTCTCCACCCTAACCCTGGGCAATTTCTATTTTGTGTTCCTGGTGCATTTGTTAATTCTTTTTGAACATAAAGGAAACACTTTAAAGCTGCAAAACAAGGATCCTTGGGGGAGAAAAAGTTGAGGCAATTATATTCAGTGAATGAAACACGTGCCATTCATGGTCCTAGGCGGTGGATGGTAAAGATGGATGAATTAGGCGCTGCCCGCACCTCCCGGAAACTTGAACTCCAGCAGAAGAGCCAGAAAAACAGGAGTAACTAAGTTTTACAGCTCCACACGGGGCCCCTCTGCAACTCAGTTGCCAAGTATTTCATGCTGCGAAAACTTCCCGAAAAACCCTGCAAATTAGGAACTTGTGCTCCTTTTCCAGGTAAGGAAACTGAGACTATGGCAGGCCAGGGTGACAGGTCAGGGCTTTCTGACTCCAAAGTCTGTTGCTCCTTCCACTCCCCATGCACCTCCAGACCCTGACAGGGACCCACAAGGGTTCTTCCCTTCCTTCCCAGCTGGGGAACAACTTCACAAAAGGCTCCAGAGACGAGATGGCAGTCCAGTGGAGCAGTGTCATTTTGAATCATATGACAAATTACCGCTGAGCGAGGTGCGAACCGAGGACCACGAGCGCCTAGAGGAGGTGGCAGCTGCGGTCAGCGCTCTGGAAGGAGCACAAATGGGTTATAAAGTTGTAGCAAAGGGGCATCATGATTCCAGGAGGGAGGTGACGCCGGGATTGAGTGTGAGGCTTTTACAGCTTTCAAGTGCAGCTGTCTCCACTGCACAGAAGCTATTTCTAGACTCGCAAAGTGAAGTGTGTCGTTGGTAAAAAGTCTAGACAACATAATGGCTTTGCGACACAAAGCACAGCGCACCTGTCTCCAAACCGCGGCCCTAGGCCCGTCGCGTCCCTTGCCATTGGCTCTCAGGCCCTTGAGAAGGTGACAGCTGTCAGTCGGAGAAGGTTGAGGGCGGATCAAAGTAGCAAGAGGAGTAGGGTCCGCTTTACCCTTTCACCCAGTGCCTGGGTGGCCTCGGGGCCAAGCGAGCAGAACAGGTCTGGGGAAGGGTGTGCTTTGGGTCACCTGGATTCTTGGCTGTAATTAATAAGCTCCGCTTCCCGGAGGGCACACGTGGGCAGGTGATGCTTGGACCTTTCCCAACTGCCGCCTGCCTCATAGACTCTTCTCAACAAAACTGTGAGTCTCCTTTTTTTCTTTTTTCTTCATTTTCTCTTTGAGAAATTAACTAGCCCACCTCTTAGGACAAGCAGGCCCCCTTCCTACTGCCCTGGAGTGACTCCCATGAGCCTGGTTTCAATGCCAAGGCCCCTGGCCTGGGGAAGATGTCAGGGTACCCCTTGGAACTTGGGGCTTTGCGCTTCTTGTTTTCCGTGTCTCCTGCTCGTGCCACCTGAGAATCCTGGGTACGAGCTGCTCACTGTCAGGCCTGTCCCTGGAGCCTCATTGGCCCACACCACGCAGCATCCTCAAGTGTATTTTAATGAAATAGTTCAATGTTGAAACATTAAACTAAACAAACAAAAACAGGGACTTTTGCAAAAGAATCTGGAGAAAACCCAGAATCTCTAGAAACTGGTACAAAACCATCATGAAGCTCCCCGCCGGCCAGAGCTCCCCGTCCCCATGTCCTTTGCTCCAGGCCCACTTGGCACTGTCCCTAGCCCAGTCCCAGGGGCACTGGAGCCACCATCTTGGTCTCCCTGAAGGAAGCCAGCCTGTGCTCCTCAGGTCCAGGCCCTGCTCCATTCGCAGCCCGTCTCTGGTACACCATCAGAGACCCACCCCTGAGGGAGCCCATGGCTGAATGCACTTCTGTGACCTCAGTTAGATGAGAGCCTTAGGTCACTCTCCCGCCTCTGCCAGGGAAATCATTAGAGTGGCCTGCGAGTTGTGGACGCTTGCTGGCAAAGGGCGGGTAGAGTCAGGGGGAAGCGCAGCGGTGCTGAGAGGACAGGTGAGGACTGGGGGACAGTCCCCGGGCATCCCTGGAGTCCACCCCAGAACTGCACCCACCCAGTGCAGAAGTTCTGATCCGTCCTGCATGCAGAACATGACGGGAAACTCTTGACATAGACTCTTCCAGAAATCCAGCTCTGCACGGCACCTGGCCTCTCCTGGCCAATCACCAATCCTGCAATGGAGAGAGAGGGTTGCTCGGAAAAAATCACGTCAGGCCTAATTAATGACTCCAGAGCAATCAACCGGGCTCCTCTGATTTAAAGCCCCACAGACCAATCCTTGTTAATTGGATTTGATTGTATTTGCTATTTTAATTAGTAAGCAAATTATGAAAATGTTCATTTGTTCACGTGGATGCGATTTTCCTCTCACGGTTGTGGCTTTTTTTCCCTTCCACGTGTTCCCAATGTGAGACTTTCCGTTGTCCCTCACTCAGGTCCTTCAGTTGTGAAACCGATTTGCAATGAGTAAAGGGAGATGCAAAGATTCAAGGGTCCCGGGAGGCACCACTGAGTGGCTGTTTCTTGAATATAAGGACCACCCCTGGCAACCTGTCGTCAGGTGCCATTTCTGAGTAAAATCCCCAAGCTGGAGCTGGCTGGCGCCTTTTAGCAAGATCCTAGCCCACCTGTTACCAGTTCCTGGAGTATGTGCTGCATGCTCATTGAGGTCCAAGGTCAGGGGTGGAGGGTGAGGGGTACAGAAACAGAGTGGCCACTGCCTGCAGGATGATTTGTAATACTGGGGCATGGTCAGGGGAGGCAGGGAGCTCAGGGTCAGCAGGCGCTTCCAGGGAGGACACCTTTGTCCAGGTTCTGGTCCTGGGGAACTAGAAATATTTAGACTCATCCAGTAAGCATTGGCTGATTGTCAGCTGCATGCCAGGTTCTGTGCTAGGTGCCAGGGGCTTGGTGGTGAACAAAACCCAGCTACCTTCTCCACAGCCCAGCTGAGGGACAGATCAGCCTCTAATGACAACTGGGTATGAGCAGTCGTCTGAGGGAGGCCTCCCAACCCCTGCAGGCAGCACAGGAGGAGGGATTTTGCCTGAGATCCTTGAGGGAGGAACCCCCAATCTCGAGTCCGGAAGGAGAGCCATGGTCATGCCAACTTCAACCACGTCAGCTGTTTGAGCTTGGGCGAGCCTCAGTGTATTTCAGAGAACTGGGATCACTAGCTCAGTGGCTCCCCCCTTCCGTTACTCCCTCTCCTCTGCCTGAAACCCCTTCTTCAGCCCACACGATCTTCAGCGTCTCCTGGTGTCCATGTCTCTCGCTCCACCTCTCACTTGCACACCATTTTAATCAACAGCTAATTCTATTAGGACAGTAGTTCCTTCAGACCAGGGGCTGTGTCTCAGATCTCTCAGATCAGTGTAGGTCACACACAAGTGCTCAGCAAATATCTGTGTGGGGGGTGTGATTGACAGAGGGGCTCACGCGTTTCCCAGAGTGGTAGTGATGTGTGATCAGAAGCCATAATTGCCTCGGAGGTGAGTGATATTCTGATCTGTCACTGTGTTTGGGAAGTGAATATTTCATGTCACATAGTTAGTGGAGGCTTGGCTAAATTGTTATATCACTCAACTTCTGAAGAGACACCTCATGTTAATAATATCATCAAACTACTCCAAGTTTGAAACTCACGGTGAATGCAAGAAAAGCCTTCCGTAAAGGAATGCAGGGAGCTGTCAGGACACTGATGGGGAAATTGTCTCACTTTAGAGACAATTCCAGGAAATCTAGAAAAATAAGTCCATGGTGTTAGATGGAGTCATAGTAAAGTGAATCATTAGAGGTATTTTCATTTGAGGGTTTCTGTGAATTCCCCGATTAGTGAATCCTTTAGGAACGATTCTTTATAATGAAGCTGAACTTCAAAAAGCCTAGCAAAGAAAAACAATCCTGTGGACACCAAAGAAGTGTCAGGGGGACCAGATGGCTCCGTTATAAACAGGGTTTTTTGTTTTTGTTTTGTACCAGGAATTGAACCCAGGGGCAATTAACCACTGAACCACATGCCCAGCCCTTTTTATGTTTTATTTTGAGACAGGGTCCTGCCAAGTTGCTTAGGGCCTCACTAAGTTGATGAGTCTAGCTTTAAACTTGTGATCCTCCTGTCTCAGCCTCCCGAGTCGCTGGGATTACCGGCATGTGCCACCTCTCCTAGCTATAAGCAGGGACTTTGTTTCTTGCATTCTCCTTTCAAAGTGTAGGTGGTAAAAGTTCAGGGGATAGTAAGCTGTGTCAGGTGGTCAGAAGTTGCAGCTCTCTGGTACAACTTCAGCTGCAAAGACCAGGGAAGGAGGTGGTGAACCTTTAGAGGACAGACTCCTGTTGGCAGCCTCCCAGCCAGGTCAGATCACTCACTCAGCTTCAGTCCCCATAGAGGAGGTGTCTTCTGGAAAAGGCCCTATTGCTCAGTGGCCACAGGTCCCCAATTCCAGTGTCAGACCTGGTAGTGACCAGATGTGCCAAGAGTCACCAGCATCTTCAGACTTGGTGTTCCTCACATGCAAAGCAGAAAATCCTCTTCGTTCAGTACTATTTAGGCTCAAATGAGACAGTGTATATGAGAAATCTTGGGAACATTTATCTTCAAATACTTCAAGGGGTTGCTACTATTATATGATTTAATTGTTAGAGAAATGAGTCAAGGTTGAAATTCACAGTAAGACGCAACAGTGTTCTCCATCACACGTAGCACCAGGTGTGTTAGCTCCTTGGGAAGACTCAGTGCTTCTTACAGTTTTGTAACTCTTATAATCAAGGCTTCCAGAGACGGCACCGCTGTTGGGGTTGACAAGATCAAGTATGAATGGCAGCTACATGAAAGTTAGGTGCAACGTGGACTGATGAGCAGGCTGTGCCTCCTGTCAGCAGTGCCCTCCAGAGCTGTGCAACTCCTTCGTGCCCCGGTGACCGGGCGTACCACGGGACACCTCCCTGTGAGGAGGTGCATTATGGTTCCCACCTTAGATGAAGACCACCAAGTACAGAGAAATCAGGTGACCTGTCCAAGGTAACCCGCACTGTAAGTGAGGACCCCGTGAGGCCTGGCTCCAGAGGACACGGTCAACACCAGCACTGTGCTCACTCTGGGGCTGTCCCCCAGGAATGGCATCACCCAGGTTGTCATGAAGAAATGGGGTCCAGCGACCAGCCAAGGGGCCGTGAACCCTGGTGAAGCAGCAGAGAGAGGCACAGAAAAAGCTAAGGGGCTGGATTTCAAGGGTTGTGCAGAGAACAGGAGACGAGGCAGGGACAGTAGAGGCAGAGCAGAAGGATCAGGGAGCTGGGTTTTCCAAGCAAAGGTGGGGCTTAGGCAGAGGTCCGTTCGTAGAAGCTAGCAGAGCAGAGCACCCCTGGAAGAGCCTAATCCTAGGAGATTATCAGGAGCCCCTCAGATCTCATGTCCTGACCACACATCAGTGATTAATTGTGAAAACTTTGCTACTGCGGAAAGGGAATTATTCTCTGTTGAACAGCAGACCTTGGCATGAACGTGTCCCAGTGCTGGAGTCCGGGGGATCTACTGTAATGCAAGAAAGGATCCAGAAACCCGGTTCCTCAGAGCTCCCAGTTCCTACTAGGCCCTTCATTCTATCTTTTAATAAAACACATATTTAGTGTCTACTCTGTACTAGTCTTGCACTAAATATTGAGGAGGAATCTTTAGAAGGAGTAGGTGATATGAACTTTAAAATAATTTCTAAGAGCAAGGCCTTCGACAAGACAGCCTGTCTGAGTTCATGGGGGATGATGTTGGCTGAATGTATTCTGCTTCCCTTCAAGGAAGGTAAATTGGGAAATTTCTGTATATTATTTTAAGAACCTATATGTCAGAGCAATTAAGAGTTTGGACTTAGTAGTTAAATTATCCTTGGATTTCACACTGTTTACTCACTATATTACCTTGGGCAAGTTAATTAGTCTCTTAAGCCTGTTTCTTCATCAGTAAAATGAGGATAATAATAGTCTTAGATCAATTCGGATTTTTCCCAGTGTAAGAGTAATTCCAACTTACCCTGAAGTAAATGACTTGCTTCACACTGCAAGATGCTCAGGGGCAGGTGGCCAGACCCAGTTGCTCTGTGACAGCACCAGGGACCCTGTGTCACCCCCCCCCCCCGCCCCCGGCTTTTGTCCTCAGAACAGGCGCAATGCTAAGGGCAGTCCCCTGAGGTCACAAGGGAGCCGCCAGTGACACTGGAGCCCGTGTACTCTCTTCTTCCCCAGCACGAGGGAGGGAGAGAATCAACCTCCCACATGACACAGGTGGCCCTGTCCTTGGCCCATTAGGGTCCTGGTCGCAAATCTCCTCCCAACCGAGTGACAGTGGCAGGGGAATGCCTGGCATTGGCTTCCTTCTTCAGTAACCGTGTGAGGTTCGGGGTGGGCTGGTTGTAGAACAAACTGGGAGATAATGAGGACGTGAGAGAGGAAGCGGGTGCTGGGAAGGGAGCCAGCTACAGCCTCCTCCACAAGTGCCAAGAGAAGGTTTTGTCATGAACAGAGAGGTGACACCCTCCAAGTCCCCAGCATGTGCTTGAGCATGGCTGTAGATCACTCTAATAATAAGCAAGCCCTTCCAGGAATTTCTGTCTGTCTCTGTTTCAAATCATAATCGCTCTGCTCTTTGGAAGGTGCCCCAGGCTACCTTTCTGCGGACACTTTGGGGAAGCGGCAACTCGGTCACCTCAGAGAAATGGTGACTCTCAGAGCTGCAGACTCTTCTCTACTACTGTATGGCTTTTCTATTTTATCTCAAGTGCAATCCCAACAGCCTCTGGACACTGTGTTCAGTGTCCTAAACAAATGTCCTTGTCCCGCTGTGAGATGCATTCGCATGTGAAGTGTCACCGCGGAGGGTGAAGTGTGCTCAGGTCTGACTGCAGGCAGCCATGCATGGCGCCTTCCCTCGGTTCAGCTGCTCTGACAGCTCTCCCGCGCAGGATCCCTTCAGAAACCCTGCAGTGTACACCAGCATGAGCCCCGCAGACCCAAACTCCTGCAGAGGAGCAGTGTGGCCAGGACAACCGCCCACCTGGAGAGACCCCAGACTCCAGGTGTCGGAGTCCTCGCCAGGGTTCACCCCCATTTGCAGTTTCCAGGTAGGGAACCAGGAAACCATGTAAGGGAGAAGATAAGCAGGAGACCCACGTGGCTCCCCAGCCCAGCGCAGGCCACCCCTGGCCGTTAGCAGATTGTTCTCCGTGAGTAGAACTCTGGGAAACACATTTTCCCATTCCTGCTACGTTAACGTCCAGTCCTGATGGATGTTCCAAGGGCGTTCCCTGCTCCCAGCTTCCCTGGCAGTCCCCGCACCCAGGTGAGGAGGGCTGTAAGATTGCAGACTTGTCTAGGTCAGCAGTGGCATTTGGAGCAGAGTGGCTTTGTCCTATTCCACTTCCTGCTGCTGTCACAGAATACCTGAGACAGGGTAATTTATAAACAATAGGAGTCGATGGGCTCACAGTTCTGGAAGCTGGGAAGTCCAAGACTGGGGAGCAGTCGCCTGAGGAATAACAGGGCAGAAAGCACCGCACACCTGTGTGTCAGATAGAGGGGGCTGGGCCGGTTTTGTAACTAACCTGCTTCTTCAATAATGACCTGAAGCCAAGCAAGAGGTAGTGCCCCATGTCCTAATCACCTCTTAAATGTCCCACCTCTCAGTCAACACTGTACCATTGTGAGTTTCAACAAGAGTTTTGGGGGGACATTCAGATGATTAGCTGTAGGGCAGACTGAGGGACCTCACTGTTACCTTCTGTGGCTCCATCTCTGCAGACCCCAGACCTTCGGGAGAAAGGATGCCCTAGGACCATTCTTGGGGCCGAGCGTTAGTTATAGCTAAGTTCTAGAAAAGACTTTTTTCTGTGAAAGGAAAGAGATAGAACTACAGTGTTGGGGAGGGAGAGGGCATCACCCAGCCTGGGTCACACTGTGCTGGCCTCAGTCAGGCTGCCTCGCCCAGAAGTGGAGAGAGCCAGGCAGCAAGAGCCCAGCCTGAACGCTGAGCTGGGACCAACCGTGAACCATTTTCGTATTGAGTCACTGAATCAGTATGTACTGAGCCCCGATCCCCCTGGCAAACTTCCTGCTGAGCACTAGGGATCCAGACACGAATATGATGCAATTTCTGTTGAAAGAATTCAGAGTCGAGTGGAGGAGACAGCTGGGGACACAGCCAGGTGTGATACAGAGTGAGATGCTGAGTGGGGACCATCTTGTGGGACTGTAGTACAGAGGAGGAGCCCCAACCCAACCGCGGGTAAGCTGTGGTCAGGGAAATTCCTGGCACGGATGGCAATGAACTGAGTCTTTCAAAGTGAGCCCTTTGTGATTGTTTCTTGTCAAACCTTAAAAATACATTAGCAAAGAGATTTCCCCAAATGCAGCTTGTGAAAGAGCAGGGACAATGTATCTCGGACTCACGCATCCATCAGGATGCTATCACTCCCAGAATCTCTGAGACCTGGTTGTGAAGCCTCCCAGGGATTTCTGAGTTACAAAGTTCTAATGGAATCAGTGAATCAAAAAATAAATCCCCTGTTTGCAAAACAGCATCCCTGCCATGCAAAATCTTGTTTCCCTAAGCAGAAGTTCCTCACCCCCAGAAAACCGTGTACATTATCAGAATTAAAATCTAAGGGAGAAATAAAAAGGCATCTCATGCTGGGTTGATTTTCTCTAATGATCTGATCCATGCCCCCTTTTTGGGTGGGAAGTTATTACAGCCATAAATATTTGTAATTCTTTCTCTGATGTATTATATTTGTTAACAGCACCACGGGGTAGATGCTACGCTTGAGAAAGTAAGAACATTGAATAGTGGATACCAAAGAGAGAAAGCCAGGAAGGGGCGGGGCTGGTGCCCAGCAGTGGGCTTCCTGGGTTCCCCCAGCACTAGTGGAGGGAGTCGAACCCGGGTTCAGCTTCATAGAAACTTGGTACCCTCACTTCTCTGCTCCATCAGGCTCTAGACTCACAAACGGATCCAATCTCAGGTCAGTGATTTTGGGTATGTCACATGGCTTGCCTGACATTCAGTCTTTTCGTTTGTTTAATGAGGAGAGTTACTGTTCAATTTAAAATAAAGTCTTAAAGACTTCACAAATGGTCGCTATTATGATGAAATGTGTTGGTTTTACTTTATCAGTTAAAATACTTTCTGCTGCAATTAACAAAAAATAATTCCTACTTAACTGGAAGCAACAATGAAGAAAATATATTTTTCTCATTTAGTAAGAAGTTTGATGGGAGGACAGCATCAGGAATCAGGATGAGTTGAATCAGCAACTCAATCACATCCCACGGATCTAGGTTCCCATGTTGACTTTCACCCTAAGACTAATCCTTTACTTCTGTTCCCCAAAACGACTACTACAGTTCCTACCATCTCAGCCTTACCCGACAATGTTCAAAGGCCATGTTCAAAGCAGATCTTTCAGGATGTAAATGGACTAAGAAATTATCTCTCAATGATGAATAACTCTGAGTCACATAAAATCATCTGCCACCCTTCTTCAAATAAAGCTCAGAAGCATGGATGTGGTACTATACCACCATGTCTCTTCAACATTTTGAAAAGAACTAAGTACACAGTAGACCTACACTAAAGCATCACTATTAACCAGAAGCAGTTGATGGAGAGCTCAGTAATTAAAAAACTGCTGTGCTTAGCAATATTTATTCTTTATGCAGAAAGCTATCCACTGTAGTATAATTTCTAAAAGAAAAGGAAGTAGCTTATTTGTTTAATAATGGAAGAGTGGCTGAATAATCAATGGCATACTCTTCTACTTCTACAGTATTAAAAATAATTTTGAGTGTCTTATAAAACTGTTACTGTACAATACTCAGTGGGTAATACTGAGATGCAGATCCACCACATTATTTCCACCAAGGAAAACAAATGTACAAACAAAAAAAAAAATCACAGGTAAAGCGAAAACCTGCTAAAACTAAGTGGAACACATTTTGACAGCCATTTCTCTAGGATTGCGGAAGCCTGGTCAATTGGTTTTCCTTTCCTTTCTGGCAACGTTCCAAAATTTCTACCATTTCCATGTTTACTCTCTTAACAGGGAGAAAACAATTTTGAAAAATAATGGTGCTTAGCCTGACCGCAGAAAATACCTTCCTGGCTTGAATCTACATGTATATTTATATCTTTCTATTCCATCCAAATCAATGGGAAGAGGTGGCCCAGACTGTGTGTGAAAGTCCCTGCATCTCATGCATTTTAAAAAGAGTTATTGAAACAAGTGGGAGATGAGGGAGAAGACCTCTCTGCCCTGAGAACAGGTTATATAAACTGGAAGTGATACTGCGGCGAGGGACACCACAGAGATGCAGTTTAGGGGACTCCTCAGGGACAGCAAATGTGTCACCAAAAAAATGCTTATGATTTGGGAAAGCACAGTTAATATATGGGTGACAAATTAAAGAGGATTGACATGCATTCTTATCAGGAGAAGATTTATTTTGATTACCAAGAGATTAAAGAGCTAAAGATGGCTCCAATCAGAGACGTTTCATGAGGTGCATCAGGGAAGGTACCGGAAGCAGGCAGAGGCAGCCTGCAGGGAAGGGGAGGAGTTTACTCCATCACCGGTGGTCTCATGAACACCCCCAACTCCTTGCCCTTGAACAAGGAGCAAAGCCTTTAAGAAGCTCAATGTATTCTTCCTCTCTTTATAGTCCTGTCCCTGGATAGTGTTAGAGAAAACAGTATGGGAAGAGGGCTAAGAGTCTCACCCTCCATTACTCAGAAGCAAACTGAGTCCTGGACCTGAAATGCCACCATTATAGCGTTATTCTCTTGAGCCTTCCATTGCCCCTAATTTCTTAAAGTTCCCCAAACAACACTTTCTTATCAGGAATAGATTTCGGGGTGCTGTGAGCAGCCTCTCGTGGACGGGCAGTTGACTCCCAACAGGGACAGTTTTGCTGAGCAGCTGGGGAGGCAGGGAAAGGAAGGAGCCCCAATGCCAAGTTCATCTCTTCCCTGGAATGTCTTGTGCCCAAAGCTTCCAGAGAGGATTGTTCCCAATAATTTGTGCAGATATCTGAGACTGTGAATTACCTAATTCTTCCATGAGATCAAGGAATCAGGAACCTGGAATGGGTTGGGCATTTCTCACACATAATTTTATTTCACCACACCAGTTTTTCCTGATTTGCAGAAGAAAATTAGTTCTGATGGGATAAGGAGTCAGAGGTTTGTATGTTAGAACCTGGTGGCTAGGAGATGCAAGGACACCAGCTGAGGTTCTCCCAAAGATCCGAGAACTGGAGAGACGGGATTCTCTAAAAGCTGCCCCGACGTCTGGGTAGAACCTGCCACCGTGTTGGTCACGGTCCTGAACGTCATGACATCATGCCAAAGATAGGAAACCAAGGAACACACGCGGAGGACCTGGCTAGGAGCTTTCTTTTTGCTCCAGCACTTTCAGACGGAGCTCTCAGTGACCTGTGCAATTTGGTGACACATTTTCCCAAAGTACCTGCTATAAACGGACTTGCTTTAGACATCTCTTTTCAGAGTGAAAGGTCGATTTCCTGGATGTAAAATATTTTATACCTGACCTTTTATCCACCATCGCTAAGATTAATACAAACGGTTTGCCTTGAAGAATTTCAAAAAATGCAGTCCGATAACATTTTCCATTGCTCAGGAAAAAGAAAGAAATGGCCACACATTAAAGTGATTATGTATGTAGCTCTGGAAAACAGGTCAGTATCATTGAAACAATGCCAGAAAGCACGTGGATGGGAAAGAGAAGCCTGACCCGCAGAAACACACACACACACACACACACACACACACACACACACATGCATGCACACTCTCTCCCATGCACTTGGGATGAACCAGAGCAAATTCTGGTGGGAGAAAATTGGAAATCTTTATAGTTGAAGACAAGCTTACTGGTACCCAATTGAAACCTGAGGCTCACCCAGGCACTGTGGTAACAAATGCTCTTACTGTTCTTCACAACATGGTCATTATCCTGCACTCCAGAAGGACAATGACGGGGGAATAACTCCAAACACTCACAACCTGCCCCTGTTGCCCTAGCAACCTGCTGTTGATGAAGCACCTCCGTTCAGGAGAAGGACCCGGAGCCTTCTGGTATCTAGACAGAATCCACAGCCTGACAGACTCAGGTTGGCATGCAGGTCTCCTGAGGACTGTTCCCGGACCTTCCTACACACCTGTCCTCTAACTTCAGGAAAAGGAGTTAGGGGAAGACTCTTGACATGCAGCCTGGGCTGCTCAAGACAATGCAGGCTTTGGAGTCAAAACAAAGAGCATCCTGTGCAATCCCGCTGGGTGATCCTGGGCAAGTTACCTCCCCTGCCTGGACCTCAGACTCCTCGTCTATCAAGTGAGTGCAGTGGCAAAACCCGCCTCCTAATGTTTTGTGGGGATTGGTTGAAATGAGTTTCAGGCACTCAATAACTATTTCCTCATCACTCATCTCTAAAAGACTGTGGCATCTGGTGAATTTTGTGTAATGTGATATTTTCCAACTAGTTTTCAGACACATTTAGCCACTGGGATATTTCTTTAATGAAACAGAACTTAGAAACCCAACATGTAAAGTGATTAAGAGCTGAGCTGTGGGGTGGGAGCCGGGGTCCCAGCCTCTCACGCCAGTTGTCCTCTCATGTCACATGCAGAGCTTCCCAGAAGCTCGTGGGAGTCGCAGGGAGATGCTCCAACAGTTGTTAGGGCAGTTGTTTTGACTTCTTCCACCTACCCTGGCACTGCTGCTGGTTGAACGTCTCCAAAAGGGAGCTGGTGACCTTGACCAAGGCCAGTCCAGGAGGTTCCTGGAGGTGGACCAGGGAGACACATTCCCTGTCATCTTGGAAAGTGAACAATCGTGTCTGTCTGCGCCCCTGCCTCATGGTTCCAGGGAAGGACAGCACACCAAGATCATCAGCACAGGACTGTCTCCTGCAGCCTGTTCATCCTTCAAAACCCAGGGCTGCCTCGCCCCCGCCCAGGAGTCCACGGAGCTGCTGGGCCCCCAGAGACCTCTCCCCTGGGGGTCCTCTTCACTGGATTATGCAATCTCCAGATTGTTTGGAACCATGCATTGGATGTTTTCCCACGGCTCTCACCCCTCTTGTTCCCTAATTTTGCTTCAGCTAGAGGCCCTGCAGGAGCCCAGCACTCTCGTGATAGTACAGAGAGCTTCCCTCACGGAACAGTTCTCCAGACAGGTGGCGGGTGGAGGGGCTCCCTCCAACCACTGGATGTGACGAATCCTAATGAGAAGCAGTTTAGCAGACAGAGTCAGACTGTGGACTCTGGAGACAGAGTCTAGAGTCAAGCCCTGCTTCTGTCCTTGAGGAATGTGGGCCAAGTTACTTACATTCTCCTCACCTCCATTTCCTCATATGTAAAATAAATTCTTTTGTGTTAGAGTCATTATGAGCATTTAATAAGTTAATAAATGGAAAAGTTTGAGAGCAGCCTGGCACGTAGTATGTTTTCAATAAACTCCTCAGTGATATTCTACAGTGTTTCCAAGCGACGTGATCTGATGGAGGATTTTCAAAAGAGCACTAAGCTAAGATCAGGATCTAAATTCTAGCCTCGATTCCTCCATCAGTGTGATGTCTGATTTTAAGTTACTGTGTCTTCAGGGGCCTCAGTTTCCCTCATTTGTATCAACAACGGGTTGAAATAGATCACCCACAAAATTTCCTCTCTCCTTTATCTTGTGACTTATGAGGCTGATTCTGGGCTCTCCCACCCAGTCCCCTGGTTGGTGCCTCCTCCCCATGTCTGCTTCCTGTGCTACATACTAGGTATTCACAGAGCAATCCCCCCCTCTCTTGGCAAAAGGATCAAGACTCGGCTTATAAATACATGTGACATGCACCTTAAATTAAAAAAGAAATTCAGCTCAACCTCATAAAAAATAATATCAAATGCCTTCCTTGGATTTTATAGGTGTAAGCACTCTGGGTCATATTTATGGGGTTAGGCTCCACTTTCTGATTGATGACCTCTCATCTGGCTTCCTGTATTCATGGCAGGATCCCAGCAAAACAAGCATGGGGACTCTGTGGTGGGGTGCCACTAAAATATAAATGTCCCTTCATTTCTAACGGATGCTGAAGAATGCAGCTTGTATCATTATGCCTACCATAAAATATGAAATGGAACTCATTAAATGTTACCCAACATCCAGAGCCAAGCTGGTGCCTTTTCCCCCTGTTCAGAAGGAATGGCCTGTGTGCCCATCCTGACCTCCAGAAGCTGGCAGGACGTGCCCATCCGGAGGTGCCCATCTCAGCATCCTATTCTGGTGGCTGCCCCACCGGCAATGCCTGGCAGAGAGTGAAGCTCTTGAGCAGCATCTTTGGCTTCTCCTGGGAAAGAAGGGACCAGGGGAGCTGCTCCTCCCAGTGGCTTTCATAGAAGGAAGACACCCCAATGTCCCATTGAGCCTCCTATTAAGCAAAAGCAGGTGGCTTTGTGTCCCATGTCACATCCCCTCTGCCCGCCTGATTTTAGTGCAAGCCTGGTAGACAGATTAATGTGTGTCCTGGGCTTCTCCACATGTCCTGGGCTTCTCCACCTCCACTGGAGCCTCCCTGACCCACACGCAGGTGCTTTGGAGTGCATGACACTCCTCGTTGCAACTCCCAACTGATGCAACTGATGGATGGTGGGAGGAGGGGATGGTCAGTAACTGTCCCAGCCGCTGGCCTTTTGGAGGGACAGCTTTGATGTGCATCGTGCGTGTTTCTTCACAGCGTCCCCTGCAGGATCGTCCACACCTCCCAGTGGCTTCCTGTGCTTGCTCTCCTTGACACTCACTCCTAGTCAATCACCTGGCCCAGCCCCTTGTCTCCGGCTCTGCAGGGAACACGGTGCAGGCTAGCAACACGAGGAGGAATCCTGGAGGCAAGTGAGCTCTGGACATTGGGTTCTGTCACAAAGGCCCACTGGGCTGATAGCTCCATGGTTCAGGACTTACCCAGCAGGCCCAGGGCCCAAGTTCCGTCTCCAGTACCATGAAAACCAAATGGCTATAAAATTCAGATTTCATAAAGGGAGATGGGCTCCCGTTGTCCCTGTTCTCTCCACATTTTGGTGGACTCTCAAGGTCAGGCAAATGCATATGTGGTTGTACAGGTTGGTCCTGACAAGTCACCTAACTCTGGGGTTTAAAATGTGGTGTTTGCTCTGCTCACCAGGTCGCACCTCAAGCTTCATCTACCAAGTAATGGTCTCCTTTTTCTTGTCACAAAAGTACTGACCACGGCCCAGGCCACATGGCTTCAGGTTGGCATCTGCACAAAACGTTACCTTTTTCCATTCCACACAAGCGTATCTTTTTTAAGGTTTCTTAAAGATTTTTTTTAATTTTTTTAATTTGTTGTTTTTAGAGATACAAAATAGTAGAGTGGATTTTGACATATTATACATACATGGAGTCTAAGTTTTTCTAATTAAGATTCTATTCTGTACATGATGTGGAGTTATACAACAGCTGTGGTCCTCAGTCACTTGGGCTTCTGCCTTATGTCTGACTACTTTTATCCATAAATCCTATCAGTATAATAACATAATAGGTCTCTCACCCATGCTCCATCTGACCTTTTTGTTTCTGCATCTGTCCTGGGCTAATGCTGACTCATTCCCTCACTCTTTCCCCAAAAGATAAGTCCATGTTCTTCAGTATTTAGTCTTCAGGTTTCCACTAATTCTAGTCCACTTTCAAGCTCACCGTGTTTCTTTCCTCCAAACCACAACAGTGCTTGTTGGAATATACCCCTTGACTTGTTTATTTGTGCATTTATTCTTAGATCATCGTTCCACGCTTTCTAGTAATTCTCTTCTATCTGGGTCTGCACACATGACTCCGTCCAATTCCTGTGCTGGTGGAGAAGCAAACTGAGCAGAGAGAAAAAGACAGCATGGTGACAGAGGGAAGTCCTTGGGGCACAGAGGGCTCAGGAGCAGAGGCAGGCTCCCTCCCTCCGCCCAGGGGCCAGTGTCAACCTCATGGCAGCAGTGACAGGTTATTACGGGAGCTGTCCTAACACTGATAAGGGGAGGGAGTGGACACGGAGGACAATCCAAGGGAGGAGCAGCTGAAGAGACAAGGAGACAAGAAACGTACAGGGATGCTGAGCTGTTCCGAGTTGCCGCAAGATAAAATCAGAGTCGGGAAAGAGAGCCATGAGGCTGGTGGGAAGGGTGACAAGGCCCTGTCCCAGAGGAGAAGCCCATTAAGAGTCGCCTACTCAGCCCCCCAGGGAACAGGAAGTCATGGCAGAAGTCCAGCAAGAGGTTTGCTCTTGCTTTTACTTTGCCAATAGTAGAAATGCAATGAATATTTTTTTCAAGATCTGTGTATGTTTCTCTGTGGAAAGCAATGTGTTTTCCTGGGTTTAGATGAGCACTTGATCTTCAGGAATGGGTGAGAATGTTGTAAAAGTGGACTTGGCCTTCAAAACATGGAGGATGTGTGGAGTCAGTGAAGGAGGTCAGAGGCAGGGATTGCCTCTGTTGACCCCCATCCCGTTCTCTGATTGGTTGCTGGGTTTTCTCTTCTGCACATCTCCCAGGGAGGTTCCATGGTCTTTGCTGGTGAGAAGGTCTATGGGAAGCTTCCCTTTGCCCTTCTGCTGGAGACAAGCACAGGTGGGAGGAGAGGAGAAGCTGCCATGGATGGCCATGGCCCTGGGGGAGGGTTCAACCCTGTCCTTCTCCTCTGGATCTTAAAAGGACTTTGTAAAATTTTAGGGAAGTTCAGCTGAGCAGAAGGAGATTAGGGTTTCTTTTGTCTTAGCAACCTTTATTCAAAGCCAAGTTCATCCGGGCTTAGGTAAGTTATCAAAATTCTCTGAACCTTAAATCTCCTTCTCAGGGGAGCTCATGATCCTTTTCTTATTGGGCTCTTAAGACAATTAAAGGAGACAAGATGGCGGGAGGTACCTGGCACAGACCATGGGGCTGGGTGTGGAATCTGTCCCCTCTGCCTGTCTCTCCACTGGGGGTCCCCATCCACTCCTCCTGCCCAGCTCCAGGACAAGGCATCTCCCACCTCCTGACTCTCCCTGAAGGCAAATTCACTTCTCCCAGTAGACTTCCTAAGCCAGATCCATAATTAACCACTCCCTTTGCCAATAATTTACCATGTGACTTTTGGCAAGTCACATCCCCTCTCTGGGACTCAGGGTGTCCATCTCTAAGATCAATGGGGGAACCAGACCCCCTCTGGAGTCCTCCCAGATCTAACACTAGAGGAGCCCATGAACCCACGGCTCCCGCCCTCTAGATATAAGACCCAGACGTCTCAGCACAATGGTGGAGCTCTGCCCAGTCCCAGCCCCATGGTCTGACTAGAGTGCCATCCTGCACCCCACTCTGGTTTCTCTCCCCAGTATCCAGCCCCCTTCCTGCTCTTCCCTGTGGGATTCTCTATGCCAGCTTGGACCACAGCCACCCTGGGCGTCACCCTCATTCATCTCCAATGCCACCACAGTACTGGGCGGGGAGGAGACACAGACGATATTTTTGAATTATTCATTTGAAATTGCATTATGAGTGGATGTTACTGAGGGGAGACAAAGCCAGTCTCAGCTTATAAGCAAAGATGTGGTCGTGAGTTAATCAGACCAGGAGAGACAGTTGTTAGGGCTGAAACACTGATCCCAGAAATACTGGCGTCTCTGCATTCAGCCTGCTGTTGAGGCTGTTAACAGATCAGATAGAGGATGAAAAATGTAAAAGAAAAAATTACCCATGGAGTTTATGTCTGGATGGCATGTCACTTTGATAAAGGAGACTACACTGGTGTTGTGGACAAACCATGGGGTGGGGCAGAACAGAAAAATATCAGGAGCTTCACTTGAACTTCACCTTAGCTCTCCAGGGGACCTTGAGTACATGGCTGCTTTGCTTCCTCAGTTTCCTCATCTGTGAAATGAAAATGCTCCTGTTCCCGGAAGAGAGCTACATGCTGATAGAGACGTTGCCCACCAAGGTGCACTTGGAAGAACCATCTGCTGTCCCAAGGGGAGGAGCATGATCATGAAGCCGTTGCTTACCGTCCATTACAGAAGAGCTTTCTAGAATGAGCAAAACCTCTCACTCCCACCAGCCCCTGTGAGATGGCTCACCCCACGGATGTGAGCTGAATCAAGGCAGGAAGCTCAGAAGCATTGAAATGCAGTACAGCCTGGTGGCTTCATTTGTGACTGCCCACCAGCAGGTTTCTGTTGAGTGCCACCTGTACATTATTCACACCTCTGTGCTTACTCAGGGAGCCCCCAGCAGCAAGACCTACTTTGTGCCAGCCCCAAGTTAGACTGCACAGGCACAAGTGGAAGCACAGGGTCCTGCCCTGGAGCCCTTCAGAGGCACACCAGAGGCCCTGGATGAGAACTGCAGTAGGTTCTGCTGACACTGAGGGACACTCCATGTGGGGTCAAGAGAAGGGTCACTAAATGGCAGGAATAGAGGCAGTGTCACAGAGGAGGGAGCTCTGAGGGATGGCTGGGGTGTTTGCTGAGGCGGGTGGTGGAGACAGGAGGTCCAAGGTCAGATGAGCCTTGGAGGTTGGGCTGTGTCCATGGGCAGAAATTGGAGAGAAAACGTGGGAATCAACCAGCAAGCTGACTGAAGTTGGAGCGGGCAGTCTGGAAGCTGACCTCGGACGTCCATCTTTTATCTATCTCAGAGCTTCAGGAAAGCGTTGTCATTGTTACCATTTGTGGTAACCTTCTGAGCAGGCTGATGCAGGGTCTGAGTCTCCAGGGCAGGTGGCCACAGGCAAGAGGGTCTAAATTGTCATAGAGGAGAGGCTAAGCTGCCTTCTCCAAAGAATGACTGGCTCCTGACCTTGACCACATATTATTTTGACTGTTACCCTGCTGGGGACTCAACAGCCTGGGAATCTGCACTGGTTAGTTGGGAAGTCCTGCTGAGTCTCTTACTGTGGGGGTAGCAAGTTGCTTACAACCCAAGTTGGGACAGGCCTCTGACCACCCAGGACCTTTGGAGTTGGTGACCCATTTGGTGGCAGGAAATGGAGGCAAAACGCAAGATCGTTAATCATTTAAGGATCTTGTACCATTAGGATGACAGTGGTTAAAGATACAAAATCTTCAGGCTGCCTTTCTATTCTTTTTTCTTAATTTTTTTTTTTTTTAATTTTTACAGACTGCATTTTGATTCATTGTACACAAATGGGGGACATCTTTTTGTTTCTATGGTTGTGCTCGATGTAGATTCATACCATTCATGTAATCCATACCTGTAAGAGATTGTGGTGGCAGCAGGTAGGGGAGAAGTGGCCACAGAGACTGGAGCTGTGTGTGCTTGTTCAGAAGATGTGGACAACAAAGAAAGCCCCCATGAGACTGGCCTGGCTTCCCTCTGACCTGAGTCAAAGGGCTCAGTGTAACCCCCATCCCGGCCTCTCGCCCCCGCAAGCCTGGGTCTGCAGCACACTGAGGTACAGGATCCTCATCTGGTTGCGCCTGGGCTGAGACAGCCAGCATCTCAAAGAGAGTTAAAGACAGGATAAATCAGAGTGGAAACCTCGGAGACTGCACTTCTCTCTGATTGCCATTATTCGTAATAAAGACAGAAGGGAGGGTATGATTACCTAAAAGGATCTTTTCAGTGGCTGCAGCTCCTGCCATGCTGGTATTAATTCAATCATACACCTATAATTTTGAATCCGTGAGCATAAGAAGTCAAGCTTTCCAAGAGGAGTGGAAAAAATGGACTAACACGAGGCTTGTGTGTGTGTGGGGGGGGGGGGGTTGGAGGGGAGGGAGTCCCTGGACAGCTCCTCTCAGGGAACGGGGGGCTCCAGGCCACACCAGTGTCTAAGTTTAAACTAGTCTTTTACAGTGTCACGTTGGGGCTTTGGAAGTAACTGGAGAACCAGGTTGAAGGCGTCCACTACTGCTCTTCTGAGTATCAGTGAATCTTCAATGGGCAGCTAATTTGTGGCTTGAACACTAGTAAGTGGGGTCACTGATGAATGAGCTCATGACGACCCCTAATAGCTACCACTGAGTGGGGTGGGAGCTGGTGAGGTCCTTTACACATCTCATCTCATGGAATTCTTATAACATCAGTTCACAGAGAACTGATATTGACGTCTCCATTCTGCAGAGGTGGAGACCAGCTCACAAAACAGTGCGTAGAAGCAGGATTTGCTCTCTGGGGGAGCTCAGAATGAGGGAGGGGGACGAGGAGATGAGGCTGGACCTCAGCTAGGGAGGAACCGTGGAGGGTCTTGAGAGCCATTCCGGGGGGCTTGGACCTCCTCCTTCCGAGTGTCTCAGGCTCTGCCTGTGTGCCAGCCCCCCTCAGGGCCCCTCCCCCAGAGGCACAGCAAGCCCCGTGGCACGGCAGAGCTCCTGATGCTCAGCACCCGGCTTTTGTGGCTCTGTGAGGTACAGAGTCCCACCATCACCCAGCTGAGGTGGGGCTGGGAGCTGATGCTCTGCCTTGCACCCAGCACCCAGCTTCCATGAGCATCAGAGGCAGTGCAGATTTGCCAAGATTTTGTTGAAAACCCACTGCTTCCAAGTATCCAAAGCTGAACTCCTGGGGGAGAGGGGTTGTGTTCTCTTTCATGGAACCATTTGCCGCTGCTCTGTGTGAATTGTGCTGCAGGGGACTGACTGCCAGTGGTTTGATTATGTGCATTCCCTGGACAATGGTGCTAAGGGGACTGCTGAGGACCTTGCAGTCACCATGAACCAAACTGTACAGCTTCCCAGGTGGACACCAGCATGGTGCTCACTTTATAGACAGAGCAGGTCTATTGGTGAGCAGCGCCAGGGTTAGGGCTGGGGTGGGAACACAGACACTCTGGCTGCAAAGTCTGGGCTCTCCACCCCAAATTCTTGAGAATGCAGATTTCTAGGCTTTTCCTCCAGAGCTCCTAATTCAATGAATCTGAGATAGAATTCAGAGGTCTGAATTTAAGAGGACCTGCAGAGACTCTAGTGCAGAGGCCTCTGGGTAGCATGTGCCCTGGTTTTCCTCCCCCCTTTCCTATAGTTCTTCTGTGTAATGGATCCCCATCTGTATACACTCAGTGAGAGGTGCTCTTGCAGAACTGTGAGGAATGTATTTGTGGGGACCCTATGAGGTTAATAACTGTGCAAAGGCTAGTGCTCCTTGCTGCGTAGGCCTGGGCGCTGGTCCCTGGGGACTTTCCCTGCCTGAGACCAGAGAACACACACCTTGGAGAACAGAAGAGACGTGGACAACCTTGCTCCAGGCCTGAAGTGCTCAGGGTACAGATGCTGTGCCCTCCCGTCCCCTGTGGCCTGGCCACTTGCTACCCTAATTTAACTTGCACCAAGCTTGTTTGTTTCTTCCAAGCAGACAGTGGGGCAGGCTTTATGGGATCTTCTCTAACGAGGCAGGGGGCAGAGAGGAGGGCTCTAGCCACCAGACTGAGACTCACATATGCTGCCCTATTAGGAGAAAACGTGTCACACTGTGCAGTGGCTCATCTCAGCAAAGTTGCCCTGTGCTTTGCTGAGATGAGCCGCGCATGACCAACAGCCACGCCATCTGCTCCTTTGTGCTTGAGGTGGAGAGTTCAACTTTGAATATGGTCCCGGGAACTTTGGTACCTTGTCTGTACCAGAGGAGTTGGACTGAAAGATCACAGGGATGTTCCTCCCAATTGGATCATTTATGCTTTTTTGATGTCCCAAGAGTCCAGCCCTGGTGACCAGTGTTCTATAGGCAGACTGTGGGGTTCTCTCTCTTTCTCTCCCTCCCTCGTTCCCTTTTTCCAAGGAAAAGATATTAAGATGACCAGAAGAGGACCTCTGGAATTATAGTGAGATTTGTGAAGAGTAATTACCGAGATTTAATTTGCTAATCAATTGCTCTTAGCATCTTAGAGCTGAAAGGGACAGATCATCTCTGTGGTTTGCAAATCTGAATGTGCCTCAGCATCACCTGGGAACCTTGAAAAGAAACCAATTCCCAGTCACAAACTGGACCCACTGAACCACAGCTGGGACCTGAGAATCTTTGCATCCAGACTGGCATTGTGCTTCCTCAGAGCCAGAGGGACCTTGAAACAGGCTTAGAAGTTTGAGTACACCTAGAGCCACATAAACCAGTCAGCTATTCAAAGAGTGCAAGAACAATTAATTACACATTGCATAGTTAATGAATGCTGTTGCAGAGGCTCAGATGTGGTTACTCATATAACTTGAAGTTTCACCTGGTCCAAGCAACAATGCTGCATTATGTAGAGGAAAGAGCCCAAGATTTAGAGTTGAACTTGGGTGTGTAGATGCTGCTTCACCATATACAACTAAGTGGTGTGTGATTTGGGGAAGGCACAGATATCCCACAGAACCTCAGTTTGCTTTCCTGAAAATGGAAACTGTGGGATCTATTGTGCAGGATTTCTGTGAGATGGAAAGAGAGGGTGTTTCTGCAATGAGAGGAGTCACTGTGGAACAGGCCTGGGCTCTTCTCCACGCCTCCCCTCTGCTGAATGCATCCTTTATCATCTCACTTAAGCTGGTTCTTGCCTAGCAGATGTTCTCCTGAAACAAGCATTTTTATGTTGACCCAGGCCAATCCATGAAGCATGCCTGACTTTCAGAAGTCTATTTCACTTTCTCCTTATTTTAGTCAACCTTTGTGTTGTTGTGAACAACATACCTGACAAAAACAATTCAGAGGAGGAAAAGTTCATTTTGGCTCACAGTTTCAGAGGTTCAGTCCATGGTTAGTCGACTCAGTTGCTCTGGGCCCGAGGTGAGGCAGAGGAAGGCAGCTCAGGACAGGCAACCAGGAAGCAGAGAGCTCGCTCTGCTCACCAGGGGCAACAATAAACCCCAAAGCCACGCCCCAGAGACTTCCTTTTTTCAGCTGCACCCTACCTGCCTATGGTTATCACCCCGTTCATCCACTGATTAGGGTTAGGCTCTGACAACCTAATCATTTCGCCACGGAGCATTTTTTAATTATCTCATAGATGAGCTTTTGGGGGGCACCTCATATCTAAACCCTAACATCCTTGGATATGGAGTATGGTAGTAACATATGCTGGCTAGAGTGAACAGACGGAAAATGGAAAAGGTTTAAAATCACTAAGTATAGACTAACTCTGTTTAGGGTTAAAAAGAAAACATATATATATATTTTTTTTAATATGTCTTTTTTGATATATATATTATTTGATATATATGTCAAATATATATCATTCTGTATGCATATATGTATATATAATTATATGTGTATATATAGTTTTATGTATATATAATACATATATGCATACAGAGTGATTATAAACATGAAAAAAGACAATAAACCTTAGTAACAGTAGTTTTGGCAAATGGACAAAATAATTGATGATTCTATGTCTTTTTGTTGTTTAAAAATCCTTATTTTTTTTTTAAAAAGTTTTAGATGTACATAAAAACTTCAAATGATACTACATAGAATTCCCACAAATCCTACTCCAAGTTTACCCTTTGATTAAGGTTATGATTATAGTACATTTGATACAATTAAAGAACCAGTATTGATACACTATTATTCGTTTTTAGCTAATGTTCTCCTTCTATTCAGAACCTCACCCAGGATACTACATTGCATGTAGCCACCAAGTCTCCTTAGGTGCCTCTTCTTGGCTGTGATAGTTTCTCAGACTTTCCTTGTTTTTGATAAACTTGACAATTTCAAAGAGGAACTGGTCAGATATTTTGAAGAATGTTCTCAAACCATGCACTGCACATACCTGTAATCTCAGCAACTCAGGAGGCTGAGGCAGGAGGATCACAAGTTTAAGGCCAGCCTGCTGAGAGCCAGTCTCAAAATAAAAAATTAAAAGGGCTAGGGACATGGCTTACTGGTTACATGCCCCTGAGTTCCATCCCCAGTCCAAAAAAAAAAAAAAAAAATCCTCAGCTGAGATTTGCCTCTTGTGTTGCTCATGATAGAGGTTGGAGTTCTGGGTCTGAGGAAGAAGACTGCAGAGGTCAAGGGTCATTTTTATTACACCACCTGGAGCCACCTGAATTACAAATCACTTGTGACGTCCACCTGATCACCTGACTGGGGTCGTGCTTGTCAGGTGTCTCTATAGGGAAGTTACTCCCCCTGCCTTTTCCATATGCTACTCTTTTGTTCTTCTTTATTGTTCCATATTATGTGAAGGGAAGAAAAAAGTTCTTTTCATTTTGGAAAAAAACAATATTGACAAAGTCTCACAAGACCTCTGTCCTTTCTTTGTGGGTTCTTTTGTCATGGTCTTCAACATGGCTGCATGCATGCCGCTGCTCCAGAAGTCTGCTGGTAATCTGTCTGCACACTGGCCTGGGTTCCCACTGACCCGGGCCCCATGCTGCCTGGCTGGCAGAGGGTGCATCCTCCTGGGTCACTTTTGCCGGCACCCCTGAGCAGGTCCACAAATCAGCCCAGGCTGTGCCCTCACTGTAAAACCGAAGGGGACTTCCAGCCGTGCTCTCTCCCTACTGCTGAAGGTAAACAGGGCATAAATCTTGCTGAAGGACATTTTGTACAGCCACCTGAAAACACCCCAGGTGTTTGGAGGACAGTTTCCCTGGCTTCTCCTTCCACTCAAACACCCAGCACCCAGCACAGGGCCAGGCACGCTGAGTTCAATTATTGGAGGGCTGAGCATGTAACTAGCAGCAGGACACCCATCCCCAGTGGCCTCTTGACAAAGAAGCAGGTGAGCGATGCGTTGAAGTAGATGGCTCTCACTACAGCCGCTGCTTCCTGGCGCCTGCAGCAGACACTGTCTTTAATTCACTATCCTTATAAATATATATTTATATATTTTTTTCCTCCAAAAGAAGTTGTTCTCCAGAGTATCTAAGAGCAGGTGGCTAATTATTCTGCTTTAGAGTTTGTCACAGAAGGCAAGTTTGGAGGGTCGTTGGGGGGACTGGGCACCTGAGAACACACAGCCTGCAGATGCTGCTTTGTTTATTTAATACCAGAAAGAGAAGAAAAAGAGTCTTCTATCATAGCTTGTCATAGCCCTGTCTTCCTGGCCCAGGTGACATTCCTCTGTGAAGCGGAACATTCTTAGCAGATGACCCAGCTCTGAGTATTTTCTGTCCTCTAAAGGAGAGTTTCTGAACCTCAACACTGCTGACATTGTGGACTGGGACTTTTTGTTGTGGCGCATCCTGAGACTGCAGGATGGTTAGCAGCATCCCTGGCCCCTAGCAGCTAGATGACAGTCAGGTAAGTCCCCCAAGCTGAGGCAATCAAAAATATCTCCAGACACTGCTCAGTTTTCCTTGGGGGACAAAAATCAACCTCAGCTGCAAACCACTGTTCTAAAAAGTTAAGTGTCTTTCCAAGACGATAGGATGAAAGAGACCCACACCTCTGTCACATGCTAGTCTCTGATTCAGGACTGGACAATAGGGACACTTCCTGCCTGCAGAGGGCAGACACCGTGCTAACCATTGACTACACAGGATGAGCAGAAAGGACAGAGCAGAGGCCCCAGCCTCCTGTTCCCCGAGTCTACGCTGTGTGCCTAAGCACCCTGTTGTGGGTAGCTGTGAGGTGTCCCCAGAAGCTCGTGTGTGAGACAGCGCAAGAATTAAGGGGTGAGATGATTGGATTATGAGAGCCTTAACTTAATCAGAGCATTAATCCTCTGATAGGGATTAACTGGGTGGTGACTATAGGCAGGTGGGGTGTGTCTGGAGGGGATAGGTCACTGGGTGTGTGCCTTTTGGGGTTTATATTTCATCTATGGTGAGGGGAGCGCTCTCTCTCTCTCTCTCTCTCTCTCTCTCTCTCTCTCTCTCTCTCCTCCTGGTACCATGTCCTGAACCCTTTCCTCCACTACGCCCCTCCTCCATGATGTTCTGCCTCACCCCAGGACCCAGAGCAATGGAGCTGACTGTTTATGGACTGAAACCTCTGAAACCATGAGACCCAAAATAAACTTGTCCTCCTCTAAAATTGTTCTTATCAGGTCTTTTGGTCACAGCAGCAAAAGAGCTGACATCCCCCAACTTACTGAGACAAAGCAGCCGCTATTTCTGGATTCTGTAGATTAGAAGGAACACAACAGAGTCGGCTCGTCTCCACGTCTGATTGTTTGGCGCCTCTCTAGAGATGCAGCAAGGCTGGGAACTGGCACCTGGGAGGGAGAGTCGCCTAGAGCCGTCTGCACTCCAGGTCTGGCAGTTGTCTATGGGTGCTGCCATCTGAGCTAACTGGGGCTGTGACCAGAACATGGACTCACGGCCTCTCCACGTGGTCTGGGCTTCCCCACAGCAGGGCCGCCTCCTATCCCTCCAACACGTCCAAGGATCTCAGGGCTCCAAAGGCAGGTGTCACAAGAGAACCAGAGGGAACTGCTTTGCCTTTTATGATCAAGCCCCAGAAACCTCCTGGCTTCCGCTGCAGCTGCAAGCCCTCCCAGAGGAAGGAGGGTTAAAGCCACCTGTACGAAGAGCACATGGGAGAAGATATGTTGCCGTGACATCTGCTCCAGTTCCCTCCTGACATTATCTTTCCTCACCCCACACCTTGGCCCTGCTCTCCCGGGCTCTCTGTTCTGCTTCCGTTCACCACAGAGGGTCCCCATGGAGCCTGGAGAGGTTAAAATGAAAATCACCCTCCGGCTCTGCTAGCACAGGAGGTGCTGGTGTTTGGTTTGGTACGTTCCCTCTGAATAGCCTCGGTGGCTCCGGGAACCTTTTCATTCTCACAGCTAGGGATCCTAAGAACAGCTAACTCCAGTTCACCCTAGGAAAGCCCGTTTCAACACTGGTTACCAGGAGGTTAAGATTGGTGGTGCTAGTGCACTTGAGGAAAGTTACACATAAATCTGCACGTTTTAAAGATCATCTCAAACAGGCAACTTTTTTCTTCTAGGATCTGCCAGGGCAGCATACATACCGGGTGCTTAATAAATCGTTACCACATAAATGTTGCCAGTCTCAGTAACTGGCATTTATCTTATTGTACCCAATATTATCTGACATAAAGGCTTGTGAGATTTTTCTTGAGCCTGGAAGTTCTAGGAAAAAGATAATTAGTATATGGATTTGGACTTAGCTCTCTTGTGCATCCAAGTTCTGGTGGTTACATCAAGTTCATATGATTCTTTTACTAACCTGAGAGAGTTCCTGCTGTTTGTGCTGAGCTCAGCTGAGATTGAGTCCGTGTCTGCTCTACACATACTTCATTGTTGTTGGGTCTGGAACTTTCCTAGACATGGTATCCTGGAAACAGGGAGGAGGCCAAGCCTGACTACGCAAGCACATACTAAGTCTCTGCTCACATCTTGTCCAATCACATGCCAATGGCCCAGACTTGTCAAGTTGCATGCCGGGAGGAGGGGCAGGGGCAGGAATACTTCCTGAACAATATGCTCTTTCTGGCCTCAGGCCTTTGCTATGCCTTCTCCTCCCTGAAACACCTTCCCTTGGGTGTCAGACTACCCTGATCCCTAATTCCTCATCCTCTGAGATTCCGGCCAGTGGCCGCCTCCTCTGGGCTCTCTTCCCTGAGAGCTCACTCCAGGTCCTCTCCTCTCCTCTCCTCTGGGTTCCCTAACAGTCCACACTCATGGCCCCATTATGCTGCTCAAGATGAGTGGACCTGCCTCATCCTTCCATGTATATGGAGCCCCATTTTCTTCACCATTACTCCTGCAGAGCTCAGAGGATGTGAAGAGCAGATACAAGCTGTGTTAGGCATGCTGGGTGAGAGCATCGGGTCCTCTCTACGCTGACAGCTCTGGGGAAACACAGAGGGAAGTGGGCTCTGGCATTTCCAAGTGGGCAGGCCATTTGGAATGAACCATGTGAGCCATCGGGCACATCTGACTGTGTCCAGCAAATGCCATCTGCTTTGGGGGCATGTCGAGAGAGAGACAATAGTGTCACGCATGTGGCTTAGGTTCTGCTCTGGATGGTATCATCTCCTCATTTGCCCTTTTTGCCTTGCAGACCCACTATTAAGCCTCACATAAGGAAAAAATCTGCCTTGCTACCAGTTTACTTCCCAAGAGTAATTTTGGGGGCCCAAGACAGGGAGGCATTGGGAAAGTGCAGACTCTGTGTTCAGGACTTGTCACTGAGGTTCATGTATGGATTTTGTGGTAGGAGGGGGTGGGACAGGAAGCAGAGGGCCAAGCACATTCTCAAATGCAGGAACTTGTGCAGAAGTCACTCAGCTCTGTTTGGATTTTCCAGAGGCCGGATGGAGGCTGGAGGGGACAGACTTGCTGGCTGCTCCAGTTTCTTCATAATGGGACTGGAAATGGGAATGTATATGTTTGCCAGGTGGTACTTTAAGTCACAGATGCTCCTCATTTAAAGGAATCCGGAGCCTTTCCCCAGGAATGATCATTCTGCAGGCGACTCTATGACCTGTGTTTGCTGGTTCAATATGGTACTCTTACCTACAATAGGCCGTCTCAGTTTACTAAAACCACACATGGTTTCCCAGGCTGGTTGCCATCCACAGAAGTGAGTGGAGAGGTTCAAATGTCTCTTCTAAATCAATACACAGAATGTAAGTGATGTGGTGGGGTGGCAGAGCACCTAATCCTGCTGTCTCTTCTTGGGCCATCTCTAATTCCCCAGCGCCAGATGATTCTTGTCATTTCAAAGGTGTTTATTCTGTGCCAGTTGAATTAGCTGTAAAATTCATGAACTATCATACCATTTTTCAAAATTAGAATTTTATGATATGACCCAAATTCTTTTGAGTATTTTCATTTAGGGAAGTTAGAGAAGGACTACAGGGTGCTACAATAAGAATGTATATCCCAGCGGCTCCGGAGGCTGAGGCAGGAGGATCTCGAGTTCAAAGCCAGCCTCAGCAACTTAGTGAGGCCCTAAGCAATTTAGCAAGACCCTGTCTCTAAATAAAATACAAAAAAGGGGCTGGGGATTTGGCTTAGTGATTGAGTACCCCTGGGTTTCATCCCTGGTACCAAAAGAAAAAAAGAATATATGAGGTAGGTAAGGGTGTGGGGCACCCCCACCTCGTTTTTGGTGACCCATGCTGCAGTTCTTCTCACACCAGGTTTCACACTCCTGTTCTGGGTTCCACCTGCCCATCTTCCCAGTTCTGGCTACTTAGATCTGCCAGGAAGTATATCCTAGCAGCACAAATGGTTTGAACAGAGCAGATAGAAGTGTGGAATTGAATTGCGAGAACAAAATAATAAGTAAGTTCCTAAACTTACTTATTACTTTAGTCAAACACTCAGAAACTTTGAGCAGACCATTATCAATCCTTGTTTATCCAAAATTGGGGCTGAAAACTCCCTTGTAGAACCCACCTCCCTCTCTCCCCAATGACTCTTGGCCAATGACTTTATCTCTCAGCAACTCATGTTGCTCCTCTAAACTATATGAGATAATCATGACCTTGAAGGTGACTGTGAGGATTGTGGGTAATAGACAGAGATGTACATCTCTTTGTAGATGATCCAGACTCTGGAAAAAAATGGCTAATATGTGGACCCTGCACCTACCAATCCTCTTCCCCTATCTTGGTTGATAGCATGAACTTTCCCAAACTGGCACCTTAGGCCACCGTGTTTTTCTTTTCTTCTAACAGATAGTAAACACTGGAAAAATATCTTTTCTCATCTTTACTTTTCACAACTTTTCTCTCCTGGGAAGGATTTCACAGCTCAACTGAAGTTTTGTTTTATTTTCTTAAAAGGGCCCAGATTCTGTTTTCTCCAGAGGATCCTACACATTTTGAACAGAACTATTTCTCTCGATGGTTTTCTCACAAAACACACTGACCAAAACTCTGACTGAACCAACAAGAAGAAGAAAAATACATTTCAGTTCTTGAACTTTTCCTTGTTGAACAAGAAATTATTAAACAAGGCCATTCCTAGTGATGCAGAGTCTAAGAAAATTGAAGTCCTTGGGTGGGTTTAGCAGCACTGCTGACCTGGAGCCCACTGTGGTCTTGTGCAATGACTGTTTTAAAGGTGATGCTCCAAAGTACACCATCTTGATGGGCTCCAGACATCTCCCTGGAAGCCTCAACCAGAGAGTGAACAAAGATGAGCCAGCTAATGTGGATGTGGTAATTCCCCATGATTCTGCAGGTTGGGGAAAGGCTGCACCCGACTCCTCACTGTATTACAGTTTGCATTTCCTTCTTGCTAAGCATGGTGGAACTCTGTGTGGATAAGGCCTCAGTGGATCTCCTTCCTTCCAGAGGCAACAGAGAAGGAGCAATCGTAGCAAACGCACTTTTATGATCTCCAGGCAATGCAGTCTTTCATCTTACTCTCAGGAATTGTTGTTAGTAGGTCAATTGCGTGTTCCTGTTTTCACATGAATTTTCATCAAATACTCAGGTCTACTGAATATCTACTCAAGTACCCCATCCTGAATTGCCTCTTCAGGGGGATTAAGAAAATATAAAAAAGCATAGAGATGGAAACTTTTTGAAGAATTCACATGCGGAACCTCTTTATTATTTTTGACTAAGAAAGGAAAATAGATTTGGACCCAAGAGCTGAGTCCAGTCAATTAATTCTGGCAGCCTGGAGAACAGAGTTGAAAGAGTCTGAGGCTTATTATTGGTTCAGTAGGAAGACTGCTTTGATGAATTAGCATTGGTTTTTGCCTGGGTAGAAAGGCTTGGCTGTGTCTCTAAGACTTGGAATGCTGACCAGTTGTGGTCAAGTTCTAGAACTTTGACTCTCAGAAATATTCTTCCCCCACTGCTAAAATGGTAGTGACCAAGGTGGATTGTGGCTCTATATTTTTTGACTTTAAACTCTCCAATAGAAACCAAAAGTTTCAGTCTAGTTCCATGAACTTGGATGGGCTGAACTCTGTAGTTTTATCTATCTGTGTACTGGTTCCCCCCAAAAAAACTTTTAAGCCATTAAAACATCTGTTTCAAGTTCAAAGGAATTTCTCTTGCTCTAATTTAGGGTTGATCAGCAAAGACGACCTTCCATTGCCTCACCTTCTCCTTTCTGTCTTGGTACCCCCACCAGGGTCCTCTTCCCCTCCACCCACATCAGTACCAATTGGTCTGCCTCCAGAAAGGATCTGCTGTCAGTCATGAGCAACTGAGCATGAGTCTCACTGTTTTTCTTCTCTCTGAGAAATTGTTTTTGAGGATTGAATGACTTTCCCCTACACTCTATAGCAGGTGAGGGGACATAATTTCAAACAAGAGCTCTATATTACGCCCCAAGTCGGGCCATGTACATAACACCCCAATCTACCTAAGGCATGGAGTCAGCCTTGCTGCCCTCCCCCGTGCTGGTGGGAATCCCTTCCAAGATGGCTCCGTATGTTAACGACACATGCCCACGTGCCCAGGCACAGGTGTGTTCCATGCAGCTCAGCCAGCCTATCCCTACCCTCCAAGACCCTTCATTCTGGCACAAATAGTCTCCCAGTGATTTTGTCAAGACTGGCTGTCCATCGCTACTGTGGTGGGACTGTTTTCCTCACTTGACGCCATGGGTGTATGGTCTACCTTGTCACTGAGTCAGGATCCAATTACTTGTAGATCATGCAGATGGAATTTAGTGTAGGCAAAAAGCTCATGTTCCCTTTGTAAAATGGAAATCCTTTGGCAACAGGAATAATTCATGTATTTATGCAAGAAATATTTGTTAGTTGCTTTCTCTATGGCATATAAATTCTCCAAGGAAATTGTAGATGGCATTCCAGTGGGGGTCTAGTCTACAGCTGCAGTACTGAGTGAGTCGTGAGGGTGGGAATGACCAGACCTGAAATCTGGAATCTGCAAAGTTTTTAAAATGGTTCTCAGACATTTGAATCTAATTGCAAGGTGACCGGAGTCAGAATCAATGCAACAAATACCTATTCATCCTTTGCTATTTTCTACCTTAGTTCAGGCTTCTTTCTCTAACAAAACTGAAAATGCATGCTGTTGGAAGTGAATATTCATGCTTTCCCCCATCACTGCGCTGATGGTTGACTTTAAACAGAGAACAAGCACTTAGCGTCATGGTATCTCTCTCCAAGTCCTTCTCCAACTTTCCTGCCTCTCACCCTATTGACATCTCTCATAGACTGAAAGGATCATTTGAATGACAGTTTTTGAAACTTTGTCTGAAGTCCAGAAAGAAGAGTCAGCAACTGGGTGGAGACTGAGGACTAACAAACCTCTTTTGCTATTCAATGCACCCTGCACTCCCCATGAGACAGGAGTTGGCTGTGACAGCAAGCAGTTCTGCCTCACGCCTTGGTGGCAGGTTAGGGTGGGAATGGGCAGAACGAATAATAACTTTAAACAGCTGAAAGGAGAACAGGCCTGAAAACTAAGTCTTTCTTAAATGACGCCAGAACACTACCTGCCAGAAATCCACCGTAATCTTAGAAGATAATAACCGCTAGAGGATTTTCATTCATGCAAAATGAACTTGCAAATGCAGATGCATATTATGTAGAGACTGAAAGGCCAGGTACCGATTTCTACCTCCAACACAAAGCTTTGCCAGGGCCATTGGAGCCTGGGGCTCTGGAGAGTTCTGAAGAGTTAGAGGTTAGGTGCTTGAGATGAAGAAAGTCAGGAGTAAAGTGGTCAAAAGTCCACCTTGGTGTTTCACCAAGTCCTTGACCCCTGGGCGCCAGTCCCCGCCCCCACCTCTGTACACACCCAAGCTCTTTCTCCTCTCAGACCCATGTTTACTCAAAACCTGGGACTCAGTGCTGGTGAGAGGGTGCTCAGACTCCTTAAGGTGCAGAGAGAGCAGCCAATAGCAAGGACAGGATGGAGCAATACCCTCAGGGAAGACTTCGCAGTGAAGGGGACAACCAGCAAAGTTGTGAAGTGTCATGGAAAGTGGACAGAAGAGCTTGTCAAAATAAAATTCTCAAAATATGTGTGCATTTGAGCATGTGTGTGTGCGAGTAGCAGACATCACACTTTATAATGTTTTTCATGAGAGAATCAGGAGGATGAACAAATATCAGTTAAAAAGAGAACATGAGAATCGGGATTTTACATAGTGTGCAATACAAAGGCATGCCGGGAAGAGAGCTCAGACAGCGACAGAGCCGGGCGACCTTGCAGGGCAACAGAATCCTAACTCTTCAGGTCCTTTTCTGCCAGCATTTTTCTTTGTCAGAACTGTCAGTTCAGTGTATACCTTAACAAATAGGGCCTAGTACAAAATACCTGGTCCATAGTAAATAGTAAATCAAAAGCAGTCAAGTCCCCCTAGAACAGGGGTAGGAAACTATTTCTGTTAAAGCCCACACAGTAACTATTTTAAACTCTGTGGACTGTAAAATGTGTATATTAACTACTCAGTTCAGCCACTGTAGTGCAAACTCAGCCCTAGACAATATTAAATTGAGTGGGTGGTTGTGCTATGTTTAAATAAAACTTTATATACGGAAGTAGGTGGTTGGCTGGATTTGGTCTGCAGGCTCTTGAGTCCCAACCACTGTCCTAGCATGACCATAAGGGGCCCTATAATCATCTTTTTAATTTATTTCTGAGTTCTGATATTTTTTTCTTAGTAGACTTAAAGCTAAATGAACAGCAAACACAAAGGCATGGACACATGAACTCACACATTGGTTTTGGAAAATTAAAAGCAAGTAAAAATTCTTGGAGTACATACCAGGATAGAAGTGTCACATGGAGAGGGTCAAAACCAGAAAGGTAGGAAGTCCACAATCTTTTTCGCATACAGTGGTAGGTACACCTGAGCAACACACCTGGGCAGGCAGGAGAGTCAGCCAGACCCCAGGGAGGAAGCTGAGAGTATTGAGCCAATCTTTCTAAAGCTTGGTTGTCTTGCTTCAAAAACAAGATAATAATTGAACTTCTCAGAGGGTTCCATGACACTCGAGAGGTGACCCATTTCCTAGTACTCAGGAAATGGTGGCCTCCACTCACCAAATTACCCTTCCTGTATCTTAGCAAAGCTGAAGGGCGGTCCCAGAGCTGCTGAAGAGGGAAGGAGACCTGCCATGGAGCCCGAGACACTGCAGATGTTCTCTGCTTACAATCTTGCAATCTTACAGGAAGGACTTGACAGAAGTCACACATAGTAGCAGGCAGGAGTTTAATAGAGAGACAAGTGAGCAGTGCAGATTCTGAGAACCCTGGACCATCTCCAAAGAGAACAGCGTGGCCCTCAGAGAACTGGGCGTTTTTACAGGGTTTGAGTTCCCTTGTCCTCGTTCTATTCTCTTGTATCCCCTTAAGCAGTTAGTTATCCCTTGGTCTATCCTTTAGTGCATTTCCTACATGCAGATTGTGATAACCCCATCACAGGGGTGGTTGTGACATGGTTTCAGTGGTAAGGGATAATGGTGACTGGTCTGGGACCACTAGTTCCTTTAAGAGATTATTGTTAACTGTGGCTGAGGGAGAGTTGCATGTTCCAGAAGCTTGTCTGCTTGGACAAGATTCCCCATGATTTCAAGTAATGGTTTCCAAAAGAGTTATCATTACCTGTGGGTTAGGAAGGATTGGTCATTTCCCACCTCCCCGCCCCATTTTTTGAATGTTTGCTTGTCTGATAAGACTCCTTGTGGCCTCAGTTTTGTGACTTGTGGACTTCTGAGATGTCCTTTCCTGTCCACCTGTTCAGGGCTGCCTCACCCACCTAACAGGGCTACAGGTGGCTCCATAGCCTAGCCACTTGTTGGAAAAGCAGAGTTTATAGGGCCACGTCCTGTTGCTCACTTCCTTCCCATTCAAGGTCTTAGGTCCTTCACGCTTTGTCCTTTCCTCTGGGGCCAGCTGGGTTTGGTAGCATGGTTTCCTAGTATTCCCTTTAAGAATCCCCTCCCCCCTACTCTAGTAGCAATTTATAAACACCAAAGATTCTGGGAACAATTACCTTGTAAATAAGGACAGAGCTAGTAAACTTGGAGAAAGCTGCTTGGGTTAGCAGGCTCATTTGCATTTTAACAATGGATGTGCTAATTAACCAGGATTCCTACCTAGTCATTAAAGCCTCTAAGATTCTCTAAGAAATATAGTGGCCCCTTTCACGCAGGCCCATAGTCAGCACTGTCTCGTGCTTACACAGAGTCGCTTTATAAAACGATACCTATTATTGGATTTTTTCCCCTAATTAGGACCCGTTGTCTCCTTTGGAGCCAAAGAATGTACCTTATTACCCAAGCCCCAGCATCTGCCAGGTTCCATCTTTTCAGGAAGCAGCATCTGCCTTACTGGAGTTGCCAATAGTATCTGCCCCACTTAGCAACTCTGAAGCTTACTTAGAAGGCCATGATAAAATATTAATAAATAATGATAATATTTACTCTAGGCCATTTATGCATTTCTTTTTCATTTCTAAATAGTAGTACCCAGAGAGTAATGATAAAAGCTACACGGTGCTGTCTCCGCCTGGATTTAACCAAGCAGACCGCTTTGAGACTGGAGCTGAGGGACAGCCCCAAAATACTGAGGTCATGTCCGACTGCAGAGATGTGCCCTACAAGAGTGGACCTAAGGCAGGTCTGAAGGATGAGCCTTCTGGAAAAGTCTCAGCCTGGGAAATTGGTCTCCTATTCATGGATCACCCATCATTGATCGCTCAGGAATGAGCTGGCTTATTTTGCATTATCTCCTTGTGTTTGGAAAGTAACTAGGCACATTGCCTTCATCCTCAGAAGAAGGGAGGGATGGGGGAGGTCAAGCCTTCTTAAAGAAGACCCTCCAGAAAACAGAAATGGATCTTCTCACACCTGACAGCACCCCTTCTCCATGTGACCTTACCAGCCACATTTGCATGGATCAGGATGGAACTTGGGGCCACCCATGTAGACTCTACCTCATCTGAGAACGGGTCTTCTGTTTGTCTCCCCAGCTTTGTAAGATGCTGTATTTTTTTGTGGTTGAAGACATTCAATGTCTTATTTTTTTAACTTTGATAAAATGAATTTATTCAGATGATCGAATGAAACTGATGAATCATATATGGTGTAGTAGGAAGAATAATACCCTCCCATTGCATCCTAATTCCAAAGGCCTCTGAATATGATCAACATTTTTAATTGACACTTAATATTGTTCATACCTATGGGGTACAATGTGATGTTTTGATTCATACATAACATTGGGTAGTGATCAGCAGGGTAATTAGCACATCCATCTCCTTAAATTTTTATCATTTCTTTATGGTGAGTTGTAAAGAAGCTCTACATTCCTTAATTGTCAGTTGGCGGTAACTTTCTGCCCAACACATTTTCATCTTCTTATGACAACCATGTGAACTTAATTTTCTGGGTCATTCCATCTGTGATTGTACCCACATGGGCTTCGGGTCCACCTTGCAAACTGTCTGGTGCTCCAGATGGCGCTGTTGGTGAGGGGACCCCTGCCCATCCCATTGTCCTTCCTGATTCTCCTCTGACTTCTGAGACACCTGGAGGAACTTTTCCAACCCATACAACCCCAGCCTGGATGGAAGCTACCGTCACATCTGGATGTCAACATGGAGCGGGAGAACTCAGGGTAGGCTTGGCCCATGGTGGGTAGAAATCAAGCATAGGAAAATTACCCACGTCCTCCCTTCTGTGTAGGAGAGAATGGAAAAGAAACTTGGTTTTCTCACTATTTCTCCCTGTTTCCATCACTGTCTCCACAGCGGCCAGGTCAATATTCACCTTTACAAGGCAGCTCTGGTGCTATCCCCGCTGTGCCCTACTAGTTGACAGACCTGCTCAGAGCATGAGCCATCTCTTCCACATCCTCCCTTGCTCCACCTGTGCCAAGCTCTGACAGGTGTCTGGATAATGAAGAAAGCTGGTACCCCACCTGGGGAGATTTAGACTCCGCTGGGGCAGGAGCCGTAGCCAACTTTCACTGTGTTATCAGAAGACCAGATAAGCTATTGTGTACGTCCAGGGTGCTTTACAGAAAGTGTCTTTGCTATCAAGTTGTGAATGAATAGGACAATTTCATTTCTTAAAATGGCACTTCTTCTTTAACAAAAGTATTTTGTGCCTGTTATTCCTGCATGTCCAGATGCACAGATGTGGGGACCGATCACAATCACCACCATCTAGAATGTTCCCCTCTCCTCCTTCCCAGAACAACTCTCTAGAAGTCTAGTTGTAGATGGAAAGTGTGACTTGCTTCCCCTGGGAGCATGGTGGATTGGTACCTCAGTGAACTGCATCCACTCTCTCAGGAGAGCCAGTTGAGCTGGGGAAGGCCTTGACCCAGGATGCATTTGGCGTCCTGAACGCTCAGGCATATATTCTCAGACCCCACAAGTTCCTGGCAAAAGTCCTGAAAGGTCTACAGGGCAGCAGATAAACCCAGAACCCCAGAGTCTCTCGAGTCTAGTCCTGGAGAAGCGGGCACAGAAGACCCTATGCACAAAGTCACTGTACCTCCCCCAAGTACGAGAAGTCCAGTTTGCCCCACCCCAGAGCCTGGCTCAAGGAGAAACAATTGTACCTGTGCCCCTTGCAGACACAGGGAAAACTCACCAGCACCCTGAGCAGGGCGAAGCCTCAGGTGGGAGGCTGCTATAAGCAGTGACCCTCCCTCCCCTGCTGGCGATCACAGTGTGCCTGCTGCTCCGCTCAGACATCTCCTCCAGAAAGCCATCCCTGCCTCAGGCTGGGCTGGGTGTCCCAGAAACATGCCAACTCAGCAACTCAGCATATTTGAAACCAGGGCCCTTCCTTGCATGATGTCTTGCATATTGGAATCTCTGCATGAGCCAGAGGAACCCAAGAAATTATTCTAGATTGTCACTACTCTTGTTTTCACTTTAGCACCTGCCTCGCTGACCCAAGATAGCCCGTGATGCTGGGGAGAGGGGAGGGGGCCCCTGAGTGGCAACAGGTACGCGACTTGCAGGGTGGAAGCTGAGCTGACGCGTAGCATCTCCTCGTTTCCAGTTCTGTAGGATGAGGTTTAGAGGCAGGATATTTAGGATCCAAACTGTCTCATGTGGGGGACAAAGGGCTGTGGTTTGGGAGCATTGATGCTATAGCATGGGTGGGGGTGCTCTGGAGCTCTAGTGGCTCTGACTTTGTCCAGTGCTGAGCTGATCAGTCTCAACAACTTAATACTTAGGAAAAAATGACGCATTTCTGAGTTACATGGCAGAATCACTGGCTCTTTTATGGGTTCTGACAGCCCCCAGCCAGTAGCCAAGGGGTAAGCGTGAAGAACTCTGGCGAGCACGTCTCTCCCTGTTACATCATGAGCCGGGCTGACGCTCAGGGAGGTCGCCCTTGCCACGCTGGGGTTAAGCTGTCTTTGATCCCCTGTCAGAGCTGACGGCTGGCAAGTGCCCACTGGGTAGGATAGGGCTTCCCATGCTGTGTGACGGAAGTGACCCAGTGACAGGGCTCCTCTGCCTGGAATTCTGTAAAGCCTGGCTCTCCCGCCTACCAGACTCTCAGGGAGACATGGCCATCCCCCTCCATCGCTCCTTGGAAAGTTTTCTGGAAGCTTCCTGGCTTCAGGGGGCATTTAGAGCTCCAGGAGGTGGCTCTGGGCTGGGGTCAGCAACCTGTGTCCTGTACCCAGCGTGTGGTTAAATAGCTGCTGACCTTGGGAGAGACTCTGAACCGCCCTTTTCTGGAAAAAAATATTTTTTTCCCAGCCAGAAAATATTTCATGCATAAAGTGTCTCAAATACCTACCTTACTATAATATTAGTATTTAAAGATCATTCCCTTAATGAATTTGAAAGCACTTAGAAAAACATAAGACATTATCAAAGGCAAGGTATTAGACATTCCTTTCAGCTATGGAAATGTAATTTGCGACCATGACCCTTTCTTGGGTGATGTCTTGCATATTTGAGTCTTTGCACAGAGCCAGAAGGGACCCAAGAGATTATTCGAGATTAATACAATTCTCTTTCTCAACCCTGGCAGCTCCCGGCCACCACCTGGGAGCATTTACAGAAGTCAGTCCCCTCCTGCCACCCTCGGCCCCATCACTTCAAGTCCCCGACTCCCGTAGTTTGGTCCTTTTAGTCTGGGTTGAGATAACAGCATGGGTAGCTTCATGTGCCCCAAGATGATGTGTCTCTGGGGAGGAAAAGCTGGTTGGTCGAGATTTCTGTTTTGTAGGCAATGGGGACGTCAGCCAATGGCAGGGATTCCTCTATGGTACAGACCAAGGTACACGGGACAAACAGGAGGGCAGAGGCCACAGCCAAAGCACCCTCCCAGGAAGGGCCAGCATCCAAGCCCTTTTCTGACATCCAGACACCTGCACCAATAGCAAAGATCCTGTCCTCCAAAAGTGTCACCTGTGAGTCTGCAGTCACCCCTCAACCCACCCACAACTTCTACACCAGGAATCATTCCCAGGCCCGGGAGATGGCGGTTGATCTGCTTGCATTTGGTCCTGTTCCCTGTCTCGACTCTGAGTTCCTGGGGGAGGCTAAGTCTGCTCTTCGCTGCATGCCCTGATGGAGGAAATCAAACCCGAATAAAAGCTTCGAGTGGTTGAGTGAGTGAAGGAACGAACAAAAACATTTGATGTGCTTAAGTACAAGGCTTCAATTTAAACCAAGTCTGACACATAATGAGATCATTTCTATGCGTAACTAGCTCTTCTGCCCTAAATTTTAATTGAGTCAGCATACAAATAATTTTGATAGTTAGCCAGGGCTGCACTGATGCTAAACATTATGTGTACTCACTTTAAGAAAGGAAAAGGAAAAAGGGACTTTGGATTCTCTGCCTGACTCCCAACGAACTATCTCTGGTGTTAATTGTTATAATAACTTAATAACATAATTACTCCTGCGTAGTTTATGCAGAGCCATGAAAACGTGAAAGGACCTCCAGCCTGTTGGACTAAGTTTAAAGGAAGGCAGGCTCCACTTGGAATGAGCTTGGTCACAATATGTGTCCTTTGATGTACTCACCAGCCTTACTTTTCAGGGGGTGATGTATCTACATTTCTGAGTCATGACAGCAAAGTGGCGACATAATATTGTCACTTGCAGCCATATCCTCATGATCAGATTTACTCACTAATGGCAAGAGAGGCCTGGAAGCGTGCAATGGAAGCCGGTCAGCTCTCGCACCGTTGAACTCTGTGCATTCGTTTCTCCTTGACTTCCTCGACTCCCACCCTGGAAACCCATTTATAATTTAGGCACAGGCACTGGATCACCAGGCTATCCAAGAAAGAGTGTTCCCCTCCTCCCGCGACCCTGGCTTTCTTCTGTCCTTCGTTCCCTCATCCACTTGTTCATCGGTAGATGCGTCTTGGGACCCGGCGTGTGCCTTGAACTTGAGGAAGCCTCTGACTTCATGCATGCTGTTCCAGCAGGGAAGCTCAGGTGGGCAAGGAGTGACACACAGACCACACAAAAGTCAGAGTGACTGAATAAATGTGAAATTCCACGTGGCGATAAGCTGATGTGCTGGTTAGGGAAAGCAAGACCCGGCAACTTAGCAAGACCCTATCTCCATAAAAACAAACAAACAAACAAATAAATAAAATGGACTGGGGATAGTGGGCTGCTGGGGTCGATTCCCAGTACCAACAAAGAAAAAAGGTTATGCATCATTACCAAGTTGGATTTATCAAGAATCAAAGATTGGGTTAATGTCCAATGATCAATATATGCCATCTTATTAGAATGTACAAACTTAGAAAGGAAAATAAAAACTACATGATCATGTCAATAGAAAGAGAAAAAACATGTGGAAAACTTCAAGACCCACTTGATTCAAGAGTAAAGGGGTTTCCTCAACCCGTCAAAGGACATTAACACACAATCTATAGTTAACATCAAACTTAATGGGGAAAGATGGGAAACTTTCTCTACGGGTGGGACAAGGTTAGGATAGGCCCCCCTGCACTTCCATTCAACATTTAACTAGTGTTTCCAGCCAGGGAAATAAGACCAAAAGAGAAGGACCAGGAGGAAGAGGAGGAGGAGGAGGAGGAGGAGGAGGAGGAGGAGGGGGAGGAAAAAGAAGAAAAAAAGAAGATGTTAAAGACATTCATGTTGGGAAGGAAGAATTAAATTGTACATTTTTTTACTAGATATGAACAATCTGAAAGTGAAATTAAGAAAAAAAATTAAAAATGGCATCAGGAGGGCAATTATCAATAATAAAAACAAGAATAAATGTTGGTGAGGATGTGGGGAAAAAGGTACACTCCTAATACATTCCTGGTGGGTCTGCAAATTGGTTCAACCACTATGGAAAGCAGTATGAAGATTCCTCAGAAAACTTGGAATGGAACCGCCATTTGACGCAGCTATCCCACTCCTTGGTTTATACCCAAAGGACTTAAAATCAACATACTACAGTAACACAATCACATCAGTGTTTATAGCAACTCAATTCACCATAGCTAAAATATGGAACCAATCTAAATACCCTTCAACAGATGAATGAATAAAGAAAATGTGATATATATGTATACACACACACACACACACACACACACACACAATGGAATATTACTCAACCTTAAAGAAGAACTAAATTATGGCATTTGCTGGTAAATGGATGGAGTTAGAGAATACCATGCTAAGCGAAATAAACCAAACCCAAAATAACCAAAGGTCAAATGTTTTCTCTGATATGTGGATCCTAATTCACAATAAGGACCCGGGGTGGGGAGATAGGGAAGAATAGAGTTACTTTATATTAGGTGGAGAGGAGTGAAGGGAGAGGAAGGGGTATGGGTTAGGAGAGATAGTAGAGTGAAACAGACGTTATTACCTCATGTAGATATATGACTGCATGACCCATGTGATCCTGTAAGATGTATAATCAGAAAAATGAGAAATTACACTCCATTTATGTATGATCTATCAACATGTATAAATGTATTCTACTTTCATGTACAACAAATTAGAACAAATAAAAAAATTTTTAAATGCTATCAAGATAATATATGTCCAGGAATAAATTTAACAATAGATGTATAAAATTTTTACACTGAGAACTGCAAAATCATTGCTCAGAAAAGATAGGTCACATCTAAGGAAATGGAGAAATGCTCCTTCTTCATGGATTAGAAGATTCAATGTTACAATGGCAGTTCTCCACAAAATCATCTACAGATTGAGTGAAATCGCTACCAAAATTCAGCAGGCCTTTTTTTTTTTTGAAATTAACATGAGCTTGATTTTGGAAAAGCAGGAATTCAGATTAGAAGCAACAATTTTGAAATGAAAGAAAAGAGTTGAGACTTCAACTCTGATTTCAAAACTTACTATAAGTCTGCAGTAATCAGAATTGTGGGCTACTTGTGTAAAGATAAGATACAGATAAACTGAACAGAATTAAGAATCCACAAATAAACCATTATCCTTGTGTTCAAGTGATTTTTCAACACACATGCCATGTTAAGTCAATGCATACAGTTCTTATAACAAATGATGTGAGAATAATTGTATATTCATCATTGTAAACCATAAATTAAAACCCTTAGCTCACAAGAGACCCGTAAGGCAACTCAAAGTAGATTATTAGTTGACTTAAGTGGGAAAAAGCAGAATTATGCATAAAACTTCTATACTAAAACCTAAGAGAAAAATCTTCATGACCTTGGCTTCAGCAAGGAATTCTTAGCTGTAACATCAAAAATATTCTTAGATATGACTCATAAAATATTGATATAGTGGACATCATCAAAATTACAAACTATTTTGCTTCAAAAGACACCATTGAGCACATGAAAAGATAAGCCATAGAGCTGAAGATATCTGCAAGCCACACATCTGATAAAGGATATGAATGCAGAATAAAGCCTTACAACTCGAGAGTAAAAGAATAAACAACCCAATTTTTAAAAATGGGCCAAATATTTGAATAGACATTTCTCCAAAGAAGATATGCAAATGTCAAATAAGCTCCTGAAAGGGTACTCAACACCAGTAGTCATTACAGAAATGCAAATTAAAACCACAGCAAGCTAACCACTTCAGGCTCCCGGGAATGGATATTATCATGAGGGAAAAAAGAATAAAACCACAGACAAAGGAGGGTGTTAACGAGGATGTGAAGAAGCTGTAACTTTTGTACATTACGTGGTAGAGTGAAGTGAGGAGAATACAATCAATCACTTTAATAAAACAGTTTTCTAAAGTGTTTAACATAAACTTGCCAGATCATCCAGAAATTCCATCCTTGGATACCTAAGTGATAGGAAAACATTTGTCTTCATACAGACTTGCACAGGAATATTAAGAATAGTAGTTTTTATAATAGGCTAAAAGTGGAAACAAACCAACTGATGAACAGATAAACAAAGTATCCATACGATGGAACATTACTCACCAATAAAAAGGAATGGATTTGTACCTTATACAACATGGATGAATCTCAAAACATGAGGCTAAACAAAAGAAGTTGATCACAACAGACCACATGTCGTATGACTCAAGGCTTATGAAATATCCAGGAAAGCCATCTGTAGATGTGCCTCGGGTGGTTGCCTGGGGCTAGGGGAGTGACTCCAAAGGGGCCTAAGGGACCTTCTGGGGAAGGTAAAACCGGATTGGAATAATATAGTAACTGCATAGCGCTATAAATTCACCAAAAACCATTGAGATGTGCCCTTGTGATGGTTGCATTTTAAGGTATATAAATGATACCTTGGTAAAATTGCTACCAAAAAAAAAAATCAAAATATCAGATTTCTCAAATTAAGATTGATACAAAAGCAGAGACGTGGCTTTGGTGACACCTGAGAGTGGAGCTGTGTGACAGTAGGAGGGACCCAACAGGACTTTTAGGGCTCTGTCTACATTTCTCCCCGCCTCACATTCCACCCAAGCAGGGTGGAGGTGGGTGGTGATGGACCGTGTGTGGGGACTTTATCCTAAGGACCATGAAGGGTCATCCAAGGCTTGGATCTTTTATCCAAGTTGGGTTCCACAGAGGCCCTCTGATAAGGGATGGGTCTGGCGGGGAACTTGGAGTAGGTCCTTTGGTAATGGCCACGCGGGAGAAATGTGGACTAGTGGGAGGCAGGACCCCGGTGCACACCCCAGCTGCGTGCCCTGGCTCGCTCCCTCCTCGCATCTGCCCTCGGAGAGGAAGCAATCTCTCAGTGCCTCCCACACACTGTGCTCCATGTGGGTTCCATCAGCAACTGTCCCTCAATGTCCTTCCCTGTTGTTCTTTCCTAAGTTCTGATCTGGACCTCCGGGAGCCCATTTTTCCGAGTCGGCCATCTCCTCCATCCCGTGGTCAATTCTAAGGAGGGGCTTGGTTACTTCCGGTGTGCAGCGGGCAGCCTTGGGCATACGACACACTCGCCCGGAGTTCCTGGAGAAGGCCCTTGGAGGGAACCCAGGGAACCTGGGCACCTGGCTGGTGCTGGCCTGTCTTTCTGACCTAAGTGCCTCAGGGTGGAGACCTGGGGCTGATGGGTTCTTCCCTGAGGTATCAAAGGGCCCCATCTCCATCCTCTCTTGAGAACAGGAGTTTAAGAAAAACCCAGTTACCATGGAAACTGCCTGAGGTTACCTAGAATCCTACCTTTCCTACTGACCCTCTAATGACCACCTTAAAACTTGAATATGAAGCCTGCGCTTGTTTTGAAGGTTGGTTATGAGGAGACTTTGAGAACAGGGAGGGCTGTGTCCAGGGAGCCAGGAGTGGGAGATGAGGGCGGGGCGGGGAGCCAGCGGCTTATAATAGGATCTAGGAAAAGAGATCAGGGGAGTCTCACCTCTGGAGAGGCGGGTGAGAAGCAGGCAGAGGCTTGGGAAGGGCTGCAGAGGTGCTCAATTCACATTTCCTGATGTCACTTACCTTTAAGGAAAACAACGCAAGTGAAATTTACTTATTCATTCAGTGAACATTGTTTGAGTGCCTCCTATTGCCCAGGACCTACGGTGGCCCTGGGGACACAGTGGGGTCACAATGATAAATAAAGGAGATGAGGGCCCTCTGTTACCCAATTAACAGTCCCCTGAGGGGGCAGAGAGCACCAGCAGGACAGCCAGGGAGCCGAGGGCTGAAGGAGGAGGACACCCAGGGACCCCTCCTGGAGGACACCAGTCCCCACTGAGACTGAACAAGGAGCATGAGTCAGCAGCAAAACAGAGAAGGGAGGAGCCTGGGCCAGGCAGAGAGATGGCCCTCGCAGGGCAGCGGGAAGAGCGTGGAGATGCCTGCAGAATGGACCGTTGCAGGGACGGCATCAACGACGACGGCACCCACGCACAAAACCACGGATGCGCACTGCCCCTCGAAATGGGCGAAGCCAAAGACTTCCGTAGCGCGGACACAGAGGTGGGGATGCTGGCATTCTGGGGCAAGGGCCGCCCAAGCTCTGAGGGAGCAGCTTTGAACTAAGCAGGCGTGGAGGGCTGGGGAAGAGGCGCCCATCTTAAAGACTTCTTCAAAGAGGCCCCCTGCAGCGTCCCCAAAGCGAAGAATTCTTAGTGTCTTCAAAACAGGATGTGACCCTGGCCAATTCAGAAATCAGTCAACAAATAAATGGCCCATTACCTCCATCTGTCATCTCGGATGTCCTGCCCACAGCGCAGGGAGGAGGTGGGGCCAGGATGATCCTTCTCGTCCCAAGATTACGTGGGGGAAACTGAAGGCCTGAGAGGGGAAGGGACTGACCCAAGGCCACGCAGAGGGTCAGTGACGGTGCCAGAACCAGGACATCCGACTCTGCCTCCTGGGCTGCTCTTCTCGTGTGTCCACTCAAGGCTCACCGAGGGCCCGCTCCTCGCCAAGTTCTGTCCGAGGCCTGGCGAGTCGCAGACAGCGGGCAGACAGAGCCGCACAGGGGAAACACAATTTTTCTTCTTGTTTATGAGTCACGAAATGTCTCTGAGAGCCTGGCAAATGTCTCAAGAAAAAACAAGGCGCAGGTTCACAGCCTGGGTCTGGAGAGGGGCCTCCTTGGGGACCACACCCAGGACTCCTCCTCAGGGTACCTCTCCCAGCTGGACCAGAGGCTCCCTCTGTGCGCACGGCCACCAGCACTAGCTGGCCAAAGACAAGCGGGCGAGCTGGGCGTGCAGGAGACACAGTGTCCTCGGCGTGCCAGCCCGCCCTGGGGTCTGCTGGTGTCAGAGAGGTGCACGCATGGACTTCCCGGGTTGTGCCGACCCATGGACCTTGTACTCGGTGTCCCCATCACCCAAGCGCTTCCAGAAGCTGCTGGCGAGGACTCTCGGTGGAGGAGCCTGGGTCCACAGGGACACCTTCTGGGCGTGAGGGGAGCGCCACACTCCTGTGCAGACAGCAGCCCCCGTCTGGAGTCTCACGTCATGTCTCTCCTGGAACCAACCTCCAACCACTGCAGGAGGGACAGGGGACAGGATTTGTTCTGCCACACAAGAGCATTTAAGAAAGTAGCCATCAAATATTTAGAAAGAAAAGTGTGTGAGTCAAAACCAAAACACTTCCGCTGTGTGGGCAGCGGGCGGACCCCTCCCCGCTCTGGGGCTGACATCAGACGGGCTGAGGCCCAGAGCGGGCCGTCCACTGTCACTCAGTCTCCCTTCCCTCTCCCTCCGCCCTCCACCCCAGTGAGTGCCACCAGCCCTTTGCCTGAGCTTCACTCCCTCTGGAATCGCACTCTCTCTGTACCAGTTCAGAGGTTATCTTCCCAGGGGTCACTGCAGAGCCCCTGCTACCTGTGGTCACATCCTTCTCTTTAACTCCGACAAAGTTGGCTCCTCTCTGAGGTTTGTCCTAACACTTGGGACCTCTCTTCGGTGTTTGCATTTTTCCTTTCCTGCCTCAGGGACCAGCTGGTGACTGGGAAAGGTCGAAGGTGCTCATGGCCCGAGTTTTGGGAATGAGAGGGGCGCTCTCACGAGGCCCACCTGAGTAGAAGCAGCACTGGGTGTGACCTGGGCCCGTCCGCAGGACAGAAGGACTAGCCAAGCTCAGGCAGACTCGGAAGGAGGCCTGCTGTGGCCAGCTAGTGGTTAAGGTGGTTAAGGACTTGGAGCTGAGCGTGCCCCCGCCCCCAGACCCACCGTCCCACCCTGGCTGTGTGGCCCACAGATCGGCCGCAGAGTGACTTAGGCACCAGCAGAGCAGGGAGCTCAGAGAGGAGAGAAGTTCGCCCACAGGAAATGGACATGGAGCTTTAGAATTAGAAAACGTAAGAGCCCTTTTACTCCCACCATCTCCTCAGTTTTGTGTTGTTGATGTTTTAAATTATGAAGATCGTGGGGTGCCACAGTTTTTTAAATACATAAGGTCCCTAAAGTTCTTGATCCAGCCCCGGGTCTTCTTCTGAGGCACGGGGTATGGCGGAGGCCTTCTCTGAGCCTTGACTCCTCCATCTGTGGAATCAGAGTGTGGCGGCTGCCTGGTGGGCCTGTGTGATCGTTAGGACACCTACTGTCAGCTTCCAGCACAGCAGAGAGAGGCTCAGGAAATAGTGTCCGGCTCAGGAGGAGACAGGCATGACCTGTGCTTTGCCTGAGCTTCATTCCCTCTGTGTCACTGAGGAGGAAAAGGGAAATAGACGTCCCCTCCAGACCCACGATCTGTGAGGACATGGGACGCTTCCAGGTGATTTCTTTTAGAGAAGCAAATCAGAGAAATCCTAATTAAGGCAGAATATCATGAACATATGAAGCTCATTACCCAAGTTTGAGGAGAGACGGGCCACCAGTGATAAGTAAGAAAAACAGGGGTTACTCAGTACCCATGGGCCCTGCATCTGCAGATTAACCAACAGCAGAGAGAAAATGTTAGAAAAGACTGTGTCCTTACTGAACACATTCCAGCTTTTCTTTGTCATTATTCTCTAAATAACGCAGTATTACGGTTGACCTGGCATTGAGATCATCGTAGGTAGTATTATAAGCAGTCTAAACATGACTTGCAGGCACAGGAGCATGCGTGTAGGTTCTGTGCAAACCCTACACCGTGTTATGATAAAGAACTTGAATATTCGCCTATTCTGGTATCCACTGAGGGTCCCAGAATGCACCCCCAGGAACATCAAGAAATGACCACCCATTCACAGGCCGCTCAGCCGATCGCTGAGCTCTGGAAGCGTGGAGGAGGGACACCTAACCTGGCCTTGGATGGCAGTGCCAGGAAAGCCTCCCAGGTGACACAGCCCTGCTATATATTAAAGGACATTAAAGGGGGGCACGTCTGCTGTGCTCCCTTGGCCCTCGGAGCCCCAACTGTGTCCTGGGTAGAAGGTGCCACCAGCAGGCTCCCTTCCTCTGGCTCCCGGGTGGTTCAGCAAGTGGAGCCAGGCAGGAGCTTGGGGGGAGGAGGGCAATGCCAGTTCCCCATTGCAATACACCCTGGACATGCCCTTGACCAAGAGCCAGATGTGCCATTAGGCGGTTCCCTTATCATAGCCTCTGGCTTCAGGTCCCTGAAACTGCCAGTCACCTCCCCAGGCCTCGGGGTGATGGCGGTGCCTTTCTTGCCCTATCCCCTATGCTTTCTCTACCCTGAAGCCTCTCCCTCACTTGTCCTGTGACCTCCTGGTCCAGGTAGAGGCAGCACCAGGTACAGACAGAGGGAGGTAAAGACCCATCTGGACTTGGGCCTGCCGGGCCTTTGCACAGGGGCTGGTGGATTAGGTGGAAGAAGCAGGAAAGGCCCAAGAGGGGAAGGCTGTTGTGCTGAGCCCTCTTCTTGCAGAATTTCCACCACTTGCTATTTATTCATCTGATGTGGAAACTTCAGAATTATTATTACAGCATTGTCACTCATGTGTTTTGGACAGGCTTTAAAATGAAAGTCATCAGAAAGAAAACCAAGGAAGCACCCGGTCGGCTGGCCCCCCATAGCCCCTCATGGTGGCATCTTAGCTCGCTAGTTCCTCTCCTCTGGGATAATGAGTCTTTGAGGGAGGGCTCGCTGTCCCTTCTTGGGCACAGTGTCCACTCCTGCAGATGCCATAGCTACGTTCAAGTAAGTGAATGAATTGCTGGCTAGAGCGTGGTTGCACTGTTGCCTGGCAACACCTTGGACCACATGTTTGAATGAAGAACAAGAATCAGCAAAGTCACGAGTTGAATCCCAGACTCTTCTGTTGTTGTAGCTTATTACTTAATTGTCATCCATCATAAGTCAACACTGAGAGAGTGAGAAGGAGTCTTTCACAGGTCTTTGGGAACTTCCACTTGTTATTTCTTAGCTGCAGCAGAGTGGGGTCCATGATAGGAACTTCCTGCCTCAACATTATATATTAAACCAGGGGTCGGCATAGGCTGCCATGCTGACCCATCACAGAGAGTCTGCATGTGGACAGACTCCCTCCTGGACAGAGCACTTTCTCTCCTCTTGGCCCAGAAATAAAATCTGATCAGTTATCATGTCTGGCTCCAATTGCCTGTTAAGCTTTTTTTCTTTTTTTAAAGATTTAATAGTGTTAAAAAGTTGATTGACTTTCAACATTTAAAACATTTAAAACTCATAAAAGTTTGCAAAAACAAACAAACAAAAATCTGAAGATCTACCAACATGGCTCCTCATTTCCTGCTTGGCCACATCAGTTGAACCTGATGAGAGCCCGTCCACTTTGACCCAGCATGTCCATACATGGATACATATGGCCCCAGCATGGGTAGCTCTGTGGCAGAGCAGACAATAGACCCCCTGCAAGTCATTTCTGGGGATCACTTTCTGTTACAGATGTGCGATTACTAGGTATCAAAATGTAAAGGTATGTATTCACCCACTTCCTTGGAGTCATGGAGCTATGACTTCCCTCAGAGAGTCCCCACTTCAGGGCAGGTTGGCCTCCATAGAAACACGCTCTCTTGGTGGTGGTTTCAGGGGAAAGGATGTTGGGCGGACTGCTGGGGCTCCAGGGGTCCAGAGCAGGGCCTCTCGGCCGGTGTGGGTTTGAATGCGCGGCCCACGCTGCTTTTGGTTGAGGCCCGGTATCAGCACCTGCGCGCTCCCTGGGTGATTCCCCTGTGCAGCCCAGTGAAGGGTGCCCAAGGAGGCCGGTCTTCTTAAGGTCAGTGATCCTCAGGCGGAAGTGCAGTCCAGGTTGGAGAGCTTGTGCTCTGCCTGCCCCACCCGAGCGGGGCCCAAGATGGCTTTGTGTTCAGCCTGTATCCTTCACTGGGCACCGCGTCCTGAGTGGGGTGGGTGCTCAGGTACAGCAGGGGAGGGAGGGAACTGATGCTGACTTGGCAGTTCTGGAGCGTGGCCACTGTCAGGCCTGCAGGAGGAGGGAAGGGCCTCACCGCAGCGCCACTGGCCTGAGAGAATGCTATTGACTCAGCAAGCCCTCGCCCAGGCAGCCTGGGCTTGAGCATACTGAGAAGCTCACAGCTGCACAGAGGCAGCCATGCAGGCCTGCAGAAGAACAAACACTCATTTCAAGGTTGGGTTGTCTTCTGGGAGCTGAATAGCTTTTCCCAGTGCTCAGCTCAACTCAAGGACCGTGCTGGGCCCAGGAGGACACTGGGTGTCTGCCATCAGGAGCCTAGCACGCACACCCTGACCCCAGCCAACCCACACACTCTATGCCCACTTCCTGCTACTTGGTTGGGGGGAACACAGTGAATCCAGATAACACCCATCTGAAGGCTTGTGATTTCCACAAAGTTTGTGTCTCATAAAAATTTGAACACCTGCTAAGTAGAAACAACACCCTTTGCTGTCTTCCTGGCAAACACTTTTCGCAGGAATTTTCTCACTCCTCAGAGGTGACATATTTCACTGGCAAGACTCCTGGCTCTGAAGGAGTAAGAAAGCCAGGAGAGGCACCCCTGGGAGTCCCTGCAGGCACCTCTGGAGGCAGGAAACTGAGAAACCTTGAGAAGTGGAGGGATGCAGGGCCGCATGTAGGTTGGTCTTGAGGATAAGGGGCCACGGCTGGGTCTAGAACGCAGTCCTGGAAGGCTGCTGCAGAAAAGCTACAGAGGACTAAGAGGACCCACGGGAAAGTGAGGGATGGACAGGGGTTGGGAAACATGGAACCACCATGTGCTAAGGCCCGGCCACATGCCATGAACGTTTTATACATAAGCCACTTTCCTCAGGCCACACCAATCTTTGACATAGGGAACCCCTGCACTAGAACTTAGGCTGTTCCCGACACCAGCATGCTACAGGCTGCAGATCAGGTAAAGCTGTGCCATTCCCAGGGTATCCCGTGAACTCACAGGTACAGCCCCTGTTCCTCCCTGTCATGGGTTCCATTGTGTACCCAAAATTTATACATTGAAGTCCTAAACCCAAGGACCCCAGAACATAACCTTCGCTTGTACTGGGTTGTTTCAGATGTGTCCATAAAAAAGCAGGGAGATTTGGACACAGATGTGCACACAGAGAAGACACTTGAGAGGAAGAGAACAGAGATCAGGGTGAAGGCCAGAAAACCACCCGGGAGAGAGGCCGGGCAGATTCTCCCTCACAGCCTCAGGAGGATCCCACCTGCCAATTCCTCTATCTCAGCTTCTAACCTCCAGAACTACAAGATAATATATTTCTGTGATTTAACCCACCTGGCTTCTGGTATTTTGTTACAGTAGCCCAGGTAAAATAATGCACACTGTATTCCTGACTGTCATTAGGTTGCCAAATGACTGCCCTGAGAGCCTTCCTAAAATCAGTCCCCAAGGTCCCCCCTCCAGTTGGCCACCTATGTCAGGACACCTTGAGTCCTGGTCTAAGCTTGGACCAGAACCTTAACACCCACACCCCATGTAGCCTTTGCTAAAGAAACCCGAGAGGGAAATGAGTCCCTGACATTCAGCTGAGAGATTGCAACTCAGGAGATTACAGCTTCAGGTTTTTCTAGCAAACTAGTTATGGTTCAATGGCAAGTGTGGTTAAAAATAGGTCATCAAGGAGCTTCCCACTAAACAGTGGCACTGCCAGTAAATGACCCTGCTATCTAGAACAACCTACCTCCCTGGGCAGAGTGTTACACTATGCTGATGTTCATGATGGGCATGGAGAGACAGACCAAGCCAAGAACTCCTGTGTGACAACAGGGCTTGTAAATGAGGGATCTGAGGGCCACCTGTAAGGACCTACGATGAACAGGCAGAAGGCTGGCTCCCAACCTGACAGGTCCCAGAGCTGGAGGGAGAAGCAGGAGCTCTGTGGACATTGCTCAGTCTGGAATTCTCGCTTGAACATGCTTGCCCTTGAACCTGGCTCCAAGCTCCTCAGTTTCCAGAATGAAATCCACGCTCTTCAGCCTGTCTCCTTAGAACATCTCCACTGTGGCCTCTCACTCCCTGTTGGCCTTACCTAGTCTCTTCTCTAAAGTCATCCTGTTCTGGGACTCGCCAGCTGCTTGCGGGCAACCAAGCACGGTGTGCTGTTTCCTTGCCTCCCAGACTTAGTCTGTGTTGTTTCTCTGGAGCACATTTCCCCGCTCCCTGTTGGGCATCTCCTCCTTACGCGGGCCCTGTTCACATTCCACCTGGCATGGGATGGGTCTCCCCTGTCCACTCCCAAAGTGCTTGCCCTGCGCCTCTTTCACAGTATAGCACCCAGGAAGGTAGTTCTCCCACTTGACCTTCTCACTGGCGGGACCGTCTCTTACATTTTGCCCCCACCCCAGCGTCTAGTGCTGAATATTTCTGAATGAGGGAATCAGTGGATAAAAGGAGGTCTGTTAGGATAGGTAACCCGGCGAACAGCCTTCAGCCATTTGCATCACAGTGTGAATTATTTATGCCTTTTAAAAAATATATAAGAACAAATTTAGAGGCAGAAAGAGTGAAGAACTAGGTGGAGAGGGGCGGGAGACCTTTGAGGATGCATTTTGCTGACTTAATTATTTAATGTCACCAACTGTGATGCGTTGAAATTCCCCTGCGTTCTTGAGGTTCTGATGTGGAGGCAAGCGAGGGGGAGGTGAATCTGAAGGACACCTTCAGAACACAGGTGGCTCGTCACTGTGCACGTCAGGGGGCACGTGGCCATCTTTTCTGAGTAGACCCCCTGTGAAGCTCTGGGTCTCTTAGAAACTTACAATGCAAATTAGCATATTACAGACTGAAAAGTCTTACAGTTAGCCTGATTGAAACTCAGCATTTTCCAAAGGTATGTAGCCATTAAAGGAACAGTAAGTGTGCATAATATCCATGAAGAATCAGCAACACTAAGGGCTGGCAAGGACGTGGGGGGAAGGTGCACTTGTACCTTGTTGGTGAGACTGCTAGTTGGTACAACCACTCTGGAGGCAGTATGGGGATCCCTCAGAAGACTAGGAATGGAACCAACATATGACCCAGTCATCCCATATCTTAACATTTATTCACAAAACTGAAATCAGTATGCTACAGTGATGCACGCATACCAATGTTTAGAGCAGCACAATTCACAACCGTCAAGTGATAGAAATGGACTGGGTGCCTGTGAACATATGAGTGAACAAAGAAAATGCAGTGCATATATATATTTACACAAGGGAGCTTCATTTGGTCATAAAGAAGAATGAAATTATGGCACTTACTGGCAAATGGATGGAACTGGAGAACACCATGCTAAGTGAAAAAAGCCAGACTCAGAAAGTCAAGGGTCGAATGCTTTCTCCTATATGTGGATGCTGGAGCGAAATAAGGAATCCAAAAGGGGGGAGTCTTGTGAAAATAGAAGAACAGTAGAGTAGAGGAAGGGGATGGGGGAGGAAGGAGGAATGGGAAAGAGCAGTTACTGTGGGATGAAATGAACCAAATTATGCTCTGTGCATGTGTGAATATATCCCATTGAATTCTGCTTTTATAACTATAATGTGTGCCAATTAAAAAGCAATCAATAGTAAAGACAGTGGAGGAGAGGAAGGGGCCAGGGGGAGGAAGGAGGGCATGGAAAGTGGAGGTACTGGAGACTGAGATGGAGCAAGATGATGTTGTGTGCATTTACGGATATGTCAAAAGGAACCCCACAACTATGTGCAACTATGAGGCACTAATAACACATAAAGAGCATCAGCAACACACTGGCAAGCATGGGTCAGCTCCATTAGTAATAGGGGAGCTCATTACACTGTAACTGTAAGGACTGTTCCTTACTCTTGGGGGAAACTTTGCTCAGCAATTAGGGAAAAATGACCTCTTCCCACTACTGCTCCTTGGGTGACCACCAGACGTAAAAACATGCCCGATGTTAACAACTCCATTTTCAAATGGAAAATGATCAGATTTCTGCTTCGCTGCCCCCCACGAAAGCCCATTCTGAGTTCTGCTCTGGGATGCGCTGCCTGCCAATTCGAGCGGGAGAAGGAGCGGCCCAAAGCCCAGAACAGCTCTCTCCGCCATCCCTTGGTTCAGGGCTGCCCATCCAGATGCGGGGCTGGCTTTTACAGGAAAGAGCTCTCTAAATGCAAAGGGCACTGGCAATCCACACTGCTGGTCCAGGAGGGGAGAGCTCTATCTTAGGGCAGAGCAACAACCACGCTGACCTACATACACATCACGAGCGAGGCTCTGACCGTCGGAAAGTTGGGAAGGCGTAATTGTGTCTTTGGAGAGCAAGCAGGAGCCAATCTTCCCAGTCACTGGAGGGAAAGGGGTCAGAGCAAACCGGCTGGGGGCTCCCTGAGAGCACCGGAGTGCTATCCTGGCCACTGACACTTTCTGGAGCCTTCCCTGAGAGACTGGACATCACGCTGCCCTCAGTCTTCCCCTTCTCTCCAATTTCTCCACAGGTTTCTGCTACAGGACAGCCCCCTCCACCCACCAGACACCTTTAGTGGCAGTCACTCACCTCAGGATGTGTCCCAAACCCTTCCTCCAGCTTTCCCATCACAGCCACTTATATTCTGGCCCTTTCTTACTATTTAACTCTGTGTCCTTAAATCCTGCAGCAGAAACCAGGTAGACCAACCTCTCTGCTCCATGGCTCAAGTCCTCCAGCCCACCACCTCTTCTTCCTCCTCTTCTTCCTCCTCTCTCCCTCCTCTTCCTTTTCTTCCTCTTCTCAGTCACTCCAAATACTTTTATCTTTTACAACCCAACTCAATTTTCATGCCCTGTCTGATGAACTTCTCCAAGTAATCCCAGATAGGTCTGATCACTAAACATTGGGTGGGGAAGAGACTTCCTCTCTATTAGTGTTAGGGTTTGGATATGAGGCATCCCCAGAAAGCTCACATGTAAGACAGTACAGGAATGTTCAGAGGTGAAATGATTAGATTATGAGAACTGTGACCTAATTGGTGGATTAATCCATTATTTTGGATTAATCCATTTTGATGGATTAATACTTTGAATGGTTTGATGATTGGTAACTATTGCCAGGTAGGGCACGACTGGAGAAAGTAAGTCACTGGGGGTCTCTCTGCTTCCTGGCTGTCATGAACTGAGCAGCTTTCCTCCATCATGTCCTTCCACCATGATTTTCTAGGAACCCAGAGCTATGATGTCAGCTGACCATGAACTGAACCTCTGAAACTGGGACCCCAAATAAATTTTTCCTCTAAATTGTTCTTATCAGATCTTTTGATCACAGTGATGAAATACTGACTAACATAGTTAGCTAACTTTTATAGACTTTTGAATATTTTTGCCCTAATAGTCCTTTCTATTTTATGTTTATTTGCTATTTTATTAATTCCTATTTGGGAGATTTGCTCTTTGAAAACACTACTAAAATCATTAAACCTTATCTGAAGATGAAAAGTTATATTGGAATAATATAATCCAATTCCTGTATCATCTGTAACAGGAATGAAAACAGAAAACATCAAATAATAAATGATGTGTTCCAAATTAATTATGAAAATCCAGTTGAAAATTTAAATGACATGAGCCAATTTCCTTTTTATCAAATTATGTCAATTTATCAAAATGTATCAAATTGATACAAGAAGAAGTAGAAAAGTTAAATAATCCTATACTCTTAAATATATGAAATGAGCAACTTTTCATAGGCAGATGCCTGTTCTTTCTGGCCTTGGAAGTTTCCTGGTAACTCTCAGCTCTATCTTGCATCAAAAATTATATGTATAAATATACATATCTATGCGTATTGCCATATTGCCTGGTTGCTATTGGTCTTCTGATCCTCATCAGCACCCTAATAAGCATGGGCAAAGGAAAGCACAGACACTCTTCCCCAGTGTCCACCTCCGACCACTCCAGCCAAGCTGAAAGCCACTGTCATTTTTCAGGATCCCAGATTACAAGTTCCTCAGCCTGTCCTTTCCTCCTCCCATCTGGAACCCAGTGTGGCAGCTCTGAACCTTCCTGCCTGGACTCTGTGATGGACTGTATGTTCAGGCTCTGTTCCTTGTTGCCCATCAAATGTCGTCGAGGTGCCCAAGGAAACCAGGTGATCTGGTTCAGTTCTAACTGAAGGGGGTGCCAGGTTTTTCCTCTGATCTCTTAAAGGAGCTGTAATGGGGTGGGGCACACATGGGAGGAGAGAGTTCAAAGGGAAAACACCAAGGTCCTGCTCCCTGACTCCTGGGGTCCCCTGACCATGGGAAGACAGTCGTGGCGGGTCATGCACCAGTGGGGACCAGCTGGGCTGGAGAGGCCCTGACAGTCTTTGCCAGTGGACACTCAGTCCTCGGCATGCGCCCTGTGGCCTAATGACCTGTCTTCTCTTCTATTTTGTTTTATGGCCTGATTACCCTACTTTTATAGTTTGTAGATTATATTCTTTTAGTCTTCGCTTTGTTCTTTGTTGCCTTGTATTTTAATTGTTCTCAGCTGACTCTGAGCTTAATGACTCCCTTTTATCTCTTTTTTACTTTTATCCGCGGCTCATATTTTATCTAGTTCTCTCATCACGTTCAACTTTTATTTTGAGCTTTATTTTTATCTCCTGCCTTGTTATTCGAGCCTTGTTCTTCGCCTTTTCTGCTGTTTTAAATGATTTTTTGCCTTGACTCATCTCCTTTGTTGGCGCGCTGTTACTTTTGTGGCTTTGACGCTCTTTAATTACAAAACAGAGAGTCAGGCAGAGTCTTGAGGGACCCCGTGCTGAGGGCTGGCCAGCATCTTGGAAACCTCTGGGGTGGCTGAAAGAGCCAGCTACACACAGTTACGCCAGGCAGGGAAGGCCTGCTGGAAGGATACAGACAAATACCAAAGAGCCAACGTGCAGCCTGGGAGGCCAAGCCCCTGGGCGTAGAGAACGTCCATCCACAGTGGGGGCTCCCCTGTGTCTTGCTCTGGGCTCCTTTCTGCTCTTGGGCTTCATGATCTCTCTTTAAAGAGTCAGGGCTGCTCCCAAGGTCTTGCCTAACTGCTAACTCAATCTGCATGTCCCCAGATCCAGAACCCACCGCCGTCCAGCTGGCTCGGTCCCTGTCAGCCAGTCCGTAGCACCAGGGAAGGAGACCCTGACTGGGCTCTTCAGCTCGGCTGTTTCAAGTCCCAACCCTCACTTCACCTCTGTTCCCCGTCGCTGGTGGGGTGCCAGAGAGTGGTACTGATGCAGCTTGTTGTGGGCTGTAGCGGGCGGGTCCCTCCCCATGGGCAGTGATGGACAGGGGAGGGAGGGAGGCTGGATGTGCTTCCTTCCAGATGATTCTGCAGCAGCATCGTGACCTCCTCCCAAAGATCCCACCCCCTTCTGCACAGTCCCTGGATCTCCTTCCCCTTTACAAATTATCCAGTCACAACGAGCATCTACCGCACATCAAAGGCAAGAGTCCAAGTCCTCCTCCCACGGGGCAGACCCCGCGTGGATTTTGTCATAAGATGTAGGGACAGGCTGTTTTTCACAAGGTGCGGTGTCGAGTCTCTGTGAGGAACTGTGTTCTCAATCCAGCGCCTCGTCTGACCATGCAATCGCGTTGGTCAATTGACACCACGTCTGCTTAACTGAAATGAGCCCCTGGGACTCCTTGCAAGGAGGCAGAACGACAGGACCATGACCAGAGAGCATCATTGTTTCTTCAACGTGGCTTGACGAGGCCCGAGAGCAGGCGGGAGCCATGTCCTGCCACCTGGACGTCCTCTTCCCAGCAGGTCCACACAGAAACAGGCTGGGGCTCAAGGATCTCTGATCGACCTCCAGACACTCCAGGCCTGCTCTGGAGGGCACGTAATACATGCTCAGTAAACACTGATAAGTGAACTCTGAAGCCTTCTGACCCTATAATGGAGCCCCCCTAAAGACTAAGAGCACTCTGCTGGCACTAGGCAGGGCAGAACTCAAGACTTGGGGACCTTTACCTGTCCATTTTTTGTTGGAGCTCTGATATCCACCTGATGGAGAGTTGAGACCTACCTAGGCTGTCTCACTGGTGCTCGGATCCTATAGTTCATCTGAAGCAGCACAGGGTTTGTGAACATCCCATAGGAAGGGCTTCTTTAGAGACTGGCACCAAGGACTATGCACATGGGAATCAGACAGGCTGGGTCACTTAATGGCTGTGTAACCTTAGGCGAGTCACATACTCTCTCTGAGCTTCAGTTTATTTTTCTCTAAAATTTAATAAAAATAATTAGCTCTCAGCAGGATTAGGGGTGCTAATGTGTCTGAAATGCCACATCTAGCATTCGATGTATAGTAGTTGCTCATTGTACACCCTTGTTCTCCTTCCCTCCCTTCCTACAGCAACCAGTGAGCCTTAGATCAGGGCCTCAGCCCGCCTGCTGCTCACGGGCACAAGCTGGAGGGCGGGAGGCTTCTGCTCTTGTTGACTATGAGCATTAGCTCGGCAGCTGTGCTTCCCCAGGAACAGCACATTCTGCTCCACTCAATCCTGCTGTCTAGCAAGAGAGGTGCTCATTGCAACCCCCAAGGAGCCCCCACATTCTGGGGAATGAAGAGGCAAAAGTGAGTCACTTCCCTGTGCCGCTGCTGGCGTCTGTCAGCAGCTCAGTCCAGCTCCCTGGCAGACAGAAGCCTTCTGTTTCTCTGCTACAGTCCCCTGTGCCTGCCTGCTCAGAAGACAGGAAACAGCCTGGGACCCTCCCCAGCACCTTGTACCCCAGAGTGTCACAGGGGGTCGCAGTGACTGTGGGGGTTGCCTGGGAGGGAAGGAGGGACGTTGACTGGCCAAAGTAGCCCGTTGACTGAGATTTCCAGTAATCGTCCAGCTGAGCTCCTGGGCTCCAGCCCCCACCCCAGCAATGGGCAGGCTTGCTCCGTTTGCTGGGAGGCTGGTATCAGAGGGTGGAGTGTTGGATAGTGCCTCCTTATACTGGAAAAGTGAGGAAGAGGGGTTGTATTTTTAAGTCAAATAGCAAAACAGCATGAGCTTGAAAATGTTTGTGCCCACTGTATACATATGCACTTTTAGAGCTCATCAACATTCTGTCAACATTTTAAAAACATATGAAACTGTTCATCTCAGTGCTATGTATGGTTGTTTAAAGTCGGAAACAACCTACACGCCAACCATTCAGATACAGGTTAAATACCTCGGCTACATCCATGGAACGGAATATTGTGCACACATCAAAATGATGCTCGCAAGGAAATTTTAATAACCCAAGAAAATGCTTTTATGATATTAGATTAAAATACGGTATGCAGAACCGTATATTAAGGAAGACTTGTTTTTAAAAATTTACTGAAAGAAGACTGGAAGTAACTGTGTCAAGAATTTACCGTCAGCTCTATCACAGAAGTGGGATCGCCATTCCTTTCTGCTGTTTCATATCATATTTCTAAATTTTATCTCGTTGGATGGAAGATAAAAATTGAAAATGAAACCAGTAAAACCAAGAGATCACAGTATGGGTGATACTGAACCCTAAGAAATAGGGTTTCTGGGTGGAATTTTAGGCACCACCAGGGGGCGATGTGCGGGAAAAGAGTCCTCTCGGGTCTGTTGAAGGGCGCCACCCAGAGGATGGTCCATGAACTGACCCCTGGCGGCTGACTCAGTGCTGGACTTGCGGAACAACCAGGAGGTTTTAGGGGCAGTGGGGAGTGTGTGCCGGTGACAGCCAGGAGGCCCTGAGAGCCCTGCCGTGGTCCCCAATGGAGAGGGAGGCAGAGCACCTACCGTCTCCTGAGAAAAGCACATAAGGTGACCCAAGACTGTCCAGCCAGGTCTGAATGGGAACGCTTATCAGATTGGCCCTGGAGGAGAGGCATCGCCATGAAATAACAGCAGGCTTATTTATAGGCCTTTTATTGAAGTACTTGAGAATTGCTTTTTTTTTTAATTCCACAATTCTTCTAAGTTTTAGAAACACTAACAGGATTATTTTCACTTCCTCTTGAGAAGCTTAAAGCCCATTTAAGTCCCTTCGGCAAGCTCTGGAGGGCCCTCTGACTGACCCCAGCCCCACGGCACGCGATGCCGTGGATGGGGTTCTGTGGCCAGGCTGCTGCCTAGGCCCGCACTCCCTGGCAGGAGACCATGGGCGAGGGGGCCATGGCGCAGAACCCGCGGCTGGACCCAGGCCTTCTCTCCCTCTTCTCCCCCATGGCTCCCACATCCCACCCAGCTGGAGCCGAAGGGCAGCTGGGAAGAGGCACTGCATGGATTTTGTAGCTCAGAAAGCGGGATGTGCCTGATCCAGGCTCGGTGTCTGTGGCTGCCATAACACAGCCCTGAAAACTGGTGCCTTAATACCACACGTATGGCCTCGCAGTGGAGGCTAGAAGTCTGAGATCAAGGTGCCACAGGGCCATGCTCCCATGGAGGCTCCAGGGGAGGGTCCTCCCTTGTCTGTCCTGACGGCAGGTGGTCCTGGCTCTGCTTGGCTTGTAGAGGCGTCACTCTATGCTTCTGTCAATCATCTGTCTCCCTGGGGGTCTTCTCAGCCTCCTCCTTCTGTGCCTCTCTCTCTGTGCCCAAATTTCTCCTTTTCATAAGAACACAGGCCACATTGGATTAGAGCCCACCCGAATGACCTCGATCTAACCTCTAGAAAGACTCTGTCTACATAGGGTCGTGTTTTGAAGTTGGCAGCTCCATGTGTCTTTGGGGGAGTATATTATTCAACTCTCAACTGTTACCAAGGCTGATTCCATCATTGTGTAGCCTTGGAAGTCACATAACCTCTCTGAACCCCAGCCACCTCCCAATCTGCTAAATATCAGGAAGCAAGACGTCTTCAAAGAACACCTTCTGGGCAGACTGGAGAGCCTTGAATTGAAAGCATGATGTGACCAAATCAACCACTCCAATTCTCGTTATGCCACCGATTCCCTTATTGTATTCAGACTCCTATCTTTTCCACCAGCGAAGGTTCACACTCTCCTGCCTCAGGGTCTTTGCACTTGCTATTTTTCCTACCAGAAGTGCACTGAGTACCTTCCACCCTCCCAACTCCTTAATTTGTCTAATTCTCATTCTTTACCTATCCACTATCTCTCTGCCTAACACAATTTGAAATCACATCATCAATCTTGTACTTACTTGGCATTTGTCTTTTCCATGAGGCCATGTCCTAAAATACAGGGACCATTTCACTTTCATTCTCTGTGGGCTACTCCATTCCTCTCTCAGATCCTGCACGAGCAGGTGCTGGCACTATTGCATGGACGTGTAAGGGTTGGAAATAGTAACCATTTCCCCAGATGTGTTGGCCCATGATCCTGAGAGAAGCCGATCATGCCGGGAAAATGAACGATTCACAGCCTTTGCTTTCAATGGGGTCATTTAAACCAAGGCGACTTGTCAGGGAAATCAACTCATTTGCATGGAAGCTGAAGTCCAAGATCAGAGTGTCGGCCGGGTCAGGTTCTGGTGAGGGCCCCTTTTCTGAGCTGCGGATGGCTGATTTCTTGGCGCGTCCTCACCTGGGGCTGAGGGACGAGCCAGCTTCCTTGGGCCTCTTCCATGAGGACATTTGTCCCATCAGTGAGGGCTCTACCCTTGAGGCTTAGTCACTTCCCAAACGCCTCCCTCCTGATCCACCACACCAGGCATGTGCCTTGCGGGGAAGACACACACATTCAGATCCCAGCAGAAACCCTGTAGCAACCTCTTTCCAAGAAGTGAGGTCCAACAAAGAGGGCACACCGGGGCTGCTCTGCTTTGCACAGACTCCAGGCACCCACACATGCTCTTTGGAATGATGTCAGGCCATTCTACTCCCTCCGGAGGGGAAATGAAGAAAATCCAACTAGAAAGCTTAGGGGATTGTCTGGTGCGTGACAGGCAGGAGATCAGGACATGAGTTCTTCCTCATCCAGCTCCCCTTCCTCCCGAGACGTCAGCTCGAAGGACAGAAGTGGAATCCTCTTTCTCCTGCCTCCCTGCAATATCTCCTGCATAACCGGCCCTCATTCATTATTCTGAATATCTTATGCACGAGGGTGGTTTTGGGATGAACGAGTGACAAGAGGGATAAGCAGTTGAACTCTAAGCTGGTCCTGGAAGTTCTGAGCCAACTACTCTTTGCCAAGGATGAAAAAGCACTGCTGATAAATTCTATACTAGAAACAAGTAATGCAGACTTCCCGATCGATAAAAACCTAGGAAATTCTGAGGAGCTACCAAAAATGACTTTATCGATTTCCTATTTCTGGGATATGCAGAATTTTGGCTCTTGCTCGGAAATAGTATCATCATGTGACCTTCCCTGCTAGGGGCCAGGGAATTAAATCCTCTTGGATCTTCTACACATACCCCCCACGTGGAGAGAGGCAGGAATTCCATCTCTCTTCCACTTCTACACAGCTTTACAAGTGAACTGCACGCACAGATGTTCTGCACAGAAGGTGAAGAAGTAGCCTAAGCGTGTTTCCTATATGCTGAAATAGATCAGGAGGCTGTAATTTAACTTGCATTGGTCCAGGGGGGAAATGAAGCATCCTATTAGCATTGCAGGTCCGTGCGAATCACAATAAGCAAATTAGAGCCCCAGCAAAGCACCTATAATACAAATATCCTCGTGCAGCAAAGGAAAATGTCAAAGCAGAGTCTGGCTCTGCTGGAAATGGGCTGCATTTAGAAGACATTAGCTTCTGACTCCCAGGGCCGGGGTAATTTACAGCTCTTTCAAGTTATTTACTGTAAACTTTGAAGCAGACAACCTTTTACATTTGCATTGGCTTTCTGTTGCCAGGAAGAAAAAAAAAAAGGTACATAAAAAGGAAATGAGACAGTTGTTGGGAGTCTGTTTGCTGATAGGGCAGCTCCAGAGCGCACATCCCTGCTGGGGAGTGACCCTGTCTATCATGGCCCAGGGAGGACTGGCCTCTGCCATTTCCTTCCTCCTCCAGCTGATTTTTTGGAAAACAATTGTTGCAATTTGTTCCAAAATTAGAAAAGAAGGTGACTGAAGCTGGAAGTTAGAGTCTTAATTATCCTCCCCGGTCTCTTCTGCGGGAACCTAAAATTGATTTTCAGATCTCTCTCCTGAGTTTGATTTTACATTTGAATCGGCATGTCTTCTTGTGAGGGTTTCGTGGGACCTATGGGTGACAAGAAATTGAAGAATTAGCCAGCCACCACAAGTGAGCCGTCAGGGGTCACCTGGACCCTGAGTGGGGAGGGGCACTGTTTCCACTCACCTGGGTGAGGATGAAAGCTGGAGTCACCCCCGACAGGCAGCAGACCTCTGAACTTCTGTTTTGAAGTATGAAATTGTCCCCTGAGATGCCGACTTATTAGCTCCAGGAATTGATGGAACAGTAAAAGAGTCCATATACTTCTGTAGTATCGATCGGGCTGCCATTTCTCTTCTGCAACTCAAAATATGGATTTTCCTTTAACTTGAATTAAACTTGTAAAATACGTCTCTGCCCCTGTGGGGTTCCCCGCCTGAACGTTTGGGAACCTGAGTATACACCGTGTGGATGATGGGTGAGGCTTGTCAGGCAGAGGAAATGGCCTCCGTCCCCACAGCTGTTCCTGGGTATCAGGGGCTCCGCTGGCGGAAGAGGCAGCCGGGTGCAGAGAGCCGGCTGCAGAGCCGGAAAAACAGGTGAGTCAAAGCTGGAGTGCCCGGGGGCACTGCTTCCATGGCCCTGCGCCTCGTTGGAGCCCCTGCCAAGGGGCACTAGGCCCTGCAGCGGAGGGGAGACTGTGGAGTGTGCTCAGAGACCGTCCATGAACCCAGGGAGGAAGAAGCAAGCCAGCAGCCCGTGCTCAGGGGCGGTGTCACACATGAGAGGGGCCCCGGGGCCTGGGGACCCCCAGAGACAGCTGGTTGCATGAGGCCGTCTGGGGCTGGGGCCCATGAGGCTGGTCACAGAGGCCGATGCTTGGCCAGCGGCAGAGGAGAGGACGTGGGGCTCTGTCCAGGGCACAGCGGGGTGGGAGCCGGCTCTGCGGCAACTCCTGTCCTGTGGGGTCAAAACCAGAAGATGAGCCTCAGCCTCCACCGAGGGCCTGGCCGTCCCCAGACTGGCCTTTCACAGAGTGCTTCGCCGCTTTGTCTGGTTCCTTTTAAACTTCGGGCCAGCGGGGTCGCATCTGCTAGGATCCCGCCCGTGGAGGAGGAGGGCCGGCTGGAGGGCTAAGGCACATCCTCCGGCCCCCGTCACAGAGTCAGTGAGTTTGGAGCCGGTCCTTGTGACACCTGTCCTAATCGCTGTGGGAGGCTTCCTCTGACTTCACTGAGACTCAGTTTCTCCAACACCCACTGAACGTTCCCTAAGGGCCTCCCTGAAGTCAGGCCTGGAGGGAGGCGGGGAGGCCAAAGAGAGGAGCAAGTCCAGCCTTGCCTCAGGGAACTCTAGGAGGAAATACCACCTGTGGACACATTGGCATTGCAGGAAGAAATGCCCAGGAGGGACAAGAGATGCGGGGCTTGGCGAGCACTGAGGAGGCGGCCCCAAGTCAGCTGGAGAAGCTGGTGCAGGCTACTCGGGGGGTGGTCGTGCTTAGACTGGGTTTTGAAGTCTGCGTAGGAGTTCTCCTGGTAGATATAAAGGTGAATTCTCCGCTACCCAAGCAGGAGAAGGTGGAATGGCTCATGTTTTTTGGAAACAAAATCTACAGAGGATTGTAAGAACTGGTTACCACCTGGGTAGCTCGCAAGACTTTCTGTTCCCACCGATGCTTACTGCAGTTAAGCTGCAAATGCTGGCTTCTCATGCTGGTTTTTGTTTTCTCTTAATTTGCAAATGAAAAACCTTGCTCACTTATGGCCAATTGGCTTCCTGATGTTTAGCTTTCAATCAGCAATTCCAGGAGAGGGCTTTTCTCTGCCTGAAGTGACCCTCATCAAGCACGTTTCAGAGGTGCCAGATAAACCATGACACATTCTCTTAGCATGTTTTCCATTCAAAGATGCAAGAGAAATTTCATGCTAAAAATATTTAGACATTTTTATAGAGTAAATTGCAAAATTTGCACGGCTTAAAAAATAAGCCCTTCCCTCTGAGAAACATCGCAGTTGACATGGGTCATTTTTTTAGCATCCTCCTTCCTTCTCCATCATTGGGAAAAAATGCAAAGGCTGAGTGAGCCTAGACTCGGCTTTCCTGTTGTGGCCAGCCAAACACTAAATGCACAGCCTCCCTTGGGAGGGGCTGGGTCCCCCCCACCTTGCAATCCAGCCCAGGCCTGCTCTTTGCCACTCTCCTGCAACAGCTGAAATCTTACCATGGTTCATGTCTTGCTTGAAATTAAAGTAATGGGCCACGTGACCATCAGAAACCACCACGGCAGCATCAAGTCATAAAGCCATAATGCTGTGAAATGGCGGCAGCAAGGAATCACTGGTGTTGTGAAGGCAGAAAGCAAATATCCACTGGGTTTTTAATTAACTGCCTCTAAATAATGAAAATGAGCAAATTAGGCTCACTTTTAGTAGCAAAATACCATTGTAATTTGAATATTTCCATTGATGGGGAACTTGGCGCCTTTGATGGAGGGGTGTAAATCGGAGCCCAAACTCTCTGGCTCCTCCTGGGGACCACGCCCTATTTAGCCTGCCTCTGCTCAGACCCTGGGGAACAAGCAGCTGTGGTTATTTTTTTTTTGCCTCTGGGCTTGTGGGAGGGAAATGTGAAGAAAAAAACAGACACAGACTTCTAACTGCTTCTACAATCCTGTAGTAATTATCATTCTACTGCTGCTGAAAAGACACTCGGGATTAGGAGGTAGACTCTCAAGTGGAAGGAGATCTGTTCAGATTGTGGCTTATGATTACTTTGTGACATAGGGCAAGTTTCTTAACCTCTCTGTGTTTTGTTTCTTCATCCGTATGATGGAAGAAAACTTGGTACTCATACAAAGGTTTGCTCTAAAGTCATTGGTATAGTTGCTGGTCCCTAATAAGTATTCAAGAACTATTAAGTGGTTAGAACAGGCATCCCGTCCTGTCCTGATCTTAGGAAGGAAAGATTTAATATTTCACTGTTAGGAAGAAGCAAACTATACCTTTTTCTTGTATGTCTTTGATCTGTTAGAACAAGCTCCCTTCCATTGCCAGTTTATTAGAAGTTTTTATTATGCATGGATGTTGAATTTTGCCAAATTCTTTTTGGCATCTCTCCAACGGATTTTTATTTTTCTCCTGTATCCTATGAATACGGTGGATTATTTTGACTGAATCTTGCTTCCTGACTTAAATCCTACTAAGCCACGATCCTTTTTGTAGAATTGGATGAAAGTTGCTAAGATATATTGTTGAGGATGCTTGCACCTACATTCACACACCGGTCTCTAACTGTCTTTGCTTCTAAAATCTGGTCAGTTTTGCTATTAGGGTAATGCTAACTTCCTAGGGGAAAAAAAAATCTTTTTTTTTTTTTGGTACCAGGGATTGAACCCAGCTGTGCTTAACCACTGAGCGACATCCCCAGCACTTCTTAAAAATATTTTGTTTAGATACAGGGTCTCACTGAGTTACGTAGGTCCTCACTAAGTTGCTGAGGCTGTCTTTGAACTTAAGATCCTCCTGCCTCAGCCTCCTGAGCCACTGGGAATATAAGTGTGTGCCACCACCCCCAGCTTAGAAAGAATTTTTTAAGAATCATTCCCTTTCTCTCTATTTTCTGAAAGCAAATCCCATGTGATTGGTGTTTTTTCCCATTCGGTTATATGATAGAATTCACTAACGAAACATGTAGTTGTGTGAAATGCTGTGTGTCTGCTTAGCTACTGACCTCTCAAGTGTTATATTTATATAACATTCAAATTCTTTCATAGGATTTAAATACAAAATTAGTTGTTTGTTGTTTTAGACCTACTTACTTTGGGCCTACTTTGCTCTTTTTCTAACTTCTTGATTTTAGATTGTTCATTCTCCATAACCTACTTTTAAAGCTATCTATTTCTTGAAAGCACAGGTTTAACTGCATTCTCAAATGTCTACGGGTGGCATTTGTTATCTTCAGTTCCATTATTTTGTAATTTCCCTTCCGATTTTTCTTCCATCCATGTATTGAGACGTGTATTATTTAATTTCCAAATATCTGGGTTTCTCTAGATCTCTCGTTAAATGCTGATTCCTGGTTTATTTCCACTGTGGTCAGGGCCCAGCACAGCATGTGGTCCGTATGAACAAGACCTAGGGTTGGGGGTGTCCTGCCGTTGAAGGCGGCCTTCTCCAGGACACATTATCAGGACAATGTGGAAGGAGAGTGGGGTTCAGATTATCAGTGACTTCGTGAATTTGTTTTTTATCGTGCTTGATTAGTTACTGAAAGAGAGATCTCAGAATTCTCCTGTTGTGATTGTGGGACTCTCCATTTCTCCCTTGAACTCTCTCATTTTTGCTGTATATGGTTTGAGCATACAAATAATTTCTTTAACATGCTCATTTGAGAATTCAAAAACCTGAGTTTTCTCCAGGTTGGCTTCTGTTTTCTTTTTTCTTAATAAGGGGGCTCTTTTCTATTTCGGGGGCTCTTCATATGCCAAGGAAGTTGGGACTGTATCCTGGACATGTTGAATATGAGGTTGAGACAGCTTTGTTACAGTCCTTCAAAAAGTGTTGGCACTTTCTTCCAACAGACCATGAACTCGACTCTATTCACACTGCCAGCTTTCCCCTCCCACCATGGGTGCCAGTTCCCACTCCAGTTCCAGGACCTGCCATCTGTCCCCACTGGCAGAGTGTGGTGGGGTTTAGACTCAGAGTGTAGGCCGTCCCTTCTCAGAGGCTCCTCCTCTCTGAGAGTCCCCTCTGACACTCCAGTGACCCGGAAGTGCATTTGCCCTCCTCCAGGACCACAGGTTTCCTATCCAAGGTTTGACCCCCTGCACCCCAAAGCTGCAGCTGCGCTCAGGACAAAGACCCGAATCAGAAAACTCACCCCAGCTAGGAACTTCCTGCAGGTTTTGTCTTCTCTCCCAAATCTGCCTGTTTTTAATCACTCTCCAGAGCCCTTAGACATTTTGTGGGGCAGGTGGGTACTTTTCCAGGTTTCTGGTGTTCCTGTGAGAGGGTGGCGTGTTTGGAATTCACTCACCTAGATCAGAGACAGAACTCCCCAGAACCCTCTGCTTGTCTCTAGCCCCCACCCCCATTTCATTCAAACATGCACAGTACGTATTTTGTGTGACTGTCAATCATTCTTGTTAGAAATAGTGCAACCAGAATACTAATGGAATGACTTGATATGTAATATGTACTTATTTGATAGAATTATTGTTTTATCATTACAATAAACCTAATATGATCGTGCTAAATCTATTTTAGAGTCTGAAAATTTTCTTTATCAAGAATTACCCAGTTTCAATTCTGGTGACTGGGTGAATTCTGTTGCTAGAATTCCATTGCAGAAAGATTTCGGCTGAGCTGATCATCAAAGCCACTTCTCAGCACATATACACAACTCATTTCAACAAGTGACCAATAAGCTATTATTTTAATATTCAATGTTATTACATTTTAAAAAATATTTTCATGTCCTATAACAATACGGTCCCAGCAATCATTAAGAAGCCATGCTAATCTGGGGCCCGACAGCACGCAGTTTGGAAAATGGAGTTAAATGTGACTTCTCCATCTGGAGCAGGTCAAATGGGCTGTCATTTTTAAGAGGGAGCAATATTCTAAATATTAGCAATTTATGCCAGGAAAGTAAAATTCAACAAAAAAAGCAGAATAATTCTATAGCTATTGTAGAATGCATCTTTTCTGCTTTTCATTTATTCTGTGGGAAAATTAGCCTTGAACGACATGTGCCATCAATTGTGTAAAGCAGCTCAGTCCAACAGAAACATCTTTCAAGCCACGTACATAATTGTATGTTTTCTAGTAGCCACATTATAAAAGTAAAAATAAACAGGTGAAATTGATTTTAGTAAGATGTGTTACTTAACCCAAAATACCCAACATTATCATTTCAACATGTTATCAAATTAAAAAATAATTCATGAAAAAATTCTATTCTTCATTTTAAAAGCCTTTCAAATCTGTTGTGCATTTTACACTTACAGAACACCTCAACTTGGACACAAAATTTTCATCAGAAATGCTTGATCCGTATTTAGATTTCCTGTTGTTTATAACTGACTGACACGTGCAAACATACTTGAAAGTTTTCCAGTAGATGAATTGAGTATCTGTTCTTAAATTTAAATCAATAAGTATAAAAATTAAATACAATGGAAGGGCTGGCTCCTTGGTCAGCTGGGCACATGTCCAGGGTTGGAGAGCTGCCCTACGGGCCAGGGCCTCTGCAGGACAGAGTGCAGACCCAGAGCCTCAGCTAGTGTCTTTTGTAGGAAGACTTCCCAAGCTGAGTCCTGGAGACACTAAGGATGAGTGAGCCACTGATAAAAAGGAGAGGACATTTTTTTTTTTTTTTTTTTTTTTGATTAGGTGGAGACAAACAAGGCCTCAAGGTCATTATTCGCTGGTTTGACCTTGTAGTCCTACATCAGACCCAGGTTTGGACACAGGATAAGTGGACAGGAAGAGAATCCAAAGACTTCTCTTCCAGACTGATTCTCACCAATTCTGTTTGAATCCCAAATCTTCCTCTGGTTGACCCAGGAGGCTGTGATAGTCACCCCAGTACCTTGGTAAGGCTTGGGCACATTAACCTCACTGTCTTTATTTATTTGGCCCTATGTATGCTTCTGTTCCTCAAACCCACCTGTGACTCAGCCTAGGCTTCTGGGAACCTCAGCACTTGCTAAGATCACCCCTACCCTGTCCTGTAGGAGGCAGATGCTTAAGAAAATTTTGTAGGTGAAGAAATTCACCAGCAATGAAGGGTCATCAAATGAGTAGGGGACCTTTCTGCAAAGGTGTTTCGCCATGCATCACCTTCCGGAAGGACAGGTAGAGTTAGTTAAGATTCATCCCAGGTGATGACCCTGGCTTACCCGTCTCCCCACAGCGGTGCGCCAAGATGAGCTTCTCTTCCCTACATGACAGGCCCCTGCTCTTGCCTGACAGTGAGAAAGTCATTTATCCCAACCTGTAACTGGCTTTAGGACTGTGACTTCTGAGGTACTTAGGGTTTCAAGCATTCTTTCAGCAAATATTTGAATTGCAGCCATTACAAACTCAGCCACTGTCCTTGTCAGTGTGGTTCTCTTGCTCCTCCCTCCTCCTTGCATTTCATGGCAGCTGACAAGACTTGTGGGCTCCTCAGGACCAACCAGGCAGGCATCGGGAGCCCAGGGATCAATCAATGGGTACAGACACAAGGGTGGACTAGAAGTGCCCGTCTGGTCTGGTCTATTGCTGCTTTCTGCTGTCTTTCTCATTAAACTTCTGTGAGAATTCAGTTGGCTAGCTCTGCACGAATCACAGAACCCAACTCCTGCCGTAGTAAACTCCCAGTTAAAAAATAAAATAAAAAATCCTGTTCTGATAATAATGCGGTTACACCAAGGAAAGGCAATTTTGTTCCCATTAAACAGAAGGGGAAATGAAGGTCTGGAGATGTTCTTTTTCAGGGTTACAAAGATGGCAGGTGGAGAGTGAGCCTGAGTCCAGGTTTACCTGACTCTGGGCTCTGAGCAGCACCACCTGCGGAATCTCGGAAGAGAAACACTGAAATGCCATCACAGACACACAGGACAGGGTTCACGCAGCTTTGTCTCAGCAGAGCTGTTGGGGCTGAGACTCCTTTCTTCCTGCAACCTCCAGGGTCCTCTGTGGTGGCTCTATGTGGTCAGCAAGCAACTGACCCTGGAAGTATTTGCGGGGAGCGACTGACCTGTCCTTGTGTTCTCCCAACATGCAGAAAAGACACCTGCTCCAGACTCCGCAGTGCATCGGTGCACTTAATACATGCTCATCCGCCTCCTGTCTGCAAAGACAGAGCTGGTTTCTGCTTCATCTGAGTCTCCGCTCACTAGCCAGGCGGGTCAGTGCATAAGGAGATGGGATTGTTCCCAGTGTAGCCCTGAGTGCCTGGCTCAGTGTAGACACTCAATAAAAGTGAATCTCCACAATTACTCTAAACTAATAGTATTATTCGTTTTCTTCTTACTACATTCTTTATGTCCAGGAAGATTTGCTGCGCACATGACTGCTCTATGCTTTTGCACCTGAATCCCTCAATTCCAGAGCCACCATGCACTAAGCAGATCAAATGACCCCTCAACACCTGCTCTGGCTCTGCTTGACCTAGTTATGATGAGCTGAGCCACAGGGACCTCTCCACATCTCTCAGCATTTATATCAGTTGTTATATCATTTATTCATTCAACAAACATTGCCAAAGAAGGAAAAGTGCCTTGTCTTTTGTTCAGAAACATGTCACTGTGCTGGGTTAATCTTCCCAAAAGAGAGGGAATTTGATCTCAGCACAGGGCTTCAGGAAAATGACTTTTAAAATTAAAGAATGTTTTATCTAACTAAATTTTCAGTATAGAAATAGTGCTAGATGGTGACCTCCATCCCCAACCCCCTTTGACTTCTAATGGGAATGGCAGCAAGGTGACAATAAGCATCTGGCTTTGCAGGCCAGAAGGCAGCATGTATCATAATTGTAATAATAAAGGCCCAGAGACCTTTCTACTTCCCAAAGCACTTCTGCATTAAGTGTGTCATTGTAGCCTTAGGGCACTTTCTGGATTAAACATGGTCAGTGTCCCCAGTTGTAATAGAAAGGAACTTGGGAGCCACCCAAGGTCATACAGCTGAGAAAAGCCGAGATAGGACTCGATGCCAGACCAGTCCCAGAACCTCCCCGACACCCAGACCTCTGATCATCTGCAGAAGTGGCAATCTAGCAAAGCTTTCCTTGTAGTTTTCTGCTTCTGAAGATTTTAAGTTCAATCTGAAGTGGGAGGGCTTAGTCAGTTTTTCTGAGTGTAGATTTATTTCTCGGTGCAAACCTCATTTGATATTCTGAGCATGATTACCGTTGGATGTGATCAGCATTTGTCCTTTCTCATTTGGGGATACTTAAAGTGACGACAGACGATTCTATGTAGAACCGTACAGCTTGCCCGAAACCCTCGCTCTGCCCAGCCCTCCAGGGGTGCCGTCAGTGTTGACTGTCCGTCACGCACGTGCTAGGGAGGGCAGAGTGTGCGGCCCAGAGCAGATGCTGATCTGGAGGGACCTCTCCAACCTGGAGGAGAAGACTTCCCGAGACCCACCTCTTTCCTCAAATCTGAAAGTGTGGCCCAAGGCAGGTGTTTGCACCAAAAGAACTTCACGCTTTTGATGCAGAGTGAACAAGTCAAATAGCATCTTAGTATTAATATCATGATCATTTTGACTTTGTGGACAGCCCTCCACCAGGAAGGGTCTTGGGAATGCCAGGTGTCCACAGATTGCACTTTGAGAACTACTGTCCGGCAACCTCACAGCGACCCAGTGCTAAAGTGGCGTTAAAGAACAAAGATTTAAATGCCAAGGATATGGCTTCAGCCTTTGAAGATAGTTCCTTACTGTCCGAGTCACCTTGGATGACCCACTTCATCTTCCTGAGACTCAGTTTCCTCATCTAGAAAATGAGGGACACAATCTGTTCTTTAAGAATATTCAAGGATAGAAACATAACACACTAGAATGAACTCAGACATGTCCCCCAGAATCTTGGTGAGGCCAGGTTCAGCCTCCGTAGGCCACGCCAGGTCCAAGGTGGCACCCAGAGGACCAGGAGCCTCTTTCCCCGTCAGCCCCTTGCCAGCTGAGGCACTGATCACATGCACGTTCCTCCAGCACACACACCCCCACCCAAGAAAGCTTGCTGGAGAGCAAGATTCTGATAGCGATATTTTTATCTGGAAACTGGTCTGATTTTTCTGGCTCTAAGTACATCGCCTTCCCACTGAAGTTCTTTATCAGTGATAACCAATTCCAGTGAGGGCTCACAAAGGATCAGAGCAGCCAGGTGGGAGACCGGGATGCAGAGAATTATGGTTTTAAGCATCCCTCTTCCTAGGACTCCACCCAGGAACGAACTTCCACCTATTTCTCTCTCTCTCTTTCGACTTGTTGCGATATTTTAAATTTTCGATGAAGTGTAGTTCTAAGTAAAGAAAAATTAAAAGTTTAAAGTATTTGTCTGCATTTTACTATTTATCTTGAAATTTTGCAATTCCAGTTTTAAATACAAATGGAAGCATTGAACTGGTGTGTAGAATCACCAGAATCGTAGAATTTGCATTTTGTAGTTCACATATGCATATATATTTAATTCATATCCACATAAAGCCTGCACCAAACAGACTTAGCAGTTTCTATTTCACTTCTTGGAACGTGCACCTTCCACCAGCACGTTCTGCCTCTGGCTCACTGGTGAGGCTTGTGGGAAAGAAAAGCATCTCCCACTGTCTTATCGGCAAGGATCCCACAGGGTTCCCTGGCAATCCTGCTCTCTTAACACCACCTCACGGCCATCTTCTCACCTGCCAAACAACTCCGGTTCAAAGGGAGAGCACAGCATGGGGGGGGGGTGCCCACTTTCCGCTCAAAGACGGAACATGCTCACCTGCTCTTGCTCTGAGTCCTGAGGGTCATGGTCCATTCTGTGCTCCCGGGGCATCCTGAGTGCTGTGTAAAAGTGCGAAGCAGGACACAGTGGGCGTTGGCGCCGCCCATCTCTTCTCCTGGCATGAACCATTGTCCCCTAAGACTTCATTCGCAAACACAAGGTCAAAGGTAAAGTTATGGTCAGGTGTGGTCAGGTGCAGCAGCTAGGGAGGCTGAGGCAGGAGGACTGCAAGTTCAAAACCAGCTCCAGCAACTTAGTGAGGCCCTAAGCAACTCAGAGAGACCCTGTCTCTAAATAAAATATATTTTTTAAAAAGGGCTGGGGATGTGGCTCAGTAGTTAAGCACCTCTGGGTTCAATCCCTGGTACAAAAAAAGATAAAATTATGGAGAATTTCAAGACAGGCATCAGAGATTGAAAGCTAGCTCAGGACCCTTTTGAGCCTGTGGCTCTTGTGTGGCTCTCAGGTCACAAACCCATGAAGCTGGCCCTGCCCTTGGGGCTTCTGCTCCTGCCACATTGGACCCAGCAGTCTCTTGGACTCCTGCAGAATTCCTTGCCCCTGGAGGTTCCTAAGTGCCTCCCACTTCCTCTTCCGATGTCTCAGTCAGACCCCCATGTCCTTCAGCAAGCTCACCCTGCCCCGCGGACCAGGCCAGCGCTCCAAACAGCACACCGCTCTCTTTAATGCACGGGTCACAGCCACCGCGTCCCTGTAGGTAGGTGGCAGCTGCGCTGCCTGTTCCCCTGTCCTGCTGGGTTGCTGGACAAGCTCCCGGCCAGGCTCCTCTGGTTTTATTCACCACTGCTTCACAGACGCCCGGCACATGGTTCCGAATAAATATTTATTAGGTGTGTTAGTAGTTTTTGTCACTGTGACAAATACCTGAGGAAAACAACTTAAGAGGAGGAAAGATTTATTCTGGCTCAGGGCTTCCGAGGTTTCAGTCCATGGTCGGCTGGCTCCATGGCTGTGGGCTTGAGTGGAGGCAAAGGGTGTGGAGGGAAAGAGCTGTCGGCTTGTGGCAGCCGGGTCCCAGAGAGAGACGGGGAAAGCGAGGGAAGGGAGCAGAGATGGTACCCTGCCTCCCACCGTGCTCCCCCTGCTGTTTCTGCTCCTCCCAGGAGTCCAGTCAGCAATTACTGGGCTCATCCACTGATGAGCTCAGAGCCCTTGAGATCCAAGCACGTCCCCAGAGCCCACCTCTGGATGTTGCTGCATTGGGCACCGAGCCTTCAGCACATGAGTCCTGGGGGACAATCCAGATCCAAACCATGACATTAAGTGAATGAATGAACGACTTCACAAGTGAAAGCTTCAGCCAAAGGAGCACAAGGGTCAGATGAAGAGGTAGAATAAATGAGGGTAACTTGACTTCCAGGTTTTGTTCTAAAGGGGGAAACCTTACCTGAGTCTGAGCTGGTGACAGCTAAGTGACTACTACATTGCCTTGCCTGCCTGTCTGTAGGTAGGAAATGCTTGAGAATATTTTAAGGTACTCGTGTCATTTGTGCGTGTGTCTCCAGGCCAAGTGGAGTGCCGGGGACTTGGTTACCTCCAGGGGGAGCGGGGAGTTGGTTCTATTGGATTTCATTGAGCTAAGCTAAATGGAAGTTTGGGGCCCTGAAGTTTATTTTGTCCTTCAGTGGATCTCCTTTTCCATCTCCTCTTTCTCCTTTCTCTCCCTCTTCTCCTTTCTCTTGTTAAGGATTGCTGAGTCTTGAGAACTACTTTGGTTGTGATCAGATGTTTTCAACAGAAAATTATTCTCATCTATTTTTGGTTTAACTTGGCTCTTCAAAGAGAAATGGTCTGATTAGACTTATAATCATGGTGCTGGCTGGGCATTCCAGAGAATGCCCTAGAACAAGTCGGGGTATATTGGTAACATTCTCACATTGACATCCATCTTGGTATAAATGAACTTTAGAGGTTCATCCATTCAACTCCAGCAAACTCAGAGCAGAAATTAAACTCGAGATCAGATGAAACCTATTCTGCCCTGAAGACTGCAGAACTAGCCTCGTCCAAATGGGCAGCACAGAGACACCCAGTGCTCCTGAGCAATGGTAGCTAATGGAACCAGTGCTCTTGCAAGAACCTGGTCCACAATCTGTCTGTCTTGTCCAATATTCTACAACTATATTTGATAAATGACCAGGAGGCAAGGTAGTAATAATAGGTATTCATAATGAAATTGAAGGTTGAAGAAATAATAATAATAAAAAAGCCTAAAGGTAAGATTGGTATTGATTGAGCATGTTAGAAAATGTTGTTAGTTAGAGATCAGGGCATGCCTCCTGTATGTAAAACAGGGCATTTCTTTCCTGAGCAAGACTTAAAGTGGAATGCAGAATGTTCCTTGAAAGTCCCGCAGGGGTCCCCTTAGAAGTTATGGGGCTGTTTGGATATGTGTGGTGGAATAGAAAGCACAGAGACTTAGGAGTCAGCCACACCTTAGCTCTGTGACCTTGAGCCAGTAATTAACCTCCCTGAGTCTCTTCCTCCTCCTAATTTGTATAAGTTTGTGTAGAACACCTGCCTGGCAGGTTTGTTATGAAAGTCAGATGAGATTACCTGGATGGCAGTACAAAGCTCAGTGGCCAAAGCAGGCAAGCGACCGGGTTACCCCTTGTCGCAGGGCCAGCTCTTATGAACAGCTGGGCAGGCCTGGACGAGGCTGAGGCAAGCAGGTGCCTGCGTCACCCTGAGAGGGGGCCTCCTAGGCCCATCCTGGGCACTTCCTTTCTTCCCTCTCATCCAGGAAGTGTGGCTGGGGCAATGTCCGACCAAGGTATCTCAAGAGCAGATCCCTCGTCCCAATACCATCTCCTGGACCACTGTACAGAGGAGCCAGATGAGACCCAGAGAAGCAATATAATCTGATTTAGGCCTGTCGGTTAGTAAGTGGTGAGTGTGGAATAGGAATCCAGACCCTCAGCTCCGGGCCTGTGTTACTCCCCAGTATCCTCTTTCCTGCCCATATGACCATATAATGCTCACATACTTCTTTGCTCTAGGAATGCTCTTTCTCTCTCTCTCTCTCTCTCTCTCTCTCTCTCTCTCTCTCTCTCTCACACACACACACACACACACACACACACACACACTTATATCTGCACATCAGCGCTCTCAGCACTGGAGAAGGATGTGTCTCGAATATTCAGCATATTGCAAGGCATTAACTACAGAGCTTGCTTGCTCGTTGGGGTTCAAGGAATAAATAACCACCAATGGAGAAAAAAAGAGATATCCTCGTGGCCTTAGAGTTTTAATGTAGAGAAACAGTTACGATACACATTAACGCAGCCGAAGGGGCGAAATGCATTAATTTCACAACATGTCTAGCTCTTTAAGAAGTTAGCTCTCCAGGCTCCACAGGGAATCTTGAACTCACATAGACGCACCCCCACTGTTTCAAGAGAGAAAATACCCTTCCAAGTAGCTCCCCTGTCTCCACCAGGAAGAGGCGGGTAGAGACACATAGTGGAGGGCAGGGAGCGGGGAGTTTGACTACAGCATGTGAACATGCTGCTCAGAGTTCAGCAAGCAAATGGATCCTGAGGATCCAATTAAAATGCAGATTCTAGCTCATGTCTGGGTGGGACTCAGGATTCTGTAATTTTTTTTTTTTTAATTGAACCCAGGAGGCTTAACCACTGAGTCACATCCCCATCCCTTTTAATTTTTATTTTGAGACGGGGTCTCACTAAGTTGCTTAAGACCTTGCTAAGTTGCTGAGGCTGGCCTCACACTTGCAATCCTCCTGCCTCGGCCTCCTAAGTCACTGGGATCCCAGGGGTGTCCGAATTCTGTCTTTCTAATAAGCGTCACACCCTGCTGCTGCTGCTTCTGGTTCAGACACCAGACTTTCACGTATGGAGGGTGTTGTCATGGGACAAAAGAGTGAGAAAAGCTGTGGTGTTTTACTCCTCTCCTCTGTGCCAGTTTGTCTTTTGATTGTAGGCAAGGTCCTTAATCCCAGACAGGACTAAGGGCAGATAGGAAGTCTGCTGGGAAAACTGGGGAATCAGCAGCTCCCCAGCACAATGACCCACTTTTTTTTTCCAATTCTATCAGGATACACCTGACAGACGACGTTTCCTTGCATGAAACATTCTCATTTTCCTCTCCCTGAATTGAACATGTGAGTCTGGATCTCTGGAGACCAATAATTCTGGTTGAGGATCCTGTGTGGGGAGTAAATGGCGCGGCTATTTTGAGTTTGTGAATCTGGTCCAATAGAGGCTCTGTCTGCAGTCTGGCAATTCCCAGGATGCCCACTCCCTGTCTTGCCTGCCCCTGCAGGGGAGATCTGTGCATTCAAGATCCACGGCCAGGAGCTGCCCTTTGAGGCCGTGGTGCTCAACAAGACGTCGGGAGAGGGCCGGCTCCGAGCCAAGAGTCCCATCGACTGTGAGCTGCAGAAGGAGTACACCTTCATCATCCAGGCCTACGACTGCGGGGCCGGGCCCCGGGAGACAGCCTGGAAGAAGTCTCACAAGTGAGTGGCACCCGGTCCCCTCGGTCCCCGGCCTCCATTCACTCTTTAGATACACTCTGCCACACCAGGGGTCCCTGCCTGCTCACCTGCCCTGCAGCTCCCCAGCCCTGCTTCCTGGTCCAGGAATACTCCACCTGCTCTCCTCCACTGGAGGCCCGCCCATGGAGGCCGCCTTCAGCATGGAGTTCAGAGTCACTTCTTCCAGGAAGGCTTCCCCAAGGTGGGAAGGGCTTTCCTCCGGGTTTCTGCAGAGCAGGGTCCTCTCTGCCATGATATCTCTTCCTTGTGGGCTGCCTCTGTTCCTGCCCTTGTGGAATTTGGCTCAGAGTAAGAGAGGTCCAGCGGTACTGCCTGGACCAGGGAAAGGGGGGAAGAGGAAGCGGAAACCCGCTGGCTGCTGTTGGGTGACAGGGAAGGACAAAGAACAGGGAGGAGTGTCAGGGGTGGATGCACACAGAGCAGCAAGGTGAACACAGATAGAGGGTCCCCCGCAGGAGGGAGGACAGAGGACCAGGCCCTGAGTGGCTTGTGTTTCTCTACTCACTTGGTCTTCGGCTGAGTGGGGGCCTCAGGGAAGGATGGGAGGATGGAGTGATTCCTTTTGACCACCAGCCCCTTTTTTCCAATGTGCGGTCCAGGGCCGTGGTTCACATCCAGGTGAAGGATGTCAATGAGTTTGCTCCCACCTTCAAAGAGCCAGCCTACAAGGCCATCGTGACGGAGGGCAAGATCTATGACAGCATCCTGCAGGTGGAGGCCATCGACGAGGACTGCTCCCCCCAGTACAGCCAGATTTGCAACTACGAAATTGTCACCACAGATGTGCCTTTTGCCATTGACAGAAATGGTAAGTGTCCTGGGAGGACTCAGGGGGTCAGTAAAACGAATCCACCACCCCTACTCTGAAGGCCAGTGGGACCCTGCATATACCTTGGCAGTAAATGCCTCCCTTGAGATCCTCGGTGTTGTGACCCAGAACTTGGTCCTGAACTCAAAGAAATGAGCCTTACACAATCAGCAGCCCTGCCGGGTCTAGAGTGAACCCTTGGAAACCTCAGAAACCTGCTCACTGAACAGTCTGTAGAACTCAGTGTCACAGCTGGACACTGAAGAGGGTCGGTTTCCTGGCAGAATTTTCCAGTTACCACCTAGATGCCACCCGTTTGGCCGTGACTTTCCTATTTGACAAGTCGTAACGTGACTCCGAACCACACACCCTGCTCCTTGCTCACAGACAAAAGATGCTAAAAGAGATGGTGGGGATTTGAACCACCTCCTAAGCCATAGATCCATTCCAGAATCCTTAAAGCTCTTGCCAGTGTCTGTTTTGAGAAATTCAACCCCAGTGAGAAGTTCAATCCCAGAATGAACTAAAACATTCCCATAAAGCCATTTGGATATTGCTCCATGATCATTAATATGAAACTCGTGGTAAGGCAAACAACACAGCCAGAAGCCCAATCACCTCAGCCTGCTTTGGCTATGATTTTGGAAAACTTTGATTATAATCAAATGGGAATATTTACCAAGTGTATTGTTTAATTATTGGTGTGAATATGTGGGTGTCTGCATATTATCCCTGTTTCAAATAACACTTAAATACCTCACAGAGATGCAGAAGTTGCAAGATCTGACATTTACACAGTCTATTTACTTACTGAGTACCAGGAATGGTGCTGGACACTTGGAATGCAGACAGAGTGGAACTCGGGCCTGCCCACAGGAAGCTTACCATCTAGTGAAAACAATAGAAAATCGGGGGCATCAAAGTTGAAATTCATGCACAAACCATGCCATGAACCAGAGTTAGACCAAAACTGAGCCTTGAGTGTCTTAGATGCCAATGTCTAGAGAGGAATGCCATCAGTCACCTACTTGCAAGTCTTGACATCAAGGCCTGAGATAAACTCACTCTAAGACATAACCTGCAACCTCAGAACCACAGCAGATCCCACAGGAGATGAGAGCTGTGTTATGCTTTGTACTGCTGTGACCAAAGACCTGGCAAGAATAATGTTAGAGGGGGAAAAGTTTATTTGGCACTCACAGTTCCAGAGGTCTCAGTCCATAGTCGGCTGCCTCCATTGCTCTTGTCCAAAGTGAGGTGGGACACCATGACAGAAGGGTGTGAAGGAGGAAGGCAGCTCAGGAAATGCAGTCAGAGAGCAGAGAGAGAGAGTTCTACTCATCAGGGACAAAATATATACCCCAAAGTCACACCCCCCAGAGACCCACCTCTTCTCGCCTCACTCTACCCGCCTACAGTTACACCCAGTTAATCCAGTCAAGTGGATTATTACACCAGTTGGGTTAAAGCTCCCATAGCCCAATCATTTTACCTCTAAACCTTTTTGCATTGTCTCATTCTTGAACTTTGAGGGGACATCTCATATTGAAACCACAGCAGGAGCCAAGAACATGCCCTCATCCCTAACCTCGAGTAGCTTATGGTTTGTCTTGAAAGACAAAATAATATTCATAAGACAGAAAAAAATCGTATTGAGGTAGCTTCCCTACAAAAGGCTAAATGACATGGGAATGACAACTGCCACCTAGACATCACCCGCTTAATGGTCCAGGGCACAAGGGTCCAGGGCATGGAAAGGCAAAGGAGGAAACACTGGGTTTGAAATAGAGTCCAGCACAGGACTAAGAAGAAAAGTTTCATTAGTAGAGCTTATTAGAACTCTTCCCTGTGGCCTGTCCCCACCACACACACACACACACACACACACACACACACACACTATAAAACAACTACTTTGTGTTGTTCTCCTCTGGGCTTCTGTGATCAATTGTGCAGTCTCTCCACGTGAAAGCTCTGGAATCCGGAGTGACAGATCCATGGTGGACAGCAGTGCAGGTACCTGTGATCAGCGGTCAGGTTCCACTTGGCCTCCTGCCCTCTTTCTGGAAAGCCAGAGCCCAGTGAGAGAGGAGATGCAAATCCTTTCATCTGAGGGTAAACTGCCCCAGTCATGAAGATAATTACTCACCTTGATGAGCCATTTCGCTAACATATGCCAATTTATTTCCCTGGCTGTCTCATTAAAAGTGAGTAATGGGCCTCTGCCAGGCCTCTGCCTCCAACTTTGGTTTACAACATAAGAAGAAGAGGAGAGTGGGTGCCCCAGGGAGCGTGGGCCCCCGACAGCGAGGTTTACAAAAGCAGTTCTCCAAGTCGTGAAGGCAGGACCTCGGGGCAGACGCAGAAGCAGCGTACCTTCTAATGAGCTTCCCAGTTGGCCCCTATCCATTTCTTCCTTGGATGACCTTTCTCAGCTCCTTGAAGAAGTTCTTTGTTTCCGTGCATACCAGGGAAAGTGCTGTTGGACTTCAGGTCCTCTGTGGAGGTCTAGATTTTCCACACCCTTTACCCCATGGTTTCAGGTAGATGAATCCTGATTCCCTCAACTGGCCAGGCTCTTTGCTTTAGGGGAAAAGAAGGGAGGCAGGGCTCCAGGAAGACAGAAGATCCTGTGTGGAGTCAGCCTGACTGGAGACCCAGTCCCTTCTGTCTAGAGGCCTTCCACCTCACTCTTTTTGAATTCCTCCCCTAAGAAATCTCAGCAGTAAGAATCCCTGCCTCTTTATGGGGTTGTGAAGCTTCAAATAGAGGCAGTAGGTAGGGATAATATGTGCAGGGTACTTGCTATGAATTGAGTGCTCGCTCGGTAATGGTGCCATAATTATTAGATATTCTCCTGCATGACTGGGACGTGAGATTTATTCACTCTCCAAGGATTTCTGGACTGAGATTACAAACATGTAACTGAGTTGAGACGTTGTCAAACTCTTGAAAAATTCTGGGTCCATTTCAGATGGCATACAGGCCCCCACTGGTTGGCACTTGGCCTGTCTCTCCGAGGCAGGTAGAGCCTGAATCCCTATTTCTATTGGACAAATGGAAAAAAAAAAACTGAGTCCTAAAGAGTGAAGAAGTTAGCTAATTCATTTTCACACTGGTACTAGCAGACTTGGGACTGGAACCCAAGTCCCCTGAGTATGTGTCCCCAGGACTTCTCACAAAGTCACTGATCCTCAATGATGATTGACAGAGATGTCATGGTCATGGTGTTTAAGTTCATAAACACAAAGTGAGGAAAGATGGCAGCAGGTGACAGAATAGGATACCCCAGCTTCTATTCCCTCCACAGAGAATGAGTGGGACTGTTACCCATGAATGAAAATAGCTCTAGGAGAACTCAGGAGCCCAATGAAGAAACTACAGCAATACGGTGGGGAAAAGTCCAGAATAACTCCACCCCCAAAGTGGGTAGGAGCAAGAGTTCATCCCATCCCCCAGCCCAGCAATCCTTAAGCGTGGAGAGGAAACTTCTCGGCTCATGAGTTCCTCTCACAGAGCAAAGCGGAGTAAGTGAACAGCTTCCCCTGCCTCTCAGGACCCTCCCCAAATGACCCACTTTAGCCTTATGACAATCACTGGGGAGACCAGCATGACTTCAGTGCCTGAAGACAGGTAGAAACCAATTATCTAGGTAAGGGCTACCACACTCAGCAAGGTGGCAGGAGCCATCAAGGCCCTGGTGACCTGCTGTACACTGGAGCCCAGCAGCCTCAACAGCTCTGGTGCCCACCTCACAACCCCTATAGCTTCACTGCCAAGGACCCCACAGTGTTGGCCACTGTGAACCTCTCAGTCTGCTCTGCAGAGGTGGCTTTTGCCACTGAGGCAAACCACAGCCAGCAGAGCTGCAGCAGACCCTCTCAGCTTCTGCCACCAAGGACCCAGAGGTTTCCACTTTTCCAGTTTCCAGGTGCTTAAACCACCCATCTTCTTCCTCTCTCAGAGTTGTCTCAGCTGCTGCAGCCAACCAAGACACCAGCACAGCCACCGGCTGCGTGTCCACTGCAGACACAGCCCTCACCACCATTCATGCTGCCCCCGTGTCTGATCCCTTAGCCATGTGCCTGCAAGCAGCTGGCCTCAACTCTTGTTGCTAGGTCTCACAGCTAAGCAGGAGCCTGCAGCCGGCCTACCCAGCCATGTGCTCACTTGCCACGAGTCATGGTCCCTACCGCTGAGTACACGTGAGCAACCTGCCCTCTCACACCTACAGTGGTTGCCTGAAGCAGGTCCCCCACCACCATGCTTACATACACAGCTGGACCCTGCAGTCCTGCATATGCACACTGTTAGCTCTGCTTCCGCAGATGTACATTTGCATAGAGCCACCATCTCCTGTCATGGACACCCATTGGCTATTGTGCCCACAGCTGGTCCTAGCTGCTAAAGACATATACCCATACACCCACAATTAGCCCTGCTCAAGCCTTGCCAACATGAATATGCCTGCAGTCAGATGCATACACACCACTGACCTCAGAGTCACCCCCACACACATACACACACCGAACTAATCCTTGTCACTCTAGTCAGGCACACTATTGAGAATACCAATAGCCCTCTAGCCATCATAGACCTCCCGCCGCCCTTGACACATGAAAGACCCTATTGTTGCTGATGTTGCAGATTGCAGCTTCCTGAACCAATAAGACACCATGGCTCTCCTTTCAAACCTGAAGCCACCACACACTAGGCATCAGGCATGTCACAGTGCTTTCTAGTCTCAACCCACTCAGCCAGCAGTACTGCAGCCGGTTCATAAAGTCTAGAAAAGGTGACTGCTTCTATAAATATCCAAACACCTACACAAAACTACAGGAATCATGGAGGATGGGAAACATGGTACCATCAAGGGAACTCAATTAACTGCCTGCCCATAACCAACCCCAACAAACTGAGGAGCTACCAATTGCCTAAAGTTATTCCAACTGATTCTATTAAAGAAGCTCAACAAGTTACAAGAGAACACAGATAAGCAATGTCACTAAATCAGGAAAATAATACAAAAACTAAGCAATAATTTCAACAGAAACAGAAAGCTAAAAATAATCAGATTTTTGGAAATGAAAAATACAATGACTGAGTTAAAAATTCAATAGAGGGCATCAACAGCAGACTCAATCAAACTGAAGAAAGAATAAGCAAACTCAAAAATAGGTCATTTGAAATGGACAAATCAGAAGAGAAAAAAGAAAAGAAGAAAGGAATGAAAAAATGTATAGGATTTATGAAACAGCATCAAGAGAGTTAGCATTTACATTATGAAGATATATTTGGAGAAGGGATAAAGTGGTAATGGTGCTTACTTACAGAAATAATGGATGAAAAATGCCCACATCTTTGGATAGATATGGATATTCAGGTACATGAATCTTACAAGTCTCTAATCATAGTCCATTCAAAGAAGATTCCACCAAGACACATTATAATCAAAGAATTAAATGCTGGGAGTATAGATCAGTGGTAGAGTGAATTTTTAGCATGCATGAAACTCTGGGTTCAATCCTCAGCTACAATAAATAAATATTAAATATAATAAAGAGAATTTTGAAAGCAGCAAGAGAAAAGTATATCACATACATGGGATCCTCAGTAAGGCTATCAGTGAATTTCTCAGCAGAGACCTTACAAATCAGGGAAGAATGGTATGATACAGTCAAAGTGACAAAACAAAAAACTACCAAGCAAGAATACTTTACCTGAAAAAAACTGTTCTTCAAAAATGACAGAGAGATAAAGGCTTTCTCAGACAAAAACTGAGGGAGGTCATCACTACGAGACCAGTCATAGAAATGCTAACAGGATTCTTCAGGCTGAAACAAAGGGAGTTTGATAAATATGGAGACATGAAAATATGAAAACATATGAAAGTGCAAAGTTCATTGGTAAAGAGAAGTAGGCATCGAATTTAGAATATACTAATTCTGCAATGGTGATATGCAAATCACTCGCAAATCTGTTTTAAATGTTGAAACACAAAAGTATTAAGAATGATTTTAAATAGTTACTTTATAGAAGGTAGAGGGGAGTGAAGGAAGGGGAAGGGATATGAGGTAGGAAGGATAGTAGAGTAAAACAGACATTATTACCTCATATACATATACGATTGCATGACCCGATGTGATCCTGCAATATGTATAATCAGAAAAATGACAGATTACACTCCCTTTATGTATGATCTATCAAAATGTATAAATGCATTCTACTGTCATGTACAACTAATTAGAACAAAAAATAAGTAAAAAATAGAAGAAAAAACAGATAAGAGAATGTAATAAAGTTAGTACATGTTTAAAAAAAAAAGAATGATTTTATCTAAAATAACTTTTTAATAGATGCACAAGATAGATGCATATAAACCCTGACATCCAAAACATAAAATGTGGGGGAGGAAAAGTGTAGAGTTTTTAATGTATATAAAGTTATCTGCCTAAAATGAACTGATTCAACTAAAGATATTTTATGTAAGCCTCATGTTAACCACAAAGTAAACACCTGTAATAGGTACATCAAAGAGAAAGAGAAAGGAATTAACTCATACCACTACCTAAAATCATCATATCACAAAGGAATAAAATAAGAGGAAAAGAAAGGAATCAAAGATTGGAACAATAAATATTATCAAAATGTCCAAACTATCCAAAGCAATATATAGATTCAATGCTATCCCTATCAAAATTGCAATAAAAGAGTTCAAAATTGTTATAAAAAGCAATTCTAAAATTTCTATACAACCACAAGAGACCCTGGATAGTAAAAACAATCTAAAGAAATATCGCGCTCCCTCTGGCCGCAGAGAGAGACACGACAAACGTCTGAAGCTTTGGAAGTTTATTATGCACAGTCCCTCTCCTACACTTCTCTTACTCCCAGCTTCCGCGCACTCCCAGCTTCTCTTCTCTCAGCTTCTTCTCTCAGCTTCTTCTCTCAGCTTCTGCTCTCAGCTTCTGCACACTCCCAGCTTCTTCCGCCCTCAGCTTCTTCCACCCTCCTGCTTCTTCCGCAGCCACTTCTTCCGCCTCAGCTTCTTCCGCCCCCTTACTCTCCCACCCACCAGGCTTATATACACTTTAACCAATCCGGGGGGGGGGGCACTCGAGGTAAACCGCGGACAGCTGCAGGCATAGAATAGGTACACGAGGGGGGCATGCTCTAATCACATTGTTAACTAGCCAATCATTGGAATTCGCTGGTTGTTTACTGTATAGCTGGCCACTTTTGGCTCAGCGTCAGGCGCCATCTTGACCATGCCCAAGGCTGGGGGTCCTGGAAACCCCGACAAAGAAAGAAGAACAAAGTCAGAGGCATCACACTTCCTGATTTTGAACTATATTACAAAGCTATCATCATCAAAACAGCACGCTACTGTCATAGAAAACAGAACAGAGAACCCAGAAGTAAATTCGCACATACATAGCTAGTTAATTTTTGACAAAGGCACCAAGAATATGAAATAGGCAAAGGATTGACTTGTCAATAAACAGTGCTGGGAAAACTTCGGTAAACAAAACAAAACAAAAAAGAAATTGTACTCTTACCCCACATGAACTCAATTCAAATGAATTAAAGATTTAAACATAAACCCTATAGTCATCAAATTCCTAGGATAAAACCTAGGAAATTTCCATAACATTGGTCTTTGCAATCATTTTTAGCAATTATTTTGACATGAATAGAACAGGCAAAAGAAGGAAAAATTCAAAGTGGGACTCTACCAAACTTTTCTTTTGCACAGCAAAAGAAAAAATTCCAACAAAATAAAAGGCAACCTACAGAATGGAGAGAATATTTGTAAGCCATATAAGCAACAAGTTTTCCAAAATATACAAGAGATACATACAACTCAATAACAGAATAACAATCTAATTTAAAAATGGCAAAAAACCTGAACAGATGTCCAAAGAAGACATAAATGGCCAGTGGGTACAAGAAAAGATGCTGGATGTCATTAATCATCAGTGAAACACAGAGCAAAGCTTCAGTGAGGTGTCCCCTCAGCACTATTAGGATGGTTCTTACAAAACATCAACAGAGCAAGTGCTGAAGAGGAGATGGATGTGTCCAGCTGGTGGGAATGGAGACTGGTCCAGCCAGTAAGGAAAACAGAGCTACCATATAATCCAGCAATCACACTCCTAGTTCTATATCCACAGGAAACAAAAATACTGTCTTGACGACACTCCCATAATATTACAGCTTAATTCACAGCAGCCCAGACATGGAAACTAACAAAGTATCCATTGACAGATAAATGGATACGCAAAATGTGGGGACACACACACACACACACACACACACACATATTATTCAGCCCTAAAAAGAGAAGGAAATCCTGTCATTTGCAACAACCTGAATGAACAGACAGTAGAACGCAGTGGTTACCAGGGATTTGGGGTGGAAGAAAAGGGAAGACACTGGTTCAAGGCTACAAGTGCCCTTAGAAGATGATTAAGTGCTTGGGACCCAACATAGAGCACGGTGACAGATCGTCATCCACAAAATGACGTGCCTAAGCCATTGCTACCTGAACTAATGCAAGCAGGTGCTCACTGGGGTGTCTGGGTAGGCCACTGGCTGGAGCAGGTTAGGGGACCACAGGAGAGGCAGCCACAGGTATCTCAACCACACGAGGATGCCCAGTGACCACGTGGCAGATCGTCTACTTTTCAAGCAGCTGTTTGGTCTCAGTTGGGCTCTTTGTCAGAACACTGTCCCAGAGTCCTAGGACTCTGGCGTTTCTGAGCAAGCCTGTTTATTCTTTAAGTCAGTGGAAATGCTCCTTTGCCACATGAATAGCATAGCAATGCAGGCCCTGTGTGGGGGACCAGGAAAGCCCAGAGGAGGGTGGAGAAGGAGTGTCACCATCCTCCTGCCAAAGAGAGCCACTGTCAGCTGCTTACCATGTTTCCAATTGTTTTCTATGACTTTTAAATAAAATTAAGACCCCCCCCACTACCGTGGCTTATTTTTGTCTTTGATTTTTCACTTAAATTTGAGGGTATATGCCTTACAAATATTTAATAATCTTATCTCCGTGCTAAACAAAGCTCCTTCTCGTGCATAGGAGACTCTTACACTTCTCTTCCTATCAGACTATTTTTTAATATATAAGTTACACTTAGATGAACATATTTGCACATGTATCTGCAGTTTTATCATTTCCCAGGATCCATTTTTAGATGAGGGAGTTCATGTAGAAAGGTAAGGGCAATTTCAAAGTGACTGGCTTGGGTTGCCAAGAGCTTTCCAGAAGGGTCATTCCCATTTAAACTCCACTGAAAGGAGGATGCAGTACCTCTCTCTCTCTCTCTCTCTCTCTCTCTCTCTCTCTCGGTACCAGGGATTGAACCCAGGGGCACTTAACCACTGAGCCACATCCCCAGCTCTTTTTTAATTTCATTTAGAGACAGGATCTGGCTGAGTTGCTCAGGGCCTCGCCAAGTTGCTGAGGCTGGCTTTGAACTCACGATCCTCCTGCCTCAGCCTCCTGAGCTGCCGGGATTACAGGCATGCACCACCGTACCTGGATGCAGTGCTTATTTCTTTGTCGCCCCACCCCACCCACCACCTCCCCTTAGAGTAAAAGCAACCTTCATTAATATGTAAGGGCGGGACTAAGGGTTCCTCAAGGGCTTGCTACTGTGAGCTCAGGTTCCTGAGACCAGGACACTCAGGAGGAAAACGCAATCACAGCAGAAGTCAAGTGGACGATTTTTCTGCGCTTCCAAAAGATCTTAGTTGTGCATCTGAGTCAGAGGTGACCTGCCACGCAACAACGGGCCCCAAGACTCTTCTCTCATTTTTGAGCTAATGCTTCAAATTCTTGTGCTTTGAAACCCATTTTCCCATGCATGAAGTTAGTGGTGGCGGAGAAAGTAAATTAGTTTCTCAGACAGTTTCATTAAGACTTGTTACAAGAAGTGGAGTCAGGACAAATTGAGTCAGGGATTCAGCTTGTGCGTTTATTTTTCTACCACAATCAATAGTGTTTGTTCTGCTTAATGTCACATCCACTGGAAACTCCAAGCCTTCCTCTTCTAAGAGGCCTATCTTTTGAGAGCCATTTAAGGAAAGAGAAACTTAAAAGCATTTTGTTCTACGTTCAATCTGATGCTGTGGAAACAGACTTGTGGTGGTTGGATTAAAGGGCTTCCACCTGACAGAATCCTCCCCTCTGACAATAACTTCACAGGCAGGTTTGTTAACAGATTCCCTTGGGAGCGTTACCAACCAAATACTGAGAGGTCCCAGCCTGGGCAGGCTCTCAGAACCAAGAAGAAAACAAATATTTTGGGGGAAATGAAGGCAATTTTGGATGCCAGATATAAAACCAGAGACACATCAGATCCATTCTTAATTCACAGATTTTTTTTTTTTTTACTGAATTTGTTAAATTAAATGCTACTTCAAATCAATAGATACAGTTGCATTTTTAGAAACAGTCCAGAACAAATGAATTGTTCTAATTCTTGGTCCAGTGTAACAGTGACTTTGTCCCCGCTCCTTGCCATTAAGCAGTCCCTACCACTCCACCCTGATAGCCCCGCAGGTGCAGGACCAACCTGAGACCCAGTCCTGAGGACTGTCTTTGTGACCCTGGGTGATGGATAGAGCCACTTTTCCAATAGTGAAAGCATCATTTTACTTTTCCAATTTTTTCAATCTTTTTTATTTGTCCTTTTTAGATAGGCATGACAATAGAGTGTATTTCACCATATTATACATGCATGGAGTATAACTTATTCTAATTAGGACCCCATTCTTATGGTTGTACCTGATGTGGGGTTTCACTGGTGGTGTATTTTTATGTGAACATAGGAAAGTAATGTCAGACTCATTCCTCTTCGATCTTTTGGGTCTTAATTCCATGTTGTCCCATGTTGACATGAGTAATATACGTCAGTTAGAATGGAAGAAACTCAGCTACCTTTCCTTTAGATTTAATAAGACATAAAAATGTACCTGAGTCAGCCATTCCATGTTCATTTGTTCATTGGCCTGTTCTTTTGATTTCCATTTTTCTTAATTTCACTTCTCATAAAAGATGATGATAACATTTCGTGTCTAATTCGCTGTCAACTTCACCATCAAAAAAGAAAATAGAAAAAAAAATTTAAAAGCAGGAATGAAATTATGCTCAGCAAAGGAAGACTTTCATCTCTTGGAATTAAAAACTTTAAAGTATTAAATGAGCTTTGGGTCTTTATTCATTCTTGGGCATGAAAATTGTAATCCTGAAGAAACAGTCAATTAAAATTTTGCTCATTAATTACCAAATATTTATTTATAAATTGTAATATCAATCCCACAGGATCAAAAAAAAAACACACAAATGACTCAAAAAAAATTGTTAGGTCTCTCGCGTAAAAGAAAAATGTCTTCTTCCTCAGGGCAAAGAATCTGTTATTCTGTGTAACTTTCGGAAGGGAGGTCACACGTTTCCTTATTGATTTTACTTCCTATTTGGTAGCAAAATAATGTGAGAAGAGGCAGTGAACATTCCTGGCAACAAGCCCAGATGTTCAAAAATATGTGTCAGGACATTTTCTGAATTTCATTTTTTCCAGAAATTTCATGGCAGATGGGTTCTCTCTGCTCTAGGTCAGGGACACAGCCACATGTGTGCACTGTGGGAGGGAGCTTTCTGGCTACCCATTTCTTACAAACACAGGCCAGTTGGATTCTGGATGTGTGCTCAGAAGGTCCAGCAGCCACACTGCACAGAGAGGTGGCTCCAGCCAGGGTCCCTTGAACTCTACCACCACAGCATCAGCAGGCCGTGGGTGGGAGCTCCCGCTGCCCCCGTTGTTACAAAGAGGTGGGGAAAAGGCTGGTACCATCCTTGTGCAGGTTGAAGGAATGGCGAAGGGATTGTGAGGAAGTGCAGCGTGGTTAACCCCTGACCCATCTAGTCCTGAGGAATGGGACCAGGGATGAGTGTCTGACCAAAAGGCAGCCATTCAACGTCAGACTGGGGACCTGCAGGGTGGCCTGGCACTAGTCTGCCTGAAAGAGAAGAGAGAATATAAAAGGGGGACAGAGAAATGCAATGACCTGAAATGATTTTGAACTTCATTCTTCAGGCAACATCAGGAATACTGAGAAGCTCAGCTATGACAAGCAACGTCAGTATGAGATCCTGGTGACGGCGTACGACTGCGGACAGAAGCCGGCTGCCCAGGACACGCTGGTGCAGGTGGACGTGAAGCCAGTGTGCAAGCCTGGCTGGCAAGGTGGGCCTGTGTCGTCAGTCCTGTTCGGTGAAGGAGGCAGCGTGGCCTGGTACAGAGGGGCTTCCGGCCTGTGAGCCCAAATCATAGCACAATGAAAGGAATGTTTTCCATGCAACCATTTTGCTGCCAGAAATGGTTTGTTCTCACAACTCTTACGTGATTTATTGTCCCCATTTTAGAGCTGAGAATGTCAGAGGCAACTTGTGTAAGGTCAGCGCTCCCTTTCTCAAATCTCTTGACCTTTCTAGATCAATGGTTATCATCCCACCGCGCTCAGGCGGGATGGCGGGAGCCCCCCACTTGATCCCAGGGTGCTCAGTCAGGCTGATGCCCCTTGGGTTTCTATCACCGCTCCATACCTTGGGAAGGTCGCCATGCTCTTTGTGCTCAAACAGATCGTGATAGGTGGGTGGGGATGCAGGTGGCAGCCTCTGGGGGTAGTGGGTTTCTAAAAGGTAAACTCAGGGAATGGAGAAGCAATGGCTCTTGATGGGCTGGATTTTGTGTCCTCTCATTTGGATGCAAAGACAGAGCGGGCGTTCCAGTCACCCTTACATGCAGGCTGTGTCACTGGCCTTAGGGTCTGAAAAGAGGGTGAGGAGAGGTGCATAGGAGGATCTTGCAGAGAACTGACAGCTCATGGAACAGTAATTCCAGTGGTGATGTCAGCGGACCTCGTGACCGAGCAGGGAGGCCAGTGACGATCTCTGTGTCCCCGTGTGGGTGCTGGACTCCCCATCTCTTCTCATGTTGGTGATGCTGCAGGTGTCTGTGCCTTCTCCTGATGTGTCTTTAGGTCTCTGTCCCCCTTTTATATTCTCTCTTCTCTTTCAAGCAGACTAGTGCCAGGACACCCTGCAGGTCCCTGGTCCGACTTTGAATGACTGCCTTTTGGTCAGACACTCATCCCTAGTCCCATTCCTCAGGACTAGATGGGTCAGGGGTAGTGCAACACCCCTTTGTCTAGGATACCCGGACCCCTGCACTCTGCTTTGAGAGCAGGCAGCCCCCAAAATGTGCTTCCCAGCACACTTGATCTCTCTTAAAGAGAGGTTCCTACCCCTGCTGAGAGCTCAGAACTGCCTGACTGAGCAAAATAAAGAAGATGAAATGCTCAGGAGAAGAGCCACAGGTGAGGCACAGGAGAGGACAGGAACGGAGTAGAGTCACCTGTGCTAGTTCATTCAGGATCAAACGGGGACACAGAAGGGGGCTCAAGTCAGAATGGGAAACAGTGTTCTCCCAACCCTCAGCAGTCAGAGTTCGATTGGGCATAAGTCACAAGACCTATGGGTCCAAAAGGCAGGATTCTGTCTTGTTCATTATTGTGTTTTGTCATGACCAGCCCGACCAAACTCTGGGGTCCAGCGAGGGGAAAAGGGGGATTGGAAAATAAAGATTCACAGACACAGATCTTGAAGATTAAGCTGGGATCAGGTGGAGCATGATCTCTGATGGAGCTGCAGGTCTAAAGAGTTACGCCAGCAATCTTTATTTATATATGCCTCATTATCAAGTTAAAGACGATGCAACCATTATTCTTTGTATTCAGGAAAGTTACAGAAACCAGGACATCTATGTAGCTTTTCCATAATTGCAGTCCACAGTTGCAGAGTGCAATGTTAGGAGCTTTCAAGAAAGTCCAGCCTTAAAAGTTACTATAAGGCGGGCAGGAACTGGAGAAGAGGAGCTGGTGAAACATTGTGGTTGTCTAGCATAAGAATTCCTTCCTTCCCAGGAGCTGTGTGCCTGAGATCAAGGTCAGAGCTGATAGGACTCTTGCACAGAGCCTCCTCAGGCAGGCCATTGCTGCAGTAGCTAGGTATCCTGTGCCCTTGCACAGAGACATTCCCAAGCACTAGGTATGCCACAGCCATGAGGTCATCAGAGACCCCAATCTCAGTCACTGCTGTCCCATCCTCTGTCACTGCTCTCCACAGTGTTTCTCAGGCTTAGCACGGCATCCAGTTGCAGTGGGAGATGCTCAAGAAATAGTCAATGCATGACCAGACACAGTGACACACAGCAACTCGGGAGGCTGAAGCAGGAGGATTGCAAATTTGAGACCAGCCTTGGCAACTTAGCAAGACCCTGTCTCAAAATTAGGAAAATAAAAAGGACTGGAGATGTAACTGAGTGGTAGAATGCCCCTAGGTTCAACCCCCGGTACCAGAAAGAGAAAGAAAGAAGGAAGAATGGAAGGAAGGAAGGAAGGAAGGAAGGAAGGAAGGAAGGAAGGAAGGAAGGAAGGAAGGAAGGAAGGAAGGAAGGAAGGAAAGGAAAGGAAAGAAAAGGAAGGGGAAGGGAAGGGAAGGGAAGGAGGGAGGGAGGGAGGGAGGGAGGGGAAAGGGAAAAGAATAGGAATGAGTGAATAAAAACTACGTGAATAAAGAAGAACTCATCCTGTTTTATTTTAACATAAGGATCAGCAGTAAAGGTCTGGCCTTTCAAGAGAAAGTCTAGAAAGAATCTATGTGTACATTTTCTAAGTGTGGAATGTGCTCATAGTGGGATTTTAAGTAGGAAAAGCCAGAAGCAAAGCCATATCTGGAGAGCAATCCCAATGTTTTTTTGTCTTTGACAAATGAGGCGCCTACAGATTTGGGATTACTTGTTCATAACTATATTTAAATGTAATATCTTTACAGAGTGTGTACTTGTTAAATCTATGCAAATGTAATGTTAAGTATATGCAAAGAAAATCTTGGTCGTGATGTTCAATTCTGTGTGAGGAACTTGCTGAGCCCCCACCCTGCAGTGCCCAGCGTGGCTGGCAGCAGCCCACAGCAGGCCCCCAGAGGACAGGGTGGGGCCCTGGGTGATTTTGTCCCCAGTGCTCAGCACAGGACAGGCACTCGCAGTGTAGAGCGAATGAAGGGATGGGCAGTGAGACCTTGGTTAAAAAACGTGCCTTTTCCTGCTCGGGAGGCTGAGGCAGGAGGAGTGTGAGTTCAAAGCCAGCCTCAGCAACTAAGCGAGACCCTAAGGAACTCAGTGAGACCTTGACTCTAAATAAAATATAAAAAACAGGCTGGGGATGTGGCCAAGTGGTTAAGTGACCCTGGGTTTAGTCGCCCATACCTTTCCGTGGAACAAAGAAAAGAGGGTAGCAATAATTCTCTGCGTCAGTTCATCATGTCAGGCTGGGTGATTGAAGCCTGTGTAGCAGGCTGGGTAGGGCAGGGTGTGTGGCTGAGAACTTGAAGCCAGGGTGAGGTGACTCAGCGAGCCTCAAGGACCCCCAGGCCAACTCCAGTGATGCCCAGGACCATGGACCCCGATTGCCATCCCCATAATTCCTTCCATGTTCAGGACCCCCAATTTCCCAGCATGCTTCCGACTTTATCCAGCTGTGCCCAGGACACCCCACCCCGGCTCTGCTTGGCCAAGGTGTCGTCTGCTGGTGCTGTGGTTTTGCTCCTTCCAGCTTTGTTCTGTGGGTTGGGCTTGTCTTCTCAGAAAGGCTTTGGGCTCCCTCAGGGCAAACACACTTCTCCCGACCCTGACATTGAACTTTTCATGCACCACCCAAGCATGGCATCAAAGCTCGCTTGGAAGCCTCCCTCGCTCACCAGTGAATAGACTGGGGTTTATTAGGGGTTTGGCTGGCAGCAAGAGGAAGGAAGTCTCTGTATCCAGAAAATGAACCCAGGGTGCCAGGCACGGGCATGAGTTTTGTGTTCTCTGCCATAGTCCAAGATCATTATTCTGAACAAGTGGTAAGGTGGCCCACTCTTCAGGAGAAGATGGAATGTGCTAATGGGGATCTCCTCATTGTCACTGGGTCAAGGAGGAAGACGGGCCTCAGAGCATCTTTGTTTTGTCCAGAGCTTTGAGGACTCATGGTGTGCTTGGGGGCATTTTGCTTCATGGAGATAAAAGAGTACACTAGGAAACAGAGGTGTGCCTGTAGGCCACATGGCAAAGGCCTCCCCTGCCAGGTGTCTGAATGACAGTCTTCTTAATGGGCATTTCCCTCTCACCAAACAGGTGAGATGGTGCCAGGGGGCCTGTGTGTGCTCTAAGGACTTGGAGTGGGAAGTGCATCCCTTCATGGAGCAGAGCACTGCAGAGGGTGGGTACCCTGGGAGACTGCCAAGGAGGTGGTGGCAAAAACAGCAGGGCACCCAGGTAGAGATGGCACTGAGTCGGTGAGCCTGCTGACCTCTACTCACAGGGGCACTGACCTGTCCCTCAGAGGATCGTTTGTAAAGCAATTGTTAGTCTGGGGATTTTGCTTGTTTATTTAGTTTTCACTTTATTTTCTGTTGTTTGGAGAAACACATTTCTGGTTTGTGCTTTTCCATATCCTTCCTTTTAATCATTCAGTTCTTCTCTATGTTCCCAGTTGAAAACATTATCTTCCACAACACTTCCTTGTCAGATTTTGTGTTTATCACCTGCTTCTGCCAGGAGGGACCCAAAGTTCAGTGCTTCCTTGCCCCTTCATGCGAGACAATCCCCCTGTGAAGAGAGCAATGGATCCTGGTGACCCTCAACATTTCCCCCTGGACTTGTTCCTGACCAAACATCCAGCCATTCTGGATGCAAGGCTTCCTGATCCCTGATCTCCAACCCCACAGAACCACTTCTGTCTGCTCACCTCCTCTCTGAGCTCAACCCCAGAGCAGCTAACTACACCCCACTCAGCAGCCGTCACCCAACACCCTGGAAGAGTGTCCCCAGGGCCCAGCCAAAGCCTCTTCCTTTCACCTTTACATTGAGGTGTCCTCTGTAAAAGGAAAAGGAGAGGAGGTACGGCTTCATGATCAAACCACTTCTCTTTTGGGTTTTGACTAATTCTCCAGGTGCATCAAATTGTTTTGAATGTCTCACCATTTCACCAATCAGGCTGCCCTGGGGAAGGAAGGGTGGGATCTTTCTGGAGAGTTCTATTCAGAGGTGCACATGAGTCAGCAGGGAAGCCTGGGTAAAATGCAGATCCTGATTTAATACGTTTGGAGAGTTCTACCTGCTGCGGGTTCATAGACTCCACTTCGGCAAAGAAAATATTCCCAAGTCACCTAGGGTATCTAATACTTTGGTATTAAAAAAACAGAAGCATGAAAGCTGAGAGAGATTAACTTTCTCTAAGTCCTTTGCAATGTGAGAGAGAACTGAATTTGACACTACACGGTGTTCCCTCATTATAGAAGGTGCTCTGTGTGCTGAAGGCTGGTCACAGAGAGTCAGACAGGACCTGTTGATGCTCATAGCAAAGGAGATGATGGCAATATTGAGGACCAAGCCCATGGCAGAGGGACCCATGTGAACCTGAACTTGCACCAGGCAGGGGACCTAGGAGAGATGTACCTGAACCAAATCTAAAGGGCAAAGTCTTTAGCACTAAGAAGAAGGTGTGCCAGACCCTAACAGGTATTAGGAAGGCCAGGGACGCCCAGTGTGGCAGGGACAGGGGAAGAAGACTGGACTGGCCGAAGGGGGTCAATCCACGGAGGGAGGGCCTCCGTGTCATTCTGAGGGCAGGGGAAGCCCTAGGGACCCCCATGCCTTCTGCAGTTCGGGGGATCTTAGGGAAGAAGGACTTCTGAGTCAACCACACAGAGGATGACTGGAAGCTGGAGCTTGGGGGCAGAGACCAGCTGAAAAGAGTGACTATTTCCAACTCCACTTTTAAGTGCAATGCTTCCTGAGAAGTACCCAGGGCATTCAGTCCAAAACCAACGGAAAGTCCTGGATGGCAAAGGAATCTGATTCGCACTCAAATCTCACAAGACCCCACAGGCAAGGAGACAAAGTTGGCAGTCAGGTGTCCTGGGACAGGTGAGGCTCCTGCTAAGCCTTGTCAAGTGTTTGTCTCTGTCCCCTCTGTAAGTCCATCTCCTGCCACCTGGAGAAAATAGACCAGGCCCCAGGGGTCAGCTGGCTTCATCCTGCCCCTTCCGAAAGTCAGATTAATTATTGATTGAGAAAACGGAAGAGCTGGCTTAGGCTTTACTACATGAAAGGCACTGACTTCAAATCATAGGGTGATAAGCACAGTAAGGGCTCAGATTTGCTCAGGGAAACAGAGTTGTCAGGGTTTAGAAAGTGGAGCTGTGTCTGTCAGAGGGAGACTAGGAAGAGCTCCTTGCCTTTCCTGTGCCGTCCTATCAGTATTTGAGGTTCCACCAGCACAGAACCAATGTTTCATTTTAACAGATAATCCCCACTTAAAATGTAAATGCCTCCTGCTCTCATGGCGTGTTAAGCCAGGGGCCAGTAAAGCGTAGCACATAGACTAATCTAGTCAAGCCCCTGTTTTTGTTTAACTGTGAGCTTTAAAAAAAAAAAAAAAAAAAGTTTATATTTTAAATGATTTAAAAAATCAAAAGAATAATGCATGCACTTGAACTTGAATAATAAGAAATTCAAGTTTCAGTGCCCACAAGGTTTCCCTGGAGCATAGCCACACACATTCATTTCCAGATTGCTTATGGTGCCCTGAAATAGTGAAGCTGAGTCTCTGTGACAGACCTCGTGGCCCTCAAAGCCTAAATATTTACCCATGACCCTTTACAGGAAAAGTTTCCTGACCCCTGCATGAAGCTCTTACTGTCCCTTGATTGACACCTTAGCTGGAAGTACTTTACTGGATCATGTAGCACAACCCAGAAGCCTGTGACATCAAATGCACATATTTGGACAGAGACAATGGAGTACAGAAAACCAAAGCAAGGTTCACTGCACAGAGGACAGGAACGACCTGTGAGATAAGAATTTCTAGTCCATTCCCCAGATAAGAGGAAGTTAGGCTAAAGAGAGATTGAGTGACTGTCCCCAAATCGCAGGCTGTGAAACAACAAGGATGCAAGTCGAATTCCTCTCTGTCCTTTCCAGCGGGCCAGGAGTAGGACCGAAGGCAGGAAGGGGCTTTGGGACTTTCTTTTTTTTTTTTTTTTTCTTGTATAGAATTTTTTTTTTTTTTATTGTAAACAAATGGGACTTTCTAAGGGGGCACATTAGCAGCTTTGTGAAAGGCTGTGCCAGAAAACTGTTTCCAAGGGAAACAGGACCTGTGTGTCCTTAGGCAACTCACGGAAGCCCTGGTACTCTCCCTGTAAAGTGGCGCCTGCGAGGGGAGCCATGACAGGGCGGAGGGAGCAGCCACAGGAACCCGCCCGCTCTCTGCTCCCCGCAGGACGCACTTCCCTGATCAGGCTGGTCGAGCAGCTCATTCACAGGTAAACCCACACCTCCAGGCTGTCCGTCCCGGAACCCAGAGTTGCCTTGGTTATCTCCTGGGCCAGAGAAAACAGGGTGAGCATGAGACACAGAGATGCTGCCCCAAAGGGAGGCTCCTTACACCACAGTAGGAAATCTCTACCTTCCCTTCAAATAGAATTTAGCATGAAAAATCACCCCCTCCACCCTTCCACTCAGGCTTTATTTGAAGTTCATCTCCGGTGCTCAGTTCCTTCCTCCTGCACCCTCCCTCAGCCTCCCCGGTCCTCCCTCAGCCTCCCTGGTCCTCCCTCAACCTCCCTGGTTCTCCTCACGCCCCCTTTGATCCAAGGCCTCTCCCCTGGGTTCCCCTTGCCTCTGGTCAGAGACTTGCTAAAGCCATTTCTCTGGCTGAGCTTTGGTCTCCCCAACAGTGAATTAAGAATCATAATCCTTGGACAAACCATTTTGTGGGATTGTTAAAACCCAAAGAGGTTCTATTGTAGAAGGACTTTCCAAAATTTAAATAACTACACAAAGACTGCTAGGATGACAATGGGGACAATAGGTGCTGCCGTAGACATGGACACGCAGGGGCACACGCGTGTAAAAGCACAAAGCTGCACACGGCTGTGTGGCTGCAGCATCCTTCCTGGATTTTCCTGCTTGAGGTTGGGGCCAAAGGGAGGCAGCGGGGTCGGGTGCAGGCAGCACAGTCCTAGGGGTGGCAGGAGTGGGAAGCCAGGTCCTGGGCCCAACCGGGCTCTAGCGCACGCTGCAACCGTGGCAGAGTTATTCAGTCTGGTTTCAGCTTCCCTAACTGTAAACAGAAAAGCGTCCTCTTGTGGGGGTCAGAGGAGAGCCTGCTGGTGGAGCCGGGCAGAATTGCACGCACCCGCTGAGGGAACGGCAGCTCTTCTTTCAAGTCTCTTCTATTCCAATTTTAAAACTCACAACAGAGCACTTTGCCATGAGTCATGGGGGAGACTGAACTCCACAGGGTGACCCTGAGCTCCAGTTGGCTTAAAGCTGCCAGGGGAGCAGGCTGGCTCCTGGCGGAGGGCCTCAGGGGACACACTCCTGTGTGAGTGATGACCTGTTGTGACATCCCTGACATAGCTGATCATTAAGGTAAACAGATGCCTTGTACAGGCTGCTGATTTCCTCCTGGATGGCGTCGTAATGTGCTTAAAGACCTTCTGGATGTAAGTGTCCCGCTCCAGCCTGCTTCCCTGGCTCCCCTGTGCCTGGAGAGAAATGGGCCTTGGAGGATATCCGGACCCACTTTCAGCCCTGAGTAGGAGCAGGGTGTGGTCAGACTGCACAGACCCAAACTACTCAGTAATGATGATAATAATAATAATAATAATAACCTTTGTCTGAGCATTTACTATTTACCAGGCCCATCTCAGAACTTTCTATGCACCCTGCTTGTGTACTCTTTGCCACACCCTGAAAGCTACTACTTTCTCATTTTATAGATGAGGACACTGAGGTTAAGACTCTTGCCACACAGCTGATAATATCCAGGCTGGTCCCCTCTGTCTGCAGACATCAAGCTCCGGATCAGTCACCCACGATGCATCTCAAAGCAAACACAAGGTCTCGCCATCTTTAAGGCCTTAGGAAGGAAGCTTTTTTGAGGGAAATTCTGCACTTAGAATGCTTCTCTGTGTTATAAAGAGAGTGTGTAATTGAACAAGGCAGCCTGGAGATACCAGGGCTTTCAGTGTGGTGGGGACCTGCTTTCATCCAGGAGAGCAGGGCCGTCCATCTCTCAGCTTTCTTAGATGACCTCTTGGGGAACAAGCGGACAGGGTTTGCCCAAGAAAACACACGGATGCCGAGGGAAGGACCGTGGTGGAATCAGCTCCCCTGAGGACAACTGTATACGCTCTTCCTCTCTCTGTGCCACACGGTCAGCCGACTCCATCATCCACTGACAGCTTTTTAAAATATTTGCTGTCTCTACAAATGAACTAAACAGACGCTTCGCAAAAGAAGAAACACAAATGGCCAACAAACACATGAAAGAATGTCCAACATCCTCAGCAATGAGGGACATGCAAATCAACACTACACTGAGATTTCCTCTCCTATCAGTCAGAGTAATAGTCGTCAAGAAGCCAAACAATAATAAAAGCTGGAGAGGATGTGGAGGAAAAGGAACACTTTCACACTGTTGGTGGGGTTGAAAATTAGTACGACCACCATGGAAATCAGTATGGAGCTTCCTCAAAAGGCTAGGAATGGAACCACCCCATGACCCAGCTGTACCACTCGGTATTTACACTACAGAATTAAAGTCATCACACTCCGGTGATACAGGCATGCCCATGTTTACAGCAGCACCATCCACAATAGCCAAACTATGGAACCAGCCCAGGTTGGTTCTTTCAGTGGATGAATGGATAAAGAAAATGTGGCATATATACAAAATGGAGTTCTATTCAGTCATAAAGAAGAATGAAATTATGTCATTGCAGGAAAATAGATGGAACTTGAAAGCATGATGTTAAGCAAAATAAGCCAAACTCAGAAAGTCAAGGGCTATTATTTTTTCTCATGTTGGAAGCTAGAGAGAAAAAAAGAAAAAAAAAAGGTGGGGTGGGTAACTCGTGAAAATTGAAGAAAGACCAGTCGGGTGGAGGAACAGGACCAGGGGAGGGCAAGAGGGGACATACTGGGAAGCGATGGTGACCAAATTATATTGCTATGTCATGTGCTTGTAGGAATATGTAACTATGAATCCCACTGTTAGGCCTCATTATAATGCACCAATAAAACATGGAAAAATAAATATTTGCAGCCCCTAGGATGTCTCCCTGCAGGGAGCCAACAGAGGTTAGGGCTTCAGTGTGTTGGCCCTGACGTCAGAAATACCTGGGTTTGAATCCAGGTTCCACCAGACTTTGGCTTAGGGGTACTGGACAAGTCCCTCAGTCTCCAATGTGGCATCTGCAAAATGAGGCTAATAACATTGCATCCTGTGGGACCTTCAGGGGCAGAACTGTGCCTGGCATGTGGGAAAGAAAAATCTAAAGTGAGCAATGAAGGAAACGAAGGAGGAAGAGAATAAAGAGAAGCTACAAAGGTATATTGGGGAGCCGGGCCACCTCTCAACATGCATGCTGACTGTGCGACCCTGGGCAGGTCATCTGATGTCTCGGCTCCGTTGTCTCCATTGAGAAATGAGCCCCCTGCTCATCCATTCCTCAGTGGATGCCCTGTGGCTTGATCCACATGAAAGAGTCCCAGAAAGGAGTCTAAAGGACGGAGGCCTTCTCCCTGCTCTGCATTATCAAGTGACTGGCAGTCCCAGACAGCTGGCCAATGTCATCTGCAGACTAAATTTGGGCTGGTGGTGAGCATGATCCACATGGCTCTTAGTAGAAGGAGGGTCAGGATGGGGACTTAGGAATTGTCATCCTGGGAACCCAGAATTTGCATGTCATTTTTGAATGACACGTGACTGATGAGGAGGTGGAGCTCCAACTCCACCCCACACAGACAGAGGGGGAGCTGTGGTCCTAGCCCATCAGGAAGCCATCAGAGCCTGCCTTCCTTCAACTCAATCGCCTTCCCCCGGAGCCTGCAGCTGCCAGGCCATGGGGAGACCCTGGGCCCTGTGAGCTGCAGCGTTGGCTCAGGGCAGGCAGGTAAAGAGGTTATCCGACACAGGCCAGGGCAATCACCAGGCAAGCCCCGACAGGGAGAAAAGACACCAGGGGAGCCTAGCCCGTGCTTGCTGCCCAGGAGAGGCAACCAGCTTGAGAAAGACTCCTGGAGGAGCTGCGCGGAGCTGAGATCTAAAGGCAAATGCAACCTGCCCAGCACCCTGACAAGAAGGAGGACAAGAAGGACAAGAAGGAGGAGCTCCCGGGAGGGTATGTGCTCCGCTGCCACACCTCCTGGGAGCCTGTTGGCATCCACTCTGCTCAGCACCTCTTGCTTTATAATTAACAGGAGACCGAAGTCTTAGTTGCAGAAGTGAGTTTTAGAAAAGGTTGTTTGTTTCCCTGCCAGCATTCATGAGTGATTCAGTGAGGCTTCTGATATGGACAGTGGGTAAAGTAGACAGAACTTTCTAGAGAGAGGTTGTGAAGCAGTGTCTATAATAGAGTTCTCCCGGTCTAAAGGGACAAGGGAGGCCCAGTGGGGAGGATTCTGTATGCCACCTGTCAGTCTGTTCTGCTTTGCCACAACAGGATACCTGAGGCTGGATACATTATAAAGAAGAAAGATTTTTGTTGGCTTACAGTTCTGGAGACAGGAAAGTCCAAGAGCACTGTGCCAACATTGAATTGGGGTCTGGTGAGGTGTTCACACTGAAGAGAAGTGAGGAGTGTGTGTGCAAAAGAAGCGGAGGGGAACCTGAACTGTCTTATGACAACCCACGCTTGCAGTAACTAAGCCAACCCCGGGAGACCTAGCTCACTCCCTCCAGGCCTAACCCAGCCTCTCAAGAAAAACACTGATCCACTCTGAGGGTGATGCCCCCGTGACCTAATCACCTTCCGGTAAGCCCACCTCTTAAAGATCCCACCATCTCTCCAGACCATTACATTGGACTGTGCTTCCATCCCACAAATCTTGAGGGAGGAATAATATCCAGACCATGTCCCAACTTTCCATGGAGCCCAGTCAACCTCTATGCCTATAGCCTAGAGGCCTTCAGAACATCCACCTCTCTGGAACCTCAAAAAGCTAGTATATTCTGAGAATTCATTGCTGATAACATGGTTGGTGGAGTTTTAGAATCAGTTTTTAGAGTACAATGACACCTCACTGTCAACCACGGTTTAAGACGAGTTGGTTGTCTGATCCCTCTTGGCCTCCCAATAAGGCCTCTGTTGGAGGCCAGAGGCCAGGAGACCCTTTGCATCCATCCATCTCTGGCCTCAGCCTCTGCTTCCCTGGGTCACTACATCCAGCCTCCCACAGGCAGAACCAGTGAGGAGCAGGGGCCCTGCCCACCTGCTGGGAGTCCTCATTAATGACACCCTCACACGTATTGATCTTCCAGCTTCCTTGGGCCTCTTGGGAAAAGCAGCCCCTTCCCAGGCTGCAGACCAGGAAATCAATATTGACAGTAGGCCGTCCCCCTTCGCAGACTCCAGGACCCTATGCTTCTGGCTCTCAGCTCCAGGGATTATACACCCACATCACCAAGTGCCAAAGCACTCTGTGTGAGATGCCAAGACTCCTGCATGCCAACAGGGCCCTGCGACCAAGGGAAGAGGCCGCCTAGCTGCCCAGGCAGACCGCTTCAGGCAAGGGAAGGATGTTTTCCAAGTGAGATTTGCAAGCTCTGCATTCTGTAGAAAACTTCAAGGCAAGAAGTGGCATTGGGGTCACTACAGCTTCTTTTATGTAAACACTTTTTTAATTACAAAAAGTTTATGTTCATTTGAAAATGATAAATATTGTAGAATAATAATCACAATAAAAATTCCCCATGATCTAATAATGCAGCATTTTTAATATCGTAGTATAGTTTTTTCCCTTTATTCAGTCATTCGAACTTTGTGTCCTTTTTCCACTTAACTTTATGTCCTGTGTTTTTCCCACATAACAAAACCTCCCCACCTGTCCACTGCAGCATCGAGTTCCTCACAGAGGTGTGTACAACATGTGCGTCATGTCCTTGTGGTTAGGCCGGGCTGTGCCATTGGTCGCCAGAATGGTTCCAGGTTTCTTTACAATGCACTGGTGAATATTCTGCAAAAGTCTTTGAATTTTGGCTTATTTCTCAAGGTGCATGTATGGAGTGGAAGCCTCAGACATCTCCCCACCCCCAGCAGTGTGCAGGTGGTGCCTCTCCCAGGTCCCCACCCAAGGGTCACAGTGCATTCTGCTGACTCAGGATGTGTACCATATTTTTCAAAAGAGATGAAAATTTGGTTCCAACCTCAGAATGTTGTTCAGTGGAAAGGAAAGTCCTGCACTCTGGTACCACCTAGAGTCAAGGTCCTTTTTCTTGAAGTAAATAAATGAATTTTGAAAGTGTATACAACTGCTAGATTAAAGAGATTTACATAACTAGAGCATGAAAAATTATGCATACGCCATCTTTTCAAGAGAACTGAAAATATGTGCATAAAAACTATACTCTTCGATTGTAAATGCTATTCAAAGCCATAAAAGAAAGATTCTTAAGGAACAGCTGCTCCATCTTACACAGAAAATACATTTGTCCCAAGATAAGAAAATTGACTGGAAAATGCTTGTGTTTATTAGACATAAGTGGGAAGCATTTCTGTAAATTCAAGAGAGAGTAGCCTGGCTGGTGGGTGAGGGACGACCTCTTGGGAGGGTTCCTCAGATGGGCTGCTCTGCGCTGCCTGGTTTCTGTACATTTCCAGTACCCATCCTGCCAGACATGTTCTGTTGGACGGCTGAGAAATCTGCGAGCTGGGCACCTTCAGGGGTGACTGGTTGAACAGAAATTAGTGGGCGGAGGTGTGGTCTCTGAACACCACAGGGTTCACTTCAGCCTTGGTTGTTGATCCCACAGCCCACCAGAGGGCTTGGAGCAGAGACGTAAGGAAGGAGAGGATTGTTATGGGCTTTAAAGGGGTGGTTCCCGACACCACCTAGCTCAGAGACTTGTTGGGGAACCCAGGTGTTCACACTGGCATAAGAGAAGTACACAGAACAAAATGGTCTCCCGTCCCCACACATGGAAGGACAGAGGCTGCCGGAATTGGGGTGCAGAATCTCAGCTGCCTGAGCTGCGCTGGCTGGCAGAGCAAAATTTGCACCAGGGCCATGGGCAGACAGACCTGAGGGCCCTGGAGAACTGGTATGTAGAATGAACCCCAAACCCAGCCTAGCAGAATAGCAACAGCATCTTCAGTTCAGAAGGGCTGGAGTGAGCAGGGGAACCCACAAGAAAAGCAAAGAGAAAAACGTTCACCAGCACAAGAGGGTCAGGAATCTCCTGAACCCGGGAACTGGGTACAAGTGGCCTTCCTAATGCACTCTTGTCAATCATGCCTCAATATTTAGTGAAAACAAGCTGGGTTCTGGGAGTTGCTCCAGGAGAACTTAGGATTAGGGGTGGGGGTTGACAGTTGCAGAGGATCGCAGAAATAAATGAACAGTTGGAAACCAGAGTGGCAGACAGATGATGCTATGAAAGAGTGGGTGGAGCTATATGGCCCAGGCTGGCTCAGAGTTAGCATTCAATCGCATTCGTGTGATTACCTGGAAATCAGTGTGCCTGGGGCTCAGAGCACACCCAGCTGGGTATAAAACTCAAAAGAGGCTCCGCAAGGGAGTGTTTTTTAATCCTTCTTACCCCTTTGAGCCACAGAGTTTGTGTGGTCAGTCTGGAGAGAGACTCTCAGCCCCAGCATCCTTCTCTCCTCCGATCCCTAAAGAGGGCTTTTCCACCCCCACGTCAGGATGCACAGGGTGAAGCAGGCAGGCTCTGCAGTATTGCCTTCTCAATTTGAAGGCTTTGGAAGCAGGTTTTAGGAAATAACTTTGACAGGGTACTATTTAAAGCAATGCTTCTCCAATTATCTATTAGAAAAGGACCACAGTCTTTCACGTTCAGTCATGAACCAATACATTTTTCTAGAAGAAAAAAATGAAATGAGTAGCAAAGATATACAAGATATAAGCCTAATCTTTTATTGCTATTAAATTCCACAAATATAAAATTACTGTGGAATTGCTACTACAGCATCTAAATGCTGACTCTTGATTTCTGGACTCACACCATGGCAGAGTGGCAAGGGACAGGCAGGCCAGGGACCAGACCCATTGGTAAACCTCAGTGAGGAGCAGGGCTCAGGTCCACAGAGTGGGAGGTGCAGATCGTCTCCTCATTCAGTCTTCCCACACGCCACCTTTACATGTTGTTCTGACCTGGTGTCCAGGTCTGGGACACAATTGAATCCCTTCTGTTATCAGAAAACTAGAGAAAGCTTCATGGACAGGACAAAATTGGAGAACAAATTTCAGGTTATTTCCCATGACATTTATTGAGAATGTCTAGGGGGACTAAAAGGGTCCAAAATACTTGGGGATTTGTAAGATTGGAGCCATTTATAAAAGCAATCCTCAGACCTTCAAACTCAGGCTGGCATGTGTTTTGTGTGTGTGTGTGTGTGTGTGTGTGTGTGTGCACTAACACACACACACCATCCATAGCTTGAATCCCTCCCATTATAATGCCTGGCAGTGTGGCATTTGCTAGCTGGCCAGGGGCGAGACAGGTGATAGGTAGGCAAGGTGTCCCATTCATGTGGACAGCGGCCAGGACCCCTGCCTTAGCAGCCAGCCCGGTGTGTGTGTGTGTGGATGTGCACACATGCACAGGTGTGTGCTCTGATTTTCGTCCATCTGATCACACACTCATTTCAATAATCTTGAGTCCTAATTAGAGGCCACACAGTGCACAGAGCCATGTAAGCCCTGCTCCGGCGCAGGAATGGGACATCAACAAATGACTCTAGTTCTCAGGAGGGTGGGGGCTGGGTGGAGTGCGGCAGGCTCTTCACCAGAGTGACCCCAAGATGGCCTCCTTCACAAACTCACCTGTGAGATGCCAGAGGAGAGAAGGAGCAACCACAGGAAGGGCAGGGTCTGAGCGCCCGGGCAGGGAGGGGCTCAGCAGGACCCACGGGCTGGAGCCTTAACCAAGGATGTGGCACAAAGATGTTTATCCTTCCCTCCTTTTCTTTTGTAGTTAATTATCTCCTTTTAGTAGGAATTAAAAGGTAATAAAATGTTGTGAAAATAAAATATAGTAAATGGAAAAGGGTCAGTAATAAAGGAAGAGCAGGATTCCTTATATTTGTAATTGAGTTCAGAGAGTCTGCTTTGTTCCTTTTGAAATGGGTCCTGTGTGTAATTGTTTTTAATTGGAAAAGAGAAAGCCAAATAATTTAATGCTCAAAATGTATGTGCCTATTATGTGTCAGGCACAGGGCTAAGTGGTTTGCATTTATTATCTCATATAAACCCTGTAAACAACTCTGAAATAGGTGTTCCCGTGAATAAACCCAGAGAGAGAAGGAAATGACGTGCCCACGTACTGAACTGCAAGCGACAGAGCTGAATTCGCACCCAAGTCTGACTCCGAAGTCCCGGTTGCTGGGAGTTATACTCCACCTTTGGGGCAGCTAGTTAACATCCCCATTCTGCAGGTGAAGAAACTGAGGCTCAGCCAATTTAAGGAGCCCGTCCAGGGTCACTCAGCTGGCAAGGCAGGACCAGCAGCATAATTTGTGGGTCCTGGTACAAAATGGAAATGAGGTGCCTCTTGTTAAAGAACCTCCCCAGAACAGTAAACCAAGCCTGGGGACCTTCTGCCCACGAGCTGGCCGAGGAACCAGGAGTGGAGACCCAGCCTCCCTAACTCCTCAGCGTCTCCGGCCTCCCACCAGCCAAAGGTGCCACCACAGTCACAGATCTACAACAGGGGTGACCAGATGGGAAAAGAAAATCAATTCAGAAAAGCTAGACATGCTCTGCGGGGTTGGCTTGGGAGTCGGTCAGCTGCCTGTGGGACGCTCAGGAGGTCACTGACCCTCTCCTGGGTCCAGTTTCCTCTTCCACATGAAGGGATGACGTTCTTCTCTCACAGAGTCGTCAGACTGACCTCAGGACAGTCTGGGCTCTTCCAGGAGCTGGTCACCGGGAGGGCAGGCTCCGGCTTCCAGACTCCCTGTGATTCCTGAGAAGGACCAACAAACGTTTGGAAGCTGGATAAAAACAGCCACGCCCCTCACCCACGCCCTGCGTTCAGACCCTCAGCTGACGTTTCCCGTGGACCAGCGGGTGACTCTTCACGACAGCCCCGTGAGCGGCAGCTGTGACCTTTACCCCCTTTGCACATGAAGAAACTGAGGCACAAGAGGATAAGGAGTGGCTGCCTTGGTCCAGCAGCTGGAAGCAGAGGAGGCGGAGTCTGCACCCAGGAGTCTGCACGTCACCTGGGCCCTACCCAAAGTCGGGCGTGGGCCTCAGCACCGCATCCCCGGCCAACGCAGGCGACGACAGAGGGGGGCTTTCATCACTGCCGCCACTAAGGCCTCAGAAGAGCGTTGACAGCACACTGAAGAATCCGCCCTGGCCACCACTTGGTCCTTGTAATGGACCTCGGGGCCTTGCTGACCCCAGAGTGACTCTCCACTGAGCGTGAGCTGAGTGGTGACAGCGCTTCCCCCTTCAAAGACCAGCCAAGCAATCCGGAGCCCACAGCCCCCACCACGTCATCACCATCTCACCCCCTGGCCACCACTCGCCAGCCCAAGTCACCCCAGGGCCTGGTGCCCGATGACCAGAGACAGCCCCTGTGGCCTAGAGCCTCTGAAATCATTGGAACTAGCCAATCCCTGGCTGGTCTCTCCGCCTTCCCTGTTCCTTCCCATGGAAACCACAAGGAAGGCTTTTGCATTGCTGTCTCTTCCTGCCTCCTGACTGACACTGCGCTCCTCTGTGTGGCCACCCCATGGCACAGTGCGTCCCCTCCCCTGGGGATCCGTGAGTATAACCATCTCCTCAATGGCAGTTGTATCCTGATCTGTTGGCCTTATCCCACTTAGTCAAAATCATAATGAAACCTTTTTTAAAAACAAATATCCAGGTCACTTACTCCAGGAAACCCCCTGAGAGCCCTGGTCAACATAAATCATCCCTTCCTCTGCTCCCTGGAGTCTGTTCTTTGTTCTGGCAGCCTGAAATCTTGCCCTGTAACTGCCACCTCAGAGAGTGAACTTCAAGTTAGGGGCAACAACCTCTCTGCCTCCCATGACAGGCTCTGCTTGGCACATGGTAGGATGGTAGGTGGCCTCTGAAATAAAGATAAGAGCCATACAAGAATGGTGATATTCGTGGCGACAATAGCCATCTGTTCCACACGCTTTCTTTGCCTACCTTTTCTCCATTTCCCAGAGCAACTCTGCAAGGTAGACTTGGGTTAGCCCATTCTGCAGATAAGGGAAACAAACCTCAGAGAAGTCCAGTCATATATCCAAGACCACACAGCCAAGAAGCAGCAGAGCCATGAGTTCAAACCTGAATCTGTCTAGCTGCAGAGTTAACACTCTTGAAATAAACTGACTGAATTGAAGTTAGTATCCTTTTGTATGACCCCGTCAGAGTGACACCCTGTGCTGATGGATCAGGAGGTGGTAACTCAGCTGTTGAGTGACTCTCCCAAAGCATTCTGGATACTTTGTAGCCTCATTGAACACCTATGCGTGGCTGTTACTGGCCCTGAGAGGAAATCTAAACCTCTTACCCAGTATTTGCCCTCCAACCTCTGCTTATGTCTGCAGCCCATCTCGAGCTCACCACCCACCCAGCCTCGGATGGCCAGAGGAGACCATGGTACCCCTGAGCTAAGGGACCAGCTTCTCCTCATGGGAGGGTCTTGGTTCCCAACTCAAAGCCACCCATCCCTTAGAGAAAACCTTGGAAAGTGCCGGATGCTTGAGTCTGTGTGGCCCGATTACAATGTCAGTCCCCTGAACAGTCCCTGGGCAGGGGACACCTTTGCCATCCCACCCCCTGCCCAGCATCCGGGGATCCAGCCCCTTGCCTTGTATGGATCTCCTAGAAAACCTGAGGCTTCTTAAGCAACTGAAGGCAGAGGGTGGAAAGAGCTGGAGGCCCCTGGCCAGGTGCCCAGGCGAGCCGGAGGGTCCTGCCCCACGCCTCTGTGACGTGGCTCAGCGTGGAACTGGAAGAGCCGGCCTGAGTGTCTTGGATTACAAGAGCCCGGTGCTGTCAGAAGGCCCGATGAGTTTGTTTGCCTCTAGGCCTCTAATATGGAAGTTCCAAGTGGTTAATATTCTCCTGATAAGAAAACATATGTTCCCCGAATTTAGCAGGAGTTATAATAAAATCATCATGTTTCGAAATCCTTAATCCACAACGAAGGAGTTTAAATCCCGACGGCATTCCAATGTTAGCTTTTTCAGGAATACTTACAGGGTAATTTAGGCCTGATTATTAAAACAGCAGGCCGTCTGCTTCCTTTCTGTTCACTTAAGAAAAAAATTGAATCACGATTCATAAACTAGTCTCTAGGCTCTATAAATTGAAAAGATTTTCTCTCCAAGCAGGAGAGCTCAGAGGTGTTTGGGAAGCTTGTAAGTCAATAAGTGGGATGGTCCTTCATGGGAAGGTCTCTGGTTTGGGCCTTTGGTCTACATTGTCTCCTTTAAGACTCACTGCCCGCGGGGCTTGGTGGTACATGCCTGTAATCTCAGCAGCTCGGGAGGCTGAAGCAGGAGGATTGCAAGTTCAAGGCCAGCCTCAGCAACTGAGTGAGGACCTAAGCAACTTAAGACTCTGTCTCAAAATAAAATAAGAATTAAAGGGCTGGGGATGTGGATGTGGCTCAGTGGTTAAGCTCTCCTAGGTTCAATCCCAGGTACAAAACAAAACAAAACAAAACAAAACAAAAAAACCTCACCACCAGCCCAGGTGTAAAAATAACTGTCCCAGATCTACAGATGAGGCAGTGGAGGCTCTCAGATGGCAGTGGTCTTGCCAAGTCCACATGCTCATGTCTGGGGGAGATGAGATTCAAGTGCAAACCTCTCCAGTCTTCAGGGCCAAGCAAAGCCCCACCCCCACTAGCTGCCCTCAAGTTCAGGCAGTGCAGAGCCCAGCAGCCCTCCTGGACCTTTGCCAACATCGGGATTATCTCTTTTAAAAAATCAGCCTAAAATGAATGTTCAAAAATAAATCTGTAAAAATTAAAGTTGTTCTCAATTCTGACAAATCCTCTGGCTCCTGGAGGAACTTTTGTAAAAGAGCCGTGTGGCCTCGGGCAGGTCACGCCAGCTCCCAACCACAGTTCCATCATCTGTGCAATTAAGATAATGAGACCCCCCCTCGGACCCTGGGAGGGTTAAATGGAGGCTCTTCGTTCTCGTGCATGGCTCATCATTGTTAGTTCCTAAAATAAGTATTATTCAATAAGTGATCACTTAACACTAATGTGTCTATTGCACATGTCCCTTGTGCTTGGTGCTGAAAGGACTGCTTGTTCTGGGAGAAGGAGGGACAGATTTTACAGATGAGGAAACCGAGACTCCGGGAGGATAAATGATTAGCCCAAAGCCACACAGTGAGATTTAAACCCGGCTCTGCTGAATTTAAAAGTCACGCTGCTACTCCTCCCCGCCCCCCCGCACTACCTTACTCTCCAGGAAATCAGCAGGAACAGATATTTTATGACAAAGGCTGAATTGGATGGCTCACCCTTTTCTCTCTTAAGCCTCACCCCAACTCCTTCTGGAAGAGCGGAAGGTGTTTGGGCGAGCTTCCTACTCTCTCAAGGACACTGAGCTGAGAAAGTGCCACCCATTTCTGTTACTATAGAGCAGCAATTTGCCTGCTTCACATCACCCTCAAAAAAAGCCTCCTGAGGTCAACAAAGCCACAGGCAGTTGTGATGTTCTTTAGGCTCTTTTGTACCTGATTCTTCCCTCAGGGCTAGAGGGGTCCCTGCCTCCCAGGCAGGAGTGGTCAGAGGATGAAAACCGGCTTTGCTGATGTGGTTTACCTGCTGGTCAATTGCACTCCTCTGGAAGGAGCTTTCAGATGGGATTTCTCAGCAGTAACAACCACTTAAAGAGACGCTGCAGTGTCTTCAGAACAAATTTAAGTGCTTGAGAGTGTCTTGGGTCTCTCTCTGGGAAAGAGGCCTCTGGAGACGATGACCAAAGCAGGTGGTGTGAGGTGGCTTATCCACAAGTGGGGGACCCTGGAGAGCTGGTGCTGTGGGCTCACACCTAGCCCTCAGGCAGGAAACCGCATCTCTAAAGAAAGGGAGAGTTCCTCCTGGGAGAGAGGAGGGAGGGCTGGAGCACAGGCTTCCCCTTTGAGGTTGGTTTCTTGTTATTGGGAAGCAGATTCCTTCCTCATGGGTCTGGGACCCATTACCTTGCCAAAAACCAAGAGAACCAAACACGTTCTGTGGTGCTGTGAGGGTGGATGGTTCTGGAGGCAGGGGTACATGGAGCAGTTCCCAAGAAGCTGCAAACAGGCCCTGGATTTTGCTTGCAGCCCAAGAAGGGCTGTGGCTCAAGAAGGCTCAGAGTCTGGGGCTCCCTGAATCCACCTGGCAAATATTCCCTGCACTCTGATCTAGGCGTGGAAGACTCCAAACAAACCTCATCACCCCTGCTTTTAAAAGGTTCACGGTTCCTGAGGGAGGCGGCACCCAGAGGGATCATTTCAATAGGGCACCTTATAGGACTCACTCACACTCTCCACCACCAGAGAGCGAGCACAGATTCTGTGCCAGGCACCGTGGGGCGTCGTGGGGATTCAGAGTCACATGAAGCTGGGCGTCCAATGCTTCAGTGCAATGTGGAGGAGACTGTGGGGCACAGGGGGCACCTACCTAGGCTGGAGAAGTTCGTAAAGGCTGAGTGGAGAGGGCAAGAGGGAAGGTGATAGAAGGGAACTACTTGGAGAAGAAACAGCAAGATCACACCCACAGCGGCATGAGAGCTTTTGCTATGGTTTAGACATGCCGTGTCCCTGAAAGCTCCTGTATTAATGCAGGAGGATTCAGAGGTAAAAAGAATGGATTATGAGGGTTAGAATCTAATCGCTCCATCCTAGTTTGAATGGACCGGACGGTAACTGTAGGCAGGTGGGGTGTGGCTGGAAGAAGTGGGTCCCTGGGGGGCGTGCCCTGGAAGGGTGGGTGCGTCTTCCCTGCGGCCCCTTCCCCTTGCTTCTCTGCCCCCTGGCTTCTGTGAAGGGTGACATTCCTCCAGCACGCCCTTCTGCCATGACGTGCTGCCTCATCTTAGGCCTAGAGCAATGGAGTCGCCGAGTGGACTGAACCCCTGACACTACGAGCCAAAATAAACTTCTCCTCCCCTAAGTAGCTTCTGTCAGGTATTTAGGTCACAGTGACAAAAGACAGACTAACACAACTGAGACTCCATGCCCAGCCAGTGTGGTCTCCTTACAGTGCTGTGACTCAGATAAGAAGCCCATTGTTGGCTCCGGTGTGTGTCCTTGGGGTTGAACTTGGGCCTCGGGAGCATGGCTGCAGAGGCTCCTCATCTCATCCTCCAGAGGGTGGTAGGACTCAGCTCCAGGCCTCCATCAGGCCTGCTTCCTTCAGGTGCATTACTCTCACCATGCACCCTCTGATTACAGTTCCCTGGGGAGGCACCCCACAGCCAAGGCCATTCATGCCATGCCCTGAGAAACCCTGAAGGATCAGTGGAACACGGTAGGGTGCAGGCCCAGAAGCCACTGCCCCCTTCCTCACTGCGGCCCTACTATGTGCCAAGTGCACATTGTCACATTCTATCCTCACCCCATCCTGAGAGGTCGGCACTCTGGTCCTTATTCAACCGATGACATTCCTGGGATTTGGGGGCCTCCAGGGACCTGCCCAAGAACTTCCTGATATCACAGAGTCAAGCCAACTTCATGGCGGCCTCTGCTTCTAACATGCTTTCCTGAGACTTCCGGGCACAGGCCATTTAGGCCTCAGCTCAGGTGGGAGCTCCTGACCCACAGAAGCCCCCTCCACCTCCCACAGCACTGGCTCCCCTCTGACGGGACGCGACAGGCTTCCTCACCACCCGCCTCCTCCCCCAGCTCCTGACCCGTTCCCTGCCTTATCCTTGGTGCTCCAGAGCATGGCACACGGATACCCCAAGAAAATGGCTGCTGAGTGAATGAAGCCATAGGGTCGTTCCCTAAACCCAGCCTTATCACCTTGATGGTGGCCAGCATCCCACTGGGGACTGGTATAGATGCTGGTGGCTGCAGATCAGCCCAAAGTCCCAGCTTCTCATGTCAGCAAGACATTTCATAGATTTTCATTTCTACCCCAGCCAAAGGGTCCCGTCTAGTAAGGTTCTACGTGACCAACATTTGGGATTTGAGAATTAATAGCACCCCTTCCTCCACACTTCCCCTCACTCACTCACATGCGAGTGTGGCTGGGGACAGTTGCCCAACCCCTCAGACACGGGTCCTTGCAGAGTGTGGACGCTCGGGGTTGTCAGCAGACACGCAGTATCAGCCTCTGGGAGATGGCCTTGAACGGGCTCTGACTTTCCGTCGCCGCTGTCATGTATCACTCACTTGCCGTGTGGGCTCACACCCGTGTTTACTTGTGCTCCTTGCTCCGTTCTCGGGTGGCGCCATTTTGATTGTGATGTTTTCCTCTCTTCAATGCTTTATTGCCTCCCAATTATCTTTCCACTGAAAAGCAATGACGAGATCATGGGCCCTCCTTCAGCAAGCCACAGCCCCGAATGTTGGAGACTCCTTGCACCCTGCCTCATGATCTCCTTTCATCCTTGAGTGACCATGTCCTCTTTGACTTTGACACAAGACATATGTACTCTTCAAAATCACCATGTGAGGGAGAAATAGGGTGAGAGACACAGCACTCACAAATGTCACCAGTGACACGTAAAAAAGGGAGGATGAGAGAGCGTGAGCGCAGTTCTATACCATACCGCCTGAGTGTTGCACTTGACCTTGAACAGACCTGGTGTTTGTGGGAGGGAGTGGACCCGTCCACACCTGCGGTTGCAACCTCCTATCTGTTTCCAAGATCCCCCTTCCACCTCTTCACAAGGACACCCCAGCAGCACCCCTTCCCACATCCACTGCCACCACAAATGTCAGCTCTCTTCAAGGTCAGATGCCATCTCCAGAATAGCATGCATGTAGCAGTGAGCTGATGCTTTCTCTTTCCCCCTCTTTTATGCATCACAGATGATGTTTTTGAGCGTGATGGCGCCTTCTGTTTCTCCCACGACACAGGGTGAAGTAGGAAACAGGCGGGTGTTTGTGGGGTGCACATGTGTGTGTTGTACTCCTCGATGGCTCAGTTCAACTGGGTGCAATTTGCTATGTTCGTCCGATATTTCTCAGGGGGGCAGATGTCACGTCACCAAATGTGAAATTCCCATTATCTTCAAATGGTTCCTTAATATATTTGCTGAGACGAATCATTTATTGGAACAGATTCCATTTTCAAAACAAGAGTTTGGGCAAGAGCGGCCGCGCCTGATTCACTTGTCATCCTGCTTCTTGTTTATTCAGACTGGACCAAAAGGATTGAGTACCAGCCTGGCTCGGGGAGTGTGCCCTTGTTCCCCAGCATCCACCTGGAGACCTGCGACGGTGCCGTGTCCTCCCTCCAGGTCACCGCCGAGCTGCAGACCAATTACATTGGCAAGGGCTGTGACCGGGAGACCTATTCTGAGAAATCTCTTCAGAAACTGTGTGGTAAGTTTTCCCCATGGGAATATGTTAAATTGATTGCGTTTAAATGATAGATGCCAATAAAGGCCTAGATTATTACACTGCGTTTAAGTATGATTTACCAAATGCATAAATGCATTCTACTGTCATGTATCACTAATTAGAACAAATTAAAATAAAAATAAAACCTAGAAGAGACTCAGCCCGCCCCCACTGCATCCATGATTGTAGCTCGTGGATGGATGTTTGCTACCTCGGAGGATCAGAAGAAGTCGCTTCTGGCGGCAGACACAGCAGGTTCAGGCTCTGTTGCCAGTCGTGTGGCCTTGGACAAGTGGCAGAGCCTCTATTCGTCACTAGGAGAACAGATGAGATGGCACAATGTGTTTCAAAGCACCTGGCACAGCTTAAAGACACACAGGCTCTCTCTGTCCTGCTGGTTTACAGAGGGCCAATAGGAACCAGTGGAGTCAGGCACCTGGGCAGGTCTCCTCTCCACAGGGCCAGCTTTGTGACTTGCAAGGCCCAGTGTGAATGAAAACACAAGACCCTTGTTCAAAGATGATTGCAAATTTTAAACAGCAAAGCATTAGACCTGGTGCACACAGCTAAGCCAGGGAACCTGTACAAGGCTCAAATCAATCACCCACCAAGTTGGGCCCTGCCCAGCAGAGAGGACCTCTGGGGGAGCCTAGGAAGGCTCATGGAGATACCCACGTGTGGGGAAGAGAGGGCTTGCTGTCAGTGGGCTGATAGAAGAAGCCACAAGAAAGGAGGCAGGCCTGAAATGCAGAAGCCAAGTCAACTGGGTTGGGTACTATGAATGGGGGAAACCTCACTTTTAGCACCTACTGGGTGCACCCCGTGAGACTCTTTATGGTCATTTGCTGATTTTGTTTCCCATCTTCTCTGTGGGGAGGATGTCATTCACTCAGCTCTAGAGATGAAAATTTGGGGACCCAGAATGTGAAAATGACTTGTCAAGTTCACACAGGTAGCAAGGGCCACCATTTGAAGGTAGGTCTGTCTGAATGGTGGGGTCTTTAGCTCTGTATCCATGAAGGCCAACCTGGACCCTGGAGGGGACTGTAACTCTCCAGTGAGCCTGTGGGAGGAGAGGTTGGGGACAGTCCCATGTGCCTGGTAAGTCAGACTGTTGATGGGCTGGTGGGCCAGCTCACCCCTCCTCTCCCTGCAGTCCATTGCTTCTTTGTTCTTTCCAAGAATCTCCAGGGACTCACCTTGGACTCCTAACCATGCTGTGGGAGCTGGGGAAGGCTTGCTCCTACGTGGGGCCCATGTTAGGAGGGATAGCGCCTCTTCCAGAGGAAAGGGTGGCTCCTGAACCCTCCGTCTAGCCGCCACTCCCTGAGAGCCCCCACCACTATTTTGGGGCTCCTTTGACGTTGGTGTGCAGGAACACACACACACATCTTTACCCACAGTGCTCTTGCTCAAAGAACCAAGGGTAAATTTTAGAACAGAAATGCATCCTGCTTAGGTGTCACCATGTCCCTTCCTCATGTCACCAGGCTGGCAGGGAAGGCCTATGGGACAGTGCAGTGAGTTGGGGGAACGCTTCAACTCCAGTGTTCCAAACTGCTCTTGCAGGAAACTGCCTCCAGGCCTCTCCTTCCCTCTGCGTGTGCAGAAGCCACCTAAGTTGACGTCTTGCTTTAACAAACATCCCATTCACTCCCCGTGTACCTGGATTATAACTCAACTCGACCCGGAGCCTCTGTGGGTTGGAGTCATTTCCTTAACTCCTCCAGGTGAGGAGGAGATGATGGCATCTGTCTGTTAAGGATCAGGGGGCCCAAGGGCAGAGGCTTGTGATTTGATTTCGAACACTGCCAGCAAGACGGGAAATATGGAGGGCAAGAAGGAAGAGATTCAGAGCGACATTGTACGTGGTGGGTTAACGCAGCTCACTCCACTGGGCTGCCAGAGTCACCATGCAGAAGGGCAGGCCACCTGGGCCAAGAAGGCAGCTCCCTGCAAGCGCAGCTTCATCCGATGCTGGGAACTGCCCTTCGAATAGCAGAGGTCTGTTTTTCTCTGGTGACCTTACCTACCCCTGGCACTGCCCACCACACTTCTGGGAACACTGTCCCAGTAACCTTGGAGGCCAGACCAGTCCGGCCTCACATCAGAAGCCTGACTCTTGATTGCTCTGGGGAAGAGATCAGGGGAAAGGATCAAAAGCAAAGGCGTGAGACCCAGGCTCCAGGCTGTCTCTGAACTCCGAGGGGGATGCGGCTGGATCCCTCCCGAGACTGAGGCCAAACGGGCTCTGGGGTAAGCCGAGTTTTCAGTGGACAGGAGAAAGGCTTCTGCTGTGCTTCCCCACCAGAGAGCTGCCCGGACACTTTACGTCTGAGCATTCCTGCAGCTTTCATCCTAGAAACCTTTATTGACTTTGCAGGGAAACAGGGAGACCAATTAGGATGTTATTGCCATGGTCTAAGCAAGAGATAATGAGTTCTGAACCAGGGCAGAGGCAGGAGGGGTGAATCTAAGACAGATTTGGGAGGCAGACTCAGCAAGAGTCAATGATTGATCAGCTGCCAGGGCTGAGCAAGAAGGAACCTAAGCAGGCCCTGTGTGAGCCTCTACCGGGACTAGGGTGCCGCCCACCAGAGCTAGGGATCCAGGAGCAAGAGTAGATCCAGGGACAGTGATGACAGCCATCCGGGACGCTCAGGGGCGGTGCCTAACTCTAGCCTCCTCCACCCTACAGATCCATAATTGTAACCCAGGACATCATCCTGGTGTTCTCCTGTCTCCCACTTTGGTCCCTCTACCTTTTCAGCTCTTATCCCTAAGCCACCACTAGGACGCTCTCTCCCCTTCCCTTTAGGCGCTGGCCACCTGCCTCCATGCACCAGGGCTCCCTCCTGGGGTGCTTCCCTGGTGGCTGGAGTTCACAGCTTCCCGTGTGAGGCTGTGATTGTGCAGGGGCCTCGCCAGGTATGTTTCCCAACAGGGCCCTTGTGGAAGCCTGGTCATTGCCACTGCTTCCTCCTCCGGAAGCATGAGCTCCGTGCGGGGCAGTGAAAGGTTCCTGTGTAAGGGAAGCAGATGACAGCTGGCAATAGCCCTGCCGTCAGGAAGTACCTGAGCAGAGGCAGCAGCCCTTGAGGAGCACCGGATGGGAGGTATTAAGGGAGACACTTCCCTTCCATCTTGGACAAAAGCATTGGAGGGCCGGAAGCCATGTTCCCTACGTGAGCCAGACAGAGACTCCCAATGTCCCCACCGCCCTGCCTTTCGTAAAGCCAGGCTTCTGGAAGAAATTGGCCAACCACTTAAACTTTCAAATTCAGGGAATCAGGCGAGGGACCCCCTGCCTCAATACTAGACTTTCCAGAGGCGAACTTGAGTATGAACTTAAATATGAATTGAATGTAGAAGTCTTTAGCAAGACCTGTCCGATGAATTAAATTTGACATTAACAACAGCTCATGAAAAGGCCCACTTCAGTGACCCCACGTCACTACGTATTACAGAAAATAGAAAAGTACTTTGTGATGCTTATACCCTATGTAGTGCAGAGGTCAGGGGCTGTCCCTGGAGGGGATCGCAGGGCTCCTGGCAGCTGGCCAGTACCTACTGTACACAATGCCAAGGGCAGCTGTTTTGTTGACAAGTTGAGAACTCCCAGAACAGGTCCTGCAGAAAGAAAGGCCACAGAGTGGGAACATGTTATTTAAATCAATGCTGCATATGTTGGAACCCTGCAGGTGACTAAACCTTGTGTCAGTCTCAGGATTGGTACACTTTTGAGCCAGGAAATTTTTATGAAGCATTCATTCATTCATTCATTCATTCATTCATATATTTATTAATTCCACAAATATTTGTTATTTGTCTAAATGTTATGTAAATTCTTGAAATAATATAGATATTAATAAAACTACTTAAAAATTCAGTCTCCTGGGGAAGACAGACATGCTTAAAAAATTACAAGTCAGTGTTTTAGAAGTTATGAAAGTCTACGGTTTTCTATTATACCTTTCAGCTTCGCAGAAGTTGTTCTCATCAGGAAACAGCACTAGAAGCTTTAATATGCTCAGAATAGCTCAACTCCAAGAAGCCATCACAGGTTTCTCCAAGACAAGGACAACAGGGGACACCTATTGGGAATTAGATTAAATCACTAATCACACATCAGCAAAGAGCCACACACGCTGACTCTCAAATGATGGCAGTGAGCAGGGACCTCTTATTTCCTGGGGGTCATTTAAGCAGATACCATACCACATGCCCTCCCATGTTGGAGAAAGGTCTTTGCCTGCATTGACCTTGTCCAAGCTGGTCAGCAGCTAGGTAGGTGTCCCAGGCCCAGCCCCAGGAGTCTGACTGGTCACCCTTATCCCTGCCCAGCTGCCTTCACTTAAAAATCAAGATTTCTATTCCAAAGCCTGGAGGAACCCCTTTGTCTAGGATTCTAGAAGTAGAATGTGTCAGCTTTGCATTACTTTGTCAGATATTTTTATAATATTTTAAAAGAACAACTTAAAGGAGGAAAAATTTAATTTGGGCTCATGGTTCCAGAGGTTCAGTCCATGATGGACTGAGTCCACTGCTCTGGGCCCAAGATAAAGCGGCATATCATGGCAGAAGGGCGTGTGGAGGAAAGCTGCTCAGGACATGGTGTTACAGAGGAGATTTGCCCCTAGAATGTTAAGCAAGTCACATCAAGTATGGACAGAATTTTATTAGAAAATATAGAAAGGAAGGCATCCAGGACAGAAACTGGATGGATCACCTTAAGCAAGGTCCACATGGCCTTTACAAAGTTAGGATTTTTAAGACTAGGGTCTCTTTTTTCTTCTTTTGTTTCCCCTTGATGGTTTATTACTTTCGAATAGTTCTCAGCAAACTTTCTTTGTGAGGGTCCTGATGTAGTCCCAAGGGGTGATCAGGTGGTTGTGACATGGCTTTGGTGATAAGGGAGGGTCCTGGAGACATGGTATTGTGTGACATGATCTCAAAACAAGTTTCTTAAGAGAATGCAATTAACTGTGGTGGGGCCGGTCGTTGACAAATCAGGCCCCCACCCTCCAGGCTGTTTGATAAGGCTTCCTGCGATTTTAAGTAAGGATTCCCTTAAGGAACTGTAATTCTCTAATTAATTCTCTAATTCTTGGCTTGGGGAAGGTTAGGCATTTCACTGCTTGCTCCGGATGCCTGTTTGCCCAGTAAGATTCCCCATGGTTTGTGACTCATAGATTTTACTTAATGGTATCTTTTTATAAGTCAAAGTTTTTCACCTTTCTTTCCCCTGTCCACCTGCTCACCACTGACTAACCTACCTAACAGTGGTAACCAGGAAGCAGAGAGTGGGAGGGGACAGGGCACACTCCCAGTGACCCACCTCCTCCAGCCACACCCACCTGCCTATAGTGACCATCCAGTCAGTCCATTCAAAGTAGGATGGACAGGTCTCCTTATCCAATCACTTCAACTCTGAACATTCCTGCATTCACACAGGAACTTTGGGGACCCCTCATATCCAAACCATAACATAGAAGGATATCTAACTGTAGGACTCAACATGGTGTGAGTTCCTGGAAAGACATCAGGAAGAAGCCCTCCGTGTCTGTGCCTCCCGTACCCAGATAGGGAAATGGAATTGTAGCTGTTGATATCAATCTCTTACATGAATTATCAGCCGGGCAAGGACAGGTTATCCTGCAGTAATAAATGGCCTCACAATCTCACTGGCTTCTCCTTCCTATCACATGTCATTGGCCTGGCTGAGGCTCTGCTCCATGATAGTTCCCCACCAGGGACCCAGCTAATGAAACAGCCTTTATCTAGAACACTGTTCATCCCCGTGCAGATGTCTCTTGGGGCTTCTGCTCTGATATGACATAGGTCACCTGCACTCACATTTCAGTCTTATGACTGAGCTGAAGTCATGGGTCAGAAAAGCATGTTGCACATGGATGACTATAGTCCTCCCAGCCAGCCCTGGTGGCCCATCAGGCATTGTAGAGGACCTCCCTGGTTTCCTCTGAGATCCTCTTCCATTTCATTTCTCCTAGAAAGTAAAAGGCTTACTGGGTCCCTAATGGGAGAATCACTTGTCTGGCTCATGGCTGCACCTGACATAGCTTGAACATGACGTCAGCATTTATTGAAATGATACGGGGTCCACATTGTGTAGCTGCCATGCTCACATGTGTCTGCTCCACGCAGAGAATACTGCATAGAGTGGGTCCCGTTCCTCGTTTATAGTGGCTCCTCTCCCTGAAGTCCTCCCACTTCCATCTACCCTCTCCAAACTCCTGTGGTGGACCCAGAGGACTCTGTCCATCACCCTTGCAACAGGCCCACTTTGAATTGCTAAGAATGCTGCCCGGGTCACACCAAGGACACCCAGAGCAGAATGCAAACTAAATTCAGAAAGTGACCACCGCCCCCAGACCCCATGTGAATTCTTATGCCATTGTGTACCCCAAATCTGCCCCTTTCACCCTTGTCTGTATCCACTTGCTGGCTCAGAGTGGCTTCCCCAACCCTGACGAGGCCCAGGGAGCTGGCCTCAGACCTCACCTCGGTGTCGAAGCCCCCAGCACTCAAGCTGCAGCTGTTGAGCACCAGAGCAACAGGAACTCTCAGCTGCTGGTGGCTCCAGGAACTGTCATGGAGGATTCCAAAGGAGCTTCTTAAATGCACCCTGATGTTCAGATGATGTGTATCATCTCTGCAAGTGATGCATCTGTGATGTACCCTGTTACCCGGCTGCTGCTCTCCATGGGATCCTGTGGGGAGAAGAGACAGAAGAACTTGGGAGCAAGTAAATCTTTCTCAGTTTGTTTAAGTGCACCAAGAAATGAAATACAATCTGTTAAGTTTGTGGAAGTCTGTACCATCTGGTTCAATGCAGCTTCATGCTTTCCGGCAGCAACATCTGCAAGACAGGGAGGGTGGCCTGTCACTCCCCCTCCACAGGGAAGGTGGGGGTTCCACATCGATGGCCCTTCCAGGGTGCAAGTTGTCCTCAACGAGCCCCTCTGTGACATCAGCCCCCTGTGTGACTGGCAGGGTCCTGTGGCACTTGGTTATGCTATGCAGGCCAACCAGCCAGCCTCGGGACACTAACGTGTGGTAGAAAGACCCCTGCCTGTGTTTCTGAGGACTGCACCTGCCTCTAGCCAGCTGTGTCGCTGTGCAATCTTGGTTCAGTCATTTTTCCCTTCTTTGAGCCTCGGTTTCCATATCTGCAAAATAACCCAGGAAGTTACAAGATCTGCCCCAGGTTCACTGAGGTGGTGCGGTGGGGAGCCTGGGTTTGAGCTCCCCCTGATTGGCCCGCTCGCCAGGGCTGCAGTCCCGGGCTCACTCGGCCTGGGGTTTCTCACGGTAAACAGGACTCCTGGTAGTATTCGCAACAGACGAGTAACTAAGAAGGACCTTGTAAAGTGCCTAACTAATTCAGGGTGGGCACCATTCAGTGCCCATCAAAAAATTGCTAGGAAAATAATAATTTCATAACAGCAAAGCTATAAAAAGCAAAGTTCTGTAAATATCAGCTGCACGTATAGCATGTCACCATCTGGGGCTTGGGTTATTCCGTAACTTGTTGTGTCTCCCAAACTTTCATGTCATCCCAAACTAGCCCTGAATTTTCAACCGACCCCTTCCCTAGTCTAAGGCGTCAAGTGCAGTGTGAATTCTACAGGCACAGCAGAGTCCTTAGCCAAAAGAAGAAACTCACGGGGGGCAGTTTCAAGCCCTGCGAGCCCGCCTCCAGATCTCCTACATGGAGTCCTGGCTGCCGAGTAGATGGCAGAGCCAGCCTCCACAGGCACCAGGTGCACAGCTGCCCCACTGTGTTGGCATCATTGGCCTGAACCAGATGTCAGGAGCCCTGAGCAGTCAGCCTGCATCTCTGTGGCCACCCCAGACTTCAGGAACCAACAGGCACTCTGTGTGTTCCCCAGTCACTGACTCTTCATACTAGAAAATTCTGGTGTCAAACTGGAGTCAGGTCACCTGAGTATCAGGTGAATATCCAGAGCATCTCATGGGGGCCCTGGGTGGGAAGATGGACAGTCATGAACACCTCAGTTGCAGGACAGGCAAAACTCGTGGGAAATACCCACGTAGACAGGGCACCAACTCTGGCCACACGCCCCCTGCCCAGCACAAATCAAGAGGCCCGCATCTCCCACCTTCTCGGGCACGCAGTTCCAGAGGCCTCTCAGGATGGACCTCTCACAGTGCTACGCAGAGCCTCTGGGCTCCCAGGAGGCACATTTTTCACATAGCATAACCTTCCACTGCGAGTCAGTGGCTACTGGCCCAGACTCGAGGAGAGCTGGCTGTGCTGCACCTTTTAAAGAAGTGCTCTGGTTTCCAATATGGCACCTTCTGGAGGATTTTCAGGGCCATTTTCACTGTGAGAGATTTTGTGTGGTAGCTGACCTTGAAACTCACACTCTACATGAGACGAGGCTCTGCTATACAGAAGTCAAAACTCCGTGATGCTGACCACAGCTGGTGCGCACAGTCAGTCTCCATCAGAGTTCATGACTGACTGGTGTGTGTGGTGCCAGGTGGCAGCCCCCATGCATGCCTTAGACACCCCAGTTCTTATTAGCTGAGCACAGCAGAGAGTTCCCGGCCCTCCTCCTTCCCTGAGCAGCTGAGCCTGGCCTCTGTATGGACAGAAGGATGCAGAGCACTCCGCATCTGAGCCTTTCTGGAGGGTGAGTGGGGATCCTCCCAGCAGCACAGTCCAGCCCTCTCTGCCAGGCCTGCCAGGCCTCTTACTCAGCCCACTCTCCACCAGTTGACCTGTGCTTCTTTCTCCCTGAACATTCATCTGTCCACTGTTTCTCACTGGTCCATGTTATGTCCCCTGGTCTTAAGCTGGAATCCAATGGTAGCAGAAATAATAAGGTGCTGATGATAAAGTTGTAGCTAACACTCACCATGTGGTGAGCATGCTGCTCCGGGCTCCCATGCATTAACGCATCCAGTCCCCAAACACTGGGGAGAGGAAATACAGAGTCAGAGAGGTCAGGTGACTTGGTCCCCATCTCAAAGCTAGCACATTATGCTGCCAGGTGTCAGATCCATCCAAGCGCTGCTTCAGAGCTACTGTTCTCTGTCACTGCACTATTTGACCTCAACACGTGGTAATGAGAAAGCATGCTAAGGACCAAGGGGTTCACGCTGCTTCTCATGGGATCAGGACCTGGAGCTGCCCAAGTCACAGTGTGGGTCATGCTGGGTCGACATGTGGGCTCTGAGCTCCTGCAGGTCAGGGGCTGTGTCTGATTCACCTTCAGGACGCCAACACCTAACAGACTTGGCACTTGGTGAGTGCTCAATACACAGCCGATGGGTTAGTGGATGGGTAGAGGTGTGAATGAATCCATCCATCACATCCAACCCTGCCTTTCTCCAGGAACCCTCCCACGGTAAGGCCCCCGAGTTCTCCCAGCTCCCTCAACTCATCCTGTGGTCCCTTTTCCTTCGAGAATAGTGGGTTGCAACCCACCTGGCCACTGCCATCACTCATGTCTGATGCCAAAGTGACTGCTGCCTCTGCAGGGCTGGGGATGGCCTTGGACACTTCTCCCAGGTCACCTCTGCAGGGCTGGGGATGGCCTTGGACACTTCTCCCAGGTCACGGAGCTCAGGTCTAAGCACAGACCTGATCCAGGATCAGAAAACAGAAGGTGAAGAGGCCCAGCCCCTGAGGACTGACCCTCTGTGATTTCTGTCCCCCTGCCCTGTAGGAGCCTCCTCTGGCATCATTGACCTTCTGCCATCGCCCAGTGCAGCCACCAACTGGACTGCGGGACTACTGGTAGACAGCAGTGAGATGATCTTCAAGTTTGACGGCAGGCAAGGTGCCAAGGTCCCCGATGGGATCGTCCCCAAGAACCTGACGGACCAGTTCACCATCACCATGTGGATGAAGCACGGCCCCAGTCCAGGCCTGAGGGCTGAGAAGGAGACCATCCTCTGCAACTCGGATAAAACGGGTAAGTCCCCCTAGCCCAGTCGTTCTGCCCCAGGTGTCGGGGCACAGACAAGGTCATGGGAAAGGGAGAAAGGAGGCAGTGTGGGCGGGGCCCTGGGAATGCATTCTGGTCTCTGGTTTTCTGGTCTTGGGGTAAAGCAGGAGTAGAAAAGAGGAGAAGGTACAGGTGTAGACACAAGGGTGCAAAGCTGGAACCAGTGGTGTTCAAACTGGGTTCCTCAGAACTCCAGCATCCCCCGAGGTGCCTTAGGATGACTATCGATGAGGTGGGAGGAGGGATCCTCATCTTGACTTCAACAAAGAAGCTCCGCCTTTAATACATAGACTCCCAAAGGACTTCTTTGAAATAAAAGGGTCCTGCAATTTAAAAAGTAGTCATTTGAAAATGACTGGCACAGGTAATCATGGTAGCTCACACTTCCTAGGCATTTCAGCAAGTTACACCTGGGCAAGGCAGTTCACAGGTTGGTGGTTAAAATTACTCCACCTCTTAGTAGCTATGTGATCCCAGGCAAGCTGTTAGGCCTCTCTGTGCCTCACTTTCCCAGTCTATAAAATGGGCATTACAGTATTATAATGGGTTTGCATGAGGATTAAGTGACTGAATACACATGAAATCCTTAGAACAGTGCCTGGCACATAGAACATGTGACTGGCATTGTCTCTTACTATATAAAGTTTCTGATTCCTTTTCCAACATTTTATAATAGTATCGTTGCTTCTAATCTTAATGGTAAGTACACATCCCTGAGAAGTTCAGCAACTTGTCCTGAATCAGTGCTGGAATGACAGCTCAGAACCAATCAAAGCCAAACCCCACACATGCACAAGTATACTGAGATCTTATGCAAAATATATAACTCTGTCTTGAATTATACTTACCATTTTCCATTCAAATACAATGTTTGTTAAAATGCCCAAGTAAGTAAACACCATGGCAGACATAATACTAAGGAGATGACATAGGAAAAAGGCCAGCAGCTCAGCTCTACTGTCGGACAGCTCAAGTTCACCCCTTCAGGTACAACCTCAAGGAGTTGCCCATCTCTCTAAGCCTCAATGTTTTCGTCAACTTTTGAGTCACTGTGACCAAAATACCTGACAAGGACAACTTAGAGAAGGAGTTTATTTTGGTTCACAGATTTAGAGATTCAGTCCATGGTTGGCTGACTCTAGCTCTGGGTCAGAGGTGAGACAGAACATCATGGGAAAAGGGTGTGGAGGAGGAAAGCAGCTTGACCACACCCTGTCTGCCTACAGTTACCACCCAGTTAATCCATACCAGTGGATTAATCCACCGATTATGTATACCTCTCATAATCTGATCATTTCACCCCTGAAAATTCTTGCATTGACTCACACATGAGTTTTGGGGGACACTTTATATCTAACCATAACACTGTCTCCCCATATGTAAAATGGGGACAATAAACATAAAGTAAAGAATGAAATCACCTTGCCGCACCAGATATATAATTAATACCCTATTAGTTTACCTGGTGTTGCTAATGAGTGTTACTATCGTTATTATTACTGCTTCTGGATTTATTCCACTTTATGCTGCTACAAGAACCTCCACCCTCCCTGTTTCAATTGGTCTTTACAGCAAAGTTAAGGCATTTTCTGGATGTGGAAACTGAGAGTGAGTTACGTGGATTTCCCCTCATCACCAAACAAGGAGGGGTCAGTGCCCTCAGGAAACATCAGGTTTCCTCTGGGACTTGCATGCAGAAAGGATTCCATGGACCTGCACTGAGATCTGGGACCAGGTTTAGGACCTGGTGATGTACTGCCATCTTGGTCCTGGATCTCAAACCACTATGAAGCAGCAGCTTAGGATCATGCAGACAGACAAGGAGCAGCTGAGCTATGGTCAGCGGCCACCATCTCAGGGCTTTCTGAGATGTATCAGGTACCCCTGGGTGGCAGAGGAGACGGTGTAATTAGTATTGCTTACGGAAGGAGCAACTGGAATCTGGAAAGTTGAGTGACGGGCCCTGGATGAACAGCCAGTTACCAAAACAGCAGGCTTGGACTCAGGAACTCTTAGCTCATGTCCAAGGCCAGACAATTTCACCTCAGGTTCCCTTTAGAATAAGTTACTGCACTTGCAAAAATATGTAGTTGCCAGGACCCTATCCTCTGCCCATTCATCAGAAACTCAGGGGACACTCTTGGGCAGCCAAGGCTGAAACTCTGCATTATTAGACAATGACGCCTCAGGTCATCAGAGCAGAACAGGAGAGTCAGCACCTGAGATCGCCAAGACCAGGTGCTTTGCAACTTTAGCCTAGAAGAAAACACTTTACAAAGCTCAAGACAGGGCACAGAGAAGATGGAAAGATGTTTCCTTAACTTCTCTGACTTTAAAAAGAAATTCTACAGATATATCTTTATCGTGAATAAAAATTAAAATCATTGTACTAAATTAAAGCCTGATTAGGGCTTTTGCATATCAGACATTTTCCCAGCTGTAAATATTTATGGTAGAAACATGGAAAACACAGAAAAGTATGAAAATATACAAACCACAAAATCCCAATACTAGGGGAGATAGTATCACTAAGTATAACACTAAGTATATTTCATTAAAACCTTCTTTTTATTTCTTTATACATGTCCAATGTCCTTACTTTTTTAATCTATATTTATACTACATGTGATACTATTATCTGTTTCCTTTATGTAACTCTAGCCAGATCTTTCCTCTATGTGATAAAATAGTCTTTAAAGAATAAATTGTATGGCAGTTTAAGACTCTGTCATGTGGATTTATAATGCTTCATTTTTTCTGGCTCCCTTTTGTTGGGTATTTAGATTTTTCCTTTTAAATGCAAATAAAACAATCCTGGAGAGAGCATTCTACTATATAACTTTTGGACATTTCTGATTATTTCCTGACCAGACATTGAATTACTAAATCAAAGGATATAAATATTAAGAAAGCTATTAATGTAAATTGTTGAATTGCCCTTCATGAAAATTGCATTAATTTCTGTATGGTACAATAAGTAAAACTTATTAATGCTGGCCCACTGTGAAGTAATTTATAAATAGTTGGATAACAGAATTGACTAGTCAGCAAAGGCTAATTGCAAAAAAGTGTTTGTGGGCTTCACTCTTATCGCTACCAACAAACAGGATCCCTAGTGACCGGCTCTCTCTCATCGGTTTTCCCTGGTGCTGTTGTCCAGTGACAGGAGGACCTGGGGGCAGGGAAGCTCTGCTTTGCACAGACATTCTGAGACCATGGATTCCTGCACCGTTTGGTGCTGCGAATCTCAGCCACAGGTCAGAGAGCTAGAATAGAGTTCAGGGCAAAAGGGTTTTATTGACCAGTTCAGCAGATCACCCTCCACCTGCCAGAACTTGGTCCCATTGCCCCACCTGACCATGAGGAGGCTGTGACATGTGTCTAGGAGCAAAGGGAGCAGGGCCAGGTGGACACACAGCATGTCTGTGGCGTGGGGCCCTGTGCCTGCTCCAACCCGATCTGGCTTGGCCCTTCCTGTGTGAGCGGCGCTCTTTCCATGCCCCTCTTGACCTCAGCTCTGGCCCTCTCTCCGCAACCTCCTCCCACCCACACCCCTGCCCCTGCTGCTGGGACCCCTCCTCCTGGCCAGCAGTGCTCTGGCTCTGTCTGAGGTCTGCAGAAAACAATGAATGAACAGTGGCCACATGCAGGGCAAGCCACTTCCCTCCAGGGCTTTCCCAAGAGAGGGCCAACCTGAGCCAGCAATCCTCAGGTGAGAGTGGCAGAGGTGTCAACCTGGTGGAGGGCGGGGATGGTCCCCACTGCCTACTGGGAAAGGGAGGGCTGTGCCCAGGCCCCCAGAGTGACCAGAAAACCTCTCAGAAAGGGTGAGGTTTTCTGCTGGAGAAGGTGCGAACCTCCCTTCCGGCCTCCTGTTGACTGAGCTCAGACTCTGTTTGGAGCCTGAGGCAGAGGGAGGGAGAGCCCTCCTGGGCTAGGAGCGCCCTGGCTGAGAGAAGTCTGTTCTTTCGTTCTTCCTGACCCACCACCTCCTGGCTCCCAAACTCTTCTGACTCCAAATAAAGCTAATGAAGGCAGACTTTCTATCTTCCTGCACTTTCCTAACAGTTATTAACAGAAACTACAGAAAAGTCAGTGATACAGTCCCCAGGGGGACAGGAATGTTTGAAGATGCCCACAGCTGGCCAGGGTGTTTGGGCAATCCAGAGGCTCAGAGGGTGACCCAGGCCTGGCCTGGCAGCACTGCCTCGCTTGGTGACTGACCATCCTCTTTCCTGTTGTCCTGGGTCGCCTTCTGGAGAACAGCAATCCTCGTGTCCCACCCGGCTTTGCCACGTGGTCTCTGTGATAATGAAGTCATCGAGCGTCTGTTCCAGGCAGATGCTTTACACCCATTTCCTCATTGTGTCAATCAAGATGCTTTCAGTTCCAAGGAGTGGGAAGTCCCCAGGAAACTGATATCAGAGGTCTGAAAAAAGCAAATGAATACAGGGAACGGGAGGGTCTTGTAACTGAAAACGTCCTGAGCAGGGCCACTTCATAAAGTCACCCTAAAGGTAAAGTGGGATTGAGGTCTCAGATCTGTGCCCACGCATGTATGGATCCCACGTACGCAGGCGTGGCTGCCCCCCCCACCCCCAGCTGGGCATGGCCACTCCAGAGGGAAAGGACAAGCCTCTTCTACTCAGGTTCTACAGAGCTGCTCAGGAAAACACTTACCCTGGCCTGGGCCCAGCTCTCCCTTGAAGGTCCCCAGCAGAAGCTCTGTGGCCAGGAGAACAGCCCCCTGACTGAACTTGGGCATACCTCCTGAGCTCCAGTGCCACAGAGGGGTTTTGCAAGTAACTGTCAGAATGGAAGCAGCCAGGACTCATCCCTAGGACTAGGTGGGTGTCTATTCCTCCCACACAAACTTCAGAGACGAGGTGTGCACAGGAGGTGCAAAGTCAGTCCTATTCTTAGGCTACGTTAGGATAGTTAGCTTCCCCAGTGAAGGTGACTGAGGTTCTGAGAAGCTCTGTCTAGGGCCATGCTCTTTCCACAACACATGGCCACCTGCTCATTCACCCTCATCTACGGAACATGCACCTTCTGCTAGATTTCTCATGTACTACAACACAGGCAAATGTGAGTTCTCCGAGCACCTGTCCAAGGATAGCCCCCTTCTGACAACTGGTGGGATCTTGTGGCCATGGGCATCCTGGCTGGACTTGACATGAGATTTCCTAAGCAGGAAAGGAAGTTTTTATATCAGAGGCAGCAGAGTTCCCATGGATTGATCGCTGAGTATGGGGATGGGGGTTCACTGCTTTGAAGAGGCACAGAATCTCGTGTAATGTGGAAAATCAATTTGTCCCCTCCTCCTAGCAGCAAAAGGCCAGGTAGCTCCTCTTAACAGATTAAAGCGACAGAGGAGACATGCTCTGTGGTCATTGTGTCAAGTCTGATGAAATAAACTCCAGGAGAAACCAACTATTCTAAGGAGTCCCGAGCAGCTGACATGATTGGCAGGAGTTCCCTTAACCCTCTGGGAAGTGTTTGTCACCAAAGAGAGAGAGAGAGAGAGAGAGAGAGAGAGAGAGAGAGAGAGTCAACCTAAGGAATTTTTACCCTGGGTCTCATGCAATACTGAGCATAAGTTAGGCCAGAGTTTAAAGCCCGGATGGCTTCCCAGCAGGGTTTCAAGGTGGACTCTCCCGAGTCTTCCTCCCCGAGGTTGTCAGTGTCACCCTGTATGTTCCAGAATATTCACCGGAAGCAGTTGGAAGCAAGTGCCTGTTTCCTGGGTTTGTGGGCCGCGCTGAGTGAGGTGGCAGGCAGACTCCTCCTTCCCTCACTCACTGCTTCTGCTTTTCAGAGATGAACCGGCATCACTACGCGCTGTACGTGCACAACTGCCGCCTGGTCTTCCTCCTGCGCAAGGACTTCGACCAGGCGGACACCTTCCGCCCCGCCGAGTTCCACTGGAAGCTGGACCAGGTCAGGCGCTGGCGGCCCCCTGCCTGGGCGGGGCTGGGGGTGGCAGGGGTGGGCGCCCCAGGTGCTGGTGGCTCGCTGGGTTCGGGGAAAATCCGCTCAGGGAGGCACACGGCATCTCAGAGTCGGGCTGGAAACTGCCCCCTGAAGCCAGTCACCGGGGAGGGTGGCGACTCCCAGCTAAGCTGCGGCGTTTGCTGTGCGCTGAGGTCAGGGAGTTGGCTTCCCCCGATCCCCGGGCCAGCTTGTGATCTTGGTTAGCACGTCTTTGTATCACAAATGCGCCACGACATTTGGTGCTCTGCCACTGCTTTGCTGGACGATGCTCCTTGCTTTTGGTGACAGGAGGTTGAGAACAGGGGCCTGAGGACTTTGAAGTGAACAGTGACACAGAGCACCCTGAGCAGTGTGTGGTCTTTTCTGAAATGGAAAATCTGACTCCCTCCAGGGCCTCCAGACTTTTGATCACGAGGGCCACGGTGTCACCCTTGTCAATGACAGATCAAGTATCTGGTTTGAATCCAGAGATTTGAAGTACGTGTCCAAGGGCTGGGCAGCAAGCCCAGAGTTAGCCTTTGCTGAGATTCGGACAGGGCAGGGGGTGCATCATTTAAAACAGTTTTAAATTATTGAGGGGGATAATGCCAGTAGCCAGCAATGGGGAGTGTAGAATGGGTGATGCTTAAGGAAGCAGATGGAATGATGCTCATTTTATGACCCTTACTTCCTGGGGCCTCGGCTTCTTGTTTTTCTTTTATTCTACCCTCCAACATCCTGAGTTGGGTGCTTCTGGGACCCTCAGTCTTTTTTTCTTCCTCCAAAGTCTATTGTGTGTACTACCCATGTTATCTTGTCTAGGGTGGAATGTTTCAGTAGCCTGTCCCTCCTCTTTCCTTGTTGCTACATCTCCACCCCATCCTCTTCCTAAATCCCTAGACCCCCATTGGGACTGATCTCTGAGAGAACTAATCCACCCTGAGATGTGAGTGATTGCTCTCCCCTTTCATCCCCCCAGAAGGATACATATACACTCTTTAAAATAAAGGTTCATTAAGCCTGGGGAATCCCCACTGGTGGGACTGCAGACAGTGAGACAAGATCAAGGGTGCCACACTTGGGAGAAAGAAATGTGGATGAGTCCAGTGGCCAATGCCTGACCCTCTCCCAGTAATTCCCATCCTGCTAGATTCTGGGGTTCCGGGAAGATGGCGTCTGGATGTGTCTGTGTTCCTCTGTGTTTGGAATTCTGGGTCTTGCAGGAATGGTAGATCTTGACATGGTTGACATGATTTCTTAGCAACCTCTCAGCTGTGTCCTAAAGTGCCAGATGGCTTTTATGGGATGTTTTAACATATATAATACAAATTGAAGTGAATTAAAATAAATTCCATATTGCGAGGGGTCTTTTAATAAGCACACTGCCATACTGGTGGAGATAATCATAGATACCCCGTGGCATTTTCTGAAATGGGCTTGAGAGGAACGGATATAGACAGAGTCGCGGGGTTTGAAATTAAAAATAGGCAAGGAGGGAATTCTGGTTGTACAGATAAATATATAGTGAATCTAGAGATTCTGAGAGCTGTTCCTAAAGGCTCCTTCCACACCACCCTGGTCTCTTTGACACCCTTGGAGGGGCCACTTTAAGCTCTGCTACAGGCCTTCCTGTGTGCACTGCCAGCCAGGAGACCCACAGTCAGTGACCCCAGGCCACCCCACAAACCATGGTTGGCCCCTTCCCTTCCTTGTGTCACACTGCTTCTTTGGTGAGTGGGCTAATTTAAAATTCAAAGCACGTTAAGTTCTAAAATGTTTTAGAGTTATGGATCAGAATTATCACTGAAATGCACGATGTTTGTAGTTTCGGTGAAACCCTGTAAAATTGTCAAATCTTTGCTTTGCTCATGTTCCGTCTTCCTCCTTGACTTAGATTGCGCAGACTGCTGCCGTAACAAAATACCCCAGGCTGGATTTTTTTCAACAGTGAGAATTAATTTTGAGACAGTGACAGAGACTGTGAAGTTCAATACCAAGATATTGCCAACTCAGCCTGGCTTGCAGGGGACACCTTCATACCATGTTCTCACATGGCAGAGAGAGGGAGAGAGAGAGAGAGAGAGAGAGAGAGAGAGAGAGAGAGAGAGAGAGAGAGAGAGAGAGAGAGTGTTCTAGTAGCTGAGGTTAGAAACCAGCTGTATCAAATTACGGTCCCTCCCATTTGGCCTCATTTAACCTCAACTGCCTCCTAAATGCCCTATATCCAAAAATATTGGGTTTAGTGTTTCAAAATGTGAATTTGGAATGGGTACAATTCAGTTCCCAGTATTTCCATAATAAAGAAATTAATATTCAAAAAATTGTTTTAATTTATGTTATTTGTTCTTTTTATTTATAAATGACAGGAGAGTTCATTTTGACATATTTATACAACCATGGAATATGTCTTATTCTAATTAGGATCCCAGTCTTGTGGATGCACATGATGGTGAGATTCCCTGTGGTCTATTCATATATGTACATAGGAAAGTCATGTCAGATTCATTCCACTGTCTTTCCTAGACCCGAAACCTTGCACCTCATAGGAGAAAACGTAGGCCCGACACTCCATCACGTCAGCTTAGGAACTGACTTCCTCAATAAGACTCTAAAGTGCAAGAACTAATATTCAGAAATTTTAGAGGCTGCCTATTGATCAGACGCCCAGCTCACCTGGACAGTGGTCTTCCCTCTGAAGGAAGACACAGCGAAGAGGGGCTTACAAGCCAGTGTGGTCATAACCAGCCCCCAGGTCCATCTTTCTCCTTCCTTAACTCCCTGCATTAGGGGATAGATAGATATGAGTGGTGGGAACACACAGTTAAGAGAATAATTCTATAAAATGGGTCCACTGTGCTGACCCCACATGCTTTCTTTCCTAAGAAAGCAATTTACCTGCAGCCCTGCCTGGCTATGTCTCATTCCTCAGGAAACTACTTGTAATCTGCAAGGAAATACAGGCCTGAAATAATGTCAATTAAGAGGAACCCAGGTGGGCTGGGGAGACAGCTCAGTTGGTAGAGTGCTTGCCTTGCATGCACAAGGCCCTGGGTTCAATCCCCAGCACCGCAAAAAAAAAAAAAAAAAAAAAAAAAGAGGAACCCAGGTTACTTTGAAGGGAGAGATTTTTTGTGATCCTTTTCACAGACCAGATTCCAGAAGATGAGGGTAATTCCTCCTAACCATAAAACCTGTAAGAATGTATGGTTAAGAATCCAGTTAGAATCAGCATGAGCCCAGGGGACCTAGAGTTGTCACGGCAGTGAGGACTTGAAAGTCTGATGTCACCCTCTGTTGGTCAAAAGTCAAGAGGTGAACCTGGACAAGACTTTCTGGAAACTTCTCCAGAATCCCCAATAGAACTGGAGTGTAGGAGAGGCACATGGTTCCTCTCCTCTCTGAGAGGGTGCTCCCTCCCTTGAGAGTGTCCCCTTTCCCTTTTCCTATTCCTTCAATACACTCATGCCTGCTTCTCTGGGCAACAGGTCTAAAATCTTTCTGATCTGATCACAAGAATTGGGGCTTGAAAGGGGGTCTTTATGCTGCCTCAGTTTCCTGGAGGCCCCTGCTCTGTAACACCTGTATCGTATCATCAGAACCTTACTGAAAGTTTCTTGGGTATAAATCACTCAATGCCCAGAACATGCATACCTGAGAAAGCCTCTGTCCCCAAGAAACCATCCTGGGGCCCCCCTGGGAGGCTCCCTCTCCCCTCTGCTCATCAGACTGCAGAATGCCAGTGGGATTCCTGCCGCTCGGCACTTACCCATTCACCCCGCCCGCTGAGCTCCTGGGCAGGACTGCCTCAGCAGCCTCGGTCCCTGAGTGCATGTCACAGCCCTGAGCTCAGTGTTGGTGCCCAGCAGATGTTTGCATATCACTGAGTGGGTGCTGAGATCCAAAGAAGGGAGAGAGGAAGTGAGGCGGGAGGAAGAAGGAAGAGAGGGAAGGAAGAGAAAAAGTATCCAGAGACATATTCAAAACCTCCTGGTGATTAATTGATCTTTTGATTCAATTGATGGAGCATTTTAAAGTTCTAAAATTCTGTCATTTTTCGCTCTCTGGATCTCTAATGTTGTTTATCTTTGATCTTGATATCTTATTTCAAAGATTCAGCAGGGTTTGCTGGCAGCGGGTCTCTAAAGGACTCAAGCTGGCCTAATATCATGTATGTGTTTAAACTGCTGGTCTACCTTGGGAGTTCCAGAGACATTGTACCTGTTCTAATGGAACTCATTTATTTCTTTACTGATCAGTAAAGAAACTTATAAACTATGAGCCCATTTGTGTGCTGGGAACTCAGGATTAGCAGATAAAATAGGAGCATGTGCTTTCTAGAAGTTTCCATGATCGTGGATCAAACAAATATATGAACAGAGAGTTGACAGTCTCATGCAATAGGCAGGGGCAGAGGGCAGGGAGACAGATGTTGGAGTCCGTGCAGCCGCACTGATGTGGATCTGGGATAAGAGCCGGAGAAAGCCTCCGGGGGGACAGCTTGACATAGTGGAGGGCTCCATGGTGCAGGGCTAGGTGGCCAAGATGGCAGACAGTGGGCAGAGGGCCCTTGTCAGGCAGGCATAGCTGCCGGGCAGAAGGGAAAACTTTGGCTGAAGTCAGAACCCAAGTGTGAAGGAGCACGTGAGAATTAAGCCCCCAGTGGCTTTTTATATCATGTTACTGAGTTGTTTTTTTTTTTTTAATCCACCAAGAAATGGGCCGTAATCCAAGCATCTGTTATTCAATAAAGACAGAGAATGTTGGGGGCGGGTGAAGGTAAGGAAGGCTGTTCCCACAGCCATCACATTTATCAAGCTGAGCAAATAAAACTCAGGCCAGGCCTTTCCATGCATGGGTCAGTGTCCAGGGCCAGAGAACCAGAATCTCCCTGCTTCCTGTCTCCATGCCCAGGCCAGGGGACCCAACTCCAAACAAGAGTGTTGGAGCAGTTGGCTCCTCACAGGCCTTGAAGCCAGGGCGTGGGGTACCGGCGGCTTCCACAGAGCTCTTCCAGAGTGTGCCAGGGAGCGCCCAGTCACCACGAGGCAGTGCACACTCTCAATCCCGTTGCCCCCACCTTTAGCCAAGGTGCATGGACAGCCAGGTAGGTCCATTACTGGCAGCTCCAGGAAATGCCTCTGACAATCCAGTGCATCTCCTTAAAGTGATCATAATGACGAGGAGAATGTCATTTGAATGGGTTTTTTACTTATGATCTGCTAATGCACATCCCTGGAGCCTGCAGTTGGTCACATGAAAACCCAGACAGGAGCAGCAGAGAACACACAGCTGCCTACACACGGGAAAGGTGTACTACTTTGCAGTCCCTCCTGGCTTTAGTACTCTGGATATGTTTGACTCGGTGTTGCTAATTCTACTCATCTTCCCCTGGTACCTGTTGGTGCTATGATGAAAACCTGCTGATAGTTTATAGCATTTCCCACTTGGTCACTTGGTGCATGATACAAGTTTAAATTTACAGCCTCAATTGACCAGTAAAGGAAAAAAAAATCTCTGAAAAATTACAATGATTACAAGATTCATTTGGTTGACCTTTGTCCTGTCTGTCCCAGAATGTGTAATAGGCACCAGGAATAGAGAGAAGACAGGCATGACTCTACCCTGGGGAAGCTCCCAGCCCTGCCCAGTGCTCCCCAATCCAGGTACTCTGGGAAGGTTCTCCTACAGGAGGCCCAGACCCTAATAATTGTGGGCTTCTGGGAGGAGCAGAAGGAATGAGTGAGGACCTCAGGCCAGGTGGAGGCAGAGATACCTGGCCAAGTGAATTAAAGATTGAGTTGCCACATAGTTCCAGGCCATACTCCAGAGGTTTGAAGTCAGGTTATCATGTAAAATATTCTAGTTTTTAATATTTTCTCATCTAAAAAAGGGTGTGGTATGTATACACAATGGAATATTACTCAGCCTTAAAGAAGATTGAAATTATGTCATTTGCAGGTAAATGGATGGAGTTGTGGACTATCATGCTAAGTGAAATAAGCCAGTCCCAAAAAACTAAAGGCCCAATGTTTTCTGTGTTATGCAGATGCTAATTTACAATAAAGATAGAGGTACTTTGGATTAGGCAGACAGGAGTGAAGGGAAGGAAGGGGGTATGGGGATAAGAAGGATAGTAGAATGAATAGTACATTATTACCCTATGTGCATATACAGTTACACAACCAGTGTGATTCTACATCTTGTTCAACCAGAAGAATGAGAAATTATACTCCATTTATGTATGATGTGTCCAAATGCATTTTACTGTCATGTATAACTAATTAGAACAATTAAAAAATGTGTAATACCAGACATAACCAAATATTTTACAGTCCACCATTAGTTTGAGATGACTGATTTAAAAAAAAAAAAAAAAAAAAAACTTATTTGGAGACAAGAAAACCACACACTAGTTTGTCTGTCTGAAAAGTTTGAATCTTCTTAAACGAAGCCCACTCATCCTTCATTAATAGTTCCCACCTCCATGTCCCTGGAAAGGGAAGCACACCTGGTCCCCAGCAGCCCCTCCTCACATCCAGAGGGAAGGGGCAGGTACAGGGTCTCCCACTGCAGGCCGGGATTGAAGGTGGTCTAGTTCCTCCCTCATCACAGAGACACAGGCCCACACTGGTCTGGGGCCTGTCCAGCCCACTCCTCGTACATAGAATTCTAAAGCTTCTGGAAGAAGATGAAAGTGCCTCTCTCTTTTTGCTGAAGGGAGGGCGTTACAATGAGGCCCCGTCAGTTTACTTGCATCTGCTCATTCTGCCACACGGGGAGTCAAATAGGTTAGTTCCATCATTATTATAGCCACGTGCCAAGGAGTTAATTAGAGACTGGCCGGTCCAGGCCAGACCAGTCGTCTTAATGAGCAAAATAATTGGGTGTTGTCAGCACTCTGCTCCCACTGTTACAGACTAACTCTTGGACACGCTGGCCATGCTTCTTCCAAGGCAGTTTAACCCCCTGCTTAGTGTCCCTGCCCATTCACGGTCTTAAGTGAGACCTACTTTCCTGCAGGGACAAAAGTGCTAAACAGAGGTGGGAAGAGAACCTCTCTTTTCTCTCATTCAGGCAGAATCCCAAGCAACCTTTCCTGAGATGCCAAATTGCAGGGTTACTTGGGGTCAGTAACGTACAGGGACTCTCACTAGCATACCCACAGAAAACCTAGATTGTTTACTTCTTTATAATAAATACTGGGTCCCCGTTAAGCCCCCAGCCCTCTCAGAGCACCCCTGCCTGCCTCTTTGCATCTGCCTCTTTGCTTCTAGACCTTTGGGAAGAGGTGGCTTCTGCGGACCACATTCTGCTACCAGGACGGTGCAGCGCCTGGATGGTCTGCTCTCCAGAAGTGTGAGGCTGACATGCTTAGCCCACTCGTTCTGTTGACTCTGAGAGACGGTGCCAACCTGCTGGCCCCACCGCTGCAGCCCACTGCCTGGCTGAGGTCCCTGTCACCTCATAGTCCTTCTCATGCAGCTTTCCATCATGCCGGAGTCCCTGGTGCACAGCTGCGCCTGATGACCTCTATGCCTTGCCACCTCGGCTGGGTTCCCAGCCCACCACCAGTACAGCATAGTAGCACCTGAAGATGTCCACCTCCCGGTCCCTGAAACCTGTTGCCTTGTCTGTCAAAAAGGGGGTCTCACACCTGAGATTGGTTGAGGACCTTGACGTGGAGAGATTCATCTGGATGGTTCCTATGGGTGCCAGGTGTCTTTTATAAGAGGGGAGGCAGCAGGAAGCTTAGAGCCAGAGGACGAGATGTGAGGATGGAGGAGAGACCAGAGTGATGTGACCAGGGATGGGAGCCGTGGGTCAGGAAATGTGGCAACTCTAGAAACAGGAACAGGAGGGAAATGGATTGTCCCCTGGAGCCTCCCAGACGCATACAGCCCTACCCACATCTGATCTCAGTCCAGTAAAACTCATTTCAGCCTCCTGACCTCCAGAACTGTAAGATATCACATCGGTGTTGATTTAGGCCACAAAGTTTGTGGTAATTTGTTACAGCAGCAACGGGAAACAAATACATCATCGGGAGCCTCCGGGAGGCCTCAGGCTCATAAATCAAGCCATGTGTCACCTCCTCATTCCTTACTGAGGTGACCTGGGCCAGGCTTTCCCAACAGGCCCCTAGACTCCTCTGTACGTGTTTGTAGGTGCCGCAGGCACAGGTCTCCAGCAAGCCTCTCCCCTTCAAGGAACACCAATGACTTCCGCCATGTGCTGTCCTCTCCTCCTTCCCCGGCTGACTGTCCCACTGCCCCTCTCTTCCTTCCTCGAGTCACCTAGTTCCAATCACCTCTGGAGCACAAGTAAAGTTCCAGATCACAGGCGGGCAGTTAGCAAACAGGGATTGCCGTGATGACTGGCAAGAAAGAGACTTGCGTAGAATTCCAGAGGCAGAAGCAGGACTGAAGGGGAAGTCCCCAAGAGACCAAGGAGAAGCAAATAAAGCAAAGGAAGGGTAGTTTAGTGACGAGTCCTGAGTGTCAACAGGTGTCGGTGGGGCTCAGTGCATACCTAATCAAAGGAAGATCCCACGGATCGGGTCATCCCGTTTATGTCCTCTTATGGACATGGTCTCCACGAACCCACTGCAGGCTTCCATAGCCTTGTTTGTTGGTACCTCCTTAAGCCACTTGCTTGATGAGCTTGTTTGCAGGACTTTCTTGGATTTTCACTATTATTCAAAGGTGCTTCTTGAGTTTTTCTATAGAAGAACCTGTGCTAAAGGAGAATCCAAACTCTTGGTGAGCATGGGGCCACACAGATGCCTTCTCTGTTCTGCCCCATCCCTATTGATTCCCACTGTCCCCTTAAGTCTGTTAAATTTCATCATCTGAAAGATACTAATTATTCTAGACCTTCCTCCCTTTGTTGGCAGACCTGACTCCTCTCCCGTCTCTCTTCCCCTGATGAGCACCTGCCCCGTCCTTTGACTCCTGTGAAATCATTATTTGTATTTTAGCCTTGTACATCTGCCCAGAGGCAATGAGAGCGTGTTTTTAATAGACTTCCCTTAATACATATTTAAAATAAGTGTTAAAAAGAAGGGAATAATGTCAACATTAAAAAGAATGTTGTTTTCCTATTAAAAGAGAAAACAGTGTCAACACAATTAAAAATGCTCAGTAAATCAAATAACATTTTCAATAATGAATTAGGATGCCAGAGCCTCAGGGTGGTCTTGATGGCAGCAGCATGGATTCACCGCACTGGTTGAGCCAAGCTCGTTCCTTCTCGTTTCCTTGGGGGATGGGTACCAGTGGGAGGGAGGGAGATGACTCCTTGGTATGGAACCCAAATGTTTGCCTTTGTCTTTCTCTGTCTCTTCCACAATATGGAAAGGCAAGAAACTGGCAAAAATTGAATTCTAATGTAAAATGGCAATTACATTAGAGAGACATGAGGTGGTCACTGGTCGTTGTGAGGTCCCTGAGACAGAATTACGTCTGTGTTTACTTTGTATTGGGTCCTTTCTTTTAATTCTAACAAAAATCTTGCAGTGTAGACATAACACCCAGGTTGGGGTTGAAGACAAGAGAGATAGGAAGGTGCCTCCTGCAGCTCTCACCTGACAGACGGATGGACCTTGAATATGACCTCAAGAAGTGCCTCCTCCAAGAAAGTGAAAGGCGCCATTCTTGACATGGGAGAATTTACAACCAGGGTTAATACCAAGATGAAAGGAGTCAGCCAATGCTGGTACCTGCGGTTTAGAAGTAGGGTTGGGTGGCCATCCAGAAACAGATTCCAAACTCAACCCATCAGGAGTCATGTTTTAGCATTTTTGACCGCAAAATCAATTTGCTCCTGAGTCTTGGTGATCAGACAGCCACTCATCCCATAAAATAAGAGAAGATGGCGGAGTTGACTTCCTGGGGAAGACCACTCCTTTGAGGAAGTCTTGAAAAGCAATAACCCTGGAGGCCCAGTGGTGAGATTAATTTGTTCTACCTTCCCTGCTTCCTCCCAATCTCCTACGAGTCATCTGTTTCCATCCTTAATGTCTAAACATGCAAATATTGCTGCACTTACTGCTCATTAGTTTAGCTAAAGGAAGTGCCCTTTAATTATGCTTCTAAATAATGAACCTCCTCCATCACCTTGACAATCAGTGCATATTTAGAAGGAAGCCAGGTCTCATTATGAAGCAGCCACTGCTTCCCCTGGTTGCTTAGAAGATGGTAGCTTTCTTGAGGCCATAAAACCAGGAGTCCAAAGACAAACAAGCCCTGTGATTCCATTAACTCCTCGTGGCCTTAGGTGCAAGAATGGTGAACAATTAATAACATACCACATGCCAAGAGGAAAGAGGAGACCGCATTCTTAAAAGGCTACTGCATTCCAGCTTCTAAACTCTTGATTTATATGCATTAGAACTGAGCCCTACAGTTACTTGTAAAGTCAGATCTTTTTATTAATTTATTAATTTATTATTTTATTTGTTCTAATTAGTTGTACGTGACAGCAGAATGCATTTATACATTTTGATAAATCATACATAAAATTCCATTTTCTACATAGTGAAATTGAGGCTCTGAAAATTTAAGTAAGTTGCCTATGTTGCTAAACCAAGTCCCTTGTTCTCCAAAGCTCATGTTGCTTTCCATGTTTTGTCTGGTTGAGAAGATTTACAGAGCTTGGCAGAACTAGGTCTCCACCAAGCCTTCACCACATTTCATTTGTGGGTCTAAGCAAGAACTCACAGAAATGGTTTGTAACCGTCCAATTCCCAACAGCACAGATAGACTGAAGCACTTGAACTGTGAACTTGTCTGCCCAGCTTAGGAGAATAGCGTACACTGTGTCATGAGCAGGCAAGTCATTTCCATTATCTGACCAGTCACTTATCTGTTCATCTTTCAATACCATACTCAAGAGTCACATTCTTGACAAAGACTCTCCTATAGCTTCGCCTTCAACAGAGAATTGACCTTACCTCCATGGAGGCAAGGGGCATAAAAGACTTTTATCTTTTCCTCACTTTATTACATGTATTTTTCCTACTATACTAGAATGTCACATCTTATTTCCTTATTTAATCTTTAGCACAGTGCCAAACACAAATATGTGTTCAATAAATGCTTCTTAATTTTTTGAAAATTATCTGAATGGCATACTCTGATCTTCAACACTGTGATTCCTAAATACTGAGCCCTAGACCTACAAGTGCCAGCTTGGCTACATAAGTGTGATCTGAGGAATGGGGGAAAGAAAGCTCCCAGAGAAACATGGGATGTCCTTTAAACTACTTGGTGTAGGAACCAACCTCAGAAATATTTTGCTATGTGGAATCACCTAGGCACAGAGATCACATATTGTATGACTTCATCCCCATGAAATGTTCATAAAAGGCAATTTAATAGAAACAGAAGGCTGTTCAGTGGTGCCTAGGGCTTGGTCAGGGTGGAAATCACCGGCAGATGGTGATGAACATGTTCTGAGACTGGATTGTGATGATGAGTGTGCAACTCTATAAATCTAAAGACCACTGAATCGTACACTTGCAATGAGTGGATTTTATGATGTGTAAATCATACCTCCATAAAAACTATTAAAATAAGATTTGAAAAAAAGGGAGAAAGGAAGAATAAGAGGAAGCAAGCAGGCAGTCACATTCATTGAGCTTGAAGTACTAGAGGCATTGATTGAGCAATGTCAGAGTTGCCAGAATTTGAGAGGGTTAATTACTACTAGAAAGGATAGAGAAGCAGGAAGCGGGCTAGAAAATCTGACTATAAACTCTCCTAACGTCCCTCAAGTCCTTGACTGCCCCCTGTACAGCTGATACATGGGTGAACCCAGTAAAAACAATATCAGGAAACATGGAAAAGCTGAGTAGATATTTTAGCCACTGTGTACTGTAAAAGAGACAAATTTCACAATTCCTTAAAGTAGAGGGTCTAGGTAAAAATATAGTGTTTTCAAATGAAATGCCAGAAAAGCTGTACCTTACAAGTAAAGACTGTGTACCAGGATTAAAGGACTGACCCAGGACTAAGGGTAAATCCAACATGTCCTTGTGAAATAATCTAAACTTCTTGGGTACAAAGTGGTCATCTGGTAATTTAACAAAAATCAACATTCTTAGAGCACAATAACAGAACCCACAATTTCCACTGTGTACTACCCACAGCATCCAGTGTGTAACAGAAATTATTAGACCTGTGACAAAACAGAAAAACATGAACAAAGGTTCAGAGTAAAATCACTTAAGAAAAACAGACCCTGAGATGACACATAGATCGGAATCAGCAGAAAATAACTTCAAAGCAGCTACTTTAAGTATGTCTTAAAAGTAAAGATTGTCACAATGAATGAGCTGAAGGGAAGAACAGAGAAATGGGATGTAAAACCTGGAGTGGGAAATCTAACATCCAAGGTAAAAGGATGGATTTAGAAGAGAGGAGCGTGGAAGAGAAAATCTCAAAAAGGTCCAGAGGATTAGAGAAAGTGAATGGGGCATTAAAAAATTAATTGAACCAGCAATGGTGGAAAATTTTCTAAATATGGTACAGAATAGCATATTAAAGATTGAATAAGGTCAGCAAGCTCATGTTCAATAAATACAAAGAAAACAATACCTAATCATCTTACCCTTAATTTGTTGGAAAAAAAGAAAATCTTGAAAGCACCTAGTAAACAAACAATACATTCCCTACGGAAGAAGAACAACATGAATAGCAATCAATATTTTCCTAAAAACTCTGAAACCAAAAGACAAAGGAATAGCAAAGAAAGTCTGCAGGTAGAAAGGAAGGATCAAGAAGCATTAGAAATGGTAAATATGTGAGTAAATATAAAAGAGAAACTTCCCTTCCTTCTTAGTTTCTTTAAGTGACTGTGACTATAAACAGTGATTATAACAATGAATTACGGAGCATATAGTGTATATAGATGTAAAAGAACAATAGAACAAGTGGAGTGAATGATGGAGGTGTTAAGTAAGTTACAGTGATGCACAGTTCTTATGTTTTATAGGAAGTGTTATAATGTTGACTATAAATATACTGTGATGAGAAAAGCCCTCTTTTTTTTTTATTGTAAACAAATGGGATACATGTTGTTTCTCTGTCTGTACATGGCGTAAAGGCATACCATTTGTGTAATCATAAATTTACATAGAGTAATGCTGTTTGATTCATTCTGCCATTTTTTCCCTTCCCCCCTACCCCTCCCACCCCTCCCCTCCATCTATACACTCCTTCCTTCCTCCATTCCTGCCCCCCTCCCTAAACCCAACTCCAACCCCAACACTAACCCTTCCCACCCCCCATTATTAATAAGTGGATGAGAAAAGCCCTCTTGAGGTGAGAGGTTGTGAGGTTACGGGGACGTTCGGTGTTTTAGAGAGGTTTTTCATTGCTGTGACCAAAAACCTGACAAGAACAACTTTAGAGAAGAAAGTTTATTTGGTGCTCAGGTCTCAGTCCATAGATGGCTGACTCTATAACTCTGGACCCAAGGTGAGGCATGGCATCATGGTGGAAGAGAGAGGAGGAGAAAACAGCTCAGGACATGGCACCACGAAGCAGACAGGGTGAGCTCCAGCTCACCAAGAACAAAATATATACCCTAAAGGCACACCTCAGGGACCCACCTCCTCCAGCCACACCCTGCCTCCCTATAGTTACCACCCATTAACTCCTTTAGAGGATTAATGCACTGATTAGGTTAAAATTCACATAACCCAATTATTTCACCTCCAGACTTTCTTGCATTATCTCACACATGAGCTTTTGGGGGACGCCTCCTTTCGACACCAGAACACGCTGGCAAAGATCCAGGCTCAGGAGGGTAGGGTTCTTGAAGCAGATAGACAAAAAGATGGTGGTGACAGTGGTAAAGAACTGTTTTTGGTGAAGGGGCCCCAGCTAGGAAGGTGGAAGTTGAACTGGGATTTCTAGACGATGCCGTAGGAGATGTCTCTGGAGGTGTCATGAGTGATGGAGGCCTCAGCCTCACCTCCAGACTCTAAGCTGGAAGGTAGGCTCACTATTTAAGGATGTAGGGCTGTTTCCTTGGCACAAAACAGGATTCTAGAGAAATTTTGGGTTTTGGATCCAGGAGAGTAAGCCAGAACGCTAATGAATGTAAGTTTAAGGGACTTGGAGAGTGACCTAGGGGAATGGAACACACTGCTCCTAGGCTGCATGCAGTGACAATCTTATCTCCGTATGGATCCATGCTAAAGCCCCAAGAGGAGTGGAGGATGACCAGGGGTGGAATAGATGTCCCTCCCCTTGATGAACAGCACGATCACTCAAATAGCACATGCTGGTCATGGGAGTGAGTTCAGAGAAGAGGTCTGCAGAAGGGATGGTTTTAGCCATCAAGAGGTTTGTAGGGGAATTTATAAGCAGTATTCATAAATTGGAGAAATCACAAAGATCTCAGAAATTATCCCTCATCTGCAGGAAGAGTTTTTTGTGTTTACTTGGACTCCTCCTCGCCTGCCTTCATGCGTTTAGGCCATTTTCCTATCAAGAGCAAACCAGCTTCTGAGAACAGCCCAGTGAGGCTGTTCAATTTCCTTATAATAGTCTAAGCTAATTAAAGATATGGGCAGAGTTTGGCCTTCCAGAGAGGAGCTGGCGTGATTCCAACACTGCTCTGACTCCAGTTTCCAAAAAGCAAGACAGAGGGTGTAAGAGAGTGGAATGAATCTGACGTATTCCCGTGTACATACATATATGAATACACCATAGTGAAGTTCACCATCACCAACATCCACAAGAAGCTACTTTAACAGAGTAACTACGGGTAAATGGCAGAAAGATCAGTAGAGTAGAGGGAAGGGACCAGGGGCTGAGGGGGAAAGAGGGGAAGGGGTAATACTGGACACCAAATTAAAGCAAGTTATATTCCATGCTTTGATAATTATGATGAAATGGATTCTACTGTCATGTATAAACTAAAAATCACCAAAAAAAAAAAAAAATAGTTCTAGAACCATCCCTAGGTTAAGTGCCTGGAGCCACATGCGGGTCTTCTCTCCAGTGGTGGCTCCCGCTCCCAAGGGAACTGTAACATCTGCCTCCTCGCCTTTGCGTGAAACGCTGGGTTCCGAGCTCTGCTTGTTCTATGTGGGCAGCCCTGGAAACTGAGGACTTGGTCTCAGCCTTGCACTGTGGTCTGCTTACATTGAAAGGGCTGCATACTTTTCCATCAAGTGCAACTTTGTCAAAAGACTTTATTATAGTCAAAAATATCAGTGACTGTATGGGGCTATAACTATGTGAACAGAAAGCCAAGAGAGATTTTTATACCCACATGGAGTCAGATCAAAATGAACTGGTAATTGGAGTATAAATGTGAATTGGAACTTGATCTACTTGAAAATTATCTGATATCATCCACTGATTTTTCCATCTGTAAACATGAATGAAATGAGCCTCAGAACCCAAGAGTAAAAATACACCTTCGGATTTATTCCAGAATACTAAAAATATCCCTGTGCCAAATCTAGCAAAAATATGTCCCACTGGCAACCCAAAAAAGAAGGACCAGCATTCTTTGGTGGGGCCAAGTGTGGAACTCAGCTGCATTTATGTCTGCACACTGAGTCACACCCACGCTATTACTCAGGGCTGAACAATCCTGAAAAAGATCCAACTTAAAACAAATTCGTATTTTAGGGACAAATATTCATTGAAGAGCAGGGAACACATGTGGGAAGGCTTTCCAATCTCTCAGATCTGAGTCTGCACCTCAGCTCTGTCCCTGGTTATCTGTGTGAATTTGGACGAATTGCTTCATCACTCTGAGCCTTGATTTCCTCATCTGTAAAGTAATTATAAGCACCTCATGGGTGACTGTGAGAATTAAATGACACAATAAATGTTAAAAAAAGAAAAAGGTGGTTAATGGGGGTAGTGATAGGATAGCAGAACATTTAACCCATGGAAGTATTCGGTTGAACCAGCTTGGCTATATATCCCCACACATGCATGATGGAGAGATAAATGATGGATAAAGGAATGACAGATGATAGATTAGATAGATAGGAAGATAGATAGATAGATAGATAGATAGATAGATAGATAGATAGATAGAAAACAGGTGATAATAGATGATGAATGGACAGATACACAGACGGACAGCCATAATGGGTAGGTGCTCTAGATGGACTAAGCACTGTCCTACTGCTGAAGTCATTGCTTACTGAATAGTCAGCATCTACACTGTAGCAGACGCTGATCAGCTGAGAGCAAGGCATGTTCAGAACTATGCAGATTCCTCTTCCCATTGTCCAGATTGTGGTCTTCAAATATCATTGGCACTAACAGAAATTAGAGTTTCTTGAAAAATTAACTGGCTTTGTTTGAAGGCAAATAACGAACAAGTTGAGCCAAGATCCAGTTAGCAGGAAATGCCAGGGCAGGGCAGAGGAGTAGCTTGGGCTGTGTGTGGGTGTGCCAATCATAAAATCCAGGCTGACAAACTCTACTGGCCAAATGTCCTGGGTTCTTCAACAGAAGAAATGTAAAGAAAAACAAATAAACAAACAAACAAAAAAAAAAACAATGAAGGAAGAATCTGTAGATTTGAAAGTACTTTTTAAATGTTATGAGTTTCCAAGGGGCAAAACTGAGCTCTAGGGATGAGGGATCCAGATTTAAGTGATAAAATCGCAGCAAATGTGGACTACAGAAGCCAAATGGTGGGAGGGGCACAGACAGCAGCTTCGGAGTTGCCGGTGGGTGGCTTGGCCTGGGTTTGGCCACGGGACAGTGGCTCCAGAATACTTCACCAAGTCCTGCAGCTGTCGTCTGTGGCTCTCTGCATCTTGCCGAATATTGCAATAGAAAGTAAATGGAAAAAGCAGCCTGTGTGGAGGATTCCTGTGTGCCCAAGACTTGGCCAGATGCTGTAAGAACGAAAGAGGCTCAATTCTAGACCAGAAGCTGAACGTTTACGGAAAGAGGATTACAAAGCCATGATCGGGTCTGGACGGGAGGGGAAGACAGAATCCTGGCTGGGAAAGATCACCTGATCTGGGAACATCAGGGACAGGCCCCAACCGCAGGCGGGCCCATTCTGAGGACACAGGATGGATTGACACTGACTTGCTGTGAAGGCTCCTAGAGGGAGGCGAGCTGATCAGCCACCGCAGGCTGGGCACCCCCATCTTCACTGCAGTGTCCCCTTAACTCCTGCCAAGCTTCATGGCCCCATTATTCAGATGTGAGGCGACTATGGCTCAGAGAGGTTAAAAACCCACTGGCCCTAGATCACCTGGCCAGAAACTTGAAAAGCTAAGATCTGAACCAAGTCTACACTCTCAGGGAAGTAGCAGGTCTGCCCGAGGGGTGGGCAGCCCCAGCCAGGACTTGAAGACATTGGCAACAGAAGAGAGTCCCTTCTAAAATGTTAAGAGTCATTTTCATCAAGTAGAGCCCAAAGTTGATTTTTATTTTTGTTGGTGCTTTAATGAGAATACCAAGTTTTGGCAAAGGTGCCTTATAACTAGGCTGCTAAGGGCAGGTATAAATTGACACGGGCTTGCCAGGGGGCATTCAGAGGAATGCAGTCCCTTTCCCAGGGGACAGGTGAGGTTTCACACTCAAATTGCCCTGGAAAGTAAAGACAGTGCGCATGCAGTGTACCCGGAGAAAACAAGGAAAATGTGGGGAAACAGAGAGCATCAGGTTCACCTGTCACCAAGGCTGCCCTTTGTTAGTGGGAATGCAGGAGTATTATCAGACCCCTCTGAGCCCCCACGTCCTTATCTATAAAATGGGTCATACAAACATTAGATGATAATGTTTCTAATTCATGCTAGACGATCACGGTTTTACCTTATTTTATCCCATACTGGAGATCAGAGTCTTGGCTTGATCAGTTCCAACCTGTCCTAGAAGATCCTAAGAATTCAGGGCATCATAGAAATAAGAGTCTGCGCCGGCCCAGGTACTAGGTTGTGAGTGGCAGCCTGGCTTGGTGAAGCACCTGGATTCTGGAGTCCAACTTCTTGGGTTTGAATTGCAGTTCTCCCTAAGTTCACCGTGCCTCAGTTTCTCCACCTGTCAAATGGCACCTCGGGTTCCTATAACTCGTTGCACCTAGTGCAGCTCTTACGCTCTGGGTTTCCTACATTGAAGAGCCAGTGTCCAGCAAAGTGGTTCCGGCCCGTCTGACTGGAGCCTGCTCTGGAGTCACGGCTGCTCACGCCTCCTGATGACAGCTCTGTCTCTAAGGGATGGCTGTGGACCAGGACCTCTGTGCACCCCCCCTGCATTTACACCCCCCCCCACCTCTACAGAGAGGGAAAGGGTCTTTTAAATCTCCTTATGAAAAAGATCCCCTTCTACCGGAATTGGGGACAAGCATGAACCCTCTCCTCGCCGTACCTGTGTATGACACTTGTCCCCAGAAGCTGCACCTAACAGACAGCACTGCAATCATCTGCCACCCAGGCTAGGGTCTTTCTTTCCACTGACTCTCATGCCAGAAACCTGAGGCTGAGCCACAGGGAAGGCTGTTTTCCTTGCTGCTGGGACCGGCTGAGGATGTGGCACATCCCCGAGGAATATGCTCCAAGCAGGCTCTGGACGTCCAGAGCAGGAGTCTGTGACTTCCCACCTTCCAGCTGTGGGCGGTCTGTTCACCAAGCACAGCTGGTTGCAGGTTCACGGCTGCAGGTTGACCCCAGCATCTGCTCAGTAATGGGGCAGACCCCACAGCCGGCAAAGGTCGCAGGGCCTGGCTGTGGCTGTGATGGCCTACGCAGGCCACCGTCAGCCCGGAAGCGTGTGTGTTAATGGCCAGCGGTGAGACTTCCTCTTTAGACTTCATTGCTTGGGGCTTCTCCATTTCTGCATTTCAAAAGCTTATCTAGGGAGACAGAGGCGGGACATTGAAAGCCTGCTCATTTAATAAGATTTTACACGGTCTTGACCCCCTGTAAGTCATTTGTCCCTAATACACTTAAAGCTTTTTATCCGTGGAGTAAAGCACAATTGGTCACTTAAATTTTTTGAAAAGCATAGTACCTCACAACCGGATTCAAGTGTTCATTTGTCTTTCCATTTCTCATGGATCTTTCCAACCTGGCACCCCTCCATCCGTCTGCCCATTCTGCTGCCTCACCTTGAGAATGTTCTAGAAACATCTGGAGGGCTGCAACTTGCCTAGACACATTTCCTGAATCCCCAGGTTTGCCCCTGCCTTGGGTTTGCTTAGAAGAGAGCTAATCAGAGCTAATGTCATGAACACTTAAATGTTTCAGGGAACTCAATTCATTAATTTAGGGGATATTAATATATCATCAATGACACTGAGGGAGAGATATTAGAAATACATGAATGGAGTTTTAAATTTTATTAATTATCTCTTTGTTTTAAGGAGTATGAGAAAAAGTGTAACTTGCCCCTTACAACATGATTGCACAACTATGAAAAGACACAAAATTATTGTGTTTGTTTAGATAAAAGTAAGTTGATTTAAAGAAAAATGTTAAGAAAACGATAGCAGAAGAGGCTTGTGAATCTGCTCATTTATTTAACAAATACTTCTTTCTAGTGCCTATCATCTGACGGGTGGTTCTGGAGTCTGGGAATAAATAAAAAAGTGTTCAAAGCGGACAAAAATCCCTGGACCTCCAAAAGCCCCAAACAAGTTCCTTATGAAAGAAGTTATCCAAATGACCAGGAAACACATGGAACAGCTGGGAAATGCAAATTTTAAATCTATAATGAGCTTAACTAAACATCCACAGGGATGACTAAAAAAGACAGAGAGAAAGAGACATTATCCAGACTTGGCAGGAATGCGGAGCAACTGGAAGTCGGTATATTACACTTGCAGGAGTGTAAACTGGTACAGTCCCTTTGGAAAACTCTTGGACAACAGAAGTGAAGTAGGCCCAACCGTGTCATTCCTAGCTGTCTGCCCTGCAGAATCAGGCACACGTGTTCACTAGAAGACACGTGCAACAATCGAGAAATGACTAGGTTTCAGGGAATGCCGTCTGAAGGAATTGAAGTCTGTTCTCCAGCATTCTGTGAAGAGGCAAGTCAGACCTTGCTCCATCCTGGAGGAGAGTAGATTCCTGCCATTGAACACACTTTTTTCTGAGTGTTTACTGGGCTCTGAATTTCACGCTGGACCCTAGGAAAATAGGACTAGATCAAAGACGGTTTTATCCTCTTAGGAACACAATCACTTAGCTCAGCGACCAGAAACCTAGGTCTTTTACACTTGGCTCAAGGAAATTTGGTTGAGTGAATATCGACACGGGCAAGGCTAGGTTGCTTTTATATTGTTTATATAATTAGGTAGTCTCCATAGGAAGAGGGATTTTTCTGTCTTATTTCCTGCTGAATCCCTTAGGAATATAGCAGGCTTATAATAGCTGGTTCGTAAGCATATGAAGGATTTGGATTGGATGAATGGATGCATGGACGGCTGGGAATGAATGCAGACGGCAGAGCTCCGGAGTCTGTAGACAAACTGTCCCCACGGGAGGCAGGGGCTTCCCACCGTGGAAAGAACATTCCACCAAGAGGCTGGCAAACCCCACCCCTCTCTGCCAAGGAGGCTCTCCAATAGTTGGAATTATTATAATCAACTGTAGACTTTTTTTTTTTTTTTTAACTTAGGACATAGATTAATATTTCAGGAGAACAAGGTTCTAATTTACGACCAAGACCTTTGGTTTAATCAGCCCAAGGAAATAAAAAGAAGTCTGTGAACATCATCGCCTGGCTGGTGTTTTCCCATCGCGCTCGGGGCTGGGTTTACCTCTTTGTCCTTTAATTATTCCGAGCTCTCCTCGGCTTTATCTCTGACACTTTGGGATGAAAATGTGATTTGGCATTCAGAGGTTTCAGCAAAAATCGCATTCCAGTCAGCAAGTTGAGAGTCTGATAAAGGAACAGAGGGTCGGGGAGGGTTGGAAAGGATGGTTTTAAAGTGTTTTTAATGAAATCTGTGTTGTTATTTCGAATGTGGCGAATCATTTACATGCCTTATGGGTTGGTTTGGGGTCTGAGGTGTGCTCTTCCTCTAACCGTAGCACCAGTCATGGAAACTAAGAGCAAGTGTCCTTCCTCAGTCAGATATTTTGTGAGCAGCACCTACTGTGTACAGCTTTTATGAAGGCGTTAAGCTAGGTTCTGTGGAGTTCAAGACATATTTGGCAAAACTCCTGGTCTGTCACATCAGAAACTAAATCACATTACCAGGTCATAATATCAGAGAAGTGGGGAGAGGAGGAGAAGGGACACAAACCTCACTGAGCCCCCCAGGCCAGGAGCTCCACAGGAGCTTGGCCTGCTGAGTGCCGAATCATCACTCAGTCTGTGGAGGAGAATCACCGCCCCGTGCCATGGGGGGACCCGAAGCTCAGAGAGTTCAACTGACTAGTCCTAAGCCACACAGCTCCTTAACTGGTCTCTCTGAAAACCTGCTCTTAGTGAGGTATTACCTTGACATTGACCTTTCAAACCACTTTGAAGGGTATGATGAGAACCAGGCACAAATAAAATACAACAGGTGCTTGCCATCTGCTCATCTAGTCCCTTGAAAAAGAGTCGCACCCTCCTGGCACCCCCTTTTCTTGATCCCCTGGAGTGCCCCAAAGAGTGGCAAAAGTGAAAACTCAAGGACAAATGATCCCAACTGGTGTCATCACACTACAAGGTAACCTTGAACTCGCCATCTCAGGCGGAGTTCCTGAGCTGTTGTTTGTTTCCTGAGGTGTTTCCTTGCAGACTTGGTTACATGTGTCACCGGAAGCCCCAAGATTGTACAAGGACAGTCTGTCTTTGGAATCCCCAACACTGAGCCCTTCTCCTGGCATTATGGACACACAATGGATGTTTTATCCACAAACTTAATTCATTGACAGTGACGATGCCCAACGCTGTTGCCCAATACGGCCCTGCCTGGCTTTCCTTGCTTCCCCTTCACGCAACTCAGCTTTTACCAACTGTGGTGTGGCTCAGTTATGCAACGCCATGAGGAAACCGATTTACATGGTTATGGATTTTGCTTAAAAAAAAAAAATACACATGTACATGCCTGTGTGCGCGTGCACGTGTGCGTATCTGACGCTGGAAAAGCATGCAGTCCCATCAACCCAGTGTCCAGCCCTTGAAATAGCCTTTGGCTTCTCTGGAAGCTTCTCTTCCTCCTGATTCCCTTGGTCTCAGGTTCCCCTCTTCAGCAGTGTGACTCACAGCCCCATCTAGACTGCTACAAAAACAACGTACCTCTCAGAACTCGGCAGCGAGGTGGCCTTTCATTACCTAATGTCTTCAGGGTCCCTGGTGTGTAATTAGTTTGATTGGACTTTGTAATTAAGTGGTCAGCCAGGGACGTGGGAGGGTGCCTTTGGTTGAGCGTGCTTTTCTTTCTTTTCCTGGACTGAGAATCTGAGAAGTGCAGCCTAAGAAATACAGGCCCACCTGGTTGCCGAGCTGCCTCTAACCTGGGACGCTGGGGGAGCGACCGGAGGTAGCGAGGCTGGTCTTTGTGTCGGGCAGCCTGCTCACAGGAAAAATTGTGGTTGGTAGAGATCGTGGCGGGTAAAGTCCCCCCATCCTCAACTGTTTCTCTCTGAGTCCTGATTTGCATGCCCAGAGCTGAACCTTCCTCCTCATGCTGCAGGCGGGGTTCACTTAAGACCTTGCAAGAGGCAAGGGCTCTCATGCAGAGCAAGACAAACTGGAAACCGGGGCTCTCCTGGGGAGGTCAGAGAAACCCAGGTCAGCCGCCCCCCATATGGAAGCTCAGGGATTCCAAGTTGCCCTATGAACCTCAGGGTTCTGGACATCAGTGTCTCCTCGCCTGTCCGATCGCTGTAACCCATAGGCATTTCTTCTAATTGGGTAGGGGGCCTGATCCAAAAATCAGCCTTGCAGGTAATTTTTCAAGTGCTTGGAAAATATCTGGGAATTGAAAAGAACAAACCAAGTAATGGATAAAATAGACCCATCCATGTGACCACAGAAGAAAAGCTTATTTAGAAATTAGGAATCCACTCAGAGTATCTGTGAGGGGGAGATAAACTTTCTAATCATGTGGGTAGTCCTGCCATCAGACCGATGCCAACCACTCACTGGGTCATGACTGAAGGATCGTACTGGAAGCGGGGACTCAGGCGGCAGTGTCCTGACTCGGGACATGTTCTCTCTCTTCCTGTTTTTTTTTTTTTTTGCCCTCATTTGATGATTGGTATAATGTGCTGTTTGTTTTCCACATTTGCCACATCTGTTGGAGAAATCAGCCAAGGAGGAAATAACACCTAACATTCAGGAGAGTTGGGGGCCCTGGCCCTCCACCCCACCCCAGAAGTTCCCTCTGTTAAAACCACTGCACTTTTACAAAACTTTATTTTTTTTTTCCTTTTGTGGCATACCTAAAATATTCACGCACCCATCTCCTAGGGAGACTGAGGAGAAAGTGGGATAATTTTTGTGGAGCATGTTGAAAATAATAAAGTATTATTTCATTAATGGAAAACGATTAGTGTTGCTGCCATTAATGAAGGTTATTAAGGATCTATTATTAATACAAATTAATGTTAAATCTGATGAGGAATGAAGCAGGTATAAATAAATAAGATCTAAATGAATGGGTTTAGAGGTAGTAATTACAGTGATTGAGTACCGGTCCTGCTTTTTCTCTTACTTCTTTCTGGAAGAGAGGCGACAGGAGCAACCCCACACTGTTTAACGGGTGGCCCTGGCTGTTGAGAGGGCAGCTCTTCCTGCCAATCACCTTCCCCCCACCCCGGTCAATCTCTCTCCCACCCTCCCTGTCCTCTCTCTCTGTCTCCTGCACACCTTAGCTTGCCATTAATTCAGTGCCTGAAATCCCATTGCTTCCTGCTTAGGCTAAGGGAATCCAGTCCTAACAGACTTTCTCAGGAGCAGTACGAGTCACTCAAATGCTCTTCGGAAGCCATCGGCTTCATGGTCACTACAAGAGGACAAACACCCAATACCAGTGTTCCAACAAATCCCCAGGTTTGGTGCTTCCCTGCCTGGCCTGAAGGCCGGATGCAGAGAGGAGACACCCCTGAACTGGTCCTGTGGAGTCAATGGAATGCTTCAGGAGGCCTCATCTCTCCTGAGACCCTCCCGCCTCCCTCAGTGTCCGTTTCCACTTGACCTCAAGAAACCCTGCACAGGCGCACTTCAAATTCACATCCCATAAATGATTGGTTTTTTCTTTCTTGAGTTAACATACCACGGTGGCTTAGAGCCACCCCTGCCTATCACCTCCAGATCCTGTTAAAAGGCAGACCAGGATTCAGAAGGCCTGAGGTGGGAACCACACTTCTGCATTCGCGACCTACTCCCCACCGATGCTCCGGCCACTGGTCCATGTGGTGCAGCTGGTGGAGCCCCACAGAAGGCTGCACAGGGCGGGTCCCAGGGACATCCAGACGCAAGCCCACTGTGGCACTGGTCAAGTCATCACACTCTCTGAGCTCAGTTTACCTGTAAAGTGCAAAAGTAACTGCTGCCTCCAAGAGAGCCCCAGGAAACAGCCCACAGGCAAAGAGGACCTTGGACATCCTGCCATCCATAACCTGCCTTCCCTCCCTGGCCTCCCCTTGCCAGGCAAAGCCATAAGACCCATAGGAACCTCAGGCTGAAAAATCTACTCTCTCTGACGTAGTCTTAAGTGGGAGCGTCTCCCCCAGAGCGTACGAGAGAGCCTGGCAGGCCTTCCAGGGACGTGCTGGGCCTCCAGCCACCCTGGGCTGTCTGCCTGGAGCACGGTTGCCAGGGACAGGCAGGTTTCCTGGATATTTAGTGATTGTTTGGATGAATGAGTGGGATGAATGGATGTGGTTGACAAACCCTTTACTATTATTACTTAACAAGAGGACCCCCTTGTAAAAGTGCAATTTCCTGAACGCGTATAACATCTCACAGATTACTATCAGCTCAAATGAGATTTAAACAATTTTTGTTCTTTCTACCAAAAAGGTGCCTCCCGGCTCCTGAACACCCCTTTTCCAGTTCTGTTGAACGATGGGATTGAATGCTGTGTCTCCATTGAGCGCTGTTATGTCGCTAGCCCTGCACTTGAAAAGAAAGTCAAGCAGAGTCCTGGACTCTGAGACCTTGGCAGTCTTATTCGAAATGTAGTAAAATCTAGTCCCTGGACAGTGTGACTGAGACGGAAACCAGGATGAACGAGTTCCATTCATCAGCGAATGCCGAAGGCCGTTTACCTGCGCATTTTCTGACATCCACAGTCAGCTTGGAAGCTTGAACCAGTCTTGCTTTGCTTGTGACTGGCACTTCTGAAGCCGATGCTGGGTGTCCCTCGGTGGACATGGAGGTCAATGGACCACCCATCTTCTCTCCCAAGCCAGAGAGACTCGGTGGTTGGCATGTTTTTGTTTGTAGTGTGTATTTCATTTTGTTTGTTTGTTTGTTTTGGTTTGGGAGGGAGAGATTGCTGGATTTTAACCAATTTCCAGAGTTTCACATGAGACCAAAACCCAGGTATGAAAATCTGCCTTGGCAAATATTCATAATATCCGCTGCAACCCGGGCTTAAGCTCTTGGATATTCTAATGGATTTTAAACTGCAGTCATTTCCCGAAGATTCCTACAAATTCCCCAAAGCTAATGGACTGACTTGTAGCTCAGAAAAAGTACCCAATTTCTTTGCTGTAGAAGCCTGAGCTGAGGCAACTGTGGCAAGCCTTCCCTGGAGAGGCCCCTGTGAAATGCAAATCAGACTTTCCAGGAAACTGCTCTGCAAAGGGAGTGGGTGAGCCGGATACAGCTGGAATGTTTCTTCTGCTCAGGACTTGGTCCTCTGAGGAACTTGAACTTCATTCAGTTGCTCCAGATCCACCAAAGCCAGATGGGTTGAGGAAGGGCACGTGGGGAAGGGTCTGGGCTGGAGGTTCACAGTTCCGTCATGCACGCTCACTCTTTTCTGCTGCCACCAGAGCAGACAGACACCCCCCCACTCCACCTATAACTGAAGAAGTCCCTGGTCCCCTGGAGCTTTGAGAAGTAGGATGTGCTTTGACTCCTTCCTCCCGCCCCCCAGCACATGCAGTGTCTGAAAATAGAAACACTTAACCAATTCCATTCATGACCAGCTCACTTTCCCAGGTGGAGGGGGGAGCAGAATTTATTCTTTGAATTATTCAGGGGAAGTTTTTCTCACCAGCACTGAGATATGAGATCTGTCAACTAAATTATAATTATGTTTCTCTAAAGATATCCACTGAGATTCCTCTTTTTTTTTTTTTTTTTTTTTTTTAACTTGCACGTATTCCATACCTGTTCACTGAGAGACAGACTGTATTTATGGACAGCCAGCCTCAATATTCAGAGTGGCAAAATGAAAAATTAATTTTCTTCAAACATGTTACTGAACAGTGAGCTGCATCTCCGTGGCCTATTAGTTGAATATGCTGGGACCCTCTTCTACGGACTTAAAAGAAGAAGCTCTTAGCTACTTTTTGAAATCCAGGCTTGGGAACAGGAAACAGAAGTCCTCGGCTGGCTCTGGCCCTGCTGCCCACAAGCTGACTTTCCTGGAGCAAGTCACTGCCGCTCCCTGGGACGCAGAGCAGCTCTGGGAGACCCTCCCAAGTTCCCGCCTGTAGATGCCCACAGACCTGGGCTTCTGGGGGTCAGAGAGTTAGTCGTAACCACTCTCTGTGGTTTATCTGTCCAGGAGGGACTGAAAGAAAAACTGAGCGTGAAAAGAAACATTTTCGTACCAGCACATTCTCTCCTTTCATCCCCTGGCTGATCCTTGTGTCCCTGCCAAGTCCCTAAGAACTGAGAGACACTTTGGAAGTTAGCACCTCCCTCTGCTGTCTCCTGGCCTGAGAACCAGCAGGCCCTGTGTCTCCTGTACACAATAAATCCCTCCCCACCTCCCTCTCCACATTCTCCTCCTCCTGGGGCTGCCTGGGACCCCAGGACCTTAAGCCTACCCCTCACTTTCCCTTTGAGAAGTCCCTTTGGCACTTGAGACTCAGGATTCCTTGTTGCTGAAAGACCGTGTCCCCACTAACACACCAAGAGCCTCATGGGGGCAGGGAACTTTGTAGAACGTGACCACTGTCCATCCATACTCCCATCTCCGCTCTCCCGTGTACGATCAGCACTTACTGAGAACCCACCTCATACCTGGCAATACTGCGGTAGACATGGTCCTTGTCCTCGTGGACCTTGGGGTCAGTGGATGGGCTGAGCAGTAGTACAGCCATGGGCCATGTGTGACTCTCAGGTGTTTGAAATGTGGCTGGTCTGAATTAGGATATGCTCCGGTGCAAAATGTACACTGGATTGCAAAGACTATGAAAAAATGTCAAAGTTCTTCACATTTTTAAATTGAAATGATAAATGGACGAACTGGGTTAAAGTATAGTATTAAAATTAATGTCATGTGTTTGTTTTTACTTCTTTAATTTGAGGATAAGAAGATGCAGAATTCCACGCGTGTCTCGTGGGTTGTAAGTGACGGTTGAAGGAGACGGTCAGGGAAGGCAAGGCGGGTGCAGATGAAGTGGTCCAGCTGGGTATGAGGAACACCGGGAGGCTGGGGCTCTTCCTGGACCAGGCTAGGGGACAGGACAGCAGAGGGCTCGTGCCAGGAGCAGCGTAGGTCATGTAGGTCCATGAATCCAGGAACAAACCACCATAACGCCTACCTATTTTTTTTTTTTACCAGTATGTAAGGCGGCATTCCAAGTGTTTTACATGTATTGACTCAGTTATCTCCACGCCAGGGGGCAGTTACTTTTCTTACCGACACCTTTTTATAGGTGAAGGAATTGAACAGAGAGGGGATGCAAGTTGCCTAAGGTCACACAGCCAGGCAGTAATTCAATCAGAACTTGAACCAGACAGATCTGGCCCCAGAGCCTTGGTGTGGACCTGTTCTGAAGCTCCTCTCCTGAGTCACAATGGGCACCCATTGCCCCATTTGGGGCAGCGCAGAGCCTAGGCTGAGAGAGAAGAGTGATGTGGGGAGACCTCAGGCTGTGCTGGTGGCGGCAGGAGTGGTGGAAGGCAGAGGTTGTCGCTCTGAAGGCACCTGCTCCTCCAGGTCCTCTGCCCCATCCGGCAAGCCCTCCCCGCTGAGCTCCTGGACCCTCTTACCCACTGCTCCCTTTCCATCACCACCCCTCCTGACCTCCACGTGCCCAGTGGTCCAGTCTGCCCAATATGGATCCTACAGCACCTCGTGCCTTCACCCTTAGAATTTCTTACAGATGTAGTGTAGACGTACTGATGTGCGTAGTTTATTCCACCAGGGAAAACTGTTTCTTTTTGCTTATTTTATACACTCAGCACCTAGCATCTTGCTATTCTGTGATTGGTACCAATAAATATCTATATTGGATAAATGATCAAATTCCTGCAAGATAGATCTTCTACCCATTTTACAGATGAAGAAACTGGTACTCGGCAAGCTTTAGAAACTTGCCCCAGGTCCCCTTCCCAGGTAAACCGGTAGCAAAGCTGACACTTTCCCTGAGCTGATTTAGTGAGAACTCACTGGATTCCTACTGCCCCTCAGTGGAAATGCCAGGAGGAGCCAGAACCCCAGGATGTACGTCAAAGCCGAGGCCAGGGAGGAGACGTGCTGCCCCTCCTAGCCAGGGTCTCACTGCGACTCCCAAATCTGATGAAGTGCATCCTCCCTGCCTCCTCCCCGCTCCAGGGTCTGGTAAGGCTTCTCAACCCAACCTTTTTTTTCTTTTATAGACACACAGCACGGGAGAATTTGCTAGAATTCCATGTGCTTGGCTCAGATATGACTCAGATAAGGACCATGGTCCAGTTTGCCCAGGTGGACCCTCTGTTCCCCTTTTCTAGAGGAACCATTCCCAGAGTTGCTAGCTTTCCCAGTAAACCTGTCCATAATGCTAATTATCAGGTGGCTGCCATGTCCCTTGCCCTATGCCATGAGACACTCACAGTCTTCCCTGGCAGAGGGGAGGACCCATGGGTGAGCCTCCACCCACCTCCCCACCCCATCCTAAAACAAAGGACTCACTCTGAAGACCTTTCGTGTCTGGAGCTTGCGAACCGCCTGGTCCCTGCACAGTTGATTGCGCTCAGGGTGGAAACACCTGAGGAGAAATGTTCCCCTTCCTAATTGTCAAATTTAAGACATGTGCTTCCTGACCTGTTAAAATATTGAACTTGCTCAGTACATGGGCGCTTACAACCTCCAACAGGCAGACTGTGCCTCTGCGCCTCCGAATCTGTGCCCCAGGGCCCTGACAGATGTCATCCAGCTCAGGAAATTCATGAGGGAATATCCCCAGGTGAATTCCGCCACTCACTAGTCCTGGAAGCAAAAGCCGTCCAGGAGGAAGAAAGCGTGGCGGGCCAGGGCTGCGTTTTACTGTGGGGGTAAGAGTCCTAGAGGGAGAATCAAAAGACAGGAGCCAGGCAGGAAAGCCCTGGGTGGGCAGGGGCAGCGGAGTGGCCCACGAGGTGCTGGAAAGCAGCAAGGGCCTGGCTAGGGTCTTTCCGTTTACTTCACTGTCACAGCACCCCCCCTCCCCGCCAGGAAGCGCCTGAGGCATAGCGAGCCCATGACACATGCATCGCGTGAGCTGATGGGATTTTTTATTCCAGATAATAGTCCTAGGTGCCTCGCAGGGGAACAGAACAAATGAGGTCCCAAAATCTCATAAATGGCCCACTCTGTCCTCCGTCCGCCTCGCCAGATTACATTCTCCAGGCAGAGGCCGCCAAGCTTGGCCGCACCAGAACCCTCTGGAGGGCTTACCAATTTCTATACTGGAGCTTCTGACCTTGGCATGTTGAGGTTGGGACTGGGGAATCTGAATTCCTAACAAGTTCTCAGGGGGTGCTGATGCCTCTGGTCCAGGGACCACACTTTGAGAAGCACTGCTGTGAAGGAACCTGCTGAGGGGAAAGAACAATTCTCCTGAACTGTGTTAAATGAGGCTTCAGAGACCCTTCTATGCATTGGTCAAAGACTGTTCTATAGAATCCCAGTTGGGAAAGGAAGCCTAAAGGAGTCCGAGGAGAACATGTCCCGAGTGGGAATGAATGAGGCCCTGGCGTCCCCTGGCGTCCCCTGGCTGCCCTGTTCCTCTGCCTCCTTCTTGTCCTGGAGAACGAGACGGCACTGCGTGCACAGCTCCCGGCTTCACTGAGAACCGATTTTCTCCATGAAACCTCTAACCTCTGACCCCCCAACACACACACAGCCAGCCCTGCCTCACGGGGCCCTGAAGCCTTTGCAGACCAGCCCCATGCTGAGTGAGGGAGAAGCTGTGAATTTGGTGGTGAGAGAATGTTTGCTGGGAACTTTTTAATCCATGTAAATGGTGACTGGAGACATGAGGGCATCGGCCACGGGTGCCATCGAAGGGAGAGCTCACCGGCATCTCTTAAGGGGCACGCCTGCCAGTGAATAAACCAGCTGGTCACACGGAAATCAGAGCAGGTGCCAAGGTGCCAGGCACATCGCTACGCTTCATACAGGACTGATGTGCCTTCTCTCCCCAGAGGAGTTTAAATCCCGGGTGTGAAGCAATTCTTGACTTATAGGCTCTAAGCACAACTTAGGATTGTTTTGGGGATTTACCCAAATTTTAAATGGCGTGGACTCTTTGACCACCTTTTGTGCTTCCTGCTCCCTGTGCCCAGAAGCCCTGAGTCAGCAGTCACTTTTTGACAGGAGGCCCCCTGGGTGCTTCTGAATTGCCATGGTCACTTTCCAGGAAAGCACATTGCACTCCCTCCCTGAGGCTGGCTGGCTGGAAGGACCAGCGATCTCCTGGGAAGATCTCAAATAGATTTGCAAATAGAAGTAGCATCCTTGCCTTGGCAGGAGCCTGATCTTGGCGCTGACCAAAATCTCATCTTTCTCCTGTTCCAAAACAGTAGTCTGAGCCCAATGGCCTCATAAGTCTGCAGTGAGACCTGGTTTGCAAGGTTTCGATTCTCTGGTGAAATAGCTCTCCGTTTCATGAAATGAACTTCAGTTTTGACCTACTCTTCAGATGCCTTCTGTGGGGCAGGGGCTCACGTAACTCCATTATCCATCACCTACTGAATGCAGTAGACGATAGGTCTGTGGAAGTCAAGTATACGAGGCACTAAAATAGAGTTGCGTTCTCAGCCTTGGTATGGAAGATTTCCCCCATCCAGCTTCACCTTCAAGGTGCACCTTCCGGGTGTTTGCTGGTATTTATCATTCTGTCTCCAGTGGAATCTGTATCTCTTAACTTTATCAGTTTCTTTCCATATAAATGCTCTATACTTTCATCTATCTTCCAATTCACTCTTTCTGTTTCTGGCTTTCCCATCTATGATTAACTTACTGTTGATTTATTTTTGTTCCAATAACTATGTGTTGCATCCCGGGAATTTCTGTTTGGTTTCTTGGTAGCCTCTGTTTTCTTCCATTCCCTTTTGTTCCATTTTTCTGTATTTCCCATTATATGAATCTGACCATTTGTCATGTTTGCTTTTTTTTTTTTTTTTTTCAAACTCAGAGGGCTGTTTCTTCTTTGCTTTGTAACTTTCTGCTCTGAGCTCATCTCAGAGCTCAGATGGGGCTTGCACATGCCCCACGTTGTAGGTGTCTCTCTATCGCGAGGCTTTGAGTGATGCCTTTGCCAGGAGTCCTACGGATTTCATGGGTGCATTTCTAAGTTAATTTCTGCATCCAGGGTGTTCGTGGAATGTCAACTGTGCACATTTGGATCCGATGCCAATGCTCAAAGCAGGCTTTGGGGACAAAATGCTTGGCTGGCTTTCACCCTGCACCAGGTCAGGGGTGGTATTTGTCCTGGGACCCAGGCTTCAACGGTTCCTCACAGCAGAGGCTACATGCAGACATCACAGCTCCGGTCTTCTCTTTGCAGAGAACCTGGGTGTCCATCCCTGTCTCCCGGAGGACTGTCTCTGCCGATGGGGTGGCCACAGCCCCATAGTAGCCTTCAGGGTCAACTCCCAGGCGCAACCTTGGTTCCTCTGGGTTTGATACCCAGAGTCCACTTCCTAGCTCTTCTGTCTGATCCTTCTGTCACCATAGCTGTTACATTTTACCCAGCATCTTAGTGCATTTGGAAAAGGAAAGTCTGAACATATGCGCTCAACATTATAGATGACTTCACTCGGTTCGCACGGTCCCATGGGTAAATATAATTATCATTATTCTCATTTCACAAATGAGGCAGCAAAGGATTAGAAAAATTACATTATTTTCCCAAAGTCCAGAACATGATTCCCCAGAAATTCATGAAGAAGGTGCAACACCCAACCCCTTACCCAGCCCTGGCCTGCATCAAATCCCTCCTGCCCACACTGTCTGCTGCACTGGCCATCTTACTCTGTGGCCGGCTCCAGGGTGGCCAGTCACAGAAGTCTCTCTCTCTGACCCCCATGCACACCCAAGCTCTCTATCTTGCAACAGCCTGTCCCAGATGCACTCTGTCAATCAAGCCCTCCAGCCCTCTCTTTGCTTCCTCCAGTATGATCAGGGTTGTGACTTGGATGACAGACCACATGGAGAGCACCTGCTGAGGCAGGAACAAAGGAGAAGGAGGAAGCAAGGCTGGTGGAGGTGGGGTTGAGCTCACCTGGGGGCACAAGGAATTTGAAGTGCCTGCAAAACTCCCGGGAGGATTTTTCAGGGATGATGAGACACACAAGTCTCAGGAATTGAGTCTCTGTTCTGGGTCCCAATTTAGCAGCGTGTGAAACTGAGCCACTGGTTGAGTGTGAACTGAAAAGACAAGAAGCCAGACGTGAAAACCCGTGGTGGCCCGCGTGTTACTTTTCACTCTCAATAAGTTGTAAGTTCCTTGAGATAAGACACCATGTCGCTGGGCATGGTGGTTCACACTTGTGATCCCAGCAGTTTGGGAGGCTGAGGCAGGAGGATTGCAAGTTTGAGGCCAGTCTCAGCAACTTAGCAAGGCCCTCAACACCTTAACAAGATCCTGTCTTAAATAAAATATAAAAAGGACTGGAGATGTGGCTCAGCGGTAAAGTACTCCTGTATTCAATCCCTGGCACAATCTGCCTCCCCCCAAGAAAACACAAAGAAACCAAGTTATTTCTTTCCTTTTATTTTTGAAAGGTACCTAGGACAGAACTGATTCTCCTACTTCATCAGGTGGTGACAAGGACTGAATGGTATAAAGAATAATCGGAAAAGCTGCTTCAAACTTGAAAAGCATGTCCAAGTTTGACTGTTATTAGGACTCCCATCCCTTCCTCCCACCCAATGACCTCTAGGCCTTCTTGGCCTGCAAAATAAAAGCAATCCGGGTCCTCAGCCTCAGTTCCCAGGTGATCCCTGCAGCTGCACCTGAACGCCTCACCTTCCTCTAACACAGCCCCCTGCGCCCCAGCTCTGCATCTTTGCTCCCTCCTGTCCTCCCAGTGGGTTGGACACCATCCTCCTCCACACAGTAAAGCCGGCACCCTGCACGACCCTGTGACAGCTGTGAATCAGTGTGCTCTCAGCCTTTTTGGTGACATCATGACTGAACTGGAAGCTTCATAAGGGCAGGTGCTTTACCTGTTGTTGGTAAGTAGGAGAAGCAGTTAGTTAGCAAGTGTCTGCAGGAGATACTGAGTGGATCGCCATATGCACCTGAACCTGGTATCACTGACAATAGAAGACAAATGAATAAAGGAAAAAGAGGTTTCTGCTTCATTTGCTTGGAATATATTCCTAATGAAATCTTAACAGTCCTCTGAGATTCACTCTAAATTCCCCCTTCTCCCAGCTGGAAAGAATCATTCCATTCCCTAGGACCTCACAGTGCTTCGTACCTGGCCTGCAACACTTATCTCCATTCCCACTGAATTTGAATATTTTGTGAACTCAATAAACCATGCCCTACATTAGATTGAAATTCTTAAAGGCAAAGGACATATCTCATAAACTCTCTCTTGCAGCCCCTGGTAGACATAGTAATTGATTCACAATAGTTGTTAGGTGAATGCATTTCATGTTGAAGAGCTATGTTCAAAAACACCTGATTAAGAAGGGAAACCAAGTCAGAACTTCCAGTCTGGCCCTGGGTCTGGTGCGTGGATCAGCCTCTCAGCATCTGCAAAGAGGACTTTTCATCTGGTCTTCTCAGGTCACCAGCAGCTTCCCTGGCTCCTGATGGCTTGGAATGTCGGCTGCTCCTAATTTCGACCTCCTTTGACTCTGTCTCTGCTACCTTTCCTCAACATTTGCATGTGGATTTGTGACATGCTAGACAGCAGCTACAGCCACCTGCAATGGAAGTGTTTGCAGGTGTTCAGAGAGTAAAGTTTTCTAGGTGCAGCCTCGAGCATCCTCTCAGGGGATGGCACGGGATGTGCATGATGCCAGGTGGCTTCACCAGTTACTCACCAGCAGTTAGGAAATAAAGTTCTGCTCTCCCCCCAGGAAAGGTCACCTTTCCTAATTTCCTTCTGTCTTGGTTGAACATTGACACATTTATTTTTGCTACCTTCTGGCTCGATCATTTTTCAATTATAGTTTGTCCCTGAAGTTCTAGCAGAGGTCAATGCAGGTCTCTTCTTGATCATAGATCCACATTTATGAAACCCTAATTAGGCATTTCCCTTAGCTGCTAACATAGATTACTTGGTGGGATAAATCTACAAACATAAACTCAGTATGAACTAAAAAACTGTTAGGAGGCCCAATTAGGAGCTCACCAGGCAGCCTCCAATCATTATTACCTCTGAGTCTTGACTCGGGCTGTTCCTCTTCACCCAGAATACCCTCCATTTTTATTTTAGAGGATATAAATATTGCTATCTTTTGTTGGCCCGTATTAAAATGAGATAAGATGTATCCCTTTTCAAATATCTGCGATTCTAATTTTCTTACTTTCTTTTATTTTTTAGTACTTCATGTGGCAAGGAGACAAAGGCCTGTCCTTATATGCTGTGGATAGGAATATAAACAGTCACAATATTTTGCAGGAAAAAAAACGTTGACAATATGTATCAAGAGCCTTAAAAATAGCCTCAATCTTTGACCCAGAAATTTCATTTCCAGGAATCTTTCCTAAGGATATAATCAGAAATGCAAACAAATATTTATTCATAAGAAATTAATTATAGCATCATTTGTAAAAGCTGATATAAAATTATCTGATACTAAAGGAGGAGTTAAGTATATTATAGTAGATCCATATTACATAGCCATTTAAAATGAAGCTTGTGAAGGTGTTTTTTTAATTTTTTTTATTTTATTTGTTCTAATTAGTTGCTCATGACAATAGAATGCATTTATACAATTCAATGCCGATGTTAAGGGTCAATGCAGGTCTCTTCTTGATCACAAGGGGTACATGCAAACTTTCAAATTGTCATACGGTGTGAACTAAATAGAACTTCCCAATTGTTGTTTCACAGGATGTTTATGGGAATGCTATAAATAGAAAAGTTCCAATCTCCAGCCAGGTTGAAAAGGGATTGCAGGAATATACTTAGAGGCTGCTGGGAGCCTTGGGAATGCTAGTGGGAACAGAAAAGGTACTCCCCCAACCAAAAAGAGGCTCAACTCAGCACACAGGGTCACTGTTTTAATGCAGGGAGCCACAGCAGTGGAGCACAATTCAAAAACCTGGAGGAAAAACACCTAGGGAAAAATTGTGATACTGAGAGGGAATGCTACTGCTGTGGTAATATGAAGTTATTCATATTGCTCCTTCCTTGGAATTTTTTGCATTGTCGTATAAAAGTGCTATGCATTGTGAAATTAGATAAAACCAGAGCGACCTTCTGCATCAAGTTACTGGAGACGTGGGGCATTGTAGAGTCAGCTGGAGCACAGAGTCAACCACCTGTCTCACGAAGAATGGTAGCGAGGGCCTAGGAGGGATGGACTCTCCAGTGCTGTTGGTTGGCTTGCACCTCCTGCAGGGTACAGGATATGGTCAGGACCACCTCACTGTCACATGGGCTTCCAGATGCCTCTGGGGACATCCCCAGGATGTGAACCACATTGCAGATTTTCCTCACTTGTCACCCCCACACCCAGGTGGAATTGGGCTTCCTTGAAGCTTCATTCAGATATTCTTAGTTCCCAATTTTCCACCAACCCTAGACTCTGTCTCTCCTTTGTGCCACCTCTACAACCCGAGGTCACCTCTTCCTGGTCACATGCCCTTCACCATGTCAGGGTCTGGCCCAAGGACCTCATGCAGAAGAGGAGTGTAAACTGAGTCAGGGCCTCTCGCTCAGTGTGACAAGACTTAGGAGTGACGTTTCTGGACCCCTCCAGCTTACCTCCCAAAGTCTTCTAAAATATTCATCAGGCTTTATCGGGCTAATGGGCTTCAAAAGGAGTAATTTTCTGAGACATGAGACAGGACAATATAAAAAGAACATTAAGGAAAAAATTCTTATTCCAAAATGAAAGGAATAGATCATTTAGCATCCCTATTGGTGTTATCTATTCATGAGAAACAGCGCATTTAATCCAGAGAGGGAGGTAGGGAGGGCTTTGATGCCCTCACCTTGGGGTCACCTTCACGCAGAACTCTTCTGTCTCTCCTGACACAGATGGCAGGGCAGTGGAGACCAGGGGGTGCAGACCAGCTGTGTCAGAGGAGGACTCCACAGTGTGCAGAGGGAGAGCGGCGCAAGTCCAGCGGGACTCCAAGGCACAAGGAGGGCAGGGGAGGGTGACACTCCCCTCCTGTCTCCTTCCCAGGACACACCAGTCCTGGCTTCAATTTCGGATCACGCTCTATGAGTTCAGTTCCTCCAGGTCAGGGGATATAACTCCAGCCCACTCCCACATCTCTACCAGTCCGTTAAAGAGGGTGCCCAACCCTGAGACCAAGAGTCTTAGGTGTCACAGGCTGAGAGGACTTATGTGAGAGTGCCCTGCTGAGGCCAGGCCAGGGGAGGTCCACTTGTGATCCTCTTCTGCCTCCCTGGTGCACCAGGGTAGGGACAGCTGAGTGTGCTGGGAGGACTCTCCCCCTCAACCTTGACCTCTCTTGAGTTGACAGGGCCGTGAGATCACAGCAGATTCTCAGACAAGCCCTACACTACAGACAGAGGGTTCCAATTCTTCCATGTCGTGTACTTCTTCCTCTTTCTGTGTTCATTGCCCCTCTGTTCACTGGATTTCCAAGACTGTGACAAAATAGCTGTGAAAAGCAACTTGCATGGAGGAAAGGTTTATTTTGGTTCAAATTTCAGAGGTTTCAGTCCATGGTTATTTGACCCTGTGGAGAAGCAGAACATCATGGTGAGGACCCATGAAGGAGGAAACTGCTCACCTCAGGGGGGCTAGGAGGAAGAGAGAAAAGAAAGGGCTGGGTTCCCAATATGCCCTTCAATGACATGCCTCTGTGACCTACTTCCTCCTACTAGGACCCCATTTCCTACAGTTACCACTGTCTCCCAAAAGTACCACCAGCTGGGGACCAAGCCTTTAACATATGAGTCTTTGTGGGGGTCAAACCCTGATATCTCCCACTCCTTTCTGATTCCTGATTCTCTCTTCATCTTCCTTTTCTGGTACTCCACCCTCCTCCTCTCCTTTATCTTCATCTTTATTTATGCTTTTAATTTAGCATCGTTTTTACAGCCCCATCTATCCCCAAACCTAGAAAAAATGATTCCAACTGAACTTTTTTTCTCTACTAAAGAACTAAGAGAAATTTTATTCAAAGCAATTTATGTTGACACCCCTACCTGTCCACCAAAAATTTGTCAGCTACAAAAATTTGTAGCTGGTGATGATATGACCAAAATTATCTGCCTTTAGTCAAATGAAATCTGCCTTCTGTATCTGCAGGTTCTGCGTGTACAGATTCAAACGACCAGCAGAGCGTCAAAGCTGTTGGAAAAATCTGCATCTGTGTTGAACAAGAACAGATGTTTTTTCTTGTCATTATTCCCTAAACAACTGCATGACAACTATTTATCAAAACTTTACCTTGTATCAGGTATTATAAGTAATCTAAAAGTGAGTTTAATTATGAAGGAGGATGTGCAGGGGCTGTGTTTAAGTACTTGTTATGGTTTGGATGTGAGGTGTCTCACAAAAGCTCACGTGTGAGACAATGCCCAAAGGTTCAGAGGAGAAGTGATTGGGTTATGAGAGTCTTAACCCAATCAGTGAATCAATCCCCAGTCAGGGATTAACTGAGTGGTAACTGAAGGCAGGTAGGGTGTGGCTGGAGGAGGTGGGGCATTGGGGGCGTGGCTTTAGGGTACATATTTGTATCTGGTAAGTGCATCTCTCTCTCTCTCTGCTTCCTGGTCATCATGCGAGCTGTTTTCTTCCACCATGTTCTTCTGCCATGATGTTCTGCCTCACCTCACACCCTGAGGAATGGAGCCTGCTGTCTATGAACTGAGAACTCTGAAACCATGAGCCCCCAAATAATTGTTCTTGTCAGTGTTGTAGTCATGACAGCAAAAAAACTAGCTGAAACAGTACTGTATCATTTTATAGAGGGACTTGGAGCATCTGCAGATTTTGTTCTGGCAAGGCACCTGGGAGTCCATCCCTGTGAAAACTGAAGGGTCACTATAGCCACCTGAGGATTGGGTTCTCAGGTGTTCCTCTTCTCACCGTGTCTGGCAATGAGCTTCTATAACCTCAAGCATGTGTCAACCACCATGTTTCTTGAATTTTTTGCAGTAACAATTGTTGACCCAGAAATGTCTTCCCCACCTTTCACAATTAGGATAAAGGAGACTGTTGGATGTTGCACTGTGTATTCAATTTTAACTTCTGCTTTTCTTTCTCTTCATTAGATTTGTGACAAAGAGTGGCATTACTATGTCATCAATGTGGAGTTTCCTGTGGTTACGCTGTACATGGATGGAGCCACATATGAGCCTTACCTGGTGACCAACGACTGGCCCATTCACCCATCTCACATAGCCATGCAGCTTACTGTTGGTGCTTGTTGGCAAGGTAAGGCTACGTGGAGTTCTTCTCCCGACTTTGTTTGTGTACAGTATATGAATGATGCTGATAGAAAAGCAAAAAGCGGGGCTGGGGAGATAGCTCAGTCGGTAGAGTGCTTGCCTTGCAAGCACAAGGCCCTGGGTTCGATCCCCAGCACCGCAAAAAAAAAAAAAAAGCAAAAAGCGTAAGAGTTAGCCAGAAAAAAAAAAAAAAGTTCTTCTATCCCTTACTAATAAAATAGGACTTACAAAACTTAAGTTTTAATCCAGACACTAAAGCTGTGTAATCAGGAAGCACTTGGCTTGAGACTAGATTTTGACTTTAGATCAACAGGGTCAGTTTCAGGTTGCCTCTGAATGGCTAATGCCATATATTATCCTGGAATCTTATCTAGTTCCAAACTGGGGATGCATAGAGTAAAGGCTAAATGTAGAATCTTCTATTGAAATTGCTGGTTGGTTCTGTTGAGTTAGTTAGGAACTCACCCCCAACTAAGTTGTCCAAGCACCCAACCCTCTGTCCAGGGGGACTTATGAATGCCCAGGGTTGTGGGGAGTGAGTTGTCCACAAACCATAAGGCCATGGAGGTCGTGCTTAAAGTCAGCTCAGTCCTAAGCCCCTCCCTGGTGGGCCCTCTGTCCCTGCCTCACTCCCTCAGCTCTGCCTTCTAATCCCCACTTTAGGATTTGGAAGCTGGAAAGCCAGCTCTCTGTGCATGCATGCATGTCATCTTATCTTTCACTAGTTCTGCTGGAGTCTCTGCTGTGCTGCCTCAAGGACTGGGTCCTTTGAAGTTCTTGTGAAAGCAGAAGGGAAGGAGAACGCTCCCAAAGAAACAGATCAGTACTTTGAGATAGGACCCAACCTTGTGTCAAAGGATTCTGTGAAAATTCCCAAGATTTGTGACATTAGACATTCACCATGGGAGGGTGAGGGGAGAGGTGGGATATCATATAGTTGTCCCTTACTGTCCCCAGGGGACTGTTCCAGAACCTCATGCAGATACCAACATCTGCTGGTGCTCAAGTCCACTCAACCCATTAAGTCCCATCATCCCAGATAAATATGGGGCGTGTATAAAAACAGACTGGGTGAGTTCTGGGCTGCCCCATGAAGCTGAAGCTGGAAAGAACTGCACTCAGTGCAGCCTGGGAGCACTGGGGAGGCCAAACCCAGGAAGGAGATGCAGCTGAAGAGGGAGAGGAGCGGAGGTGTTTTTGAGCTGAGGCCACCTACTCAATCTGATGTGCATCAGCTGATGATGGGAAGTTCAACAGAACTCAGGGCTGTGAGTTTGTTCAGTTCTTCTGTTTCCCAGGACACCAGGAAAGGGGACTCTATCACCAGGCAGGATCCCATGGAACTGACTGGGATAGCAAGGCACTAAATTAGAGGCTGCACAGAAATCATCAACCACTGGACACAGCTGTGCTAGAGTCATGGCCCTTGGTCTTGGTGTGGTTCAGTGCTCCAGCTGGATACTATGGTAGATACCATTGAACACAGCCTGGGGAAGCCCATAGGAAAAGAGGGTCACGTCCCCCATGAACCTTACCGTGATTCCTCCTTATAGGCCCTCAAAGACCACATCTGGATCCCTGTCATCCTAACCTCAAACAGAAACCTGTCCCCACCTCTGCAAGGCCAGTTACAGCCATGGCTACTTAGTCATAAACCTGGACCCCTGAGTGGGGAAACTGTCCCACCAAATCAAAAGTGATTTCATAAATAATTAAGATGATCCTTGAATTTGTTAAAATAGGCTAAGTTGTGCTGCAGCGATAAGCAAGCCCTGATTCTCACTTAATTAAAATAATTCTCACTTCCTAGAGGGATCTTCTCTTCTCTTCTCTGCTCTATCGTCAGAGTAGGGCCCAAGCAGACAGAGCAGCCACGTTGCTGGGTACCTAAAAAGAGGAAAAGAAAGCATAGCAAGTTGTAAACGTTCTTAACGCTTCTACCTATCAGTGATGCCAATCATTTTTGTTTCCATTGTGTTTTGCTGGTCAAAGCAAGTCACAGCGAACTCCAACAGGACAGGGGGTTGACAGCCATGCTCCCTCTGGGAGAACTGAAAATGCTTTATGAACTAATAATTTTGATAAACTCCGCAGTGTGTCCACCTGGTCAATAGGTATTCGTTTGACTCTCCTACCTTTTCCTAAGAGAGACAACCCCAAGGTCCCACCAGTTCCTATCTCCAAGTTCAAATCTCCAGGCTCTCTGAGTGATTCCTGGTAATCTGTCCAAGTGAGGTGCAAGGAGAACTATAAACCAACAGGACAAATTACTTCCCACCACTGTGGCCACCTCACCTTCCCCTCAACACACACACTCACAGAGTGGAATGAGGCATAATAACCAAGAAGCACTTCCACTAAGAGGAAGAGAGTTAGAGAAACACAGCGGTTTGGTCCATAGCAGTTCTGAAATCCCTTTGGTGGATGTGGTGAGGACACCATTCACTGAGAGATGATTCCTTCTCCAGTATCGCCAGAGGCCATGTCTCAAGAGGGCACAGTCACTCCATAAATACCAATGCTAAGACAATACGTGATTGCAATGTATTTAGAAGCCCTGCCACAAAATGTATTTGTAACGTGAAAACCAAATATGCACTTATTTTAAAAGAATGTGGTGGGAAGAACGAGTACCGACTGTTCAGTATTTCCGGTGCTCTTCTCTTACTTGGAGTCAGATGTGACCACGTGTCTTGCCTTGGCTACTGGACTGTGAGTGGCAGTGCCTCATGTCATTTCCTGGAGGAAAATTCCAGAGCAGCTCTTTATATCCATGGGTGTCTTATCCTCTGAGAAGGTGTTATTGGTCCCACTGTATAAATAAGTGAACTGAGGCCCAGAGAGGGGAAGCAGCTGACCCACGGCCACCCAGTCGAGCCTCCCCACCCTGTCCTCCTGTGCCTGTGCTCTTGTCTCTGTGGCTCAGGGTCGCCCATTGTAAGTTATCATTTTGTTGATGTAACTATGTGTCTGGGAAGAGACACCAGCTGAAGTGTATTGATACAAATACTATGAACCCTTTGCCTTTGGAGACAGGAACAGTCTCGAGATCAGAGCAACCTGGAGACTTGCTTTGCTGTGCTGTATCCCCCTTTAAGTTTTCCTCTGGTGACAGAGCGTTTAGCTTCTGGAGTCAGGAAAAAAAAAATTAACTTTGACTCAAATTCCAGCCCTGCCACTTGCTAGTTTTGTGGACACTGCAGGGTCCTTAACTTCTGTGAGTTTCTCTGCTGTAATCTATAAAATAAGAGTGACAGCCGCCTCACAGAGTTATCACATGGACTAGGTGTGGGCACACTGTGTATGCTTGGCATGTTCCCTTGAATGCACAGATTTAAAAATGTCTCCTGGTTTCGGCTCCACCGCCTTCTCTATTTCTCCCAACGAGACCTCCATTGCAGAGCTGGCATGTCCAAGTCGTGGTCCCAGCCTTCCTGTCTTCCTGCGTGTCCTGACTTTCCTCCTGCCCCCCAGGACTAACGCTTACACACAACCCTGCCCTCCCAGGTCCAAATGGGACTCAGAAGCAAAGCCAGTGACACTGCAGAATAGCCAATCAGAAGACCGATGTCGGAAGATGGGGTTGACGTGTGGGCAGGGATCTGACCAGGGAGTCTTCTGGGCCGTGGAGACTTGGATATTTTCTCTGAGAACAAGGAAGACACATGGTGAATTTTCAAGAGGCAAAGAGCCTTAAAACCTTTAAAATTGGAAAACGGTGTTTTATGGGGGGAGCAAGTTCAGAGGAAAGGGAAGGGAGGTGACAGAAAGGAAGGTTGGCACGGGCTTGCTCAGGGTTCCCTGTCACCATAGGTGGGTGGAGGAAGTGGAGAAGAGGCTGAGAAAGGGGTTGCAAGGAAAGCCTGGGCCCACGCTGCCCAGATGAGGAACCTCGACTCCCAGGAACGCTCACGTTCTTCTTGGAGTCACATTTTTTTGTCTGCAGGTCAAAAATCTTTTGGCAGGACATAGCGCTGTGAAATGAACGGCCTGCAATGTGGTCCGTATCTCCGTGCGTTTCCAAACCTTCTGCTGTCCACTTACGTACGTGGTCTCAGCCCTCCGTGGGAACCTCTAATTGCCTTTGGGCCTGCAATTGTGGGGAGCTTTTCAGGTGCTTTTGAGGTCGGCAAGGAAACTAGTGCTCACTGGTGATATTTCTGATCAGGATTTAACAAGGGGGATAGAAAATGATGTGATAGCAGCACCTTGCTGTTGTCCTGAGCTCTGGCCCCGCTCTGTTGCTGGGCAGTGTTCTCCGTCCCCATCAGCCCACTGTCTCCCGTTAGCAAATTTGAAAGCCAGTGCAACCAGTGGAACTTCATTTTCATCAGTATTTTTCTAGTAATTAAAAAATGAGATATCATTTATACTTAAGAAACGTTGCCAATGAGGCCTAGAAAATGGAGCATCTCACAATTACAAGAAATGGCTTTCCCACTCAGAATAGACCCTGAGTATCACAAAAGAGCTTTCGTTCCTCTGTGTGGCTGACGCACACCACTTTTCATCACCTCTGTGTTCAGGATGGACTCAGACCCTCTCTTGAACAAGCTCACTTTGTGCTAGCTCAGACACTGTTGGCTCTATACAAATACCAGCATCCTTGTTTCTCCATGGGTCATATGAATCTGTTTTCTGTTCCTATAATAAAGTACCTGAGGCTGGGTATTTTATAAAGAAAGGAGGTTTACTTAACTCACAGTTTAGGGAGGTAAAAAGTCAAAGAGCATTGAACTGGCTCTGGTGAAGGCATCTCTAGCCATGTCACCTCATGTTGGATGTCATCACAACGGGTCAAGTGCAGGTGGGTGAGATCACATGGCAAGACAGAAGACCAGAGCACAAGGAGGAGCTAGTCACCTCTTAACGTTACTACCACATCTCAATACTGCCACCCTGAGGACCACATTTCCAACCCAGGAACCGTGAAGGACAAACTCAAACCATAACAGGTCACAGCAGAAGAGCTCATTCAAAGGACCAACATCCTTTCCCTTAGACTTTCCTTAGAATTTTTGTTTTTACTCATTCCATTTTTAAGGACAAAAATTTGAGTTCTACTCATAAGAAGTAAAAATCATATCCTCAGATCTGCCTGGTCCCCGGACCTCTACACTGGGCTGGTCCACCCAGATGCTGCAACCCAGCTGTGCAGGGAAGTCAGGAAGGCTGTCCGTCATGCCAACCAGGAGCCCTGGGGGTTCTGGGAGATGCCCCAGCACGGGGCAGGCCAGGGCACCTCTGCCCACTCCACCACAAGAGCAGCTCTGTTTCACCAACTCCGCGTTGGATGTCTGGGCAGGGGCTCTTTTACCAAAAGAACTGAGTGTGCTTGAGGAAGCACGGTTCCAGACAGGTTCAGGAAGTCGCCCTCCTGCTCTTGCTTGGTCCCCATCTGCTTTTGATGGATCTCGTCACAGCATCCCCTACCTGTGGCTCTACCCCTCGTGACTGCCTCGCCCCGTCTCTGCCAGGGTCTTTCCTCCAGTGTTCAGGACACTGGCCTTCCCAGAGTGTCCAGCCCCGCCTGGTCATGGATGGTCTTGGATGAGGAAGGCCCTGTTCTGGGTGGATCCTACCCCCACTCAACAAGGCAGAGGACAGAGAAGGGTGTGCTTCTAAAGATTAAAGTTTGGCAAAGGACAGAAAGAGAACTTCACTGCGGCTTTGGGAGGAGCCTTGGCAAAGAATAGAAATGGTTCAAACGGGATGAAGAGGCAGTCATTGCCCCTGGGAGTTGTGGTAATCAGGAGCATGTGTCCTCAGATACAGGGGAATTGGAGCCATATGTGGCCCTGGGATTTGTTACACATTTTCAGATTATTTTTCTTCCAGACACTAGTTCAGACACTTGGAGTACATGCCTTCACTTAATCAGCTTGGTCTAATTTAGTACAAATTTCTCTTAATAAAGTCTGTGTTGAAATTATCTCACCTCCCTAGGGTCTCTGCTGTTGGAATGAGCGAGGCACGTACTGGTACAGCCTGCCCTGCATTCAGATGGAGCTTCCTGAGGAGGGCTTCAGGAAGCTCCAGTCCCCCCGAGACACCCCTTCCACACGGAGGTCAAGATCAGGCTTTTTGGGAAGCAGCATACACCATTCTGAGTCATGACGCACCTTAGCTTATTAAAAGCTCTCAAAAAGACTGAGGCAGGAGGATCCCAAGTTCAAGGGCAGCCTGGACAACTTAGTGAGACCCTGTCTCAAAATTAAGTTTACAAAAGGCAGAGAGATGGGGATATAGCTCCAGGTAGAGTGCTTGCCTAGCATGCGCAGGCCTTGGGTTCCAACCCTAGTACTGGAAAGAAAGAAACAGGAAAGAGGAAGGAAGGAAGGAAGGAAGGAAGGAAGGAAGGAAGGAAGGAAGGAAGGAAGGAAGGAAGGAAGGGAGGGAGGGAGGGAGGGAGGAGGGAGGGAGGATGGATTCTCATAAAGCACTTCAATAAAGCAACCTGCTTGACATTATTTAGTTCATTTTTTTTCCATGTTATTTCACCATGGAACTCACTCTGTCAAATGGTGTTCTGTTCCTAGGACACCCTTTGGGTTTGAATGCAGGTCTTCACCCCTACTCAACCAAATTTCCAGAGAGTCAAAGCTCTTTGTTGTCACAGATCTTCAGATCCTTGACTCCAAGACCTAAAGAAACTGTATAGCCTTTGCTAAATCTCCTTCTGTTTTGCAGACTGTTTTGACAAAGGCATGTGGTTCATTTTCTCTCTCTCCACACACACACACACACACACACACACACACACACACACACACAAATAACAGGATGTCCCGATTTAACATTGCCCATACTAAAAAATTAAGAAAAGTGTCCTAGGGCTTGGTGTGACTTTGATGCAGGGGTTCATTTATTTTGAAGATGACACAGATGGAATCGGGTTTAAAGTTCAGTGAATGTCTAAAAACACAGTATAACTGAATTAGAAGTTTAACTTTGCATAGTGTTCTGAGGACTGTATTACTGAGACAACTCGATGGCAGTCTCAAAGCCAAACCTGCCATTGCCAAGTCTCTAAGAGATGCATAGCAGGGAGGAGGAAGAGACCACTGAAAAGAGACAGGAAACTCCCATGACACACTTCACTGGGGTTCCTTGGCATCTGCCGTCATTATACCCAGCCGCCCCACCTAAGCTGCTGGCCCGCACCATGCACCATGCTGAGCAGTTGACACAGTCTCTCCTTTAGACCTCATGAGGACCCTATGCGAGGGGTAACTATGAACTTAATTTTGCATATTAGAGAAGATGAGTGTCTTCCCAAAAGTCACTACGGTCTGGATTGGAAGGCATATCTGTACCACAGAACCCTCTCATGAAGTACACTTCTAGACCACCACAGCCAAGTAAGGAAGACCAAAGAATTCTGGGCTCTAGGGTCAAATCATGTGCCCCAAATTCCTTGTCATTTTCCCAACCTATTGGACAAAGTCAAGCTGAGGTCTAGAGATAGCAACGGGTCCGTTGGGCATCATGGTTTGGTGAGGGGAGGGCTGACTTTGGAGTCAGGAGAGGGGAACTCCGGGCCCTCGCTGCTGATCTGCTCTGGTCTTTTGAGACAAGCTTGCTTCACTTGGGCTCTTAATTCCATCATCATCTGGAGGATGCATGTGATATTCTGGAGGATACGTGAGGAACCTTCCCACTCTGAATTGAGGTCCCCAACACCAGAGAGACGACTTTTAGGATCTTCCCTAAGGCATATGTTTTGTTCACTGTAACATCATATAAATGTTTGCTGGAAGGCAGAAGACACAGGGCATCAATAATGAAAGGGTCAGGAAAGCCTGCTGAGAGTGTGTCATGACCAGCCATGATGACAGATCACGTTTCCCTGCAAGTCACCTGCCACCTGCAGCCGTGTGAGCACACCCTGGGGTGAACAGAGTTTCAGAGTGCAGCTGATGGGGGTCTATTACACACTTCACTTAGTCTTTGCATTCCATGGGTGTCTCCATCACTGAAATGAGGAAATAAAAGAAAGCAAGATTTCAGACAGTCTTGCCATTTGCATTGCTCAAAATTGATACCCAATCATCCATGAAATTGTGTTCATTGAGGGGCTTCCCCATCTGCACGCCTTGCACAGAGCAGTGTCCAACTCAGACAAGGGGGATCATATCCCTCACTTGTTCCTATGAGTTTCTTAACCTAACAACCGCGGCAATAGCAGCAGGAAAGACCAGTAGCACCCTGAACACTTTGCCAGGGAGAAGATTTACTGCATTCATACGACATAGAATATTTACTTCAAATTATGCTTAGAGGAAAGCAAACATTACTGATTCCAAAGCTGTCATCATAGTGAGCAGGCCCAACCTCCCAGAAAGCAAGCTGTAGCGTGGGAGGGGGTGGGGGGACAGACACGGAACCCTTCATTCCCAATGCAAGCTCTGGCTCAGAATAAGACAGGCTACATCAAATCATGTTTGCCAGATACAATCATCCCTCAGCATCTGCGGGAGATTGGTTCCTGGACCACCTGCAGATACCAAAATTTGGAGATGCTAAAATCCCTTATATAAGGCATTTGAATAAAACCTACACACATGGTCCCTTGACTATTTCAAATTACCTCTAGATTACTTATAATACCTAATATAATGTAAACCCTATGTAATAATTTTCATACTGCAATGGTTAGGGAATGATAACAAGAATCTGGACTCATTGACTATAGACACATTTTAAAACTATTTTCTCTCTGTGGCTGTGTAACCCGAGGACTCAGAGAGCCCACTGTCCATTGTTGTTTATCAAGATGATTGTGTTTCCTGACCAACTGACACCAGCCACTGGGCATCTCTGGAAAAGCCATGTGGGGTTCACAGAACCCAGAATAATTGGACATTCTCCCCAAGCCCCCTCTGAGAAATCCTCTTTAGATCTTTCCAACAAAATCTCATTATCTGATGTGTAGGCCAAAGACCTGGGAGCAAGGGAGACCCAAGTTTGTATCTTGACTTCACTCATTTCTGGCCATGTGGCCTTGGGCAAGTTATGGAACATCGTAAACCTCATTTAGAAAAGAAGATGTTAAGTGCAGCGAGGAAGCATCTCCTTCACAGGTAGAGACTGGCTTTTTCCCACACCCTTCTTGTTTCATTTCAAGTCCTTATTCTAGTTGAGTGGGGGAGATTTAACCTCCAAGGATTTGGGCTTTTCCATGTTCTCAGAGTGCTGGCTGATTGCTGGAATTGGATAGTGCTAGGGTGTCGAGGGACCCTGGTCACCTTCCCATGCAGGTATCCCCTGAAATGGTGCTCACCTCTTTTGGTTCTCAGTCATGATGGTCCTTCAGATCTGTGTCCTGGTGTTTCCCTGCCTTACTGGGGGGCACATCAATACTTCCCTGATTCTCATGCTCTCTCTGGAAGTCCATCTGTGGTAATTGTCCCTCCAGCCAGATCAGCATGCTGGCCAGCATTCCACATCCCAAGCAGCTTCGAGGACGTTCGTTCTGTCTGCATCTCTGACACTATATCCCCCACCTCCTTACTGCCACCCTGCTCTCCACCACACCTGGGGGAAAGCCAGCTTATTTTTTCTTATTTTCCCCAAATGTAGACCTATTTCCAGGTCTTTCCTGCCTTCCTGAAGCTTCTGGAAACCTAGCTTGGGAAAAGACTTCACTTTAGCTTCTTCCCATGATCCCCTGAGGGGCAAGTCCAGAGATGTGTTCAAATAGAAGTGAAATGGGAGAAATGTCATGGAAAAACTAAAGAACAGAAGCTAAGATCTCCAAGATAGACCCCCACTTAAGGATTAAATAAAGTAGCTCATGGAATAAAAGAGCTCATTAAAGAACCCGCCACGTTTCAAGGATCTAATAAAGGGTAGCTATTTTTCTCCCTCTGACCTATTAATAAGACACTTTGTCTATATCACTTGTTTGGAAATTAATCAGGTACCGCTTTAGTATATTTACTATGCTGGCAATTTAATCTTATTTTTATTTTATTTTGTCAATGTCTGTACTCTATTCTCCTAGCTAGTACAAGTTCCTGTAGAGTGTGGTTCACATCTTATAATTAAACTGAATCTGATGGTTAGACTTACAGCAATCACTTTAAAAATGGGTGTCGATCTAGGCTCCGGAATCCAAAACCATGTATGCAAACACTTACGGAAGGTTCTTTTTGGACAAAAATAGAAAGTCATTTTGTTTTCTTAAAATGATTCATGACCATGTTTATTGTAAATGTTAGCAGAGGAGCAATATGGCCTATGTGGTCACCGTAGACATTATAAAGTTCAGTGTGTCTATTGTTTCTTTTTTTAATTCTACATCATCGTCGCCACTGGGTGCAAATATACTTCAGATTTCAACCTGGTCTCCTATTGCAAAATGCTAATTGAATTGATTTCCTGGAGTCCCATCACTAAAAATAGAGCACAAGAGCTGAGATTCTTAAGTCTCAAAAATACAGAACATGACTGTGTTTTAGTGAGAGAAAACTGTGCTGTGGCATCCGGGAGAGCCGTTCAGTCTCTTGAGGACGGAGCCACTGAGGGGGACGTGGAGGAAGGCCGGAGGCAGGGTCACAGCCGGTCTCCCTCAGCTTCACTCTGCACTGCGCTGCTCGCCCCACCTGGACACAGTGCTGGGCGTGGGTGGATGTGCTCACACGGTAGGGACACCCATACTTCCTGCAGCGTGGCCTCAGGCCTCCATTGGTTCAGCTGTGACTGTCAAATGAGGACCTACCTCCCGGGGGCTTTACGAGGATTCAGTGAGACAATGTGCGTTGAGGACTTCACGTAGCAATGGGTTCATCTCATGCCCTCGAAATGATGGCTGATGGATCTGCTGCTCCAGGGCAGGGGAGGGAAGACTGTGTTCACGCCCCGGGGAGGGGCAGTCCGCCACTGAGACCCAGCTCACGCCCTCCTGTCGGCAAACACATCCTCTGCTAGGACAGGAGCATGCTAATGGCTCAGAGGAGCTTTGTCTGGGGGGCTTTTAGGATCCAGATCAAAAGTCTCAAACTGACTTCCCCATAGTCAAGGGCCACTCAGTCCATCCCTCCAAGCCAAAATCTACTTAGAGTTCCCTGTGAAGTGAGAGTTTCAAAAGGGACCTTGCATTTCCAGAGTAAAGTGCCTTTGGTGGCATGGAGCATCACAGTGAGTCAAGATGGCTTAACCCTTAAAGGAGAAGAGTGGCCCCCGAAGCAGAGGACACCCCAAAGCCAGCAGTGAGGGTGTCCGTCAGGGCCTGCTCAGTCCTCCTGGCTCTGCCCTACTCCCGGCACTGCCTCGGTTGTCTCCAATGGCAGGAAGCTGCAGCAGCCCGTGGCCTTCCGTCTTGACCTAACCATCCTGGGGAAAGGCAGGAAGAGTTATTTGAAAACTTTCTGGAGAGAAAACCAGAAGCTTTTTTGCATAAGCTGCAAGTCAACATCCGTCAGGATCCTTGCCTACATTTGGTCCCATGTTTATTTCTGGCCCAGTTCCTCTAACTTACAAAATGCCAGGTGCTGATTGGCTTCATCCTGGCACTGGGTCCCAGGTCCACCCTGGATCAATCACTGGAGCACAGAGATGGCATAACCTATTAGCTTAAATGAAGTAGAGTCCACCCTGGAGATTGAGTCAACCCATACACCTCAGGGCTGCCTCAGCAAGAGGGACAGAGTGAGACTGAGGTGGACGAGACGGCCACAGTGCCCACCACCTTACTGGCATTCACCTCATCGCCTCCTTCATTTAAGCAGGCAATTATAGAATGCCCGTCGTCTGCCAGGCAGAGTACAGGGTGCCAGGAGGACAGAGAGGCCAAGCGTTGTTAGGAAGAATAAACGAGCCAGCTTATGCAAAGTGCCTGCGGTAGCCCTGGTATCCCTCAGTATTGTCTTCATTAAAATGAATAATGCATGCGAGATCCTTGCTATCCAGGAGAGAGACTTAAACTAATAAATTAGAGCGGTGTGCAAAGAGTAAGCCTGCGGGCAGCATCGAGGGGAGCGATCCCACAGGACTATGCAAAAGGCCCGGCCACGTACAGCTCCGCCGTGCTTAACCTTGGCTTCACATTTGATTCACCTAAGAAGCTATTAAACTCCCCATTCCGAGTGAAGTCAGAACCCCTGGGTGTCAGGCCAGGCACCAGACATCAGTTTATCTTTGTAAAGATCCCCAGATGATTAAACCACGCAGCCAAGGTGCTAACAACCACAATTTTAGGCTACGGAGGACATAAAAAAACACAAATAAAGCATCCTCCAATGATGCCAGGTCACGGGGGGATAGAGAATCAACTAGAATCAGCTGTCTATGTTCCAAGGGTCAGCGCAGAGAGCACAGTGGGACCCTGAGCAGGGAGAGGGCACAGAGGACGGAGGACTTGGGGAAGGTTTCAGTGCACAGCAGGGGACCGGGAGCTTAATGGACCTCAACAAACTGAGATTCACCTAATCTGAGCTACTGGGGAGGCGGCGTCTCGGTGTACAGAGGAACAGGTGTACGTGCCGGCACGCGGGCAACCCAGAAGGTGTTATCAGTCTGCGTCCCACAGGAGGGAGAATCCGCCCGGTGACTTCTGTTATCAATGGGGAAATCTGTGACAGGGCTGTCTCCCTGGAGTGCGCTGCTGTCAACCTGGGCAGCACGGAGGTCTAGGGAAGCTGCAGGAGCCCCTGAGAGCTCCTGGATCCTCTTGCAGATCCAAGCTAGGTCTGTCTGTGGAGGCTGCCCAGACACGGAGAGGCCCGTGCTCAGTAAAGTCAGTGGGGAGGGCTTCCTGGAGGAGGCGGCAGCAAATGGAGACCAAGGGAAGCCTGGCTCAGAAACCAGGGAGAAGATGGAAGGAGCAGCTCCCTGGATGGATATGCTACCTGAGTGCTTTGAGCACTTGTGGGTAATAAGGGACTAGAGGTCCCATGGGACACACACACACACACACACACACACACACACACACACACACGTGTCACAGAGTTTGCCTTCTCTCTCAGGCTCATGAGACGCGCAGGCAACGTGACCCTGGCTCCGTGGCCAAATGGTGTCTTGAGATGGCCATTCTGACCCAACCTCCGCAGGCAAATGATGGAGCCTCTTTCTCTTTCAGGAGGGGAAGTCACCAAGCCCCGGTTTGCTCAGTTCTTCCACGGCAGCCTGGCCAGCCTCACCATCCGCCCTGGCAAAATGGAAAGTCAGAAGGTGATTTCCTGCTTGCAAGCCTGCAAGGAAGGGCTGGATATTAATTCCTTGGAAAGCCTCGGGCAAGGAATAAAGGTAAGGAAGGAGCCGGCGTGGCCCCGATGAGATGCTGATTTATGAGGCTGGGCTGCCCAGCATCCGGGTTTGCCAGGAAATCATGATTTCTTATAACCTGCACAGAAAGGGTGCCACTGCTAAGTGGGGAGGCAAGCAGCTGCGGCACCCAGGATGGACTGAGGTCTGCTGCCACCTCCTGAAACTCTGAGATCAGGTCCTGGTGTGTCATCTGTCACGGGCCCGCTGGGGGAAGTTGTGCTCGTCTGAGCAAATGAAGCAGTGTACGAAAAATAAGTACATCTCTGAGTAAATACAAATAAATAAATACAAGGTCCCTGTGCAGTACAGATTAGGAAGGGAAGGGAAGGGGGAAGGAAGGGAGAATTGGGAAGCAGATGTGGAGGCCATTGGGTCTCGCTCATCATGGTGACACACGGGTTGTACTCCAGGCCTCCCTGGCCTCCAAAGGAACGTGAACAGATTCGTGATTTTTATTGTCCACGTGAAACAAAAACATCCAAGTGGTCTGAGAGAATTAAAGCTATGCTCTGATAAAAAAGCTCTTCCTGACAGGGACAGGGAAGGATGTGACCATGGCCTCAGAAAGCACCCCAGACAGGCAGGGCTATTTTCTGCCTCACCTGGACTGACAGAGCTCTTGCTGGCAGTGGGTCCCTCGGGTCCTGAATAAATGGCAGAGACAACATCATCAGAGCCCCTGCGCAGTCAACACGGACCCCAGTATGGGAAGGCAGTTTCTCAGCTCCTCTCTGGAACCCCACCTTGTCTCCTGGGGACAAGGTCAGCCCCTCTGGACCTATAAGAGGTTACAGTTCCCTCCTTGGTCATTTTCCAGGGAGTGACTACAGCAGAGGTTTCCCAGGTGCTGCCCGTCCTCATCCATGGCTGCCACGGAGCTGTGTCCCACTGTCCCACCCTGGGCCTGCCTGCCCTGAACAACAGAGTGACTGAGGGTCTCCCTCGGCAGCAGCTTCTGCCTATGGGGCACAGACACTGGGCAACCCCGGAGCGGCTGTGGTCAGCAAGCCTTCCATGGACACTTGCATTTGCCTCTGGGCTGTGTACTAGGATACAGAAATGAACGTCCCAGCTTCCTGTCTTCAGGGGGCATTTGTAATGGCGCTTGGTGACACTGCGATGATGAAGGGCACTGGGATTTACCAAAGGTCTCCCACTGCCAGGCACTGATTGTTCTAAGTGCTTTATGGATATTATTTCCCAGAATGCCCCCTTGACAGAGGTACCATGAATAGTTCCATTTGTCACAGCAGGAATTGAGGACTGAGAGAGAAATTTCCCTCAAACGGAAGAATTAGTGATGAGCAGAGCCAGAAATGGAACCCAGGAAGTCCTGCTCCAGCACTCCAGGTGCTGGGCAAATGGCCATCAAAGAAGACTCCTCGGAGGAGGCAAAGCCAGAGCAGAGTGTGTAAGGAAGTAGGTAGGAAGGAGTCACCCGGAGAAAAGCAGGAGGCAGGGAAAGAGGACTGTCCTTCCAAGAGCGTGAGCAACGGCAGGTGGGAGGCTGAGGAGAATCACAGGGCGCGCTGGAAGTTCAAGGTCAGGGCTAGGTGCCCAGACGGCAGGAGGGAAGGGGGATGGGGGACCGAAGAGCTAGACAGAGGCCACGTCTTTGTTTAGGTGTTCACATTTATTTTTCTATAAGCAACTGGATGCCATTGAAGGTCCACACGAGGGAGCATGATCTCTTGGTGACGTGGGGTTTAGGGGCTCGCCCTTGAGGCTGGGTGAGAGGGGAAGATGGACGGAGCATAGGAAGCATCACAAGGCAAGACTGACTTTCCAGATCTAAACCCAGACACACACTCAACAGCTGATCACCCGTCATTGGGGGAAGCTCTCAAGATGGCCTCATATTGGAAAGGCCAGTCTTGACCTACTGTGGGTGTTGTTTCCTTAGGGTTTTGTCAACCAGTGATGCAGAGAACATTCTCCAAACCCCGCGTCTTTTTTTCTGGATTTACCCCCTGCCTCTGAAAGCGTCTTCTCTGCTCCCAGTCACTCCAGGTGGCCACAGTCAAAGGCACTTCCGGGCAAATAAGTGAAAGATGCTGGGCTTAAAGCCATGGAAGATCGACGATGAATGAATGATAAATGAAGAACAAAAGTAGGCCCGGCCTTTGAAAAGCAGAAGCGTTACAATAAGAGGCACCAGAATGTGTGGGGTTGGGGGTGGTTAGCCCGGCTTTTCAGGATGCCACCCGTTCTTAACCAAGTCACCGCAAATGATCCTCTTCCGTCCCCAGGGTGCGTCTGGTGAGAGCCAGAGCGCTGTGTGAGAAGTTAATAAGACGATTTATGGAGCGCCACTGGGGGCGATTTTACGTTCATTATCCCCGCTCTTCAAAACAAATTAAATATTATGACCTCATTTCAAAAATAAGGGGACTGAGGCTCAGGGACTTGTCCAAGATAAATCCACGCTCTTTCCTCTGCACCAGCAACTCAGATTAGAAGATGATCTTGAAAATTATTAAAACTAACTTCCTTCCCTGCATTTATCCCCCAAATCATTTCTGAATAATGACCATTATTTTATTTGCTGGTTACCAGTCTCCTCCTGCTTCTCTGGCTAGAAAAATTGATGGCTTCCTGTGATGAAGAGAATTCCTCATCTGCTCACAGGGCTGGACACAGTTTCCTCCCTAAACTTGCCTTCCTCTGGATCATGGCCATTTCTGAATATTTCCCCAGCTGTCGGAAGTCTTTAATGGTTGTGGCGGTTGCTGACTTCTATCCATGCAAGATACTGTGGAATAGCCACATCCCTGAAGAAGACTCTGTTCTGATTTTCACAGCATGGTCCCTGTCACTGATATCTTTGCAGCATGAAAGAGCAGGAAAGAGCAAGGATTTTGGAGTAAGACATGCCTGGGTTCAAGTCACACCACCAGCATTTATTAGCAGGGTGGCCTTGGACAAGATATTTAATCCCTTATGCCAACCTTGCATGAATAAAATTGACTTAATGTTACTTATACTATAGTAACATTGTAAGAATTGAATATATATGTACATATACGTATGTACACACACATACATACACATTCATCAGCACACCTAAGCAGGTCTCACAAATCACAGGTCCCTTTGTGTTGGGGGAGTCTCTAGAGTAGTAGTTTATATCTGGTCCAGTCCACAGGGGATGGGGGATGGCGGGTGTCCAGGGGAATGGCAAGATGGTTAGAGGGCCATGACCAAGGAACAGGCAGAAGCCTGCCTGATGGCCCATCCTGCCAAGTGGCTGGGGAAACCAGCTGAGTCTCCAGGAAAGGCAAGCATTCTGGAAGGGCCATCTGTCCCCAGGCTGTCTTCTGGGCTCACTGTGACCCCAGCACAGCTTCCCAAGGGAGAACGAACACTGTCATGCTTTGCTGGAGCCCCAAGGATACCACCATCCCCTGCCCCTGGGGCAATGCCAGAGTGAACAGGGATCCAGGCACAGCAGAGAATTCTGTAGTTGGAAAAATACAAGATGCACTTTGGAGGGTCTTATTGATCCTGCAAGAACTGTTGATGGCGAGGCCAGTGTGCACCTTCTTGCTCTGTGACGGACCTCTGGGTGCTCTGGCAGCCAGAGCAGAGTGTCAGCTGGAGACCCGACACATTCCCTGGCCTGTGCTGTTGCCAGGTGTCTGTCCCATGGCCATGGGGTAGTGCTAGCACATCCCTCTGGGAGAACCTCCTGATTTTCCTGTTCGGCCCTCATGCCAGGCTGAGAGCAGACTTCTCTGCGAGCCTCATGGTCCCTCTCTTGCTTATCATGGGCTGGACCCTGTGGCAATGCTGAGGAAAGATCAGCAGACCCTGCCCTGGAGGTGCTCACAGTCTGCAGCAGGATGCAGACAGACAGACAGACAGACAGCAGCAGCACAAGACTCTGCTATAGGAGTGGGACAGAAGGGAAGATAGGGGTGAAGGGCAGAAATTCATTTGGGAATATAGGTGGTATTTTTAGAATGACCTTGAATCTTCTCAAATCTGAAGCAGGTGACACATCTAAGATTTAATTACGAATCACCAGCGTGTGGCAGCTCCAGGGCTGAGCACCTAAGCTGGTGAAGCGTCTGTAGCTAGTGACACAAGCCCAGAGCTGACTGCCATGCACCTGCACACAGGGGCAGTGCTGTGGTCAAGAGTCACAGTCAGAGAGACCCTTCCCAGGGCTTTGAGGGACAAAAGAGAGCAGGGCCATGGGGAAGGAAGATCAGAGAAGACAGGGGTGACCCCACGGGCAAAGACTCAGCACAGACCGAATGGCAGTGTGATCAGAGCTGTTGTGTGCTGGGCACCTTGAAGATGCTAGAAACCGTATATGCATCCAGCATCCCCGGTCCAAAGATCTGAAGCATGAAATTCTCCAAATCCAAAACTCGTCGAGCACTGATGTGATGTCACAAGTAGAAGATCCTCCACACATCTCATGTGACTAGTCAGTCAAAACACAAGTGCATAAAAACTGTGTGAAATTACCTTCAGACTATGTATCTGAGGAGCCCAGGAAACATACATGAACTTCACGCTTAGACTTGACTCTCACCCCCAAGATATCTCATCATATAGATGCAAATATTCCAAAATCGAAAACATGTCCTCTAGACGGGTTAAACTGTGGTGGTCGTGTCTTCAAATCCTCAATGGCTTAACACTTACAATTTTGCATTTCTCTTACACTCAGGGAGGTCACGAAGTGTCCTGGGAGGCATCTCCCCACCTGGGCCCAGAGCACCACCCCCATCTCCCTCGTGTCTCATTGGCTAGATGTGGTCACATGACCCTGGCACGTGTTGCACAAGGGGCCTGGGAAGTGTAGCTGCCAGGTACCCAGGAAGGTCAAGAGAACGTGGTCTGGCAAGGATTGATAATGAGTTCCACTGAAAAGCCAAGTGAATGAAAGAAGTCCCTTTGGCTAGGAGCCGAGAACTATTTGCTCCTTCATCCAACAGGGCTCTCAGAACACTAGGGCTAGGTTCTGGGATTGAGGCAGAAGAGTCAGGGTCCCTGGGCTCAGCAGCCCCCTCACTGTATTATAATAAGTGTGCTACCATTTGGTAAGTGCCACAGGAAGAATGGACCAAAGCCCAGTGGGACCTCAATGAGAGAGCCCAGAGGTCTCAAGTAAGGGAATGAGAAGACACTCCCCTGGGAGAAAGGGGTGAAGATGGAGCTGTTGGCTGGGGACACTGTGCAAGAGATTGACGTAGTCCAATGTCACCAACTGTGCTCATGACACACCCATCTCTTGCTGGGGTGCAGATACAGAACAGGGTGCCCTTACGAAGTCAAATCAGATCTGGAGACAGTGAATATGAACTGATTTTCCCTTAAACCCATAAAAAGATAGACTCAGCCTCCTTCACATAAGAGAAATACAAACTAAAACTACACTAACATAGCATTTGTCATCTACCAGATTGACAAAATTCCCAGTCTGACAGCAGGCTCTGTCGCCGAGGTGCTAAGAGGCGTTCTCACGCACTGTTGGAAAGAGCACGCACTGACTTACCCCCCGCAAGGGGGAACTTGGCAGTGTTTATCAAAGTCAAGTGCAGGTACTCGTTGGCCTAGTCATCTCAGCGAGGGGATTCATCCTGCAGATATGTTTGCATGCTCTGAGTATGAGATTACCCATTGTGGCACTGTCAGTAAAAGCTAGAAATAACCCACCAAGTCATATTCGTAGACTGATTTTAAGTTTATAAATGATGGGGAAAACTGGTTATCCGTATATCACAGAATGAGACTAGACCCTTGTCTCTCACCCTGCACAAAAGTCAACTCAAAATGGATCAAAAAGCTAGGAATTAGACCAGAAACTATGCAACTCCTAGGAGAAAACGTAGAGTCAACACTCCAGCATATGGGCGCGGGCAACAACTGTCTCAAGAGGACCCCTAAAGCTCAGGAAATAATGCCAAGAGTTAATAGATGGGATGGCATCAAAATGAAAGGCATCTGCATACAAAGGAAATAATTAGGAATGTGAAGGAGAACCTGAAGAATGGCAGCAAAGTCTTTCTACCTACTTTTCTGACAGAGGATTACTATCTAAAACAGATAACTCCAAAAAATTTCACACCAAAAAACAACCCAGTGGGCAAATGATTGAAACAGACACTTCTCAAAAGAAATACAGATGAGCAACAAATATTTGAAAGGATGCTCAACATCATTAACAGTTGGGGAAATGCAGATCAAAACTACACTAAGATTTCATCTCACTCTGTTAGAATAGCAGCCATCTAGGATAGAAGCAATAATAATGCTGGAGAGAGTGTGAAGAAAGAGGAACATTTTTACACTGTTGATGGGATTGTAAATTAGTGCAACCACTCTGGAAATCAGTATAGAGGTTGCTCAAAAGACTAGGCATGGAAACACCACTTGACCCAGCTATACCACTTCTTGATATTTATCCTAAAGCAGTCAAATTGACACACTCTGGTGATACAGGCATACCCATGTTTATAGCAGCACAATTCACAATAGCCAAACTAGGGCACCAGCCTGGGTGTCTGTCAATAGAAGAATGGATGAAGAAAAATGCAATATATACATGTACATGATGTTTTATTCAGACATAAAGAAGAGATGAAACTGTCATTTGCAGAAAAATGAATTGAACTTAAGAACATTATTTTAAGAGAAATAAGTCAAACTCAGAAAATTCAGGGTCATATGTTTTCTCTCATATATGAAAACTAGGGAGGAAAAAAGGAAAGAAAGATGGAGGAGATCATGAAAATCAAAGGGAGACCAGTAGAGGAAAGGAACCAGGGGCAGGGAGGAAGAAGAGGGAAAGGGAAATACTAGGGAATGACATTGGCAAAATTATATTTTAATACCATGCACATGTACAAATATGTAACAACAAAACCTACCGTTGTGTATAATTATAACACACCCATAACAAACATGAGAAAAAATTACCATTTATATATAAAAAATACTACACATCTGAAAAAAAGGAATAAAGAAGCCGTTCAGGTACTGAAACAGAAACCTCTGTGAGATATGAGCTAAGTGAGAAAAGCAAAGTATGATACATTATGAAATATGCTACCTTTGGTTTAAGAAAGAAGGTGAAAATCTGTGCTCAATGACAATATATAAGAGTGCTTAAGTATAACTGTCAGGATAGGCTAGGTTGTGCTTCAGTAACAAATGACTTAACATCCCAGTAGCTTATACAATAAATTTTATTACCCGTGCTTCATAGGCACTACAGATTGACTGCAGCTCTATTCCATACCACCTTCACTGTGAGACTCAGGCTAATGAACCAGGAACTAGGGGAATTCTGCAGGTTTCATAGCAGAAAGAAGGGGACATGGTAAGCCACAAATTGGCCTTGAAATCTTCCATATCAGTGTGAACCAAGTGATATTTTTGCTCACATGTCTTTGACTAAGCAAGCCACATGACCACTCCTGAGTGCAGCAGGGTAAAATGTGTGTGCTGTGGGTAAGGGCACCAGAAGTCACATGGTCAATAGGACAGACATGTATAGGCCTCCCTCTGGGAAAGAAAAACAACTAACTATGCACAACATTAGAATTTACTACTAAGAAATAAGTATAAGAGTGACTACCTGTGAGATCAAACTGTGGACACTGGATGGATGAGAGATAGGAAAAGGATCTGCATTTTCACTTACTTTGTATATACATTTGAACCAAGTGAATACATGATATATTCAGAAGTGTATATATGAAGTCAGGGACCTAGATAAAAATATATCCATGTTCCCCTTACCTGTGTCATGGCCCCTTGAGCCTTGGATATATAATCTGAATCCAGAGTGCTCTTGCTATCCTATTGACAATAATTCCTATTGATACTTCCTCAGTGGGTCAGGATCAGCACCTCACAGCAATACAAAGGCAGTTCCTCACGTTCCCTTACTACTTGGGGGACCTGGGAAGGAGCAAGGGTCTGGATCTAACTCATGGGCCCAGGCAACTCAATAAGGAACACAGTAGCCCCTTGGGTTTCTACCACATGAGGGACTCCAGGGACTAGACAGATAAGGAACCCACATGTTAGCAGCAGGTTAGTCAAACTTGTGGGAAACCAGGAGGTCTGGAAGAGAAGGAAAGCTATTAACTGAAAATGAGCCCTAAGTTTAGAAACTAGGAAAATGCATCCTAGGTCATGAAGTGGAGCCTGGGATGGGCTGGGCAACAGCTCAAGTCCAAAGACAAGAAAGGCAGAAGAGGCAGCACCCCAGTCTGGGCTTGTCCAAGGAGACAGCAGGCAATCAAGGGCTGAAAGTGGCTGGACTAGACCACCCAGGTAACAGAGCCCAGGCCACCCTGCTGGCTGGGTTTTCAGAATTCCATCCTGTGTCTCAGGCTGATGTTACCAGGAGATTACAGTCCCTAGAGAGAACTCACAAGGAGGTTCCCAAAGCTCACCAGAGAGTAGCAGGAGAAGCTCGGGGGGTTGAAAGCAATCGTTTGTGCAAACACTTCACTTGCAGATGCTCTGAAGGTACTTCTGGTGGCCTCGATGGCCTTTTCATGGCATTGGACAGCTTCCAGTGGACTCTTGTCTGTTGCTGACGACTCTCTCCTGTGACCCCACTTCTGTCTTCCAGTATCACTTCAACCCCTCGCAGTCCATCCTGGTGATGGAAGGGGACGACATTGGGAACGTCAACCGAGCGCTCCAGAAGGTCTCCTACATCAACTCCAGGCAGTTCCCGACAGCCGGCGTGCGGCGTCTCCGAGTGTCCTCCAAAGTCCAGTGAGTGGACGCCCGTCAGCCCACGCCCCAGCGGAGGCAGCAGGGATGTTGCTTGGGGACTGTCCCCTTGAGAAGCAGCTTCTCATCTCCCTGGGAGGATGCGGCAGTGGATCCGGGCTTTCCTTTTCCTTTCTTAAGGAAAACTTTGTTTTTCTAGCTCGCATCCTTTCTGTGCTTTCCTCTGCATCTACTCTGATGCCTAGAAGGGATTGCTTCCTGTTAGTTCCCAAAGGGCTGGGTCTGAAGTGGTCTGATTTAAAGACACACCACCTGCCTGGTACCTGGTAGGCACTTGGCAAAAGGTTATTAAATTGAATGAAACGAATCAACCCAGCATCTTCGAATTCCTAAATACTGTAGGCAAGCCAGAGAAAGAAGAGAAAGAGAGGGCAAGGTCCTTGTCCCCAGGGATATGAGTTAAATTAACACAATGAGATTGGCATGAACTCTTTGGATAACACACTTACTGGCCCATCAAATCACTTCCCAGCCACAGCAGCTACCTGGTAGGGCCACTAGGAAGAAGGACCCAGAGAGATTCCCAGGAGGAGAAATGGAGTCCCCAGGCACCCAGAGCAGAACAACTCAGAGAGGGACGAGTGTGGGAAAGAGGGTCTGCTGATGGTGGCCTTGCTGGGCCTGGAAAGTGTGCCCACAGGGAGCAGTTACACTCGGTGGGCAATGGAAGGGGTGTTCCCACCCCTGGAGGCCTGGGGTCGGGCGGGCACCTCAAGTCAGCTCCACACTGGAGCAAAGAAAGGATTCAGGCTGGCCAGTGACCAGCTCTGAGAACAGGCTTCTATAAACTCCAGGGGAGAGGAACTTTTTTTTTGCCTCGGTGACCAAAAGACCCGACAAGAACAATTTTACAAGAGGAAAAGTTTATTTGGGGCTCACAGTTTCAGAGGTCTCAGTATTCATAGACGGCAGACTCCATTGCTCCTGGCCTGAAGAGAGGCAGAAGATCATGGTGGAAGAGTGTGGAAAGCAAAACAGCTCAGGACATGGCAAAAATAACCAAGATATAAACCCCAAAGGCATGATCTAGTGACCTACCTCCTCTATCCACATCCAACCTGCCTATAGGTACCACCGTGTTAATCCCTATCAGTGGATTAATCCCCTGATTAGGTTGCAACTCTCTTAATCTACTCATTTCACCTTTGAATGTTCTTGAACCATCTCACATGTGAACTTTCGGGAGATACCTCATATCTAGACCATAATAGGAGCCCACTGGGGTTGGCATGGCCAAAGCAGCAGAAAACTGGGAGCAGGAGCTTGTTCCTACATCTTGCCCACCCTACAGAAGAGCATGGACAGGCTGAACCTGGGACCCACCCAGCATTCCCTTCCCTCGGGGACCTTCCCAATGAGCGCAAGATGACGGCAGCCGCCAGGGGCACCCAGCCAGTATTTCCAGAGCACCCATCTGGCCAGGGTTCTCCTTGTTAGCCCAAGTTTTTGACCCTAATGATAGTGGAGAATACTATATGATGCAGGTCTGGGCAGCCTCTTTTCTAGAGTCTTCTTGACTGCTACTACCATAGAGCAGTTATTTTTATCCCCATTATATAGATGAAAAGACTGAGGTTCACAGCAGTGGAACACCCTCTGTCTCCCAGTCTAAGAGTGGCAGAGTCAGATTATAGACCCCCATCTGTCAAATTTGTCAGACTTTACTCTGTGGTCATGCCATTAGTGCCTCCCAGATACTTTTGTAGAGTGGATCAGGAAAAAGGAGGGTGGCTGCAAGAGCAGTCTGTCCCCACCCCTGGGAGAGGCACACTTGTGTAATCTCCCTACAAACACCTGCAGCAGGGACTTGAGCTTTGGAGTCTTATGCAGTAAGATGACTGCAACCAACCAGTTAGACAACAATTTGCTTACCAAATACCAATGCAATTAGTATAGCAATTGCTATCTAATTAATGTTGCCATTGATTACTTTGTTAAAGGATAATGAAAGCTTTAACGGTTCCTTGTTGATTGCATAGAAAATTCCCATCCCTCCCAGGAGCCAACCACTGAAATCCCTACATTGCTAGTAGTTGGGATTATCATGTAGCTTTGAAGGTCTGTTGACGTCCTCAGAGACTCCAGCGGTCCTCGTCCACAGCTCTGTAGCCGGCGGTTTGATCATTTCCTGGGCGGTGCCGTGACTCAAGCTGTCTTTCCAGGTGCTTTGGGGAAGATGTGTGCATCAGTATCCCTGACGTGGATGCCTATGTGATGGTCCTGCAGGCCATTGAGCCCCAGATCACCCTCCGGGGCACAGATCGCTTCTGGAGACCTGCCTCCCAGTTTGAAAGTGCCAGAGGAGTGATCCTTTTCCCCGACATCAAGATCGTGAGCACCTTCACCAAGGCTGAGGCCCCTGGGGACATGAAAACCACAGGTACAGGTGCAGGTGCCTATGCGGTTGTGGGGGAGGTGCACCTTAATTTCTTGTAGCCACGTAAAATCCTGCTTCAGGACAGCAGCGCTGCTCACTGCTCACCACGGCAGGGCAGTGCACAGGAGCAAAAGAAACAGTGCTGGGAAAAACAAACACACACACATGAACCACAGCGGGGAATGGATGGCCTGGCTAATAATGGCGCATCCACACGAACAGGCATCAATGCTAAATAATAAGTGAACAAAACATGATGCAAAATTACACAACACCTACACTTAGCAAGACCTCAACTATGTAAGAAGAAAAACAAGAAGGGTCAGGCACTGTCGCACAAGCCTATAATACCAGTGACTCAGGAGGCTGAGACAGGAGGATCTTGAATTCAAGGCCAGCCACAGCAACTTAGCAAGACCCTTAGAAATGTAGGGAGACCCTGTCTCAAAATACAAATAAAAAGGGCTGGGGATGTCTTTCAGTGGTAGAGGGTACCTTGGTTCCAAAACAAGAATGAAAGAAAGAAAAAAGAAAGAAACACCAAGAAGAGAAGAGAAGACTGCCTAAGAGTGAGTGATAGTCTGTGAGAAGCATGAGTAGAGTCAATTTGTTTTGCTTCCTTTCCCTTTTCTGAAACTGCAAAAAGAATTTTTTTCCTACAGTGGGCAAGCATTATTCTGATGATCATCAGGAAAAAAGCTAAAGATGCACAAAGAACAAAATATCATTTTATTAATATATTTGCAGTAGAAGTTAGAAGTCACTCAGCAGTATGACTCTAACCTCTCAGGAAACTTTCAAGTTGCTATTTCTGACAGTTTCATTCTTGGAAGGATTGCTCAGGGAGAGAGTAATTTAAATGATCTGCCGGGGAGAAATACTTCCTTGCACTGAGAGCTTCAGTATGTGCAGGCAGGGAGAAGAGGGAAGGAAGGAGACAGGAAAGGCAGAAGGGAGAAGAGACTTCCTTCTGTTACCAGAGGGGCCCAGGGTCCTATGGAAAGCATCCATCTGAGAGCTAGCTGTTCTTTGCTGCTTCTTCCCAAAGAACACTTTCAACTCTCCTGTCTCCCTCCAAAAGCCACTACTAATGATGTACTGGTGCCAGTAGGTCTGAGTCCCTGAAGAACGGCTTCTATAATAATCCTAATTACCCATTGCCTTAAACCACGTGGGTCCCTAGCGAATGGGGTGCTCAGGAGGCAAACCTCCTGAGCTCATAAAAATAGATGGTGCTTCACCACTGGTCCAGGCTGAGTGGTTTCCTAGTTATGCACCAAGTTGCATTAGGTCGTGTGAACTTCCCTCTTTCCACCGTCCTGATTTGTGGTTAAAGTCAGACAGCAAAAGGAAGGCCTGCTGATCTCAGCGGCTGCAACCCAAGAGTATCCAGATTGGCTACATCTGACCCTGACACCCAGGCTGCACAGGATAGCAATTATCTGGGTCCACGTCGCACCTTCTATTTATGACAGGTGCATGCGGAGCACACAGCCAAGTGCCCGAGAGCTATTATTGGTACTTTAAATTTTACTCTTGTTGTTGGAGTAATTGTTAATAGACGTGTCTTAAACAAGCAGGCTGATTGGCATTTGCTGTGGAGACTCAGGAACTGGCCCTAGTGTCATCTTCTGCCCCGCTGACTCACTATGTATGTGACCTCAGGAGCTTCCTCCCAACACACACACACACACACACAGAGTTAATTTACACCTTTGCTCTCCTCTCTGCCTGGAAGGTCCTCCCCTTCCCCAGCCCCACATTGCTGGCAAACATCTCTGCCTCCCACCGGTCTCCAGAAGGCTCTGCTTTCCACCTACCTGAGCCCCAGGCTGGGTCAGGCGGGGCCAGTCTCCTGCTGTGGACACTGAATGCTGGAGCTTCCCTCTCGCACACATTTTCCAGCTCTTGGGGCTGATGGTCTGTCTATTAAACCAGATCAGGAGTTCCCTGAGGGCTCAGCCGTGGCCGATTCACCTAAACCTAGTGGTCCCTTCAACACAGTGGAATCAAGGAAACTTGCCAGCGACAGAGAGCAATAGGAAATGGCAGCGAGGACACATGCCTACCTGCCTACCCAGCCCTGGCGCTGCCAATCACACCGAGAGGGAGGAGTTGGAAGGATCTAACCCCACCTGACAAGCTGAAAAGAAGCAGGAAAGACGATGAGAAGCCATTTGAAATGACACAGACACTATTGTCAATGTTAGATATCAGTGGGTATCATTGGGCTTTTAGATCTTGCTAATGTTTCCTGAAACCATTGTGGTTGACAAATAGTTAAAAAGTAAATCTATAGAAATTATTTATAATAACTTACATATAATGAGAACAAAACTATTTTTGGCATACTGAAAAAAATTAAGCAAAATTAAAATTCTTTAAAATAATTCCCTTATCATTTGTGAATCCCTGTTTTTAAGTTTGTTTTCCTGAATGTTCTATAATGCACACGATATATTTAGTCTGCTTTAGAGATAAAGAAATATACTTATCCAAATCGTCTTATTTCATTCATCTTTCAAGAGCAGTTGAAGTTCAAGTTTCTGAATGGGGATCGGAAGAACATGGTTTCTAGCTTGGCTCCTCCCACAGTCTCTATACCCTGGGGCAGCTCCATCCTGAGACCTTCCACTTCCCCACTGGTGAAATGTGGATAATAGTAGTACCCACATCAATGCCTGTCTTTTAGGGTTGTGTTGGCACAGTTCCCAGCACAGATCAACACCCCATAAATACCAATCACCTCCATCCTAAAATGAGATTTAAATTTAGGACTGCCAGACAATGTCCAGCATTCAAATTCTCAGGCACTCCTCTGAGAAATTTGGCGTCGTAAGATCAGGCAAGGACCCACAGACTGCACAAGTAACTCATCCATTAATTATTAATGAATCATCAATTAATTATTGGTTATATTGTGTTGACTTAATTGAATTATGAATTAATGACCCAGCTCCATTTGACATGACTAGTAATAACTGCTCAATGACAGCTCCTGGTCAGACATCGGGGATCCAGGCCGGTGCTTCTGCCCTTGAAAGCCCTCGAGTCTGGTCAGGGGAGACAGATACACACTCAATGGCTACAGGGACAGGGTGCCAGCCACTTAGCTCTCCCCTAATGGAGGGCTGTGGCTTATTGAGCACCTGGCCTGAGCAGCACACTATTTCCAATACTCCCAAGACTCTTGCTCTCTCCAGGGCCCAGGAGAGTGAGTGGCAGGGAGTTTCTCAGCTTTTGGCGGTTGGGCTGCATCTCTTGACTATCGTATTCATGCCGTTCCCACTAACTCCCGCCACCGGCCTTGGCGCCACCTGGCCTCTGAGTGGCGGTGGGCCTGGTATTTGGGAGAGCACAGCCTGGTCTCCTGCCCCAGCCTGGGGTGGAAACAGGAGAGAGATGAGGAGCAGGGCTGTCCTCCAGGCGGCGTCTCACGCCTGTCTCTCCCCCGCCTCCACCTTCCCGCAGCCCCCAAATCGGCAGTGCTAGAAGAAATGCTGCACAACTTGGACTTCTGTGACATTCTGGTGCTTGGAGGGGACTTGGACCCAAGGCAGGAGTGCTTGGAGCTCAGCCACAGTGAGCTGCACCAACGGCACCTGGATGCCACCAACTCCACCGCAGGCTACTCCATCTACGGTAAGGTCGCGCCCAGCCCCCTCCAGCCCGGGGGTCTCCTCTCTGAACCACCCTGACAGGGGGCCTGAGCGTGCTGACACCTGTAGGAAGCCCTTGACGTTACAGCGTGGGTGTCTAGACCCCCCTTTGGAGAGCTACTCCAGCATCTTGGGTACAATCCCCCACACCAACTCAATGGCAAAATCAATAGAAACTAGGAGGGAACTTCTCCTATAATGTGTGATCCCCAGGTCTCAGCAATATTTGGGAGACTGAGACCAGACATTCCAGTAGAAACCTGTCTATATGGAAATGCTCCGGATCCGTTTAATTGGTTCCTTGGAACTTCTGCCTCTGCACATTGTCTACCCACAACATTTGGACCTCTTGACCTTGATGGACTCACACACCCACAAGTTCCAGCATCCCCAGCCTGCCTCCCCCATCTCCTCTTCCTCCTCTTCTTTTGCTTCCTGATGACGAGCGTGGTCTCTTGGCACAGGTGTGGGCTCCATGAGCCGCTACGAGCAGGTTCTGCGTCACATCCGCTACCGCAACTGGCATCCGACGTCTCTGGAGGCCCGGCGGTTCCGTATCAAGTGCTCTGAACTCAATGGGCGCTACACTAGCAATGAATTCAACCTGGAGGTGAGTACATCCTGCCTGGTCAGGGAAGCCCGAGTCCCCTGTTCAGTCCCTCACTTCAGAACTATTACCATGGGCCCTCCTGCCACTCCTGGTCACTGACACCTCCCCTTGCTCTTCCAGGTCAGTGTCCTCCACGAAGTCAGAGTCTCAGACAAGGAGCATGTCAACCACCTTATCGTGCAGCCTCCCTTCCTCCAGTCTGTCCATCACCCTGAGTCTCGGAGTAGCATTCAGCGCAGTTCAGGTAGGGCACCTAAGAGGAGGGACCTCAGGACTCCAGGTAGTCACTGTGACTCAAGTCTGTCCACCAGTTAGGTGGCAGCAGCCATAAGCACTCAGAACTGCAGAAAGGCGTCCTGCAGTGGAGAAGGTATGGGTCCTGCAATAGGGAGCCAGTCAAGGAATCGAGAAGTTTCACACCCTATGTGACAGCAGAGGTTGCCACAAAATCATACCAGTACCTTCAGATCCAGCTCAAAGTCATGCCCCAGATGAAGCTTTGTGGGAAGCCCCTACACGCACTCGCACACAGATCACTTACGTGCACACGCACACACAGGCACCACATTGCAGTCATCCGTCCATACTCTGCTGAGCACTTACCATAGTGTATCATGAGCTGGGGCCGCCGTGTCTCTTCCCACTATACTCAGAGTACCGGGCTCTCAGTGGGGTCTCCCTTGTAATTCGAGGTGAAAAGCTGGAGGTAGAAGAGAGCTGGCAGTTATTGAACACCCACTCTGTGCCTCTGGAGAAACTCACATGGATCAACACTTACTCGTCACAGTGACGCACAGATAGGAAGTGTTACCTCTGCTACAGAGAAGGTGAAATACAGCCCAGCCGGCGGAAGGGACTGACCAGAGTTCTGCGGGGAAGTGGGAGGGTGGATTTCAACCCACACGTGGATGCTTGGTTCCTGCTCCATCCCAGAATGAGCTGGAGCTCTGTTCGTGGTGCTATGTGGGTCCCTCCTCGTTGCAGTGGTCCCGAGCATCGCCACAGTGGTCATCATCATCTCCGTGTGCATGCTAGTGTTTGTCGTGGCCATGGGCGTGTACCGAGTGCGGATCGCCCACCAGCACTTCATCCAGGAGAGCGAGGCTGCCAAGGAGGCCGAGATGGACTGGGATGACTCTGCTCTGACCATCACGGTCAACCCCATGGAGGTGAAACGCACGTCGGGCTGGGAACTCTGGGTCGGGTGCTTCTGCCTCCACCCAGATCAGTTATCCCTGTGCCCAAAGCCTGTCCCTTTGTCCAGCTAGTCCATCCCACTGGGTCTTGCGGTCTCTGAGCTTCTCCAGCCCCCTCGACCTGACCAGACTATGTTTTCCCACCAACTGTAGCCTCTGATTAAAAACATGGGAATTGCTCTCACCCCACAGATGGAACCAGAAAGCTCTTAAAACAAGGAACCACGTGGTGTCTATTCCTTGCCTCTCCCATGGTTCAGTGCTCACTAACACTTAGGGATTAAATCCTGGATTAACTGACAATGCAAGTTAGATGACCTCGCTCCATATGACTGCAGAGTTCAGAATAGGCTAAAAAAGTACAGTAGCAAGCCTGCCATTTACTAAGCCGCCCACTGTGCCAGACCATGGTGCTCCATGTACAGCACCTTGTGAGGTAGAGTCATCATCCTCAGCTGCCAAGGTGGGAAGCACAGGAGAGAAGAGAAATAGAGTGCTCAAGTCACATGACCCATATTCAAACTCTAGGCTGTCGTATCCTAAAGTTCATTTCATTTCAGTCAGTGGACAGCCCCCAAACTCACCCATGATATCATGTACAAGACCCCTGCTCTGCACAGCAGTGAAGGAACGCCACCTAATCATGCCCTTTGCCCATGAGTGCTGACAGAGGGAAGATATGAGCTTTGGAAAACAGGGGACAATCAGGAAGAGTCACGGGAAATGACAAAAATAATCATTCTAGCCTGATCCCCAGTTTTGCCCTCTGCCCAATTTTGGTCTCATGCTCTGATTTCGAAACCACAATGCCCATGTGGCTTAGTTTCTCTAGGCACATGCTGTGGGGACAGTGCTGAGCTCAACACTGTGGGGACTCCAGAATTCCCTCCTCCAAGAGCGGAGCCTTGAATGGGAAAACAGTAGCAGTCTTGAGGACCGGGGAGCAAGGGCCAACCTGAGGTCAGGGCCCAGTGAGGCTGAGTAGGAAGAGCCTCAGACTGAGCGCACAGGGAAGAACAGCGCGTGGGGGAGGCCAGCCTACGGGAGGTCTTCAAGAACTGGCAGGATTTGGGGGAACAAAAGTGGAAGAGAGACAGTCTAGAGAGAGGCTGTAGCCATGCAAGGAGACACCTCTTCCATGACCTGGTTCACCAACTCCAGGTAAATCCAGAAACAGGATTTTGCTGGAATCACCAAAAAGCTGGAGGGAGGGAGGGAGAATGGAACTGGAAAGCTGGGGTATATATGAGGACACAAGCCAAGGGGTGAGGTCAGCCATGGGGAGTGAAGATCATGGACTTTGTTCTTTCCAAAGGAATGTTTTTGAGGCACAGCACACCTGAGTCTTGGCTTAGAAGGTCTTCTGCTCCCAGCGACATTATAGTCCCACCTGGAAAGGGGGTACAAGATTAATTGCTTTGCTCCCACTGAAAGCAAAGGATTGCAAAGTTCCACTTAGATGGGCTTCAGAAATGCCAGACAACATGTCCTGGCCTGAAAACTTCAGTCCAGGACACGGGGCATTCCCGTCCTTTACCCTAGTGCTGACCTGTAGTCCTTGTCTCCAAGTCTGCTGATCTTCAGGCCTTGTGTCTCACCTGACTTCCCTTCACCAGAAGCCCTCCTTCCCAGAAGCCTGTCTTAGGCCCAGAGGAGTCAGCTGGGAGATAGGGGAGTTCCAGGGGCCCCCCAGGTTTCCTCAACAGAGCGAGAAGTGTAAGCTCCCAGATTGCCCCCAGGCAACCCCTGACGAGTGTCTCCTTTCCCTCGGTGACATCCAGAAACATCAAGAACCAGGGCACGGGGAGGAGGAGACCGAGGGAGAGGAGGAGGAGGAAGCGGACGAAGACCTGAGCTCCAGCAGCAGCGACTCGGACGACAGCGAAGAGGAGGAGGAGCCAGGCACGGGCAGAGGCAGACACGAGCAGAGCGGCGCCAGGCAAGCCCAGCTGGAGTGGGACGACTCCACCCTGCCCTACTAGTGCCCTCAGGCCTGCTGCCCAGCCCGCGTGTCCCTTTTGTAAAGCCCGACCCAGTGTATGCCCGAGTCTATCACACTCGCCTCCGATTTCGATGACAGGTCTGGGTGGCCTTCTCCAGCTTCCTAGGACCTGCCCTACATGCCTTGGGCACTGCTTGTGTCCAAGCAAAGAGCAGCTCCAAGAAGCCCTGTGTCATCACCAGTGAAACTTCAGGGTGGACTTTGTCCTGTGGTCCCCACGTCTCCTGCCCTGGGCTCACCCAGGCAGCCAATCTGCAGAGTTCCAAACTCCTGCTCCTTCCTGCAGGGAAGAAGGTCCACCCTCGTGTCACTCACTCCCCCGCTCAGTGCTCCCAAGGCCGTTGGGTTCCGACTCACTGTGCACACACCTGACTTAGTGTCTCTGTCCACCCACCAGCAGGTCCTCCCTGTGCTGCCTCTCCAGGTTCCTTCACACAGGGTGGGCAGCAGGACTTCGCATAACTAAGGTCCTAGGACTTAGCCCTGGACAGAAGGCCCCTGTTGACAAGGAATTGAGTTTACAGGTGAAGGGACGCCACACACACACACACACACACACACACATACACACACACACACACACTGTCCCCAGCCTGAAGATCCTTTCCCTTTGCCTCTTTCTGAGGCCACTTGAGCTTATATGTCAAGTCCAAAACCAAGAGTTGGTCTTTGGCCACAGCAGAGCCTGTCCCCAGTCAAAAGGGCCAGCTTGCCAAGGGTGTGCTGAGACCTGTGTGGTTGCCCTGCCTGGCTGCTCGTCACTCCAAACCACAGCGCTCAGGAAGCGTTCCACCTGGACCCTGCCCCCCGATGCCACAGCCAGGGAGGAAGGAAGGGCTGACAGAGGGACAGGTCAGGCTTCATGGCAGACAGCTGTGGGAGACAGGGCGGGCTGGACTCTCCGGCACAAGGGCGGCCCCCAGGTTGGCAAGGCTGTCTCCACCGAGCCTCGCGGTTCCTTCTCTCCTATGCCATGCTGTTTTCCTCTTGAGAGTGGACGCCCCTCTCCGATGTATGAGAACATAAGTGAACAGTAGTCATCAAAGATGAAAGTTTGGAAGTTTAACTGCTGGGAATTAGAAAGTTATTTGCAATAATAGCAGCTGCTTCTTTCTTCTCATAGAAGAAGGACTAGAGGACAAATCTATCCAAATTCCTAATTTCTTTTTCTTTCTTCTGCTTTTTTTTTTTTTTTTAAATAAGAAAGTCTTTTCCATCACCATTCTATTGTCGACACTTCATGAGAATTGTTGCTATAGTAACCAGGGGGTGATCTTTTGTGACCAAATGAGTAGCAGGCAAGAGCTAAGGTCATTGTAAGACTTCCACAAGGCTCTGACGGTGCGTTTGCCTCAAACATCTCGGGTTTCTCTCTGTCCTCAGTGCGTACAAGCTGCCTCCCTCTTCCTACCCCTCCCCAGGTCCATCCCAGGTGCAGAGGGGCGTTCTGGCTCCACAGAAGTTCAGCATCTGCTCAGTGAATTCCCTTGTCATCCAAACACAGAGCTTAAGTAGGAGGACCAAGCCAATGTCCTGGAATCCAGCCTCCGCCCAGTGAGGGTCCGTGGAAAGTCTCTGCGACCTTTTGGGGAGAACTGCTTTATGCAGCTTTTTCTCCTGAAGTGGCTTTTTAATTTTAAAAAAAATTTTTGGCATCCCTCTCCTCCTTCAAGCCTCATAATAACCTTGTGAAATATTTGAGATGTCTGTTGTCAGACACATTTTCACGATGAATACACCAAGGCTCAGAGAGTCCATGTCTTGCTCAAAGCCATTGAGAGGAATAGACAAGACTAGTCGCCTCGCCCTCCACTTCAAGTCCAAGATTCTACCTATGCTCCTATTTAGGCACTTAGCAGGTGTCCTGAGCACCTACTATGTGCAAGCACTCTACCAGGAACTGTGGGGAAGGGACAAAGTTGAACGAGATGCACCTTTCCCACTGAGGAATTGGCAGTTGCAGAAGGGACCAAGGGGCACAGAGGCTGAGCAAGACACACACGAAAAGGGAGGGAGTGTCACGAAGGAGGTGTCTGCAGACTCAGCCAGGGCTCTTATTTTCCCCTTTTGGGAAAAACACTGAAAGAAGCTTGAGTTTTGATATTTGTTGAGAAGAAATAGATGCATCTCCTGTGAATTATTCCAATTAAACTTCCCCTCCGTTTTGTTTTGTTTTGTTTTGCCTCGTTTTTCAGAATCAGGCTTTGCCTGTACATCTGCGAGGGGAAATCTAGTAGGATTGGTTAGGCCCTCCAATCCCGTTATTTGAATAAGAAAAGATTCTTAGACAGGCATTTAGGAGTTACTGAATTCTCCCAAAATGATGGTAGCAAAAGGAACACTTCAGGTGTGTAAAGCCACCCCTTTTTGAATTGAATTTTCATTGCACATGTTAAGTCTAGGGTTTATGAGAGCACTTTTCTTCCTGCTCTGTCTTCGCAGTTTGATTGGGTGGGGACGATGTTCCTGGAGGCCTCTGGTTGTCTCTTGCGGCCACATTACTTATTCATGGTTGGATGAACTGTTCGGAGCCAGAGCAATCTCTATATATTTTCGGGGAATTGGTGGAGAGCAGATGAAAGTCGCACTTAGCCAGGACAGCAAAGATGTGTCATTTGAGGAGCCATTTGGTGACCAGATTCATTTACAGAGAATCAGTAGTGCTGACAAACCAAAGCCCTTTCCTTCAACTTTGCTACACACAGTCGTTCTACACGTCGGTTCCAGAAATGGGGCCCTGGGGTGACGCACTGGGCCAGCAGAGGTCATCCTGCTCCCTGTGCTTGTTCACAGCTGAGAACAAGGAGGGTGGCTGTGTAAAAGCCACAGAAGCTTCGGGAGGTTTCAAGATGAGTGGTGGTTAATATAATTTGCCCTCCACCAGATTTCCTGACCGTGAGTGGAAAATGTCATTAGCCAGTCTGGCGCTTTCCAACCCCCCTAGACTGGCACTTTGCAATGGAAACCATTGTGACCTCTCCATCAGATGTCAGCAGCCAGGAAAATGCAGGCTCATCCCCACAAGGACTAGCTGACTGGTTTGGCCACTTTCCAGTCCATCGCTTGTCTAGCCAAGTAGACAGCATGGTCTGCAGAACGGAGCTTGAAAATACAAAGGCTGAGACTTCTCAGGTGACTCAGGTGGCAGGAAAGAGGATAAAGTGGAGGCCAAGGCTGGAAAAGGCCAGTTAGAGAACGAGTTGTCCCAGTGGAGTAAAGCAATCACCTCGTTAGTGAATTGTCTTAAAGAATACAGAGCATACATTCTAATAGATTTAACCAAATTCTCCATGACTGACCAAAGCCCCAATTCATCTAGATGCCCCAAATGTGACTTCTGCGGGATCTCTTTTCATTGCCAGTTTCTTGAATTTAGTCAGTCTTTCTGTCATGCAGCGTTTAGACCAAATACCTCTGTATTTAACAAGGACTGTCCCTTACGAACATGGACACCCGAGGAGTAAGGCTTCTGCTGGTAACAACATCCCTGTTCCTGTATTTCAGGGCTCAGCAGACTTTTCATGGAAAGATCCACAAAGTCAACACTTCCAACTTTATCAGCAATATGGTTTCTGTTGAGAGTACTCAGCTCTGACTTATAGATTCAAAGCAGCCACAGACAATGGGTAAACAAATGAGTATTCCAAGAAAACTTTATTTGTAGACACAAAAAAGTAGATGATCAGACTTTATATAATTTTTACATGTCTTTTTTTTTTTTTTTTTTTTTTACTCTTTTGATTTTGATGTGCATGCACTCAAAACTACAGAAAACTTTCTTAGCCCACAAACCATACAAAACTAACAACCAACCAGATCAGGTCCCAGGGCTGTAGTTGGCTGACTCCTACTGTAGATGCATGGAAAGCAGTCTTGCATTTCCCAGGTAAAAGGAAACTCCTATCTTACCCCACCTCTGTTCCCCAAGGGTCTTTGCCTCCAAAATCAGGAAAATGTCACAGTCCTTCATTTTAAGCTGTTTTAAAGAAATTCGTGTTCTCAGAGGAAACAAAAGCAAAAACCAAAACAAAACAAAAAGCACTTGTTTCTTTTGTATTGACAAACCTGTACCCTTATTCCTAGGAGTTGGAGGCCTTGGATCCAGGAACAGACTAATCACTGAGCGCTCACTCCAGAGACTCGCAGGGCTTAGCGCTTTCCTGCTGCCGCTCAGTCCTAACACTTTCCAAGCAGGACTGACTGTTCTTTATCCCAGACTGATTTTTATTTCAACTCTGCTCATACCAGTGCTCTAAAAATGATCCTGAAGACCTGTGACGGTTTGAATCAATAGCAACATGATCAGTAGAAAGCCCAACCCAGCACGCTTCAAGATTAGTGGTCTTTTTGGCTCCATGACTCAATAGTAGCAAGAAGAAGAAAATTAGCATTTTTTTTTAATCATCTCCTCATTTAAATTAACCAAATAGGTTTTTACCAAAAAAATAAGAGGTAAATCTAATTCTTTTTTATGCCAGTAAAAAGTAGATGGTGTTCACATAAAATCATTTTCCGGCCTCTGAGGGATCCCCAAAGCCTCCTGTGAAGTATCCTGGCAGCTATGATGGTACACGATTCTCTAGCTGCATCAGACATTTATCCAGGCTGACAAGCCAAAGCCCTTGGCACAATTTAATTTTCATGTAACCGCTTTCTCTGGTCCAGCTGTAGGCAAAGGAAATGAGCAATGAAAGTCTTGAAGACTCCTCCAGCACCCTCGTTTCCCTGTCTTTATTTGCTTTACTTTTTGAATTTATTCTCTATCTGCTCTATAGATCTTGCTTTGGTTTCCTTTTGGCTCCAACTGGAAAAAGAGAGTTGGCTTTACAGGCACTGTGGATTAGGAGCCAAGCTTCACTTTGTCCCAGGGAGGCAAAAAGAGACAGAAGTTACCTCCGCCAGCGCCCCAGAAAGGAATCTGACACTTCCTGTGTGCAGTCAGTAGACAGATGGGCGCCTGGCTGGCAGCCACACTCCACGTAGTTGGAAAATGTGTGTAGGAGGCCCTGTGCCAGGGACAGGCAAGGAGGCGAATGAGACAGGACCCTGGCCCGTGAGGGTCTCCTGGTCTCCTGAGCTGTTGGGGTGTCTCCTTCGAGAAGCTGTCCGTGAGCAGTCAGGACTGTTGGGGGCAGATGTGTGGGGTTGGGGAGGCGGGGTGACTTGCTTTGGCAGTTCTCCACTAAGTCAGATGGTAGGTGTGACTCTGTCAACGCCTTGCCGAGGCAGACGGAGGAGATCTCCAGGGGAGTGGGCACGGTTTCCCCACACGTTCCTTAATTGTTTCTGAGTCTGACTCCGTCGCTTAGAGAAGAAGGCCAGTCACGGTGCCTGCCGGGCAGAAGTAACATGGCTGCGAGCTGAGATGCCGAAAAACGGCACCACAGGAGCCCGTAGGGGAGAAGAGCAGTCAGGAAGCCTTGCCAGTTGGGAAGGCTGGTCCTGGTAAAAGGGCTATCATCAGTCAAGGCCCAAAGGCTTGATCAGCCTGTGTAAGGACCTCTGAGGCCCAAATTCAGAGCTGAGAAGCCACTTAGGAGGACCTGGGATGGTGCACAGTATGCGACAGAGCTGTGGTTCTCAGTGCTTGGCCTCTGAACCAGCAGCAGCACCACCCAGAAGCCAGTGAGGAGGGCCAGTTCTGAACTCTGCCCTGGGCCTACTGAGTCAGCACCTCTGGAGGTGAGCGCAGCAGTCCACGCCTGGAAGAGCTCTCTGATCCTGCCGCAGGCAGAACTTTGCAAACCACTGATGGAGAGGCTGAAGAGAATGGCTTATGCTGTCTTTATCACAGGCTGCTATTATTACTTATAAAGATAAAATCATCAATTACTAGTGAAGTAATAGGAGGGCTATGGTAGATACCACCTAGGGCCTCTGAATTGCAATGGTTGGCGGGGAGCCCTGGTCCTAGTTCCAATTACCCCTTGGGCACAAGACAATTCCTGCCCTGTGCCTCTGCTATCCTAGAGAGAGATCCAGCCCAGAAAAGCCTGTTGTGAGGCCATCCATCCCAAGGAAGGCCAAGTTCCTGTCCAATGAGCAGCCTCCTCCAGGACTATATTTCAAGAGGAAACAGTGAAATTGCAGGGATGAGTCTAGAACACTATTATGACCTCTTAGCTCACAGCCCATATGCTGGTGGAGCATCCAGGGCCTGGCAGAAGCAAACGGGTCGTTCAAGGACACTGCCAGGTTACTGTAGCACAGTCTGCCCGTCATGGGCCACAGGTGTACAGCCTCACAGTCCAAACACTAAATTGAATGGGGAATGGATAGCTTTTCTTGGAAGGGCAGTAACCCACTGTACTAAAAATAGAAACCAAAACCCCAAAATAAACCTGCAGCCTTATTAAATCTGTCTAGCCCCTCTAATTTCTAAGGCCTGCAGAGGTCCGGGTTCCAGGAAGGCCCTTTCCCTCACCTACCAGAAGCCTTAGGTCTGCTGATTACTGGTTTGGGGTCAAACTCTGTGGAGGTCCTGCTTTATCAGCCATTGGTGCCTCAGTGTGGTGTTGAGTCTGTCCAAGACACAGAGGTGGATCCGACTGGAAAGGAACCCCAACACCTGGCCCGGAAGTTTCCTTTAACCCAGACTCTTCCTGCTCAGAGGCACAGCCCTGGTCTTCTCAGTAGTCTCACCAAGTCTCCAAATACCCTAAAAGAAATCCCATTTTGCAGCCCAACTTGGGAACAGATCTTGTGATTAAATGCCTGTGAGAAATCATGGCAGAAGTCATACAGGGGAGTCTGTATAGCCTGGCCGAGTAAATTCCCTGATGACACATTGTTCCCAAGACTTAAGGCAACTTAAGGCGTGTGTCATCCACTCTAGTCATTTATTACCAAAGCTTCCCATGGGACAAAATGACCAGTAAGGGTGGGGTAGTTCTAGAAGCAGGATGGGCCTCATTCCCACTGGCAGCTCTGGACTTGTGTCAGGCCAGGCAGGACAGGGAGACATCATGACCTGAGGGCAGAAGTCCTGGCCCAGCCTGGACACCAGGAAGAGACTGGCAGTGGGCGTCGTGTTTGGACAGGCTGCGCGGAGCTGAGGCATCCGAGGAGGCGGTCAGTGAGCCCACCAGCTCTTACACCCCCAGGACAGTGCAGAGAACCTCATCCCAGTGCCAGACTGGGTGTCTCCTGGCTCCTGCCTGGAGCAGTCCTCCCAGCCTGAGGAGCAGAGAGGGGAGAGGGCCTCTGTACCACTGAAGCGACACCTCCCCAGAGGCAGGGCCCCACCCCATGACAACTTTTAGTTGAATGAAATGGAACCACAGTCCTCCTTCCCAGGTACCTGATAGGAACCCTGGAAAACAAGATGGTGTGAGGCCGGCATGGATTCCCGACTCTTGGTGACTCTGCTTGCCCTAAACCAAGAGGACTGCCCCTTCTATCCCAGCTCCCTGGGTGCCAAGCACTGAGCTTGGCCTCCACAGATGTTGGATTGAGTGGCATCCCAGAGATCATGTGACCTCAAAGATTAGACTTGGTTTGCAAAATTAAGATGCCCCAGTGAAGGAAAACCCTTCCATCCTCTCTCTTAATTTGTAAATCAAAGTCCTTTATAAAATCAGATGGAAGCGGAAAGGAAGTGCAAATGACAATACGCTTGCCATCCAAATGGAAGACAGGGGTGAGCTTGTTTGCTAAGTGACCCTTCCTGGCCATCACCAGCATAAGGAGCCCTGTGCACGGAGCAGGGGTCGGCGGGCCTTGATGAGCCCCACCTGGGTCACTCTGTGAGTCAAGGGAAACATCCTAACCGAGGAGAGAAAGCCCTAATTTGCTATTGACCCAGCCCTATGCCTCTCTCCACTCCCTTTTATCAGATTTACTGCAGAGGAAATTCATCAACATGAAGCTCAATTCCCAATAGTCTAATGAAAAGAGGGCACCAGACGTGAGAAGAGCCAGAATGCAGATGGTGCGTGTTAATCACAAGCAACAGACACGTGCTGGCTCTAATGTTTGTTTGCTTTTATCTTGAAAGGAAAATGCATCTCCGTTACCTGGACCCCTTTCACTGAGCATTTCAGAACAGAAATGGGGCATGCGTGCACACACACACACACACACACACACACACACACACACACTTCTTCTCCCCAGCCGAAAGAGTTGTCAGAGCAGTGAGCCCAGAGGTTGGTGTCTGTTTGCAGAAGCAGAGAATCTACCCATGGTTTCAGCTGCAGACTCCAGAACCTCTGTGGGAAAGGGACAGGAAGGGATGAGGAAATAGTATCAGTGCCCTGAAAGGATTCCTTGGGGTCACAGGGATAAGGGGTTCGCTTCTGCCTGTGGGTCACAGATAAGAGTATAATGTGCAGATTCATCTTTAGAAGCAAGAGTTCATCCATCCCAGCCAAGGTAGAGCACAGGAGGGGCCCCATCCCACCCACCCATCCCCTGCTCCCTCGTATGGCTACCCAGGAGCCGATGGATTCAGGATTCAGGAGTTCTCCTTTCACAGATACCTGTCAAGTGGTGGAAATAAAGAACAAGTTTTTCAGGGGGTGGGGGTAGATTTGAGAAGATCATTCCAAAAGTAAGAGAAAGCGATCTTGAGAGAGGAGGTGACTCAGAGTTGGGGAGCGAACATAAAGGTGGATTAGAGAGGTAGCAACAGGATCAACCTGTCACCCAGGAAGCCAGAGTATTGCTCTGTACCTAAAGCTAAATTCAAGTTTCAAAGAAACTGTGGCTAAGCCTCGTCCTGTGACAACAGAGGCAGGCACAATTGATGTCAGAGCTGTTGGAAGATGATTTCAGTTCTGAATTGAACTAGCCCACTGGGTCGATCCACCTTGTTGCTTCAAGCCTAACCCCAGTGGCTTCCAGAAACAGGACTGTGGATGCCTGAGCTGTAGGTGTGCCAGGAGACTGAAGGCAACCGGTCAGTGAGTTTAGAAAAGAAACTGTATGTGGAAGATGGCTGTTCTCAAGGGAATCGGTAGATATTAGAGTTGGGTTTGTATGTTATCGGCATGGACATTATATTGTTAAGGGGAAGAGTCAGAATGATTTGGTGAAGTATTAGTTGAAGAAGTTAGAGTATTAAATATTAAGTATCAGAGATAACTAGGCTAAGGAGAGTGGGTAATGTGTGTGTACATACGTGCATATGCGTGTATACATGTCCTATACATATCTACAATAGCAAAGGAAGGTGTAAAATGAGGCCAATGGTACCAACACATTTCAAATTATGTTATATATCTTTTTCATTACTGTTTGACTTTAGTTCTCAAAGCACTGGGGACAGTGCCTGGCACAGAGTAGGAGTTTAGTAAGCATTTGGAAATGAAAAGTCCAGCCTGTCATTGCTTGGTGGAGACATAGAAGTATCCGTGTACCCCAAACTGAATAAGCCACAGAGCAGCAGGTCAGCCATACCCCTCTTGGCTGAGGAGAAGCTCTTGTGAATTCACAGGTCCCCTCTGGCTCTCTGGTAGTGAATGGTGACAGATGTCACTCATAGTGGGTTTGTACACACATGGGAATAACGCCACCATGCTATTTCCATGGTGGGGCTCCGGGGACCGCCTCCCACTGCGTCTGCCATTCCCTAAACATTGTTAAAGGTTGTTGACATTGTCATCTTTAGGCATGACCCTGGAACTGATGAAGGTTCTGGATTCAGGCAGCCTAAAGGTCCAGGCTTGTCTCCTCTCAGCCCGTCCCTCCTCCCCTCTCTGGAGATGCCACCACCATTTAGAAGCATTTTATCAGACGCCAGTTCAATCCCAGCTGCTCAACCAAAGTGCATGGGGAAGGGGCACCTCCCAGGCTGGACCCCAGTACTGTCCACACAGCAGAGGGCAGGGATGCAGTCTCCTTCCTCTCAGCGTCACCTTCAGTCACTGTTCCTGGCGGGGCAGTTGCTGCCTCCTGGGGCTGGCTTCAATCCAGGGAAGGGCCAGGGTGCCCCTGAAGCATGCCAGACTCTGAGTCCCCTGAGTAACCACAGAGAGTGGATCTTTTTAGTTTAGAAAATGTGTTTGTTTGCTAAATATATTAATGTGTGTGTAGGAGTGTGGTGCGGTACAACCTGGAACATGTCACTAGAGGGACTGTATGAGCTTAGAGGAAATTGAGTTTAACTTCAGAAGAGCTCACTGTCTCCTCGGTTGACAAGGGTGCCTCGCCAAGAGGGCCAGAGAAACCACCCTTCCTGTCCCTGCCCCTCCCCAGGCTAGCGGAGCTGCTGTACCCAATTCAAACCCACGCAGAGTGAGAGGTGCTGAGGGTCTGTATGTACATAAAGATGCAGGAAGCAAATAGGAACCGTCACAGGGATCTCTCGGGCTTCTTCCCATGACTGTGATCTTACCCATGTTTGAGTCACAAACTTTAAATTTCTAACAGTTACGATTCTTGCAGTTTCTGAGTAATTTGTTAAATGCCTATTCAACACAGACAGATATTTATTTTCAGCCTTGGCTTGTAAACGCCTACAAACTGATTCATGTTGGTGGTCATTATGACACTTCTGTGAATTGGTGAATAAATATGATTTTAGAATTTCACAGTAAAGATGACCTCAGAGTTTTTATTGTTCAGGCTGTTCAATGAGGTGTGCACCAAGGACGGCTTCATCAGGGTCGATGTTCTCTTGGGTTCCGTACTAAATCCCTGCTTGGGCAAGAGAGACAGGTAGCATGTGATGGTGGTGACAAGGTGAACCGGCCCTCATCAGGCCTCAGCCGGGGCACTCTGCTATACTCAGAGCTGGACCAATGGAGACCAGTACAAAGACACCCTAATAACACTGGCCATTTATTGAGCACCTACACGGTACTGGGGCTGCGTGGATCTTAACCAGCACAATAGGTCATTTTTACCACAACCATGGAAAACATTGACCCCAGGGGAGTCTGGGGTGCCGGCTCAGGGCAAGTGGGATTGACTGCAGCACTGTCCCCTCCAACGGCTCCAGGCTGACCTGTTCTTACACCCAAATGCCACCCATGGCAACCTAGACCCTGAAGCCCACTGCAGATGGGCTTCCCCCACCATGCAGAGCCAGTGGAGAGCCAGAGTGCTTCTGAAAGATTCTATGTCACAGTTCCTGCAGCCTCTCTCCTGCTTCATACTGAGCCAACACGAGGGCTGAGCCCTGCCTTTTGCCTCAGCACCAATTGGAAGGAGCAAAAATTCACACCAAATATTCTTGGAAGTGGCGAGGTCATAGAAGTCACTCTGCACTGGACATGCAGACAGCTGCATGTCATAATCGGCCTGCCTGCGTTGCAACTCCTGCGGGCCCTTTCCCAGCCTGTGCCCACTGCCACCCTCGCAGCTTCCTCTGGCTCTCATTTCTCTCTCCCTTTGTCTGATAAATAAATTTTAAAAAAAAAAAAATTCTTTCCTGATCCTTTGGAAGAACACCTATATCATCTTCTCCCTATTCCCTGGTCTTCTGCCAGAACCCATGTCCATTCTTCTACCCCAAGCAGCCGGTCAGCTCTTCTCCCTGAGACACAGATCATGCCTGTACCAAGAGGATTTTTTCTGCACCATGTTAAGTTAGCATGCTTAGCATGCTAAACTGGATTTTTGCTTTTACATCCCAAAGAGTTAAGAAGACTTAGAAGGCTTAGCGTGTTCTGTGGTTCTTCTGTGCTTCGCCTTGGTAATTGCCATACACCCGTGTACACACACACACACACACACACACGTGTGCAAGCATCTATCCTTGGGCTTCCCCAGTCCCTCTGGCAAAAGAGCTTTATTCTTTAACCTGAAAAAAAAAAAAAAAAAAAAAACATGTTCTATGTAGTTTGAACATAGCACTTCATGTTAGGTTGACTAATAGGTTTTATGGCAAAAACTTACAAACAATACCAAAACCACATGTTTAGTTATGAACGTCCCAGGCAGAAGTTTCACAGCAATCATATCTGCTTCCTGCTCCAAAGGAAAGCCTGGGATACAGCAAGGACTCAGAAAGGATCTATCGGGCTAAATCCAATTAACCATCCAGTCCTGCCCCTCCCCCATTAAGCTTTGGTCCCATCGCCCATCATGAATCCCAGGGCTTGGTCTACGCAAAGTGCGTGGTGAACAGTCCCGTCCCCACACTTTTGCTCCTGCTGCTCCTGTACCTTGAAGCCCCCTCCCAGCCCCCCTGAGACCTTGGGAACGTAACCCTAACTGATAGACCCACTAATGCAGGGCCCGGTGCAATGGGAGCCTGCTGTCCTCATACCCTGGAGTGTGTCCTGTCTTCTTACGAAGTTCCCTAAGTGAAGAAGGTGGGAGAATGGGATTCGGGACTTACTGTTAAAAGACAAAATCACACACCTGCTCCGTAAGGCAGGCGGGGAAGTGAGCCTAGCTGCCTGGCTGGCCGAGGGGAGGAGGACAGCACAGGCCAGGTCCAGAGGGAAGCCTCTCCTCTCCAGGGCAGGGCTGGTGGCCCGTTGCTGCCAGATCCTCTGATTTCGGTGAAAAGTCAGAAACAGGTTTTCATGTGAAATTGACCAGATTTCAAATTTAGGCAACTGATTCACATTTTTAAAACAAATTCTTTGTTGGTCAGATAAAATGGATTGGCAGGCTGAATTCAATACCCAGACAACTGGTTCTAGAGTACCTTAGCGTGGACCAGGTGAGTCTGACTAATCAGAGAAAAAATCACCCCAGCTCTTCAATCTGGGCTATTAGGTCTTGGGTGAGATGGGTTCTCTTACGTGCCACAGGAGAGAGGCAGAAGGAACAAGAAGAAAGTAAAGATAAGCTGCGTGAGCATCTGAGGGTAGCCAAGGCGAGGAGAGGCCTCTGGCAACAATATCTTTGAGGGTGGGGGCAGGTCCAATTTGTAAGATTGCTGACTCCTGTGGCTGATTTTAAGCTACCAACATGAAGTCACTGAACTCAGTTGGGAAGGGATGCCAACAATTGTGAGCCAGCTCTGGCACACGCCACCACTCACAGGTCAGGTACCAAAAAGAAGGCGGGGGCACCTTTAACCATGGACAGAGGAGACACGAGACTGCCACCCTCCTAAGGACTCAGCCTGGCGCAGGAAGGTTCGCGACCCGCATCAGAACCTCCTTCACACACCAGGCACAGAAGGCTGCCACTTCCAGTTCTGGGTCTTGCTCACTGACTTAAGTGGGGGCCGCTGGTCACTTTTAGCCAGGCTTGGTCATGGAAGACCCAGGGCGTGAGTGGGGGAGCAGAGTGGAGGGGTGGAGCGCTGGGACTGGCTCTGCTCCGGTAGGCAGAAGGACCCCCGGGGGGAGTGGAGGACAGCGGACAGCCAGGCTGCTTCCCTCCATCACCAATCACGCCACATCCTGGCTCTCGGAACGGAGACACAGGAGATGTGAAGCAGGTGGAGGAGAAAGGAGCCCAGCTGCGGGAGCTACTGCCAGTGGAAAGGGGAATCCACAGGATCAGGTCCCGGGGAAGGGACAGAGGGTTCTCAGAAGAGGCCCGACCACCAGTGCTCCCTTTTGGGATCTTTGATCAACTTTAAAATCTTCTCCAGAATCGGCACAGCCTTATCTAAGACCAGGCTTCACACAGGCAGCTGAGTGGACCATCAGGTCTGCACAGAAGCCTTGCGTTCCTGAGCAGTCATTGGTGGCAAGCTGGACACGGCTAAGCGTCTGTTTTGGATCTTGTAACCCAACATTGAGAAGAGCTGAGGTGTGGCCGGGCCTCACCACTGGACACTCAGGACTTCCTGACGTCTCACACACACACACACACACACACACACACACACATATATATGTATGTATTTTTTTATATATACACATATATGCATGTACATATATATATATGTAATAATTACATAAAACTATAATTCTATACTTATATGTTATGTATTTATATGTAATATGTAATTATTAGGACTTGCTAAAAGGATTAATATGTATTCATTACATATGAATATATATTAATTATAAAATATACATATATTTTTATAACTTTCTAAAAGTATGTTTTATTTTAAATATAGTTATAATACATTGTAATGTGTTTTATTATATAATTATATACTTACATAATTATCTATAATATGTGTTAATGACCTTAGCAAAGCCTAGTAGGTATAAATATATAATTATGTATAGCATATATTGTATAATTGTCATTATATATTTTATAATAATAGAAATATATATACTAGGTATAATATAGTATGTAATTATAGTTATATATTGTATAATTATAGAAATACAACTGTTTTCTAATTATAGTTATCTGTTATATGTTATTGATTATATAATCATATGCTGAATACTATTAATAAGCTAATATTAACAGATTATTAGTATGTATAAATTGTTAGGCATTGATTTGGTACCTCTCATGTGTTCCCCTTTGGAGTCTGCTGATTCTGTCTGATGAGTTTCAGGACCAGAGGGGTCAGTGGTTGCTGGCAGCTCCCTCACCTCTCTGCTACGTCTCCAGAAAGGAAGGGGCTCTTCTGTAACACCAGTTCAAAGTCTTGGCTAAGCATGGTCTTGGCCAGCCTGTGGCACGTATGTCCGCCATGGCCTGCCCACCTTTCCCCCAACTAGAAGCACATATTTACAAATGAGGAGGATCATTCCTCAGAGAAGGCACAGAGAACCCCACCCGAGGAAGGGCTGGTCAGACCTGAGAACTGACTCCCCAGTTGTGGCTTCAGTGCAAGAAGTCCTTGAGTCTGGGTCTCTTATTTATGCTGCATGGAGTGCACATTCCATAAGTTAGTCCCACTATTCTTTTTAAAGTTTCTCTGATAAAATTCTGTTCTGAAAATAATGAACTGAACAGATATCTTTTACTCCAGGAATTTTCAGAATGGTCTTTGTGAATCTTCTAGAGACTAGAGGAGAGTGTTTCTCAAATTAATTTGACTACAGAACCTTTTACTTTGTTCAACATCTTTGGGACAAGCATTCACTCCAAACTTCTCAGGGGACTACTGCCTTCAGCCTGTGATGAGGAGTTGGGGCCAAGATGCAGGGTTCTTCCCTTTGTTAGTACCTCATCCAGGGGAACCACCGGAACCAGGCAATTAAGTCACCTATGTATCATGACCAGGATGAAGACACACTCCATTTCCTTCCAAGTCTATCTGCTCTGATAGGCTCCCTTACTTTGGTGCATACTCTCCGTTGGTATCCTTATAACCTTGCACGTAAAGTTCAGATCATTCAATCAGCCCATTCCAAAGACCAAGAAAAATGACTGAACCCAAGTACATAGAGGTCCACTGTCCAGAAGGTGCCAAAGCCTGAGTGCCAGCAGCCATGATTGGCACTGGTCAGCAGAGTACTGGCACCAGGGATGGCACACCAAATGCCTGACCAATGAGTGGGTATATGGCAGCCCTGGGAAATATCCTCCTCTCCTCTCCATGAGCTGTTCATGGTCTGGCTTAAAACTCAAGTTGATCCCACCAAACGGTGACCAGAGCAAGTTAGCAAAGTAAACCAGGGTACAAACCTTCCAAAAAACCTCTCTGTGTCTTTTTAGAGACCTTAAAAGGTAGATGAATGGACCAAAGTTTGGGAATTTTTTTACGATATGAAATTTTGTCTTCAAAATCTTTATTAATCTGTGTATTTTATTAAGCACTAATGAAGTGCCAGGAACTACTCTGTGCTTTATATGCATCGTTTCAGTGTAACCTCACAAAAAGGTTGTTGATGCCTCCACTTGCACACAAGGAAGTGAAGCACAGAGAGACGAGGTAAACAAGCAGAGGCTTCGTGATGCCAGGGCTCACTGTTACCCAGCTCCATCCAACTTAGACGGGTGCCGTTAAGCTACATGGTCACTGAAGACAGCCTGCTGACGTCATGCAGACACCAGTTCCTAAATCCTGTGAGAGCCCACTGTTGGAATCATAGAGCTTCCGGGAAACCTTGAGGAGGGGAAGGTCTGGATGTGACATCCATCCCGCCTCAGGGATTTGCACATGTGCCGTGGGCTTCCTCAGTGCCCTGGCTGGACACGGCCCTGCAGCTGTGGCTCCATGTCCGTGAGCATGGCCCGCTGATCGTGCCCAGAGCCCACATCAGTTCTCCTCTCCCGAACATCAGGATGGTGGCCCTAGAAACCCTCTGAGTTCCCTCTCCCAAGGCTCCGTCGTCAAAACCATGATCCAGTTCTGCCCTCCACTCTGTCTGCCTCTGTTCCAATCATCACCAACGTTTGCAGCCATTCAGTATCGCCATCATGTCCCGGGTACCGCTGTTCTATACATTCGTGTGTACACACTATGCATATCTTCAAAGGAACTCTGCACCATCTGCCTATCTGGGGCCTTCTATCTTCATGGTTCCTTAGTAAGACCACTTACTAGTCATGTCACCACTATTAGGAGACAATCTCACTGAGCTTTCACATCCTCATTCATAAAATTGTGGTCATAGTACCTTTCTTAAAGGACCCTTGTGATAATTAAATGAGATCATCTCTGTCAAGTATCCACCACAATGTCCAGCCCTTTGGACCCTCACTAAACAGTAACTGTCACCATTACTATTCCAATATCCCCTAGTAATAAATTGTGTGGCTCACACCCTTATCCACTCAGAACTTCCTTTATTCAGTCAGGGAGTGAATTTACTCATTCGTTCACTCAGTGGCTCTTGTGTCCAGCCTGGATAAAATTCTCCAGAATCCTGAGTGAGCCTCCTCTTCATCTTCTCAATACAGACTTTTTTTCCCCCCCAGAAAGAGAAGGAAAGTCAAAGGCAGGGAGCTGTACAAAGATTTGTTGAGTATTTACTTGAGACTAGGACTTCACCGGTATTTTCCAATTTAATCCTTCCAATAACATCATGTGGAAAGTATCTTCATCCTTATTTTATAAATGGAGAAACTGAGCCCAAAGAGATTGTGTCTCCCATCCAAGGTCACACAGCTGTCAAGAAGCAGAGCCCAGATTTCTTCTCAGATGTATGTTCTGAATACTGTGCTTGTACCACTGAGCCACAGGTGTGCCACACGGCCGGGGACCAGCCAGCCATGAAGAGTGAAATGTCGCCTTTGCAGAGTTTGCAGGCACAGGAGCCCAGTGACAAATGTCATTTTCCCTTTTAGCACCTTGGGCTGAAACCAGTCCCCCAAACACATCAGACAGGAACTGAAAAGCTCTAGTTAGACAACTACAGTGCCAAAAATAAAATGAGTGCTAAAAAACAATGTGAGCCAGAGAGAGAGAGAGACTAAAAAACAGCAGGGGATGAAATTATGTGAAAATACTCACTTAGAAACAGGGACAAAAGGGTCTCCTCTCTTGGAACAGTAACGTGGGAATACGGTCCCCAGGTCTCTGTGGACCTCATGTCTTCAAACCTACACTGATCCTGAAGATGCGGAGCATCATTCATTTGCTGATTTTTTTCCTCGCCCAAAGACATTCCAGAACTGCTTCCTCAGCGTACTTACCCTCAGGGACGCCCTAGCACCAGCTCCCTGCCCTCACTGGGTTCTCAGTCTCGGGAGGAGATGGATGATTACTACATCACCTTATAAGTAAGTGTTTAAGTGCACTTAGAACCAGCACTACAAAGGAAGCACATCTGGAACTGTGAGCATCTGTATTCGGGTGAATTCCCATTATGGAAAAGACAAAACTCTCCCTGAAGACAGCTCATGGAGTCATTGGGAGAATAGAGAAAGTGAGTTTCTAGAAACACTTCCAACAGCACCCTCTCCAGCGAAAGTAAACGGGAGCATGAGTTCTGATGTGGGCTGATCATCTGGAAGGATCTTTGCCCTTCTTCTATTTCTTCCTCTCCAAAATGTGAAAATAGCATCATCAACCACAGAACCACCTCCTGCTTCTTCCCAGTCTCAGCTGGGATGACCCACCCGAGCAAGCATCAGCAGCGCCTGTAGGTCAGGCATGGCGCTATTTCCACATGGGCTCAGCTTTTGTCATTCAAGTCTGTGCTGCTCCCTCGTCCCCAATCCCAGACAGCCCCGTGATCTCGAGATCACGAGACACCTACCATGAGGCTGCCAAAGGCGTTAATGGCTGCCACCGACTTCCAACAGACAGACGCCCACCACGCTGGCCTGTGTGAGATCCTGGGATCCATAGCTCGACCCCAAGTCTGCTCATCCGACTCAGCTAGGCATGGGGTAGGGAAAGCAGAGCGGTCTGCTTTCTGGACAATGTAGCTGTTGATCATCAACACAGGTGATGGGCAGCCACATGCCTCCTCTGACAAGACGTGTTTAAAAATTGGAGAAACTGCATTGGGTATTCTTGTTCTGTTAATAAATGATAAAGTAACTTCTCAGTTTATTAAAATACAGCCGCTCTGTCACTTGGTAGGAGAGCACTTTGATGAAAAAGCCCTCTTGCAAACTCCCTCTCTCAACAGGGGCTGGAGCGCTGTTGTGAAAGCCCACTTCTAACACATCTTGACCCAAACACAACTTGAAGCTGTGTCCCCACTCGAGGGTGCCCCCATTTAGAGCCGGTGCTCCACAGCAGAGCAGTACCCACTTCTCACAGATAGCAATCTCTGACGGTGGGTTTCGCAGACAGGCAATCTGCATGTGGGTTCAGCTTGCTTGAACCAGTTTTGCTGCCAAATTTTCTCAACTCATTCAAGCAAGGAAAAAAAAAAAAAAGGAAACATCAAAGCAAATATCAGGTCTAGACTCAAGGATAAAGGTGGTGTCGATGAGTGTGTCTCCCTGGCGCACTGAAGAATAAATACTTCTAGCTGAGAAAATAAATTTAAGGTAACAGTGTCAGAACTGTGTCCTGCCTGGGGTGGAAACCCCTCAAATTCTCCTGGTATTGGGGGAGTGTGTTCAGCCTGCAATGTCAGCCCGTCTCGAAGGCAACTTGGGATTCTGCAAGGAGGACCCCAGGAGGATTTGATCTGTTCAGAGTGAAAATCTTAACCCAAGACAGATGGCTTTAAATGTATTCTTCCCCTGACGGAAATGTCCCCTGGGGAGAGCTCAGGCAGACTAGCCTGGGGGAGATTCTCTCCTGAGTGAGAGATGAGGTACAAAGGGGCAGCCCAAGGAGGTGCCCACCCAGGAGAATGGTACGATTTATATGCACGTTGTGTGGCTAAAGGCTTTACATTTCCTGTGATGAAAACTACTTCTCTCAAATTTAATTTGTTTTAGGTAAAATCATGAACCTTAAAAACATCCCCCAAATCACAAAAGTTTGATTTCCAGAACTCTTATTTTGACTAATACAACAGGACAGATGGAAGAAAGGCTAAAGGGGAGGAGGGAAGGCAAGAGGGAAGGGAGGAAGGAAGGAGAAAGGGAGGGACAGATGGAGGGAGGGAGGGAAGGTGCAGGAGCAGAGTCACCCTCTCCACCTTCTTCAGCTCCCTTACAGATTAAATTGACTATAAGATGGGAGTTTTAACTCAGAATAGTAGAAAAGACTGTAAATTGTTGTCAATATGGTTATGAAAAATTATAATAAGCACACAAAAAAGTGAATGTGAAATTAACCACTCCAAAGAAATTCTCAGTTAAAAACTAACTCTACAGATTGTTATATAATCCAAGTGATAATTTCTTTAAAATTACTTCATTCTGAACAGCAGTGCATGTGTGAGTGTGTGTGTGTGTGTGATGGAGAGTCACAGGTATGGTTAGCTAACACTTGAAATATTCTGAACAGCGATCCACACTCCAGAGAGGCTGGCTTAAACTCTTTAGAAATCACTATCAAAATCTACATGAGAGGTTTGTTTACCAACCATAAAAAAAGGATAAGAAATCAATTTTTTTTCAGAACCCAACAGAAAAACTGACAAAGGAAATGAACAATTCACAGAAAAAGCATATAAAGTTATCCTCAAACTCATCAGTAATTGTAGAAATGAACATGTAATCCAAAATCAGATATCAAGGACCCATCAGATCAGCAAAAACTGTAGAGGTAGGCAGTGCCCACATGGGTGAGGCCCAAACACTCTGCAGCCGGTGGGCACACAGACAGGGACAGCCATTCAAGAAGCAGCCATGACCTCTTCCCTTCTGAAAGCCCCACAGATGCTTTCTCAGAAGAACATGATAAATGGGCATTTTAATTATTATTTTTTTTTATTTAGCTTTTAATTTTTTACAGGCTGCATTTTGATTCATTATACATAAATGGGGTACATCATTTCATTTATATGGTTGTGCACAATGTAGATTCATACCGTTCTTGTAATCATACATGTACATAGGGTCATGATGTCTGTCTCATTCCACCATTTTTCATACCCCCTCCCTCTCATTTTCTTCTACATATTCTAAAATTCCCTCATTCTTCTTTCATTCCACACTGCCATTATATATCATTCTCCACTTATCAGGGAAAACATTTGGCCTTTGGTTTTTTGGGCTTGGCTTATTTCACTTAGCTTTTTTGCAGTATCTTTTATAGTTCCAAGGGTTTATAGTCATCTGGGAAAACAGATAATAAGTAACTCTAGTGGGGTAAGAAGTAGAGGCAAGAAATAAGAAATAAGAGCCATTTTTTTATGCTTTCTAGCCCTATCACATCATTCTGGGCTCAGGAACTCAATTCTCCCACTCTTACAAGTGCTGGTAAGTAATGGCTCTCAGGTGAATCCCCATCTGAAAATTACTCTGAGCCAAAGCAAGACCCTTGGTGCCTCATCCTACCAGGACAGCCCACAGTTAGTAACTGGTTGATGCCTTGAAGCCAGTTCCCTTTCCTTAAGTCAGGACCACATAGCTGGAACATCCCAGCTCCAGAGCCCACAGTGAGGTCCCCATGATCTACAGCACTGGTCAACTTCTCCCCTACACAGGCTGCTTCCCAGTCTTCCTCCTGAGGGTTGATTTCTGAAGCACAGAGGAGTTCCAATAAAAGGTCTTCAACTAATTGCTCTCTCTGGGTCTGTTTCCTAGGAAACCCAAACAAAAACACACAGAACATGGGAAGACCATGTGAGCATGCTGACCTACATCCAATGGGCAGAGGGGAAGGAACCAGAGGACTCTTCCAGGAAATTTATAAGGGCTGAGCTGGGAATGGTCAGTCTCACTTCCATGCACATTCCATGGCTAGAACACTGGCCCCAGGACCACACACTGGGAACTGCTTGCCAGGGAGAGGATGGAAGATGGAATCTCTAACCCAGTAGTATTGCTGGTGGTGCCAGACATGACCAATATTTGCTACCAGAACCTGCTCATTGTTAAAGACCCAAATCAGCCAAGTGGGAGAGACAACTAGCTCTTCACCATAGCATGAGGAAGAAAAAAATAAGCAACAGAAGGAAATCTCTAGCCCAGAACTATTACTATAAATTAACAATAGATGCACATAAAACCATGCCTGTTTTCAAGAACACATACGTATAAAATAACATACATGAACATGCTGATGAAGGGCCTACGTGAGGGAGGTGGACATAAGAGTGGGAATGAGGCCTTGAACAGAGACCAGTGATGACCACCTGACAAGAACTATGGGGTTCATTAAGTTAATCCTGTTTGTGCCTGAGGTCCAAATTGGTACTAAAAAAAAGAATAATTGATGAAATGATGGGTGATTCAGAATATATGGTTGTCCATGGAGATGACAAAGGTCTTCATGACCTTTGACAATGGATAAGAATGCAAGCACAGAGGGGTTTCGAGATGGAGATGGTGGAATAGAGCAGCTCACTCTCCTAGCTACTCCATGGTATGAAACCAAGAAAGCAAACAGGCAACTTCTCAGCAAGGTGGGAGGGGGGCTTTACTGAAACTTAATACTGGACACTCAAAACAGATCAGGGATTCAGGAGTTTGGATACAATAAAATAAGAAAGAATCTCCAGTACCACAGTTGCAGCCAAGGTCAGAGTCCCCAACCAGAGTGATCCCTCTGTGAGCACAGTGGAGGGATAAGGGAATTAAAGGAACCCACATTCTTAGGGGGACTGAGGCATGTTGGGTACAGAGAGTTTAGAGATCAAAGGAACTATCCATCTACACTGAAGGGCACATTGCACAATAACCTTTTATGGGAAATAAGCTGCCATCTCTCCTCACAGCCTGAAGAGGACAGAGGAAAGAACCATTTTGCAACTGTGGCCAAGGAACTGGCAGCTGAAGGAGTTGATTCCTGGCAAACCCACAATGTATGACATAGAATATGCCTGCATGATCAGGAGAAAATCAAAGGTAGAGAGGAGTTTATACAGAGGAATAATGTTTTCAGAAACCCATCCAACTCTCCCCCTGGGTCTTCAATCCAGCTGCTTGCAGGACTGGCTAGGAGAGATGTGCCTGGCCTGGAATTTGAAAGGTCAGGGATGAGAAAGATTGAGTTTGGAAACTGAACCCAAAACTAGGAAACTTTGGGTCCAAAGATGACTTAGTGGACTAAGAATTGGCTCTCTACCACACGAATGTAATCCAGAGGAGATCCCTGGGGCGCAGTCTTCCAGCATGGACTGGCAATTGCTGGTCATATTATTTCTGTTTATTGTAACATTGTAGACCTCATAGCAGGAACTATTTGGTTTAATGCAGTAAATTGTTTGCATTGGTTGTTGTTATTTGTCTCCCTCTAAATGGTGAGGTTCAGGAAAGCTTCAGGGACACTATAAGTCTACAGGGTAGAAACTCTACTGCCTCAGATCCATACTGTTAGATGGGTAGACACACAAACAACATGAAAAAGCAAGGGAAAAAATCACCCCAAACAAAACTAGATACTTCCATTACAGAATCCATCAACATCACAGTTGAAGAATTGTCAGAAAGGAGCTTAGAACGTACATAATTAAACTGTGAGATAAAGGACAATGCAAGGAGTAATATCAGAGAGAAAATACAAGAAGTGAAAGATCACTTCAATAAAGAGATAGAGATTCTGAAAAAAAATCAAGCAGAAATCCTTGAAATGAAGTTAAAAATTCAGTGGAGATCATCACCAACAGACTAGGCCACTTGGAAGACAGAGTTCCAGGCAATGAAGACAAAATATATGATTTTGAAAATAAAGTTGGCCATGGTGAAAAGATGTTAAGAGACCATGAACAGAACTTATAAGAAATATGGGATAACTTGAAAAGACAAAATTTAAGATTTATTGGGATAGATGAAGGCTCAGAGATACAAACCAAAGTACTGCACAATATTTTCAATTAAATAATATCAGAAAATTTCCCAAACCTAAAGATCAAAATGAAAAAGTCACAGGAGGCTTACAGGACCCTAAATATACAAAATTACAACAGACCCAAACCAAGACACATTATTATGAAAATGCCCAACATACAGAATAAGGATAGAATTTTAAAGGCTGCTGGAGAAAAATGACAAGTCAGGTTTAGAGGGAAGCCCATTTGAATCATAGCTGATTTCTCAACCCAGACCCTTGAAGCTAGGAATGATATATATCAAGCTCTGAAAGAAAATGGATACCAACCACGAATACTATCTCCAGTGAAATTAAGTTTCAGAATTGATGATGAAATAAAAACCTTCCATGAAAAACAAAAGTTAAAAGAATTCACAACTAGAAAGCCTGCTCTACAAAACATACTCAATAAAATAGTGCATGAAGAAGAAATGAAAATAAAAGTGAAAACCAGCAAAGAGAGGAACTACACTGGAATAATAGTTAATCAAAGAAGAAACTAATTCAAATGAAAAACAAGAAATAAATCAAAATGACAGGGGATAAAAATCATACATCAATAATAACATTGAATGTAAATGGCCTAAAATCATCTATCAAAAGACATAGACTGGCAGATTGTATTAAAAAACAAGACCCGACAACATGCTATCTCCAAGAGACTCACCCATTAGGCAAAGACATCCACAGACTGAAGGTGAAAGAATGGGAAAAAAACATATCATTCATTGTGTAAACAAGCAGGGATTTCCATCTTCATATCAGATAAGGTGGACTTCAAGTCAAAGTTAATCAGAGGAACAAAGAATAACATTTCATCCTGCTTTAGGAAATTATATATCAACAAGACATACTAATCATAAATATTTATGCCCCCCAAACAGTGGAACATCTAAGTACGTCAAACAAACTGATCTCATCTTCAAGAATTAAATAGACCAAAACACAGTAATACTTGGTGACTTTAACACACCTCTCTCACCACTGGATATATCCTGCAAACAAAAACTAATTAAAGAAGCTCTAGGACTAAAAAATATACAATTAATAATTTAGACTTAGACATATATAGAATATTTCATTCGTCGATGACTGAATACACTTTCTTCTCAGCAGCACATGAATCTTTCTCTAAAACAGACCATATCTTAGGTCACAAAACAAATCTTAGCAAATACAAAAATAGAGATAATACCTTACTTTCCATTAGATCATAATGGAATGAAATTAAAAATCAATGATAAAATAAAAAATAGAAGCTACTGTAACACCTAGAGATTAAATAATACCCTATTGAATGACCAATGGATAGCAGAAGAAATCAGGGATGAAATTAAAAAATACTTAGAGGTAAATGAGAAAAGTAATACAACATATCAAAATCAATGGGGCACTCTGAAGGCAGTGCTAAGAGGAATGTTCACTGCATTGAGCTCATTCATTAAAAGAATAGAAAGTCAACAAATAAATAACCTAACATTACTCTCCAAGCCCTAGAAAAAGAAGAACGAATCAACAGCAGAAACAGAAGACAGGAAATAATTAAAATCAGAGTTGAAATTGATGAAATTGAAACAAAAGAAACAATCCAAATAATCAACAAAACAAGAAGTTGGTACTTTGAAAAAATAAATAAAATCAATAAGCCCTTAGCCAAGCTAATGAATAGAAAGAGAGAGAAAACTCAAATTACTGAACTTCATGATGAAAAAAGAAATATCACGATGCAATGGACACCTCAGAAAAACAGAAAATAATCAGAAACTATTTTGAAAATTTATACTCTAATAAAATAGAAAATCTTGAAGACATTGACAAATTTCTAGAGATATCTGACCTACCCCAATGGAACCAGGAAGACATAGAAAATTTTAAACAGATCAATTTTAAGCAATGGAATTGAAGGTGCCATGAAAAGTCTACAAAGAGAAGCCCAGAATCAGATTCTCAGCTGAGTACTACCAGACCTTCAAAGAAAACTAATACCAATGCTCCTCAAATTATTCCATGAAATAGAAAAGGAAGGAACTCTTCCAAACTCATTCTATGAAGCTATTATAACCTAGGTAACAAAACCAGAGAAAAACACATCAAGGAAAGAAAATTTCAGAGCAATATCCCTGATGAACATAGATACAAAAATTCTTAATAAAAATACTGGCAAATCACATACAAAAACATTTTTGAAGGATAGTGCACCATGATCAAGTGGGGCTCATTCTGTGGGTGTAAGGTTAGTTCAACATATGGAAATCAAAAAAAGGTAATTCACCACATCAAAAGACTTAAAGAAAATAATTGCATGATTATTTCAATAGATGAAGAAAAGGCATTTGACAGAATATAGCATCTATTCACAGTCAAAACACTAGAAAAACTAGGGATAGTAGGAACATACCTCAACATTGTAAAGGCTATCTATGCTAAACCCAAGGTCAACATCATTCTAAATGGAGGAAAAATTGAAAGCATTCCCTCTAAAAACTGGAACTAGACAGCGATGCCCTCTTTCACCACTTCTATTCAACGTAGTCCTGGAAACTCTAGCCAGAGAAATTTAGACAGAAGAAAGAAATTAAATGGATACAAATAGGAAAAGAAGAACTCAAACTATCCCTATTTGCTGACAACATGATTCTATATTTAGAAGACCATAAAAAAACTCCACCAGAAAATTTCTAGAACTCATAAATGAATTCAACAGAGTAGTAGGTTATAAAATTAACACCCATAAATCAATTGCATTTCTATACATCAGTGATGAATCCTCTGAAATAGAAATTAGAAAAACCATTCCATTCACAATAGCCTCAAATAAGAATTCAGAATCAATCTAACAAAAAAGGTGAAAAATCTCTACAATGAAAACTACATAAAACTAAATAAAGAAATTGAAGAAGATCTTAGAAGATGGAAAGATCTCCCATGTTCGTGGATAGGCAGAATTAATATTGTCAAAGTTACCATACTACCAGAAGTGTTATACAGGTTTAATGCAATTCCTATTAAGGTTCTAATGGCATTATTCATAGAAATAGAAAAAGCAGTCATGAAATTCATTTGAAAAAATAAGAGGCCCAGAATAGCCAAAGCAATCCCCAGTGAGAAAAGAGAAGCAGGAGGCATCACAGTACCAGAACTTAAATTATACTACAGAGCTATAGTAAAAATGGCATGGTACTAGCACCAAAACAGACATGAAGACCAATGGTACAGAATAGAAGAAAGAGACTAACCCACGTAAATATGGTTATCTCATACTAGACAAAGGAGCCAAGAACATGGGAAAAATATTAAACGAATGGTGCTGGGAAAACTGGAAATCCATATGCAGCAAAGTGAAATTAGACCCCCTATCTCTCACCCTGCACAAAACTCAACTCAGAGTGGATCATGGACCTAGGAGTTAGACCAGAGACCCTGCACCTACTAGAAAAAAAGGTAGAGCCAAATTTCCATCATATCAGCTTAGGACCTGACTTCCTCAACAAAACTCCTAAAGCACAAGAAGTTAAATCAAGAATCAATAAATGGGATGGTATCAAACTAAAAAGCTTCTTCTTAATAAAGGAAACATCAAGAACGTGAAGAGAGAGCCTACAGAATGGGAGAAAATCTTTGTCACCTGCACCTCAGATGGAGCATTAATCTCCAGGATATAGAAAGAACTAAAAAAAAAAAAAAAAAAAAAAAAACCAATGACCCAATCAATAAAAGGGTAAAGGAACTGAATAGACCCTTTACAGAAGGAGAAATACAAACAGTCAACAAATATATGAAAAAATTTCAATGTCTCTAGTACTTAGAGAAATGCAAATTAAAACTACGTTTCATCTCACTCTAGTCAGAATGGCAATTATCAAGAGTACAAGTAACAATAAATATTGGCAAGGATGTAGGGGAAAAGGTACACTCATACATTGCTGGTGGGAATGCAAATTAGTGCAGCCACTATGGAAAGCAGTATGGAGATTCCTCAGAAATCTTGGAATAGAACCACCATTTGATCTGGTTATCCCACTTCTTGGTTTATACCCAAAGGACTTAAAATCAGCAAACTATAGTGATGTGGCCACATCAATGTTTATAGCAGCTCAATTCACAATAGCTAAGCTACGGAAACATCCTAGGTGCCCTTCAACAAAGGAATGGATAAAGAAAATGTGGGAGGGCTGGGGAGATGGCTCAGTTGATAGAGTGCCTGCCTCGCAAGCACAAGGCCCTGGGTTCAATCCCCAGCACCGCAAAAAAAAAAAAAAAAAAATGTGGTACATATACACAATGGAATATTACTCAGTCATAAATCAGAATGAAATCATGGCATTTGCAGGTAAATGGATGGAACTAGATACTATCGGCTAAGTGAAATAAGCCAATCCCAAAAAACCAAAGGTTGAAAGGTCTCTCTGATATGTGGATGCTGACTCACAATAGGAAGGGAGGAGGCAGGAGTGGAGGTTCACCAGGTTGGGTAGGGGGAATGGGGGAATCAGATGGGGTGGAAATAGGAAAGACAGTAGAATGATCAGATTTTTCCTATGTTTGTATATGAATATATGACTAGTGTAACTCCATATCATATACGACCACAAAAACAGGAAGTTATATTCTATATATATGTCAAAATACACTTCACTGTCATGTACGACTATAAAGAACAAATGTAAATTTTTTTAAAAAAAGAAGAATGCAAGCCCAGTAACCCGCTTCCTTCTGGAAAACCTGGAGTTGAGCTACCTCTGTGAACCCCCACCCACCATTATACCACCTGGGCTTCCCACTGGAGCACTGGGCCTCAGATCTTTGACTCTGCCCTGGGATGACACATCCATTGAAGGCCCTCAGCTAGGACTCCAGACAGAGTAGGGACATTCTTGTTTGCAAGCCCAAGTTGTGTGACTGTTTTGTGACCACTGTACAGTCAGCAGAATTCAGTTTAGACCTTGTTTTTATTGTTATTTTTCTGCAACAAAACTGTAGAGAGAAAAATAGCTCTACCGGTGTCTGATTTCCAGACACAACCAGTGTTTGCTACAAAAAACCTGTTACTGTTAAAGACCCAAATCAGCCTCGTGGTAGAGACAAGTAGCTCTGCACCAAACCTTCTGTCTTCTCCCTGGCAAGCAGTTCCCAATGTGTGTTGCTGCAGACAGTGTTCCAGAGATGGGATGTGCAGGGAAGTGAGGCTGACCATTCCCAGCACGGCCCTTAGAAATTTCCAGAAGAGTCCTCACCAGAAATTTCTGTCCCCACTGCCCACTGGATGCAGATCAGCATGTGAGCTTGGAATCTTCTGGAAAGATGATAGAGGCTGAGCTTGGAACCCCTTGAAGGAGAGCTCCTGCAGTTAGGAACACTGGACTTGGGTTTACATGAGCAAGGTCAAAAGGAATTAAAACATATTGGACAAGTCCAGGGAGGTGATGTGCCATCTAGTAACCCTTGGGTTTATGTGCTGGGGCCTCTAGCAGTTCCTTTGCTACACCTGTTAACATCTGCCTGCTTTCACCCCACAAATTGACCAAAAGAGTTTGGTAAAATATAACTGTGATGGGCTGACAGATCTGGCTCCATGAGAATGTGACAGTCCAGACTCTGAGGGAAAAGACTAAACAGACTCCATTTTGCTCTGAGACTCCATGATATGTAGGAACTAAGTTTCTCCCATGGGAACACCCCGCCTCTGTGCCCATCATCAGTTACTTGGTGTGATGTGCTTAACAATATAAAATGACAATTCCTGTTTAATGAAAAATTGCTCTCTTTTGATCTCCATTGCTCCTAACCAGTGTACCATGTAGCAGTAATTGTGCGGTTGTTAGTAACCATTCTTCAGTTCGTACCTAGGTGACCCAGTCCCACTCCCCGCTCTGTCGATGATCTCATGATGTTAATGTGTAATTTCAAATCATAGCAACAGACACTTAGGATTAATGTAATTTTTGGTATAAGAATCCCTACAACCCTGTGGTCGGGTCTGTTCTCCCAATAGTCATTTTTGGGGGCATTGTGTGAGACAGTCAACTGGCCAGCTTAATAAAGACTCTCAAATTTGGACTTCTCAGTGGTGATCGGTCTGTTCTTAAGTTGTACCCCATAACATAACCAGAGTTTCTTTTGTGGGGCAAGGTCCATATACCCCAGCAACAAATGCAGAAGAATCTAAGCCTAGGGGTGAGAAACGCTCTGACAGCTCTCTTCAAAGGAGGAAAAGGAGGTCGATATAACCAAAGACCGAATGTTTTCCCTTATAAGTGGATGATGATATATAATGGGGGAGTGAGAGAAGAATGGAGGAACTTTAGATTACGTAGAGGGAAATGAGAGGGAGCGGGTAGGAAAGATGGTGAACTGAGACAAACATCAAGACCCTATGTACATGTATGATTACACAAACGGTGTGACTCTACATCATGCACAACCATGGAAACGAAATGATGTCCCCCATTTGTGTACAGTGAACCAAAATGCAGCCTGTAAAAAATAGAAATAAATAAAAAAATAAATAAATAACAACATGTCTCCCATCCGGTCAGGAATCTGTGTTTCTGTTCATGTTCGGTTACAGGAGCAACTTCACTTTACCTCCGCAGCTCACAAATTCACTCTGCTAACTGCCTGTTCTGCATGCACTCCCACTTTCTGGCTGACTTCTCAACCTCTACCTGCCTTTGCGGACAAGTGTGGTCCCGAACTTCAGTTCTGGCCGGTGTGAGGTAGGCAGAACAATGAACCTCAGTTTCACATGTAATTATAATGCACTAATTAAGATAATAATAATAGGAGAGAGATCAGTAGCATAGAGCGAGTGGTGGGGAGAGAGAAAGGAGAGGAGAATGAGATGGATCAGGTTATGCTATGTGTGTGCACAGTGCGGCACAATGAATCCAGCTATCACGTGTCATTCTAATGCACCAAATAAACTTACATTAAGAGAAAGATGTGGGTGTTAGACCCTGGAAGAAGAGGCTCTTGTGTGAATTTGAAAGCAAAGCCATGTTAAGGGGTAGCCTTCCGGCCCCTCCCCTTCCTGCTCATCCTTCCTGGAACATGGCGGAGAGGATGTTCCAGAGAATACAGGCTTCTGGACACCTTACTGAGCCACTGTGACAGTCTGGTCTGCCTGCTGCCCAAAAGTCCCCTGCCTTCCTCTTATCTGTTGAGCAAATATTAGAGATGTTGTGGAGCCAGGATGTGACACAGCATCTCTTTTTTCCCACTAAAGGAAGCCAAGTATTCCAGATGATGCAACTACTATTATTTGCAGACAAATGGATTATTGATGCCATATTAATCTTTCTGCACACTTTCAAATATAAGGACTGGCTTTAAAAAAAAAAAAAGCTGTGAACTTAGTGCTCTATAATTCATGCACATGTCTTAGAATTTAAATTAATAATTTTAAAATGACCATTAGAGATTGTAAGTGAAGAGAGGGAAAGAGAAATAGATTGATAAAGGGTTTCTCCTGAATAGTCAATCTAAATTTGTAATTGGACATCTAAAACCCCATCTGGAAAAAAAAATGCTTCTTAAAAACTTCTTTTGAAAAGTCTGCTTAAGAAATAAATGTGTTCTGACAAGGAAAAAAAATGCGAGTGTTTGTTAAAAAAGAGCAACTTCAAGATAAATTTTAAAAAATCAAGAAAGAGGTGTCATCGTGATTAAACTATGCTTTAATTAATAATTGTATTTTAAAATATGATCTTTCCATGAGAAAGAAACTCATTTTCTGTGAAAACTGGCAACATTCTAAAATTATGCTAAAATCTAATAATAAGAGCTTAAAATATATAAGAATATGAGAAATTCTTCTAGGGTTAAATATTCTTCTTTAAAAAGGAAGAAAAAGTGTTACTTTCAATCATGCCTATGAAACAGTGGATTCCAAGCCATGAAAAGAAAAAAAAACTACTCCTTGACTTTTCTTCTAAGAAAATAAATCTTGTATATCAGCATTATTTTCTCTAAACGATTGGTAATTCCAAATTTGGGGACTTTTTATTGAATGCTTCTAGTTTGAAAGAAATAAAAATTGTATTGTATAATAAAACTAGGAAATTAAACAATTCATAGTCTAGTAATTTCCTTACAAATTGGAATGAGATAAAATATCTGTTGGTAAATTAAGTTTTTGTTGCAACTCAATTCTTTAAAAAGAACCGTGCTTTTTTATCTCTTCACTCTTTGTGCAGTTACTACAGAATGCAAGGATAGAAATATATCATGACATATTTTAATTCTGCCAAGATTAGGTTTTACAGCAAAGTAAAGGCAAAGTAACTGAAAGTTTTTATGACTGTATATTTTAAAATTTCCTATACTTATTTTCATATAAAAATAACAATAAAAAAGTCTAGTTATCCTTAATTATACTGATATTGGAAAATGCAGAAATGTAATTCAATGTGGTATCAAAACTAACATTACAAATATCTCAAAATTCAAATACTGGGTTAAAAATACGCAAATTGCTTCTGATGAAACCAAACATGGGAAAATTATATAGATGCATTTCCATGTTTGGATAATTTTCAAGAAAAATATTTTAGTAATATATTGTTACTATTAATTGTACAGCATCTTATTATTAATTTACAGACATTCTGTCATAGTGAGAGATGCACCATCCACCATGTTCAGACATGTTCCTCTGTGAAGTTAAATGTGGCTGTCTAGTGAGGCCTGACCAAGGGGCTGTGGATCAAAGTGTCCCTCCAGAGATGTTGTGGAGCCAGGATGTGACACAGCATCTCTTTTTTCCCTGCTAAAGGAAGCCAAGTATTCCAGATGATGCAACTTCAAGATGGTGGACCTTCTGTCAGCCTGGATCCCTGGGTAACCACGTGGAACAGAACTCCCACTGACCCTTGGTAGATTTGAACAATGAGTGGGAAACTTCAGTTGTGTTAAACTACATAGCACTATTCTGGCTAATTAACTGAGATAAGGAATATCTTTGTTCATCTAAATAGAGTTCAACACAAAACTATCTAGGATAGAAATATAACAATAATAAACACACATGTATATGCGAAAACTTGGTTCACATTTCAGGCCATAGAGATAAAGAGTTACAGAATCATTGTAGGCAATATCTCAATATTCTGTATTTGCATATGTTCTGCACTAATTGTATGACATGTCTGTATCAGATACTGAAAATCTTACAGTTTTGTGTTTCTTCAAGTTCCTCTGAGACAAAATAAGAAAGAAAGGAAGCGGATCTCACTTCAAATTACTAGTACCAGATGAAGCCAATATGGAGCATGACCTGGGAGTGGAGACGGTAAACACGCTTCCCTCACTGGGGCTTCGCTGGCTCTGAGGCGTGCCTTGCGAGTGCCCACGGATCTACCCTGCTCTAAGTCCATGCTGGAATTCAGCAACCTCCTGGAGACCCATCTTGCTCCTACACCTGGCCCACAGCTTCCTCTCCATACTCCTCCCTCGCAGCCCCTGTGAGGGCTTTCGGGTTTGGTCCCATGTCCCAACTCTTTCACTCTCACTGTCTCCGGTGGAGAGTTCGTCCTTGTCTGTGGCGTCACCGACTTCCCAACCTCCTCCATCATGGTAGACCCTGCACAGCACTGTGGCTGCATCTGGTGGCCCTGGGACACCTCCACTGCCCCCTTCCTCTGTCCTCTCAGCCCCAGACTCGCCCCACCCCTGTTCGGTTCAACATCCATGCGGTGGTCTTTCTAAACGTGAATCTCACCTGTTTTTCAGTCCCCGCCCGACCCCCCATGCAGTCCCTTGGCAGGGTCCTCCGAGGTCCTTTGTGATCTTGTCCCCGTTTATCTATTCAGCCTCCTTCCTCTCCATGCCTCTCCCTGGCGTCTGAGTTCCAGCCATCCTGAACCCCTTGTGGGTCCCTGGAACTCTGGGTCACTCTCCTCCAGAGCCTGTTCCTGCAGAGTCCTGCTTCGGAAATGCCCTGCTCCTGTTCAGCAGGATAAACGCCAGTCAGGGTTCAGCCTCAGCGCGGGACTACATCCCCGAAGACGCCTTCGCTGTCCTCCAAGCTGCCCCGGCGGCTCCCCGATGCCCCACTTCCCCGCGTTTCCCTCCAGCAGGGGATGAGGGCAGCATGCTGCACCTACCGACCACCGACCTCCGCGGGTCTCCATCTCCCTGGTGCACGGTGAGCTCTTCACGGGAAGGAACGAAGGTGGGTCCTCCAGGAAGCCGAGGCTGCTGGCGGTCAGTGCTGGCATCATGACCCTCCACCCTGGGAAGCCACCAGGACGCCCTCTCCCCGACAGTGTGTTCTCCTGGTCACGTGGCTTGTCAAAAAGAGAATATTTAAACACGACCGGACAATAACACCAACTCTTTCCATGTGACATCCCTTTTTTTTTTTTACATGTCATGCTTTATTTAAAAATATAAAATGATAGTTACAGATAAATGACAATTCAGTAGTTAGTTGGAAATTTTTATTTTAAAATTTACATATTCACAAGCTTATAGATCCTCTACAACCTTTATATATTTGTGTCATTTCACTTTGTGTGGGTGGCACCGGAGAGGTTGGGGGATAGATCTAATTTAGGTTTTTGGGGCTGCTTTACAAAGGAGCTTAGCGATCTTCTGTAGAAGACTAACCATCCACTAGCCAGACGCCCAGCACCGTGTACAGAGGGCAGGCCAGGGCTGCGGATACAGCTGGCGGAAGGTCGCTTGCCTGTCACGTGCGAAGCCCTGGACCCCATTCCCGGCTGTGCGCGTGTGGCATGCACACACACACATGTCAAATGCAGGGCCAGAGACGGCTATGATACAAATACATCCCGCAGCACCCGGAGGGAGAGGAGAACAAAGATTAAATGCACAGCTCAGAAGTTAGTCCACATAATGTTCTTACAATCACAGGACAAACAGAGTCACAGTACTCAGTCACACCTTGGTAAAAAAAGCCTCTCCTCTCAGGAACATTTTTAATAATGTTGTGTATACGATTATAAATTTGTCACACAGTTTAAAATTCTTTTTTGTGGCGATGCCACAAAACACATTGTATCATCCTCCTTGTGTTATAAGACACAAACCTGGAGCAACACTACTTATAGTATTCTATCATACAATAGCAATACTAATAGAGAATGGGTCTGTGCAGACGGTGCCTTTTGGACATCCCCACGAGTCAGGGCATATGTTAGCATGTCTGATACAGTTTGCCTCCCCCAAATGTGAAAATTTCAGATTAAACTACATACAGAATTCCCACCGATGCAGGAAGGTGACATGAAGACACTGTCCCAGCAACAACCCTGCACAGTGAACATATGTAGTTTTAAAAGTGCAGTCACCTACAAAGCAAGGCCATTTAAAAATGTGTTTCTAATCTTCTTATTTTTTTCTTTTTTGTACTGTGGATTAAATCCAGAGGCACTTTTCCACCAGTTCTTTGTATTTTTTTTTTTTTTAATTTTGAGACAGGTCCTCTTTAAGTTACTGAGGCTGGCCTCAGACTTGCAATCCTCCTGCCTCAGCCTCCCAAGTCACTGGGATTACAGGCATGCACCACCATGCCCAGCTGAAATCTTTTGTGTATGCTTTAATTTCAGATCAATTCTATGTACTCTTCTCAGAATTAATGATCACTCTGAGACTACTATGACAGAAAAGCAGCAACCTCGTGGAAGCCAGAAATATCGACTGAGAGGCGAGCAAAAGCATCAAGATGCCAAATGCTCCTTTATCACAAAGACTAAAACGTTGCGGATCTGGATGAAGGTAAGGAGAGAATCCTGAAATCCAAAAAATATTCAGTCACAGAGGGGTTAAAAAATGGTGAGAACCTGAATACTACCACACCAGAAGCTAAAGAGCAGAAGGGACCCGAGAGGGTGCATGTTCTGGAGATAGAGATTTTATTCCGAATTCATAACAATCCACGTTCACGTTACCGAAACAGCAGGCGAGGATGAAGGAAACTCTTCTCAACTACCAATCACATAGAGTCATTTTGGTAAACTCTGCAAAAGAGCTCGTCGCCCTTGCATCCTCCTTAGGAAAAAAAAAAAAAAATTCCAAGTTCACGGTCAGATGAAGAGACGAAGGGGATGTAAGCAAAATTGACAGTAATATAGGACTGAGGAGGAGTGTCTGCTAACTCAAGTACAAAAGTATTTTTTCTGATTTCGTCAGTTTTTTAAAATAGGGGGTTCGGCGCAATTTCTTTCTTATTCTATTCAGCATCCACTTCTTACCTACAGGTGCACTTATGACATTGTATTATTTTCAGTAAAGGGCTCCCCAAGGCTGGCTCCACTCAGATTTTGCCTGGGAACTCCGCTCTCCACGTCTCGCCCAGGCCTGTCATGTAGGTCTTGCTCAGTAAAACAGGGTTTTCTTGTGCCATCTCATTATTCTCGGCCTCTGTGCCTCGCCACGTCACTGAACCCAGGTGTCACCTTATTCCTCTGTGAACTGGGAGTCCTTTTGTCCCAAGGGCTCAGCACCAGGACCGAGGGACACTTCTACCTCGTGAGCTTCGGGGTCTGCCATCAAGCCTGAAAGGCAGCCTGCTCCCCACAGTGAGCACATCCTGGGGGCTCTGACTTCACGGGATCTTTTTCTAGATTATTGTGTTTCTCTATTTGTTTTTAGGACTTTGCTTTCCTTTAAAGAGGTTTCAGGTTTGCAGCAATAGTGAATGGAAGCTGCAGATTTTCCACAAACCCCGTCCCCGACCCCCGTGGCCTTTCTTATCATCGGCATCCCTCTGTGCAGAGACACGTTTGTCACAGCTGAACCCACGTTGACACATCGTAATTATTCAGAGTCCATGGTTTACATTGAAGTTCATTTTTTATTAACATCTATTAATTGATCCCATTAATATTAATGGGGTTCCATGGGATGTTTCTACACAAGCACACAAGCATACATGATCCTGCCTCCCTGACCACTCCCCCCAAGCCCTGATCAAACCTTCAGTAATCACTATTCTACTTCCAGGTCAATTATTTTTTAGCTTCTACATATGAGAGATTACATGCAGCATTTGTCTTTCTGTGTCTGGATTATTGCATTTAATATAAATGACTTCCAGTTCCATCCATTTTGCTGCAAATGACAGGACTTCCTTTTTATTCATGGCTGAATAGTACTTCATTGTGTGTATAGACCACACTTTCTTTATCCACTGTGGAGGGAGATGACAGAGGATGGGAGAGCAGTGACTGAGATTGGGGATCTCTGATGACCTCATGGCTGTGGCATGCCTAGTGCCTGGGAATGTTTCTGTGCAAGGGCACGGGATGCTTAGCTGCTTTGGCAGTGCCCTGCATGAGGAGGCTCTGTGCAAGAGTCCTATCAGCTCGACCTTGATCTCAGGTGCACAGCTCCCAGGAAGGAAGGAATTCTTTTTTTTTTATTGTAAACAAATGGGATACATGTTGTTTCTCTGTTTGTACATGGCATAAAGGCATACATTTGTGTAATCATAAAATTTACATAGGGTAATGTTGTTTGATTCATTCTGTTATTTTTTCCCTTCCCCCCATCCCTCCCACCCCTCTTTTCCCTCTATACAGTCCTTCCTTCCTCCATTTTTGCCCCTCTCCCTAACCCTAACTCTAACCCTAACACTAACCCCTCCCACCCCCCATTATGTGTCATCATCCACTTATAAGCGATATCATTCATCCTTTGGTTTTTTGAAGATTGGCTTATCTCAATTAGCATGATATTCTCCAATTTCATCCATTTGCCTGCAAATGCCATAATTTTATCATTCTTTATGGCTGAGTAATATTCCATCGTGTATATATATATATATATATATATATATATATATATATATATATCACAGTTTCTTTATCCATTCATCAATTGAAGGACATCTAGGTTGGTTCCACAATCTGGCTATTGTGAACTGAGCAGCTATGAACATTGATGTGGCTGTATCTCTGTAGTATGCTGATTTTAAGTCCTTTGGGTATAGGCCAAGGAGTGGGATAGCTGGGTCAAATGGTGGTTCCATTCCAAGTTTTCTAAGGAGTCTCCACACTGCTTTCCAGAGTGGCTGCACTAATTTGCAGCCCCACCAGCAATGTATGAGTGTACCTTTCTCCCCACATCCTCGCCAACACCTGTTGTTGCTTGTATTCTTGATAATCGCCATTCTAATTGGGGTGAGATGGAATCTTAGGGTGGTTATGATTTGCATTTCTCTTATTACTAGAGATGTTGAACATTTTTCCATATGTTTGTTGATTGCTTGTAGATCTTCTTCTGTGAAGTGTCTATTCATTTCCTTAGCCCATTTGTTGATTGGATTATTTGCATTCTTGGTGTAGAGTTTTTTGAGTTCTTTATAGATTCTGGAGATTAGTGCTCTATCTGAAGTATGATTGGCAAAGATTTTCTCCCACTCTGTAGGCTCTTTCTTCGCATTGCTGATAGTTTCCTTTGCTGAGAGAAAGCTTTTTAGTTTGAATCTATCCCAGTTATTGATTCTTGCTTTTATTTCTTGTGCTATGGGAGTCCTGTTGAGGAACTCTGGTCCTAAGCCAACAGGTTGAAGCTCTGGACCTACTTTTTCTTATATAAGATGCAAGGTCTCTGGTCTGATTCCGAGGTCCTTAATCCATTTTGAGTTTAGTTTTGTGCATGGTGAGAGATATGGGTTTAGTTTCATTCTGTTGCATATGGATTTCCAATTCTTCCAGCACCAATTGTTGAAGAGGCTATCTTTTCTCCATTGCATATTTTGTCTAGTATGAGAATATTGTATTTATTTGGGTTTGTGTCCGTGTCCTCTATTCTGTACCATTGATCCACCTTTCTATTTTGGTACCAATACCATGCTGTTTTTGTTACTATTGCTTTGTAATAGAGTTGAAGATCTGGTATTGCAATACCCCCTGCTTCGCTCTTTCTGCCAAGGATTGCTTTAGCTATTCTGGGTTTTTTATTCTTCCAGATGAATTTCATAATTGCTTGCTCTATTTCTGTAAGGTACATCATTAGGATTTTAATTGGAATTGCATTGAATCTGTATAGCACTTTTGGTAGTATGGCCATTTTGACAATATTAATTCTTCCTATCCAAGAACATGAGAGATCTTTCCATCTTCTAAGGTTTTCTTTAATTTCTTTCTTTAGTGTTCTGTAGTTCTCATTGTAGAGGTCTTTCACCTCTTTTGTGAGATTGATTCCCAAGTGTTTTATTTTTTTCGATGCTATTGTGAATGGGGTAGTTTTCCTAATTTCTCTTTCTGAAGATACATCACTTATGTGATGTATAAAAATGCATTAGATTTATGTGCATTGATCTTATATCCTGCTACTTTACTGAATTCACTTATGAGTTCTAAAAGTTTTCTGGTGGAATTTCCTGGTTCCTCTAAGTATATAATCATATCATCAGCAAATAGGGATAGTTTGAGTTTTTCTTTTCCTATTCATATCCCTTTAATTTCTTTGGTCTGTCTAATTGCTCTGGCTAGAGTTTCAAGGACGATATTGAATAGAAGTGGTGAAAAAGGGCATCCCTGCCTTGTTCCAGTTTTTAGGGGGAATGCTTTCAGTTTTTCACCATTTAGAATGATATTAGCCATGGGCTTAGCATAGATGGCCTTTACAATGTTAAGGAGTGTTCCCACTATCCCTATTTTTTCTAGTGTTTTGAACATGAAGGGGTGCTGTATTTTATCAAATGCTTTTTCTGCATCTATTGAAATAATCATGTGATTCTTGACTTTAAGTATATTGATATGGTGAATTACATTTATTGATTTCCTGATGTTGAACCAACCTTGCATCCCTGGGATGAAACCCACTTGATCATGGTGCACTATCTTTTTAATATGTTTTTGTATGCAATTTGCTAAAATTTTGTTGAGAATTTTTGCGTCAATGTTCATTAAGGATATTGGTCTGAAATTTTCTTTCCTCGATGTGTCTCTGTCTGGTTTAGGTATCAGGGTAATATTGGCTTCATAGAATGAGTTTGGGAGGGTTCCCTCCTCTTCTATTTCATGGAATACTTTGAGAAGTATTGGAATGAGCTCTTCTTTAAAGGTTTTGTAGAACTCGGCTGAGAACCCATCTGGTCCTGGACTTTTCTTTGTTGGTAGGCTTTGATGACTTCTTCTATTTCATTACTTGAAATTGGTCTATTTAAATTGTGTATGTCCTCCTCGTTCAGCTTAGGCAATTCATATGTCTCTAGAAACCTGTTGATGTCTTCAATATTTTCTATTTTGTTGGAGTATAGATTTTCAAAATAGCTTCTAATTATGTTTTGTATTTCAATGGTGTCTGTTGTGATATTTCCTTGTTCATTCCGAATTTTAGTGATTTGGGTTTTCTCTCATCTTCTCTTTGTTAGTGAGGCTAAAGGTTTATCGATTTTGTTTATTTTTTCGAAGAACCAACTATTTATTTTGTCATTTTTTTGTATTGTTTCTTTTGTTTCAATTTCATTGATTTCAGCTCTGAGTTTAACTATTTCCTGTCTTCTACTACTTTTGGTGTTGGTCTGTTCTTCTTTTTTTAGGGCTTTGAGCTGTAGTGTTAGGTTGTTTATTTTTTGAGTTTTACTTCTTTTATTAAATGTGCTCCATGAAATAAATTTTCCTCTAAGTACTGCTTTCATAGTGTCCCAGAGATTTTGATATGATGTTTCTTTGTTCTCATTTACCTCTAAGAATTTTTTAATTTCCTTCCTAATATCTTCTGTTATCCATTCATCATATAATAGCATATTGTTCAATCTCCAGGTGTTGGAGTAGTTTCTGTTTTTTGCTCTTTCATTTATTTCTAACTTTAATCCATTATGATCTGATAGAATACAAGGTAGTGTCTCTATCTTCTTGTATTTGCTAACATTAGCTTTGTGGCATAATATATGGTCTATTTTAGAGAAGGATCCATGTGCTGCTGAGAAGAAAGTGTATTCACTCTTGGTTGGATGGTATATTCTATAAATGTCTGTTAAGTCTAAATGATTGATTGTGTTATTGAGATCTATGGTTTCTTTTTTCAATTTTTGTTTGGAAGATCTGTCCAGTGGTGAGAGAGGTGTGTTAAAATCACCTCCTATTATTGTATTATGGTCTATTTGGTTTCTAAAATTGAGATGGATTTGTTTGACATACATGGATGAACCACTGTTTGGGGCATAGATGTTTATGATTGTTATATCTTGCTGATTTATGCTTCCCTAAAGCAGTATGAAATGTCCTTCTTTATCCCTTCTGACTAACTTTGGCTTGAAGTCCACATTATCTGAAATGAGGATGGATACTCCAAGTTTTTTGCTGAGTCCATGTGCATGGTATGTTTTTCCCCATCCTTTCACCTTTAGTCTATGGGTATCTCTTTCTATGAGGTGAGTCTCTTGCAGGCAACATATTGTTGGATCTTTCTTTTTAATCCAATCTGCCAGTCTATGTCTTTTGATTGATGAATTCAGGCTATTAACTTTCAGAGTTATTATTGAGATATGATTTGTATTCCCGGTCATTTGGTTCATTTTTTAAATTTTATTTATTTATTTATTTTTTTGACACAACTTGGTTCCTCCTTTATTTGACAGTTCCTTTAGGATAATTCCTCCCTTTGCTGATTTGCTTCTTTGTTTTTTATCTCTTCCTCATGGAATATTTTGCTGAGAATATTCTGTAATGCTGGCTTTCTTTTTGTAAATTCTTTTAGCTTTTGTTTATCATGGAATGATTTTATTTCATCGTCAAATTTGAAGGTAAGTTTTGCTGGGTATAAGATTCTTGGTTGGCATCCACTTTCTTTCAGAGCTTGAAAAATGTTGTTCCAAGCCCTTCTAACTTTTAGTGTCTGGATTGAAAAATCTGCTGATATCCGTATTGGTTTCCCCCTGAATGTAATTTGGTTCTTTTCTCTCACAGCCTTTAAAATTCTGTCTTTATTTTGTATGTTAGGTATTTTCATTATAATGTGCCTTGGTGTGGGTCTGTTGTAATTTTGTGTATTTGGAGTCCTATAAGCCTCTTGAACTTGATTTTCCATTTCATTCTTCAGATTTGGGAAATTTTCTAATATTATATCATTGAATAGATTGTTCATTCCTTTGGTTTGTTTCTCTAAGCCTTCCTTAATCCCAATAATTCTCAAATTTCACCTTTTCATGATATCCCATAGTTCTTGTAGATTCTGTTCATGATTTCTTACCATCTTCTCTGTTTGTTCAACTTTGTTTTCAAGGTTAAATATTTTGTCTTCAATATCTGAGGTTCTGTCTTCCAGGTGTTCTATCCTATTGGTTATGCTTTCTATGGAGTTCTTAATTTGGTTTATTGTTTCCTTCATTTCAAGGATTTCTGTTTGGTTTTTTTTCAATATTTCTAACTCTTTATTGAAATGATCTTTTGCTTCCTGTATTTGCTCTTTTAACTGTCAATTGGTGCTATCATTCAATGCCTGCATTTGCTCTTTCATCTCATCATCCAGTGCCTGCATTTGCTCTTTCATCTCATCGTTTGCTTCCCTGATCATTTTAATTATGTACATTCTGAACTCCCTTTCTGTCATTTCTTCTGCCATGCTGTCGTTGGATTTTATTGATGTAACATCTAGATTTGTTTGGGGCATTTTCTTCCCTTGTTTTCTCATATTGTTCAGGAATCAGATATTGCAGATTTCCTCTATTGACTTATAATGTCCCTGAAGAATGCTAGTATATCCCCTCTTATCCTTCAGTAGCCTGAAGTCTTGTAGGAAGTTGATAATGCTGTGCTCCACAAGGAAGCTGCCTCTCTAGGGTTGGTGACCCTCAGGTGAGGTATATTCCCTGATAGTGGGCAGAGGTGCCTCCACTTGTTGACCAATGGTCATCCAGAGGTGAACTAGGCTGCAGGCTGAGGGAAAGCCTGTTTGTGCCTGTGTCTCTGGTTTTACCATCCTTGTGGGAAAACCTCACCCGGCAGGGAAGACTCACCCGGTGGGGAGGTCTCGCTGGTCAGTTCCCCTCCTAGAGGTTCCCCTCAATCTACAACTACCGCCTGGGCTGGGCTGCCTTCCTCTGCAACGTTCCCAGGAGCCTGGACCTACCTCCTGGACCTGAGAGCCTCACCCTTCGCAGACGAGTCTCCTTAGGCTGCTTCTCCTCAGAGAATCTGCCCACAGTCCTGGAACCTTCGCTCGGCCCTAAGCGTGTCTCTGTGCGGCTCTTCCACCAAGAAGCCGCCTAGGTCCTGGGACCCTGCTCTGCACCTAATCGCCTGGCTATGCGGCCCCTCCTCTGAGCTGCCACCTGGAGCCCCATACAATAGCTCCGAGTCCCAGAGACCTGCCACACGCCTCTTCCTCCAGACAGCTGCCCGGTGTTCTGACTCACTTTGCGTTTCCTCCTCCCACCAACTGCCCGTAGCCCTAGGCAGTCACTCCAAGTCCAAGTGACCCACCCTATTCCTCCTCCTCCTCGGGGAGCCCCCCAGGTGTTCAGGCGTGGTCCCTCAGAGACCAAGCGACCCACCGCACTCCTCCTCCAGGCAGGCCACCGGTGTTCAGGAGCGGTCGCTTTGAGTCCAAACAACTCACCACTCGCCTCCTCCTCTGGCAACCGCCTGTAGCTCTGATGCAGTCACTCCTAGACCAAGCAACCCGCCACGTTCCTCCTCTTCCTCCGGGCAGCCCCCCGGTGTTCAGAAGCGGTCGCTCTGAGTCCAAACAGCTCACCACGCAGCTCCTCCTCAGGGAGGCACCCAGAGCCCCAGTGGTTGCTCTGAGTCCAAGCACTGTGCTGAGCAGCCACCTCTATGATGTTCCAGGAAGGAATTCTTATGCTAGACAACCACAGTATTTCACCAGCTCTGCTTCTCAGGTTCCTGCCCACCTTATAGCAACTTTAAATGCTGGACTTTCTTGAGAGCTACACAAAGTTCCTAACATTAGACTTTGCAACTCTGGATTGCAACTGTGGAAAAGCTACATAGATGTCCTGGTTTCTGTAACTTCCTGAATACAAAGAATAATGGTTGCATAGTCTTTAACCTGAAAAGGAGATATATATAAATAAAGACTGCTGGCATAACTCTAGACCTGCATCTCCATCAGAGAGCATGCTCCACCTGACCCCAGCTTAATCTTCAAAATCTGTGTCTGTGAATCTTTATTTTCCAATTCCCTTCCCCTCACCAGACCCTAGAGTTTGGTTGAGCTGGTGGCGACAATCCACTCACCCATTGATGGACACCCAGGCTGGTTCCATATCACACTTAGTGTCTTACACTCTATGGGTTTAGACAAATGTACAGTGAATGACATGGTCCAACATTACAGAATCATATAGAATATTTTCACTCCCTGAAAAGTCCTCTGAACTCCACCCATCGATCCCTTCCTCCCCACTAATCCCTGATGACCACTGATCTTTTTATTGCCTTCTCTGTTCTGCCTTTTCCAGATGCTTACAACTGGAATCACAGAGGATGATTGGCTTCCTCTGCTTAGTGATATGCATTTACGTTTCCTCCGTGTCTTTTCGTGGTTTGATACCTTATTTCTTTTTAGCACTGGTAATAACACATCACCTGGGGGTACCAGAGTCGAGTCTTTCACTTCCTGAAGGGCATCTTGATTGCTTCTGAGTTTGGGCAATTATGAATAAAACTGCTGTAAACATCATGGTGTGCACGTCTCTGTGTGGACATAACTTCTAATTTCTCTAGGTAAATCCCAACAAGCAGGAATGCTGGATCACATGATCAGATTAAGTGTAGTTTTGTAGAAAAACACTGAAACTTTGCTTTTGAGGTCACAGCCAGCAAAGAGCCCCATCTCCAGCCTCCAACAACACACTGAGAAAGGGCAGCCTCTTCAAAAGTGGGGCTGGGAAAACAGAATTCCCTACTCAAAGGACTGAAACTTGGCTACTGTCTCTCACCCTGAACAAAAATCAACTCAAAATGGATAAAGAACCTCAACATAAAAGCCGGAACTAGGAAACAGGGGAAGATGCTTCAGGACATTGAATGGGTAGGAATTTTTTATATGACCCCAAAGCACAGGCAACAAAAGCTTAAATCGACAAGTGGGACTTCAGTGAACTAAAAATCCTCTGCACAGTAACAGAAACCATCAGCAGAGTGAGGAGATAGCCCATAGCTTCAGGAACTCCATTTGCCAGCTTTTCATCTGACAATAATGCCCAGAATATACAAAAAACTCAAAAATGTAACAAAAAGGGTCGGGTTGTAGTTCAGTGGCAGAGCACTTGCCTCACACGTGTGAGGCACTGGGTTCGATTCTCAGCACCACATATAAATAAATGAATAAAATAAAGGTCCATCGACAACTAAAAAAAAATTTTTTTAAAAAGTAGCAAAAAAATTCAACATAAAAATGGGCACGTGATATGAATAAGATGAACCTTATGCTGTCAAATTAGTCAGAACTGGGGGGCAGCCCTGCATTATTCCACTGAGGTAAGGTGTCTGACATGTGCAAACTCGAGGGAGGAGAGAGTCCTGGGTGCCACAGGCTGCAGAAGGGCCATTGAGAGCATCCATTCGACAGATCTGAAACTTCATCTGTGTAGGAGGAATGCGCTCTCAAAATCTGCTGTGTAACATCGTGTCTATAGCTGATCGTACTGTTTTGTGTAGTTAAAACTTTTGTTAAGAGAGTATATCTCATGCTAACTGTTCTTATTACAATAAGAAACATCAAGGGATGCTGGGTAAATAAAATGTGGCATATACAATCTCAAAAAACCAAAGGATGAATGATCTCACTGATAAGCGGATGATGACACATAATGGGGGGTGGGAGGGGTTAGCGTTAGGGTTAGGGTTAGGGTTAGGGAGGGGGGCAAGAATGGAGGAAGGAGGGACTGTATAGAGGGAAAAGAGGGGTGGGAGGGGTGGGGGGAAGGGAAAAAATAACAGAATGAATCAAACAACACCCTATGTAAATTTATGATTACACAAATGGTATGCCTTTACTCCATGTACAAACAGAGAAACAACATGTATCCCATTTGTTTACAATAAAAATAAAAATGTGGCATATACATAAAATGGAATCTAACTGAACCTTAAAAGAAGAACTAGAGTAGTCCTCTGTTATCCAGTGTCAGTTACCACTGTCCAAACTTCACATTTGATTTGTAAATTAATGTCATTATATTTAACATGTGAATTAAATATGCACATATTTGATATGTAATTTTCATAATTAAAATTCCACGAATAAGCAAGTTCAAAAGACAGGAGCCCCACCTCTGTGATGGGCTGGTTTTGGTGACGCCAACGTGATGGAGATGAGCATCACCTGACCTGCAGGCCCAGGTTGCGTGTCCCTGCGCTGTGGAGGTTCACAGGCTTGTTAGTTTGCAGGCGAGGCTGAGAACTCTCTGTTCAAGCAGCAGAAAACGCCAGCTCTCCCATAGCCAGTTCCCAGGACAGGTCACGCTCAGCTAGGAGGCTCAGCCTTGCTCAGTTCAAGGTTACTGTCTCCACTGTGCATATTTTCCTGTCGGCCTCCTGAGTTCAAGGCAGAGGCTCATTCACCCTCCTGCTTCAGGAGTTTAGTAAAATGTTGATGGTATTTTTCTCCCGGGCTCATCTCAATGGAACCGAGGGATTAGAATGGCTGGCCTCAGGCGGTACTTTCCAAAGGCAGCCTGCTCAACTTGCTAACTTCCTTGAAGAAGTTCACGTTCTACCACTATCCACCCCAACCAAGTGCTCATCAGAAGCCATGCTGGATCCCAGCCTCCACCAGGCAGACCAAACCTACATCCCAGCCAGAAAATCACGTTCATGTGGAAGGCACCACCGTCAGGAGAACCGCCAGCCTGCACACGGAGGGCGCCTCCACTTCTCCTGGAGGTAACTTCTCCCTCAGTGCCGTGAATCCCTTCAACTACCTAGGAGGCTGTTCCGGTCTCGACCCTTTTTGCAGTTGTGAATACTGAGGTTCAGAAGGATTTAGTGATTTGCCCAAGGGCAAGCATCTGGTAATATTAAAACAGACCTCGCATTCAACACTGTCTCCTTAATTGTAAAATAGTAGTTTTTATAGCAACATTGACTGATCACATACCTTTGGGGGAATCAGACCCTGTGCTGGGGAATAGGAGTCAACAATGAGAAAAAATATGTTTTCTCCACAGCCTTTAATGAGCTCCTCGGCTGGGGTCTGCGACAGACAGATGTTTGAAATGGGGATTTGCAACACAGTCAAACAAGCGCAATGTGCATTCCCTGGTAAGAAAGCTGAGGTCCAGAGGGGTTAAGAGACCAAAGCCAGGTCACAAAGTAGAGTCCAAGTCTCAATGCAGATCTGTAAAAGTGCCATGTCCGTGTGCTGCTCTCCGCACCCAACACCGCCTCTTCTGGAACACAGCCATCACATGCCTGAGGGACACCCTTGCAGGACCAGGAACCAGAGAAAATTCCAGGCTGCGTGGGAGGTTTTGAGCCCCGGACCTCTGCTTCTCCTCTTTATTCTCCTACCCAACCACAGCCGCTCCACCTTACCAGGCCCGAGATTCATTGCTGTTGGTGTCCAGGCCTGAGCTCAGCTCTCCAGGGACCACACTGGAGGAGCTGGGTGACTCAGGGCCTCCACTCTAAATTCCTATTAAGCACTCTAGATTTAATAGCTGCTATTAATACAAATTATGCTTCATTAAGCATGAAGCTGAGGAGAACACGGCTCAGAGCTCCAGTTCAATACGGGGCTGAAGGACAAACAGAACAGCTATTTTTAATCCCAGCAATGTCAGCAGGGAGAAAGCAGCCTGACACTGTGTGTGCCTGTCGCTGCGGCCACAAATTGAGTTTTTCACATTCTCAAATAAACAGCCCTTGTTTTCCGCTCACAGCGCGACGGAGGTGAACGCTTCCCATCCTTGAGGAATCAGAGCGCCCAGGAGATTTTTTTTTCCTTCCCCAAAACTTTTTCCTACCAAACCTGAGAAGGTGCAGGGAGGGAGATGCCACCAGCAGGCTGTCAGCTGGTCCCCTAGCAGGAGACGCTGCTAGACATCTTCCTGCAGACCCCTGGGCCACCTCCATGGAGACTGGCTCTCCTGGGCGGGGGGCTAGCAGTCCTTACCAAGAAGCCCTGGCCACTACCTCGTTGGCTTTCATAGATGTGTTCTATCCACATGCAGCGCAGGAGTAGGCAACGCTTACAGCTGGGAAGTTCTTCCAGAGCAGAAGTCAGCAAACATCTTCTGTGAAAAGCCTGAAACTACATACCGTAGGCTCTGTGGGCCCTGTGATCTCTGTAGTGACTGCTCAACTCTGTCCCTGTAGCACAAAAATCACCCAGTTGTAGATTGCACATCAAAGAATGTACACAACTACCTTCCAATAAAACTTTATTGACAAAAACACCGCCTCTTCTGGAACGCAGCCACTACACGTCTGAGGGACCCCCTTGCAGGACCAGGAACCAGAGAAAATTCCAGGCTGCGCAGGAGTAGGCAACATTTAGCTCACTGGCCATTAACTCACTCTGATTCAAATGTTTTGCTTCAGCCTAGCTGTTTCTGCAGTGGGTTTTCCCTTAGTCTTTTAGGAGCATCCTTGCAACTATTATCTGTTCACTCACTAAGTTGTGACATTGGCATTTGCTTTAAAAAAAAAAAAACTCTATATGTGACTGCAGTGCAGGATCATGCCATGGCCATGTCTGGATTGGTTAAATTCACTTACTAGCCCTGCTGTGCTCAACCAAGTCTGTATCCTGGTCATGGGGGTACAATTTGTAGTCGATGCTTTTGCAGAAAAGCAAGTTTGCAAATTTTTATATATTATGTAGTACATGATTATGTTAGCCATCTTTTCATCACTGTGACCAAAATACCTGATAAAAACAGCTTAGAGGTGGAAAAGTAGATTTGGGGTTCATGGTTCCAGAGGTTCAGTCCATAGTCAGCCGATTCCATAGCTCTGGGCCTGAAGTGAAGCAGAACATGGTGGAAGGATGTGGTGAAGGAAAGCGGCTCAGCTCAGGACAGCCAGGAAGCAGAGAGAGAGCCAGGAGCCAGGAGGACAAGATAGAATCCCCAAGGGCACACCCCTAGTGACCTTCTCCCTCCAGCCTCATCCCACCTGCCTACAGTCACCACCTTTCAAATTACCAATCCATCAAGTGGACTAATCCACCACTTATGTTACAGGACTCATAATCTAATCATTTTACCGATGGGCATTGCAGCATTTGATAACCTATGAGCTTTAGGGAGAAGACCTCATCTCCAAAGCATAACAGAGATCATTTTTATTTATTTTTTTCCCAAGAATTTGACAATGAGTGTGATAATGAGTTCTGCTAACAAAATAGCCATTTATTCACTGAAATAGGTTGAATTTGCTCAGCTAGTGTTCATGCCCACCTCCTCCAGAGAAGTCCCTTGCCCTTGAGTGTGATGTGATGAGTATTCAAGGTACTCATTCAAAAGAGGAGGAGACGCTTAAAACAACAGGGTTGGGGTTTTACACCCTAAGTACATTTGAGTAAGATGGTAGAGCTCCTTCAAAGAGCATTTGAGGAACAGGGTTCGCGTAATCCACGAATAAGAGATATTTTTAAAAAACAATATCTCAATAATATTGCTAAGGAAAAAAAGGGAAAGAGGAAGGGAAAACATTGCCAGTCCAGATGCGGAAGTTGTTTCCTACCAGGCAATCAAGCCTTGGGGGAGGGGAGAAGAGATGATTTACTATTAAGCAGAAGTACACGCTAGCAGGTAAGTCCCAATGTCTGGGCTGTACTCCCTGGCAAAGGGCAAGGTCAAACGCAGGTACGTTTTTGGTGCATGATTAGTTCTTAGTTGAGGCTCTTACCTACTGACAGGACAAGTGCCTGCAGCTTTGCCTGCAGCCATTTTCCTTGACAGCCCTCTGAGGGCTACACAGCAACCATGGAGAGCGATCTGGAGGTTGTACGTGAAAGTCAGGGTCCTGGATTCAAGTCCCCGGAACTTCTTAGGAACACAGACCTGTGGACACTCACTGACATGGCCACTGGGTGCAAACGAACCAAGTGTTTGTTGCATCCTGATGCCTGAGTGGTTCCACCTGCTGGCAGGGGATGACTGGGGACAGACCCAGTGATGAAGCAATGGCTCAGCTCATTCCCCAAGGTGTGGCTTTCGTGGATGGGCTTAGGCTGAGCGTCCATGGCCCTGCGGTTCCTTGACCATTTGGCCACCAAGGAGGTTTGAACGTGTCCAAATGGTTAAGAAGAGCCAGCAAGGGCAGCGACTGCCTCACTAGGTCTAGCAGAACGTCACTAGAGCAAATAAGACAACGCCCCAAAACTTTCACAAAGATGCAAACAGTAAAAGTTACTTTCCAGGCTTATTGGTGCACACCTGTAATCCCAGTAAATGGGGAGGCTGAGGTAGGAGGATCGCAAGCTCTATATGAGCCTCAGCAACTTAGCAAGATCCTCAGCAACTTGGCAAGATTCTGAGATCCTGACTCAGACTGAAAATAAAAAGGGCTGGGGACGCAGCTCCCTGGTAAAGTGCCCCTGGGCTCAATCTCCAATACCATTTTTTTTTTTTTTTACTGTTCTTAATAGTATAGTATTTTCCTTAAATGCCCATGAATTCTGTCCTTCCCTCTTCCCATGACATCCTTTAGAGAGAATAAATGTGGCACACCTAAATTATGAAGCCCCCTTGACTGCCACACCAGCAAAGTTAAATGTCTCCAGGATCATCTCACAGTGTGAATACACAGGCTCACACCTCGCACGCCCAGGACAGGTAGGTACAAGACAGACTTCGGCAAAGCTTCCCGAGTCTCTTGGGGGCTTGTGGGAGTCTTAGGTTTCTTCTACTGAGCAGACCAGAGAGAGCAGGGGCTGGTCAGCTTTTATTGCAAAGGGTCAGATGTAAGCAGTCTGGGCTTCCAGCCATACCGTCTCTGCTGTAACTACTGGACTCTCGTATGAAAGCTGCGATGGACACCGTGTCAACAAATGGATGCAGCTGGTTCCAATCACTCACAAGAACAGGTGGCAGTGGGATTTAGCCCACGGGCCATGTTTGCCCACCCTGCTCTAGCCTGTAGCAACTCCCTAAACCATCATGACAAAGACCCCCTCCCCATGGTCAATAGCCCTGAGATGCCCTCTCCCTACACCCCTCCTGACACCCCGTAGAACTTCTAGCTTAAAGCTGAGTGACCTTCCGGTCACTACTGCCCACCTCTGCTGCCAGCTCCATCGTTTACAGACCATCAACACAGAAGTTCCCTCTGCTGGGCAGCAGCTGAGGAACCGCCCACAACAGCTCCTTAAGTGGACACGGGAATGTGGCGGCTGAGAGCCAGTGTCTGCTGCAGACAGAACCTTACGGATTTGAGGTCACTCACTGGAGAAGGAGGAACCCACAGCTGGTGGCTTCAAAGGCCACCGACTTAGATGAGGGGGGGTAAAGGAGGTGGGGCGCTGCCTGGGGTGTGCTCCTGATGCTCACGGACAAGGGTGGGGTTGACAGAGGGGTCGTTGACCAGCCAGCATGGACATGGACACGGACATGAAGGCAGAAGTGGTCGGAGGTCAAGATGGGGCCTGAGCAGCACCCAGGAGCTGAAGAGCTATAAAGCTGGACCCTCATGCATGGCCTGGGGCAATGACGTGGCAGCTGCAGCCAGAAGTGACAGGTCAGAGCCCCTTTCTGCTTGAACAGCCGCTGACCAGGAGCCTGCAAACACCGGGTCACGAAGGCCCTGGTGGCCCTGGTGGAAGCTACTCTCCGGTTCCCCTCGGGAAACTCCTTCAGTGCTGTGCGGAAGTTCTTCTCTTTGGAAAAATAAGAGAAACGAAAGAAAAAGATTCCAAGGCAAGGCTTTTGAGATGCTGAATTAAGCTCTTGGAAAAAACAGCTAGTGAAGAAACTATATAGAATTGTGCACGTGTGTGTGTGTGCGTGTGCGCGCGCGTGTGTGTGCGTGTGTGTGTGCGTGTGTGCGTGTGCACGTGTGTGTGCGTGTGTGTGCACGTGTGTGCGTGTGTGTGTGCGTGTGTGTGTGTGTGTGTGTAGGTTCTGAAAAGAAAGGCTTTGAAATCACCCCAACTCTGCCCTGAAGCTCTCCCGCCAGCCCAGAGAAGCAGCGATGAACAAATAATTACGATTAAAGTCACGTGTTATTTATGTGCTATGGTAATTTATCTGTGAAACATGCCGCCGTGGGAGAAAAGGAGAGGAGACCCTCCCCTCGCCCTCCCACCGCCCCTCTCCACAGAGGATCTGCACACAGATTCCCTCCCGTAGGCAGAGAGGCTGGGGGCGTCAAGGGGTTCACGACCACCCATGTTTCCAAGTGTGAACTCACACTCCTGCTTGTCCACATGAAAAAAGAACCAAAACATAATTTATAAAACAAAAACTCACGGCTCTGGAGATTTTTGAAGATGACGTGGAAAGTAGATCTGGGGTATAAAATCTGCTGAATACTAAATACCCAGAAGCCGAAGGCTGTCCTGTTCAAGTTGACTCTGCATCTCGCTGAGGGTGTTTACTGGTGCATACTGTTTTGAGGGTCACAGATCCAGAAGGGTCGGGAAAGGTGGGCTTCTCCTTAGCACTCTGGCCCACCTCCTTCAGGCCCGGGAAACTCTGTTGGTCTCCTGTGGTCGTCTGAGTCAGGCCCTTTGTGCATTACGTGGTGCGCATCCCATACTTTAAAACAGGAATGGGACTCAGATCAAAATAGTATTCCAGGTACATCACTCGAAGCCTATTTTCCTCCAATCTGAGCACATAGAAATGACAGATGAAATATGAGGACAAACTGGTAAGGTCACAACCAAGTTCAAAACAAGATGTCTATGTCTGCAGATACAAAACGGAAGAAAAATCCACACTGATGAGAAGAGACAGAACCAGCCGTCCCGCTAAGCTCTCAATTAGTGTGGGATGGCTCCAGTTTTATTCTTGCAGCATGGGTAGGACGTGTACGTGTTGAAGACTACATGAGGGACCCGTGTCCAGAGCTTCAAGGAAAGATTTTCTTCCAAAAAGCAAAGAATTTGTGGGGAAAAGGGTTCCACTCTCAGCCTACATCTCCCTTCTTCCCCCTGGGATGCTGCCATGCATTGACAGGACACCTGAAGCGGAGACAGCCTCATGCTAGTGTGTAAGAAAAGGAGAGATACCGACCTGGCGTCCTCAGTGGACCCTGGAGCACCAAGCCCCTCAAAGCCTGAAGTAAAGGCTAATGTCATTATGAGTCCCATGGTTGACTGGGTTCCGCCTGACATGAAGTCTCATGCATCCTGACTGGAACTCTGTGTGTGTGGACAGGTGAGTCAGGTCCTCCTTCCTAAGATGAGTCTATAAACCAAAATTCCAAAACAAGGAAGTCAAATGCAGGGAAAGAGAGGAAACAAAAGTAGGCTAATAAATAACCAAACATGAATACAGTCCAAATGGCAGTAAGGGTCTTAGCAGCCTGACATTGACTTTCCATGAAGATGTCTAGGAACCTCAGTGAGACTCTCAATAAAAGGGTCAGAAGTCAGGAGACAAAATCAGGCAGAAATTAAAATCACAGTAAGCCATTGAAAAACCAATTCAAATTCCTGAAAATTAAACATACAGTTGAGGAAATAAGCTCAATAGGGGAAGTGTACTCATTATTGGTTGACAAGGAAGGAACGACCCAGAGGATGGTCACAATAGAGATAAAAATAGCAGAAAGAGCAGCCGAGAGATGTGAAAAAATCACAAGGAAGCGGTATCTGTGAAGAGATGAAAGCAGAAAACTTTCCAGGATTTAGGAGGGACTTAAGTTCTCACATCAAGTTTGCTGTGAGCCCACAAAACAACAAACAAAAATGAATCCCAAATTCAACATGTCATGGTGAAAAAGATAAAGGGAAAAAAAAATCTTAAAAGTATCCAGACCCCTCCCACCCAGAAAAAGATTGCTGACTATCTCAGACTGCCCTGAGGGTGGCCTGTAGCAGCCTCTTCCCCTCCCTTCCCCTCCCCCTCCTCTTCCTCCTCCTCCTGCTCCTCCTCCACCTCCATTGTTGTAATTCCAGCCCACTCTCCACCAGCATCCTCTAAGCTTGATCCCCTCTGTGATTTCCTATCTCCGCCCTCCCTCCCTCACCCAGTTTCTTCAATATTCAAAACCCTTTCCCTTTCTCATCTGATGTTTTATATCCATACCCCCCTTGTCCATCTCCACCTCAACCATTCTTCCTCCAAAACACCCTCCATCGATCTTCTATTTATACTTCTATCATTTTTCCAAATAGAGTTTGTGGCGCCTTTCAATTCTGTGTACTCCAGACAGCAGAGAAATTGATTGACCAACACTAGTCTATGGCCATGAAGCCAGAATTCCTAAAAATGCATGGAACACGGTCTTTTACATTTAACTAAGATCACATGGCTTGATGGGAGATTCCGAGTGGCCAAGGCAAACAGGGAAATGCATTCCGTGCTGTATTTATGGTTCTCATAGCAGAGAGTGTACCAACTGGTAAGGAGAAGCAACATTTTTTTCTGTAAGAAAGTCAGAGAGATGGGATCTTGTTGCAGGTTCTCTTTTGTGTCTACCCTCAGTAACATTTTTATGGAACCAAAGCAAGATAGGCAAGAATTGGGAAACCCAATTCCCTCATGGCCTGTTGGGGCATTTGAAGACACTGGAACTGGAAAACAGAGCCATTCAATTCAACTCTGTGGCTTCTCCCAACACCGAGGTAGCAGTTGATGAAGGCAGAAAATTTACCCAAATGTGAAGCATTATCACATGTGCAAATCTTCATATTCAATGTGGTCTTTCTGTAGTTTAAAACTTTTTTTTTTCATTTCTATTATTTTTTTTTCTGTTTTGCCTATTTTAAGCATTTTTACAAATGCTTCAGCCAATTCCTCTAAGGGCATATCAGTTTTATTTAACTAAAAATCTTATGCATATTAAAGAAAACAAGACAGGAAAAGATGCCTTGAAGAACGTAGAAATCCCACAAAAAACTAAAGCTGTCTAACTTTATGATGTTCTATACAACTATTTAAGCACATATGTCATTAGATGAAAATGTATAAAGCAAACTTGATTGAAGGTTTCTGAAATGTGACAACGCTAAAAATTTATATGACTTTTCTACAAATAAAGTGTTAAACTGAAAGGAACATTTCTAAAACTATCAATAATAAAAAAAGTAAATTTGGATCAGCCATGCTAGAGGAAAGACTGAATTACCATTTAATTATCTCTACAAACAATGACATTACAAAATTACTGACATATGAAAAGGCAATCAAAAGTGAGCAGTTATAAATGTCGTGAGGGGGGCTGGGGATGTAGCTCAGTGCAGAGCACTTGCCTAGGATGCATGAAACGCCATTTAATCTCCAGAACGGAGAGAAAAAACGGGGGTTAGAAGAGCTCAGACCAGAAACTCCCCTGCTTATTAGCTGAGAACGCTGAAGGCGATACTGCTCTATAACCCCCACCCAATGACTGACCAGTAATAGAAACCACATCCCTAGCCCTTCAGCCCAGTTCCCTGACCTTGACCTTGCAGAGCCGCCTACTGCTGCACCCAGGACACAGACCAAATTTTGGGCACTAGCGGTAAGATGCTAACCTGAAGCCGGGGCTTGCTCTTCCACACACCTGTGCCTCTCTAGGTAGCTACTTTTCCCATTTGAAGTTTGAACTTTGGCTTGTAATATGCAAATCAAAACTTTCCTTTTGCCAACATTACCAATAAATCTGTAGTCAGGTAAAATTTTATTCACTGAATCTGAAGTTTTAGCTTTTGATTTCAGTTCTTTTACCTTGAACCCTGAGGCCAGTACTGATTAATGAAGTTGTTCCAAGCAGGAGCAAATGACCCCTATAGCAACTTTTCGCTTGAAAACTATTTTGTTAGGTTTGCAGTCTGGAAGACAGCTACGGCCTGTTTCTTCATTCCCTGGAGGGTTTACTGGGTTGTATTTCAGACCCGACTTCTATAGAACATAAATTCCCCAAGTGTCATACAGCTAAACATGACCCAGATAATCACTGCTGCAGATGCCAGTCCCTCTGGATGTGACCCAGCATTGCATTGTTGGTGATCAGGGGACTACCCACTTGACCCATCCCACAACCCCCAGCAAGCCAACACACAGACAGTCATGGTTCTATCGGAGAGAGAAAAAGGAGGTAGGTCCAAATTTGTTGCCTAAGAGTCCTAGGGCCAGTCTTTTGATGGTTAGGCTCAGCAACTATTTCTGTTACCCAAAAATAGGTCAGTTAATGGGAACAAAGCAACTGGGGTCACTCCAGACCTAGGTAAAGTTTGTGGGGATGGAGTACCCCTTTTAGGCACTACCCCAGTCCATCCTACACAACACAGTAACTGCAAGTTTGGGAGGGACTTGGAGCTGGAGTACCCTCTAGTGTTGAAACAGTGACAATACGCCAATTGTAGATGTAGCAGCAAACTTGGACTTAGAGTGCTATCTAATGCTAAAATATTGTCAGTGATGATAGGCTCAGAGAAAGGAAGCAGTCTGATTAGACTTTCTAGGATATGCACAAAAACTCCACATTGCAAAGACTGCGATGAATACCTACTCCTTCAATGTGCAAATGTCATAATAGGCTGAAAAACCTCAAGAATTTTCAGGGAAACATGACCTCACCTAACAGACAAAATAAGACATCAGAAACCAAATACATGGCAATGAATAAACTTGAAAAATTTTAAATAGCTATTTTAAGGAAATTCAATAAACTTCATGAAAACACAGAAACAATTCAGTATCTTATCAGAGAAACTTAACAGGGGATTAAAATAAGTTTTTAAAATTCAGCATAAAAATTGGACTGGAAGATACACTAAACCAAATGTAAAACAATACAGATAGCATCAATAAGATAGATAAAACAGAAGACAGAATCAATGAGCATAAAGAGAGACTATTTAAAATACAGTCAGAGGAGTTAAGAAAGAATGAAGAAGAATGAAGAAAGCTTATGGGAACTTTGAGACACTATTAAAAGAACAAATATTCCAGTTATTGGGGTTCAAGAGGGACTTGGGGATACCAAATCTTATTCAAAGAAATAATAACAACAAATATCCCAAACCTAAACAAGGATATAAATATTCAGTTTCAGGAAGGTCAAATATTTATTACCAGTCAGATTCAAATCAACTCTACCCCAAGAATATTATAATCAAACTCTCTAAGGTGACAAGGAGAAGGTTCTTAAAACAGCAAGAGAAAAAGAAACAACACATAAGGGTGTTCCAATTTACCTGCCAGTGAAATTTACCTCAGAAACCTTACAGGAAAGGAGGGAGTGGGATGAAATTTTCACAGTGCTAAAGGGGGTGGGGATGGGGAATCAACCAAGAATATTATACCCAGCAAAGCTATCCTTTAGGAAGACATAAAGACATTCCCAGACAAAACTGAGAGAATCCGTCATGGTCAGACTTTATCTACAAGAAATGCTAAAGGGAGTTCTTCAAATGGAAGGGAAGAGACACTGATGAGTAAGAAGAAATTATTAGAAAGGTAAAACATACTGAAAAGCATAACCATGTGGATGAAATCATATACTCTACTATCATCAACACGGCAAAAAAAAATTCATATCTTTAGTATGAAACAAAACATTAACAAAAATAACTACATGAATATGTAGAGAGGTAATATATAAAGATGTAAAATGGGACATAAAATATTCAAAGTGTGGTGAGAAATAGTGTAGATGTAGAGATTTTTTACTAGCATTTTTCCTCTTTCCTCCTTGAATTTTTTTCCCCATCTTCATGATCAGACTATTAAGAGACTATTATTTTTCAAAATTACCTGTTAAAATCAAAAGATGTTTTTGTTGAGACTCATGTAACTCTGAAGCAATAATCTTAGAGGTTAAAAGTTGACTTCTAGACTGGCCAAAAATAAAAAGTCATGGAACTAAAACATACTACTAAGGAAAAACCACTTAATCCCAAGGAAGACTGTAAAAGAGGGAGAAAGAACGCAACTACAATAATATTTTTTTAAAAAGCAACAAAATGGTAAGAGCAAGGCCTTGTCTTTGGTGTTTATCTGAAACATAAATGGAATAAATTCTCCAATTAAAGGACAGAGTGAATGGATCCTTAAAAATGATCCACCATTTACCTGCAAGTGCCATAATTTTATTCTTCTTTATGACTGAGTAATATTCCATTGTGCATATTTACCAGTTTCTTTCTCCATTCATCTACTGAAGGGCTGTCATGTATAATTAGATCAAACAAACAATAAAAAACATGATCCACCATATTCTACTGGCAAGAAACTTACTTTACCTCTAAGGACAGACACAGACAGAAAGTAAATGTATTATCACTGTTTGCAGATGACATGATCTTATATGTAAAAAAACCTCCAAAAACTCCCTCAAAGGAAATGCTGATAGAACTAGTAGACAAATTAAGCAAAAGTGCAAGGCAAAAAATATATATATAATATGTATATATACAAAAATCGATGGTATTTATTATCTGAAAAAAGAAATCAAGAAAGCAATCCCATTTACTATAACTATGAAAATTAAAAGCCTAAGAATAAATTTAACCAGTGAGGTGAGCTATCACTCCAATTAAAACTATATTACATAGAAGAAAAATTGAAAAACACACCTACACAGAAAAAAATCAAAGACATCTCATGTTCATGGGATAGAAGAATCAACATTATAAAAATGTTCATACTATACAAAGTGATGTACAGTTTCAATGCAATCCTTATCAAAATACCAGTAACATTCTTCATAGAATGGGGGAGAGATTCTAAAATCTATATGGACCCAAAGAAAAAGTCAAAGCAATTTTGAATAAAAATGGCAAAACAGAAAGCATTACACTCTTCAAGGTGTACTATGAACATATGGTAATAAAAATAGAACTATATTAGCATAGGAACAGATACAGACCAAAGAAGCAGAAACAGATCCTAAAAGTAAATCCACACATCTACAGTCAACTGTCTACACAAGCGCTGAGAACATGCGCTGGGAAAAAACAGCCTCTGTAATACATGGTGGTGGGGAGATGGATATCCTTGTACAGAGGAAGGAAACTAGACACCTTCCTCTCACCGGTTACAAAAAATCAACTCAAAATGGATTAATGATTTAAATCATAAAACTACCAGAAGAAAACAGGGTCAATGCTTCATGACCTTGGAATGAGCAAGGCTTTTGTGGATATGTCCCCAAAAGCACAGGAAGCTAAACAAAAATAAACAAATGGGATCGCATAAACTAAAAAACTTCCGAACAGCAAAGGAAATAACAGAATGAAGAAACAAACTGCAGAATGAGAGAAAATATTCACAAACTTTATATCTGACGAGGAGTTATTATCCAGAATATATAAGGAACTCAACTCAATAGCAAATAAAATAATAATAATAATCATATTGCAATTGGCAAAAGACCTAAACAGACATTTCTCAAAGGAGGACACAGGAATGGTGATCGGGTATATGAGAAAATGCTCAGCATCACTAATTATCAGAGAAAAGTGAATCCAGACCACAGTGAGACGTTACTGCAGCCTAGTGAGAATGGCTAGTATAGAAAGTCAAAAGATGACAATTGCTGGAGAGAAATGGAGAAAAGGGAACTGTTTGAATCAGCTTTTTCTATGCTGTGATCGAAGACCTGACAAGAGCAATTAGAAGAGGAAAAGTTTATTTGGCTCGGGGTTTCAGAGGTCTCAGTTCATAGACGGCCAACTCCATAGCTCTGGGCCCAAGGTGAAGCGAAACATCATGGCAGAGGGCATGACAGAGGAAAGCAGCTCAGGACATGGCGATCAGAAAGCAGAGAGAGCTCGACTCGCCAGGGACAAAATATAAACCCCAAACGGATCTCCCCCACCAGTGGCCTCCCTCCTCCAGACACACCCTACCTGCCCAGAGTCATGGCCCAGTTCATCTGTAGCAATGGATTAATATACTGATCATGTTACAACTCCCATTCTGCATTGTCTCACACATGAGATTTTGGGGGACACCATATGTCCAAACCTTATTAGGAAGTCTTACACAGCTGGGGCGAATGTAAATTCGTACAGCCACCTTGGAAAATTGCATGGAGGTTCTTTAAAAATACATTGACCGCACAATCCAGCTCTAGGTATATATCCAAAGCATTGGAATCGGTGTGTTCGAGAAGCATCTGCACTCCCATGTTTACTATAGCCTGTTCACAACATCCAAGAAATGGAAACAGTCCAACTGTCCATCAACTGAGGAGTGGGTAAAGAAAATGTGGTTCACATACACAGCGGAATATTACTCAGCCATTAGAAGAATGAAATCCTGTCATTTGCAACAACACAGATGGAATTGGAGGTAATTTCGTTAAGTGAAATACACCAGGCACCGAGGGACAAGTACTGCATGATCTTATTCACGTATAGACTCTGAACAAGTCAATCTTACGGAAGTTGAGAGTAGAATGGTGCGAAGATTGGGGGGGTGGAAGGATGGAGACAGGGTGATCAGTGGGTCCCACATCATTGTTTGATAGGAGAAATAAGTTCTGGTGTTCTACAGCCCAGCAGGATGACTACAGATAACCATGATGTAGTGTGTATTTCAAAAAAGCCAGAAGGAAGAATTTTCAGTGCTTTTACCTTAAAGATAAATGTTTAAAGAGGGAGAGAGATGTTTACCTGATTTAAACATTACATGCTGTTTGTATGTATAAAAACACTACATGGCACTCCAGAAATAGATACAATTTTATGTTTTATGTACCTACTAAAATAAATTTAAATTAAAAAATAAAATAAATAACAAGAAGCCCAGCCCGCCTGCCGAAATAGTCCTTCAGTTACACACATCACCAATCAAGATGGTTTAAGGTAGCATGTCGTCCAATAATATGATACAATACATCAGTTCTTTGAATTGGACTTGTGGGAAATTCCTTTTCTTTTTTGGTTCTTGGTCTTCCATTAAGAGAAAATTGAGTAGACCAGGGGCTGCAACCTTGTGAACCAAATCTAACCTGCAGTGGGTTCGGATAGACCTTGAAAAAATTTTTTTATTAATTTTGAAACTATTTTAACAATAAAGACTAGGATATTTCATGTTGCGGTTCACTTTTAAATTCAGATGTCTCCCTCTTTGGGACGCTGTCAAGGGAGCTGACCACAGAGAGCAAGCTCTGTCCTTGGCAAACATGGCTGATGCTGGGGAACTTCTGGCTTCTTTAGACAGGACATACTGCCTGTCACTCAGTCCCCAACAGTCTCTGCTTGCCTGCCAGTCTGCTCCCCAGATCTCTCCCTCTATTGTATTACCTGCCTGGCCCCAGGAGAAGGCTAGGTTTGTGATCCTTCTTGACAACAGAAGTAAAGCCAAGCCAGCAGAAGTCTAACCAGGAGGAGACGAGATGAATGGAATCTTGCCTCTCTAAGCGCCTTCCATGAAAGCCAGGGCTCACTGGCTGGGTGACTTTTGACAAGTTCTATCACTTTCGGGAGCCTCACTTTTCTCCAGGGTAAAATGGGGCTAATGGTACGCATCCTGCAGGATATTTATGAGGATTAAATTGTATAATGTTTGCACAGCACCTGGTAGCTATTATTGTGATTAGTTTATTCAGACATAAGCCATACTCCATTTGGTAAAGATGGGCCTAAAGCCAGCTGGGGCCTGGCAGGGATCAGAAACGCACCCAAATGCCACTTGACTGTGCAATGTGTGCGAGATCCAGTCTGAGAACACATTTTCAGGTATCTCATTAATTCTTCACAACAATCTTGGGAGATTGTGACTGTTATTACCCATACTTAACAGGGGAAGTGGTTGAGGCTCAAGAGAGTCCCAGCTCCTCTGCTATCCAGAGGACATCTTTATGACACAGAGCTTGCCAAATGCATTGCAGTAATTGTCTCTGCCTAGGTTTTCTTTCCTTCCTACGCTGTGAGATCCTGGAAATCAGGAGCCAATGGAAGCATCACTGAAGACAAGCCGCGTAACTCTGAGAACCACCAAGTGACCACGGCGAGTCAGGAACAGCCCTGGCTTGGCTTCCAGAGTACCATTCTCTCCCCTCCACATTGACCCTGATGAGTTTCCTGTGCCTTCCTTCAACTGCTTCTGGGCCCACTGACGCGTCACCAGATTGGAGTGAGGAGTTTCACCTGTGCCCTCAAAGGCAGATCCCAGGTTACTAATGAGGCTCCAGAAGAAAGAAATGTGACATCTCCTCACAGGTGCTAAGGAAGAAGGTGACTTCTGTTGAGCTGCGGACCCTGTGCCCCAGGCTACTCCCCTTTCTTCATAATACTCCACCCAGTGTCCTGGCCCTCAAGCATGCTGCCATAACGTGGAAACCTCATAACCAACATAATAGCAAACACTACAACAAGCTTTTAAATGAGATTGAACGAAGTCTAACTTATATACCAAAAGTGACCCATTTTAAAGTATATACCTGATGATTCCTGGCAAATGGTATACAATCTTAAAGCCACCAAACTCAGGATAGAGAAAATTTTCATCATTCCCCAAAGGTTCCTGCTGCTGCCCACCCCAACTTTCTGGTTTTAGACAATGACCCATCTGCATCCTCTCACTACCGTTTGGCTTTTTCTAGAGTGTCATAAAATGAAAGCACAAAGTAAGTGGTCTTTCATTCTGACTTTTTTCACTTAACGTGATGACTTTAAGATTCACCTGTATTGTTGCGTGTATTATTATGTTGCTCCTTTTTATTGCTAAGTAGTATTCTATTCTACTGCACAAACATATTCACATTTACTTACCCTTCACCTGTTAATGAACATGTGGTTTGCTTTCAGTCTTTGTCTATGTTGGATAAAGTGTCTATGAACTTCCATGTACAAATCTCTAGATGGAATAAATTTTCATTTCTCTAGAATAAATGTGTAGAATTAGAATGACTGGGTCGTGTGGTAGGTCTGTGTTTAACCACTGAACTGTTTTCCAAAGCCACTGTACCATTCTTCTCTCCTACAAGCAATTCACAAGAGTTCCAGGTGTTCCACACTCTCTTTGACACTTGGTGTGGTCAGTCCTTTAAAATCTGCCCATGATAATTTGGTGTCTCCCTGAGGTTTTAATTTGAATTTCCATTATGACAAATGATGCTAACTAAGTGTCTTTTCATATGTTTGCAGCAGAAAAAAATGAAGGGGTGAATATTTAAGTCTCCCTTCTAAGTATTGAGAAATGTTTTTAATAATATATTTTGGATAATACAAGTCTTTTATCTAACACATGGTTGACAAATATTTTGTTTCAATTTGAAGATGGCATTTTCTTTTTAACATTCTTCCAAAGGATAAAAGGTTTTGGCTTTCATTAAATCCAATTTATCAAGGTTTTTGCTTTTTATAGTTTCTGCTTTTTATATTTTAGCTAAGAAATGTTTGCCTAAGTCAAGGTCATAAAGATTTTCTCCTATATTTACTAGTATAGGTTTTAATAGCTTTAGCTTTTATATTAAAGCAAGATCTACTAGGATTAATTTTTGTATATGACATGAGGTTGGGATCAAGGTTCATTTCTTTCCCGTATGACCAGCCGATTGATTTAGTTCTGTTTGTTGAGAAGATTAGCCCTTCTACACTAAATTATCATAGCACTTTTGTTGAAAAATCAATTGAGCATTATGCATGGGTCTATTTCTGGACCCTTTTTTACCCTGAGTTATACAACTATCCTTATGCTTAGCAAGTGTGGAAAACAGCTACTGAGAGTCTTCCGCAATCATTCTTTCTTGATTAAATGGCTTTCTGTATGCTATGTTCTTTGCATTTCTGCAGAAATTATGGAATCACTTTCTGAATTTCAACAAAAAGTCTGTTAGAATTTTGATTGGGATTGCATTGGGTCTACAGACAAAATTTAGGATAACTGACATCTTAACAATATTAAGTCTTCAAATTTGTGAACAAAGTGTATTACTCCACTTTAAACATTTTAAAATTTTTCCCAGCAATAATTTTTGAAAATACACTCAGAAATACAGATTTTGTGTATGTTTTTTTAAAAATATTTCCCTATATATTTTTAAATTTTCCTAAATAACTTTATACTTTTGATGCTATTTTAGATGGTATTTTTAACTTTGATTAAGTTTGTTGCTAGTATATGGAAATACAATTAATTTTTTCATACAGACCTTATGTCTTTTAAGTCCATAAAATAATTTAGCAGTTCTAACAACTTTTGTATAGTTTTATTAAGATGTTTCTATGGTGACAATTATGTCATCTGTAAAGAGGGTTTTATTTCTTTCCAATCTGCAGGTTTTTGTTTGTTTCGTTGTTGTTGTTTTTCTTGCTTTATCACACTGGCCATGACTTCCAGTACAATGTTAAATAAAACGGTGCAGGAGTAGTCAGGCTTCCCTTGTCTCCATACTTAGGGGGAAATAAAACAGTCTTTCACCACTGAGTGTGATGTTCACTGCACCATTTTCGTAAATGCTATTATCAAGTTACGAAATAATTTTATTCCTGGTTTTCATCAAGCGTTGGATTTTGTCAAATGTCTTTCTGCATGTTCCTATATGAATACATGGTTTGTGTTAATCTGCTACCATGATGAATTACTTTGATAGATTTTCAAATAATCAAGTCAACCTCCTGTTTTATCCCAAACTAGAAAAGATCCATATGTCAATAAGACAAGGGTTCAACATTGTCATTTATACAGAGCCTTCTCCTTTATTTTCTGTCAAAGATTAGAAAGAAAAAGGTAGGAAACCCTGAAGAAAAATAAATAAAAGACAAATGACACGGACCAATCACAGAAAGGGAACCGGAAATTGCTTGTGAGTAGGTGAAGAAATGTTTAACCTCACTGGTAATCAGAGAACTGCACATTAAACTAAGAAATCACCATGTGTTACCTAGTCATCTCAAGAGCCACAGGTTTCAGGTTGCTTACCTTTCCAGGGGACAAAAAAGATGCCATCATAGGATACCCAAATTATTGATAAAAATTAAACAATGACTACCTAGTGCCTGGCTGGGAAAGAAGCAAATTGTTGCTGTGTTTGAAGTCAGTTTGGCTGGTGGGAGTGACAGGAAGCAGGCCCATGCTCTGTTACCTATCTGGAAGAAACTCCTACACCAGCCCAAGGGCAAGAAGAAAACTGCAAGCATGTACCACCGTGTTGTCTGTGATAGCAAGAGAAGAAAACAACCTGGCTTTCCCTCTGTCTGGAAAAATGATTGTGACATTTACCTATAATGGAATAATATCCTGGAGGAGGAATGAAAATGGATTTGAGTTCTATATAGCAACATGGATATATCTATAAAATAGACAGAGTAGGAAAAGTAAACAAGAAAATGAAGTCTCTAGCACAGAACCATTTGTGAAAACTAAGACACATACCTCATTATATATTTTTAAGAATAGACTTATCTGCATACACATGTGGAAGGTGAATTGAAAGGATAGACATAAAATATTCTAGCATAAGTTTCTATGGGATGAGGTATGGAGTGGACTTCTGAAATAAAGGAAAACAAATTGAAACAAAATAAAAAAAGAGCCCTCACACCAAATAAATGATGATAATGTGCTTTCAGCTGAAGCATATGATCAAATAAGCCTGTATGCCTGCATTATTTATTTTTATTTTTAAGTTTTCAATTTAAAATGAAATTTCAACCCCTGAGACAGACAAGCGGAGGACACAGATGGGTTCCAGGTGCTTCCATGGAGCTCTGCCAAAGACCAGAGAAAAAGGAGCTGTGTCTTTAACCAGACCCACAGCTACAAACTGTCAAGCTCTCCAGGCTGTGTGATTTCTTGAACTGTACTGACCCCAGGACATGCTCAGTCCCATCTTTTCAAGGCATGATTTTGTGGCTTCTGCTGATGATTTAATCCCAATGTCTACTGAACTGAAAGGGACTTTAAAAAATCCAGGCATCTCAGAATCCTCTCATTTTCAGTCCTTTAAATATAAAGAAGTCCCTCTCTGCACCTGCAAGAGGAAGGGCCTGTCCTGGGGCTCACAGAAGGAGCCACAGTCCGGGTCATCTTTTCTTCTGCAGGGCTGTTGCAATGAGATGCCTTGCCTGAGTCAAACCACAATCGAGAGAGAAAGCAAGGAAGGGAGACGTGCTGCTTTTTAAATTAACTCCACACTGAGCTCTGTCGTGCTCTGCTTTAGGTGGGTAACCTGCCAGCATCAACTCTTCTGTGTCCCACAAGGAGGGAAGCAGCCAACAGCCTGTGTCTGTCCAGATCTCTGGGAACCATGACAGAGAGAGAAATTGCTCTATCACGCCTCTCCCTCTCTCTCTCTCTCTCTCTCTCTCTCTCTCTCTCTCTGTTAGTCAGCATTTCATTATTGTGACCAAAATACCTGACAAGAGCTATTTAAAGGAAGAAAAGTTTCTTTCCTTCTTGGTTTCAGAGGTCTCAGTCCAGGGTCAGATGACTCGGCTGCTCCAGGCCTGAGGTGAGGCAGAACATCATGGCAGAAGGGTGTGGCAGAGGAAGCTGCTCAGCTCGTGGCAGCCCGGAAGCAGGGGCTGGGGCTGCTGGGAGGAAGGTAAGCCATTTCACCAGCAGCCTTCCTCCTCCAGCTAGGTCCCAGCTCCCAGAGGTTGGTTCAGTATCAATAGATCAAGGGATTAATCCACTGATAAGACCAGATGCCTCGTGATCAGTCATTGTCTAAAAGCCCCACCTCTGAGTCTCGCTGCCCTGGGGACCTTGTCTTCCACATGAGACTTTCAGGGGCTCCCCTGTTCCTTCCACATCAAGACCATCTCTCTTGTCATCTCTCAATCTAGTTTGTGACAATATAATAGAGCAGATGACTCCGTCATCATCTCCTGTGGAGGATGAAAAAACAAATGAATGAATGAAAGGGAGAGGAAGGAAAGAAGGATATGTTTTTTATTTAAATACTTCCTTTGCACACTATGATTTTGGCATTCACTTCAAGTCCTCCGTTCAACACCATTGCATGCTCAAATAATATCTTGCCTTTGGCAAGTCGTAAGTACATTTATAAACAATACTTTATAGCATTTGGCTTGTTACTATTTAATATGAATTTCTAGGACTATGCTCATCAGACCATTCATTAATCTCAAAAAGAACGAGGAGCTGTGCATTGTGATGTCAGAGCATGCCAGACGTGGCTCTAACCCGTGCCGTTGAAGTGAACCGGTTTCGTTTTGTCTCATCTTGATTCTTCCCTTCTACTGACTCACCACATGGACACGCTTGCTCCTTGCTCTGGTGAGAAAATGATCACTAACCCTGGAGGACCTTGTAGACTCCCCTCTCCTCCCTGCATCTACCTCTGACCACCCCCATTGCATAGCAGGCATGAACTCCCATTCTTGACCTGGGCCCCAAAACTTGTTCAAGAAAGCCCCTTCTCCTCACCAGTTGTTCCAATTAGGTTAAAATTCAGGATTCCAGCTGTTTGGGAAAGGAGAAGCTCTCCTGCTCTGAATGGAGCGTGGAGTAGCATGTGGTTGTGAAGCCACCAAATTCCAAGTCAAGTCACTCTGGCAGTGTGGGTGACCCACAACACAACAGAGAAGGAAGGATGGCAGAGAAACGGAGCCGGAGCCCCAGTCAGACCGTGCCTGAAGGCCTGACTCTACCCCTCCATACTTGAGCTACGTCACCACGTATTTGTTTTGACCAGTTTGCTTTTCTCCTTTCCATTATTTGGAAACCAAATCCATTCCTCGCCTCCTATCCCCGAAGTGCTTAAGATCCCTGGGAAGCTGGAGGGGGAGACGGTTTATTTTACAGAATCCTCTTTCCCACTTGCTTATCCAGCACGTTGTCTCATTTCAAGAGCCTCTTTGTTGGTTTGTGACACAGACCAGTGAATAGAGAGCAGCTTTTTCTTTCTAAACCCGTCTTCCTCCATACCCAGTATCTCTCCCTCACTTGTGACCTAATCTGGATATAATTGGGCTATGGGTTCTTGTACTCTTGAATTCCTCCAACGGACTGTGCTAAAGGAAAGGGGCTGGGAGGGTCAGCTCCTCAATCACTGGCCAGCAGGCCCTGGACAGCAGAAGCAGGCGATGGCAAAGCCTTGTCAGTAGCAATAATGGAAATGGAGCCCTGTAGATGGACCTGTCTGGGAAGGAGTCTAAGGAGACCGGCTGATCTGCTGACCGCAGCAGCCCCCAGTCTTGTGTCTGAAGACCTCTGCTGCCACTATATTCCAAAGGCAGAGTCCCTTCCTGGTTGCCGCCATGCCTGTTCCATTACTGCTACTCCAAGAGCCAGGTGCCAGCACCAGAGGTCTCGTTCCATCTTCCACCCTTCGCACGCCCAGCGCCTTCACACCCTTATGCCTGTCTGTGCTCTTCTGCTCCGACTGGGACCTCTTGCCTCTCTGTTCTACTTTCCACCTGTCCTCCAGCCCTACTCCTCAGTGATGCATGTTTAGGAAAAGGACGTGAACTTTGACGTCAGACTGGCCCAGTCTAGCTTCTACGTAAGACCATCATGATGATGGAAAGAGGCTGTATTTTTCTGGATCAGGGGTACGAACACTCAGAACCGGCTTTTGTACAGTCACCTGTTCCTGCTTCCACTCCCTCCTTCGTGGGACGCTGTATCTCAGGAATAACGCCCTGAAGAGACAGCCGTGTGCTGCCACAAGAAGAAAGGTGGCCCCACTTCCACTCTCCCCCCAGGAAGCCAGGCCGAGTCACCTGGAGGCTGCTTTTGCCTGAGCAGAAGGTGACCATAAGCTGAGTCATCTAGGGGGCTTCCTCTCTAGAACTCAATTCTCCAAAGGGAAAGGAAGGTAACCCCTAGGGGAAACACCCAGAAAATAGGAGGAAAGGAATTTCTAACACTAAGAACGGACTTTCCCTTTTTAGCATATCACCTAGGCCTTTTTCCGAATGACACAATTTCTGGACAGCAAGTACCCTAACGTCACGCACAAGTACCTGGGACATGAGGGGCGGGGGAAAGACAGATGACACGTTGGACCTCACTGCTCTGAATAAGATGTGACCTCCAGCCTCTTCTGCTTATTTCCTCCTTGACCATCTAAGTGCAAGCTTATCCCCTAGAAGACCTCAGGACCAGCAGAATAACCATGAGTCTTTTGGCACAAAATCCTTTCAAAAAAGTAATTCTCCACACTGCTTTCCATAGTGGCTGCACCAGTTTGCATTCCCACCAACAATGTACGAGTGTACCTTTCTCCCCACACTCTCGCCAACGTTTATTGTTGCTTGTATTATTGATTCTTGCCATTCTGATTGGAATGAGATGAAATCTTAGAGTAATTTTGATTTGCATTTCTCTAATTGCTAGACATGTTACTCGGAATGGAATCACCCTTTGACCCAGCTATCCCACTCCTTGGTTTATACCCAAAGGACTTAAAATCAGCATACTACAGTGATGCAGTCACATCAATGTTTGTAGCAGCTCAACTCACAATAGCTAAACTAAAGAACCAACCTGGGTGTCCTTCAACAGATGAACGGGTAATGAAAATGTTATATATATTTACATATATATGTATCATATTTATCATATATATATATATATGTGGTGGAATATTACACAGCTTTAAAGAAGAATGAAATTATGGCATTTGCTGATAAATGAGTGGAGTTGGAGAATATCATGCTAAGTGAAATAAGTCAATCCCAAAAAATCAAAGTCCAAATCTTTTCTCTGATATGCAGATGCTAATTCACAATAAGGCAGGGGGGTTGCATTGGGGAAAAATAGAGTTACTTTAGATAGAGGGGAGTGAAGGGAGGAGAAGGGGTATGGGAATAGAGAAGGACAGCAGAGTGGAGCAGGCATTATTATCTCATGTGCATATATGACTGCATGACCCATGTGATCCTACAACATGTACAATCAGAAAAATGAGAAATTCTACTCCATTTTTGTATGATTTGTCAAACTGCATAAATGCATTCTACTGTCATATATAACTAATTAGAACAAATAAAAAATTTTTAAAGTAATTCTCATGGGAATTAATTTACAAAAAGAAAATGAAAAACAAAGACCCCTCCAGCCTCGTGATTCTGCAGGCAAGGCCCCAGGGACAAGCCCCCTAAGAATTTATGGGTCAGGGCTGGGGATATAGTTCAGTTGGTAGAGTGTTTGCCTCGCAAGCACAAGGCCCTGGGTTCAATCCCCAGTACCGCAAAAAAAAAAAAAAAAAAAAAAAGAATTTATGGGTCTACTTCAACTCTCTGAGCACTTCCTATGGCTTTTTTTTTTTTTTTTTTTTTTTTTTTTTTGCGGTGCTGGGGATCGAACCCAGGGCCTTGTGCTTGAAGGCAAGTACTCTGCCGACTGAGCTATCTCCCCGGCCCCCTATGGCTTCTCTTTGATTGAATTTGCCCACGCATTTCTCCTAGCGACAGTGAGCTCCTGCATCACCTGGAAGAGGAGTTTTCCTGGAAGATCTTGATTCAACGACATCAGCTTACCCATACCCCTGCTCTCTGGTGTCCGCAGCCGGCTGTCCCTGCTCACCACCACAGATGACCACCCTGACAACTTCTGTGTTTGCCCTTAAACACATGCAAGCCTAATAATGAGCATTTCATGATTAAAATTGCATTTGCTTTTTGGAAATTGGAAGAGCTTTTGGAGAACCTTGTCTGACCCTAGTCTGTAAATAAAAGATGCCCAGAGGAGTCTGTGCCCAGTCTCTTTCCCCGCTGTCAGTTTTGCTACACAAGCAAAAGCACACCAATATCTTTGGGGGGAGAGATGTTTCCCTGAGAATGACGGAGACAAAGGTGGCTTCTCTCCCACCGAAACCATTAGCAAGGAGCTTACTCAGCATTTGTCCCCTTAGCCCTACCCACCTCCTTCCTCAGGTCGGCTGCTCAGATTCAGACAGAACTTAAGGTAATGTGAAGCAGTCATTTCTTTCTCTGTCAAAAGACCGAATTGACATTTTGTTGGCAGCTTTCTGAGTACTTCACACTTCTCTGGAAGATGTTGAAAGCAATTTATAGTTTCTCAGCACATATAATAAATAGGTTCTCAAAACAATATCTCTCAAAATTGCCAACAGTATCTAGACTGAGTGAGATACTATTTTTCCTCTGTTGGTTCCCCCTGGGAGATATTACCAAATAATTATAAAGACTATAAAGATTGAGGTAGCAGTTCAGTGACCATAAATCACTGATTTTCTGTGACAGACTTATCATTGCCCAAAAAATATGTTCCAGAAAGGACAAAGTCTTGGGATCATATTCCCTCTCCCTATCTGGTTTTATATCGAGAAGTTCAAAAATGCTTGGTCAGACCAGGAGGGGTGTTATGGTTTGGATGTGAGGTGTCCCCCAAAACCTCACGTGTGAAACAATGCAAGAAGATTGAGAGGAGAAACGATTGGGCTGTGAGAACCTTAACCTCATCAGTGAATTAATCCCCTGATGGGATTAATTGAGCGGTAACTGGAGGCAGGTGGGGTGTGGTTGGAGGAAGCCATTCACTGGGGGTGTGGCTATGGGGTTTCTCTCCGCTTCTGGATCATCATGTGAGCTGCTTCCCTCTGCCACACTCTTCCGCCATGATGTTCAGCCTCACCTGGAGCCCCTGAGGAATGGAGTCTGATGTATGTGGATTGAAACCTCTGAAACCATGAGCCCTCAATAAACTTTTCCTCCCTACAGTTGTTCTGTTGGGTCCTTTAAGTCACAGCAGCAAAAATCCTGACTAAAACAAGGGGCAAACATCTGGAGTTTTTGTCTCCTACCATCCTTTAGCCTTATTCTCTTAACTTTCCCAGCGCTCCCTCCCTCCATAGTCCAGGTACTCTGGGTCCATGTTCAGCCATGCCCAGCTCCAAGGTGAACATGTACATGAGTTTAAGTCAATCATACACTGCAATCCCTTGGATTGATTTAGAGCTCTCGTGACTCAGCCAGAGCCCACGGGATGTGAGAAGATGCTGCTAAGTCTCCTGGGAGAGAACAGGACTCTTCATTTCTGGATCGAAACCTGAAGGAGGACCGAGTGTAAGCCTGCTGCCACAGGGAGCCTGACCTGAGACCAGGCCAACACGGCCATGCAGAGAAACTTAAGTTTTGAGAACACTGCTTGAGCCCTTAGAATCGGCGACTCCTGAAACCATCTAGAACCATCTATAACTCTTTCATTGCATGAGCCCCAAATTTTTTTTCCTGCTTAAGCAAGTTTTCATTGAGTGTTCTTTTACTTCAGAACAAAACCAAAAAACATGAATACTCCATCATGTGCCCTGATTTTAGGTTCGAAAAACACTCAATGAAGGAAAAAGTGATAGGGCAAAGATTGTCTATTTCCATATTCCCTAAAGCATCTAGCATCTTGGGCACATTGTAATTTCCAAGATAGCATATGTGTATTTTACTAATTGAATGAAAGAACACAGACAGAAAGTTTAAGAATAACTGGAAACTCCTGGATTTCAAGGCAATAATTATTGAAATTAGGATCTCTAGAGTGAATATGCAACTGCCAGTCAATGTCAAAGAAATGGAGCTCGCTAAATACGGAATCAAAGGTTAAAATGCCTGGACCAAGATGGCGTCCTCTGACTGGGTGCTTGGCCAGATCCCCTGTCTCCCTGAAACAGGGAGCAGGCTAAACAAAAGGAAAGGCCCCTCCCCAACGACCCCAATTTCAGATGAACTATTTGAACAGAAAACAATCCAATTCAGGGCTTCCGAGCACCCCCCACAGCAGAAGATTGTAGAGGTGGGGACTGAAAGGGGCGGCCTTGATTTATAGAAGCAGCTCATGGAGAACCTGAGGACTTGGCAACCTCCTACTGACATTAGCAAATTAGACATCCTAGAAAGTGTGAAAACTCTTTTCAGACATGGAAGACCCAGAAAGCCAAGAAAGAGACATCCTCGTAAGACCCAAAGAGACAGGAAGAACTGAGACCTGAGCAGGAAGGGCTTCACAAAACAGTTAATGGAAGGAAGTTTTGTTCTCATCCACTGTGGTGTGTTTTCCCTCTCAGCACCTAACTCCCAGAGACCAGGCCGCTTCCACATCTTATTGACCAGGGAACCCTTTGTACAAAAGATGGGGGAATTTGTAAAGGGACACTAAGAATAGAAAACCAAAGAAAAAGAGAGAAGCTCGGAATAAGCTCAGCCCTCCTTTCAGTTCCAGTGGTGAAATTTCTCAGGCACTGACAAGTCAATTCCAAAACCTCCTTGTTATGGTTTAGGTATAAGGGGAAAGGCTCATGTGTGAGATGATGCAGGAAAACATAACAGGTGAAATGATTGGGTTATGAGACTCTTAACCTAATCAGTGTGTTAATCCCTTGATAGGAAGAAGAAGGTCATTGGGGCATACCTTTGGGGTACACATTTTGTCCCTGAAGAGTGGAGCTCGCTTTCTTTCTCTCTCTCTCTCTCTCTCTCTCTCTCTGTTTCTGGGTGCCATGTTTCCAGCTGCTTTTCTTGGCCACATATTTCTGCCATGATGTTCTGAGTCACCTGGTGCCCAAAGGAATGGAGCTGGCTGTCTATGAACTGAGACCTCTAAAACCGTGAGCCCCAAAATAAACTTCCCTTCCTCTAACAGTGTACTTGTTGGGTCTTTTAGTCACAGAGGCATAAAAGCTGACTAAAACATTTCTTTTTTAAACAAAGAATGAGATTCCAGTGCCACAGTTGTATTCTTTTAACTTCTGGATTTTATCATTAAAATACACATCTCTATGAAGACGAGCTAGTTGAGACATTAATCACTTCAGTCATTTGCCTCTTTGTGTGAAAGATCTGTCACTACAGAAGAAAATGAAAACTAGAAATGCAAACACACGAAGAAGATGAGGAAATGAGACTCCACAGAGAGAGAAGGACTTATATATGGACAAGCAGCTTACTGGAGGCGCAGAGAATGGACTTGGGTCAAAAAGACCTGGATTCCAATCTTGATTTCACCACCTACTGTTATCCTGGCTAATTCCTGAATATCTTGGAAATTCACCCATTTTCTATGTGAAGTGGGGCTAGATACCTACTCCATGACCTTGAGCTTTGAATGCTCTCTGTCATGAATACATGCATGCTCCTTCCCATTTACCTGGCTAATTGGCTAATTCCTATTTTATGGGCTGGGACTTCTGGGAAACTGAGGCAGTGTGAAGCCCCACCCACCCACCCACCCACACACATACTTCAAACCTCAATTCTAGCAATCAAGTCAGAAAGATTTCAAACAAGTCACTCAGAGGAACGGGCATGAGTTTATTTGAAGGGATAGAAAAGCGGGGAAAGGGACACTCCCAAAGAAGAGAATGGGTCCTTCTCAGAGAAGAGAAAGACAGCATGTCTCTCTTACCCTCCAGTTTTATTAGGGGTCCCAGAGAAGTTTCCAGAGTGTCCCGCCCAGGTCCTCCTCTTAAGTTTTGACTGACAGCAAAGTGACTTCAGACTTTCAAGTCTTGACTGCCATGACAACTGTAGGTCACTTTGGCCCATGCTGACCAGTTTTAATGGAAACCTGTTCTTACAGATTTTGTGGTTGGGGGAATCCCTGAGTTCTGGGATCTGGTCTGTAAAAGGGTCACAAAAGTCCCCCAACACACCTTCAGGATAACTTGTGTTCTTATATCAGCATTTCAGGATTTTCATTTCCCCTGCTGAGGAATGTGACATATCCTGTCCACTTAAGTCAGTCAGGACTGCAGGTAAATTCGGGGTCTGTACCCATTTTATAGAATGATTCCCTTAACCTCATGTTCCCACTGTTTACCTGTGTGTCCCCTATCACTGTCAATCTATCCCCATGTCACCTCCTCAGAAAGACGAGATTTGGGAGATGCCCCTCATTGGGTCCCACAGAATCCACCTCATAGAGCAGAAGCTGCATCCATTGTCCGTCTTCCATGTTCTGTACTGGGACTTCTTCCTGTCTCCACCAAAGGAAGAGGGCTTTAAGATGTGTTCGTAGCACCCTGTGCTCAAGAAATCTTCTTTTGCTTATTTTTGCCTTTTTTTAATATATTCCTCTTGCATATTTCTGCTGCTTCTGCTTTTTTGTGTGTGCATTGTAATAAACCAATTCACCGGGTCGCAGGAGGACTCCGGAATCTGTGTCATACTCATGAGTGCATTCTCAGGGCTTTGAGACCTTGAAAAAACAAAGAGGGAGCGCCAAAGGACTCTCACCTAGCAGAGACAGCAACAGCTGGGCTTCCGCGGGCCAAGGCAGAGCCAGGACACTGGGCAGGAGGCTCTCCCTCTACCACGCGGGGGGACAGTGCGGGCAGGGCTGGGGGAGATGGGCAGTCACGCCACTTCTGCTTTGCTCAAACCAGCTTCCTCACCTGGAAGGGCAGTTGCAAAGGACGTAAGATGGAAAATGAGATGCTGTTATTAGGTAAAGTTGAATTCAAGGTCAGAAGCATTGCACGGGGGTAGAAGCAGCCACTTTATAATGAGGAAGGCTGCACACCACACGATAATACAATCAGGAACCATCAGGAATCAAATAACAAGGCATTAACACTTGTAAAGTAAACCATAGGAAGTGGAAGAGAAAACGTAAAAGTAATAAAAGGTTTTAATGTACCTCCTTAGCTCTCCCACGGATAAAGCATATGAAAATAAGTAAGGAGATAAAATGTGTAAACAATATAATAAAAATTACATTTTTCTAGGTTGCTATGGTGCATTTACAAGAATTACCATCTTTTTAGGCATAGATTCCAAGAAGTTGTTATAATACAAACCACGTTCTGAGACTGCAATATAATAAGACAATAAATAAGTAGCAAACAAAAACAGGAACAGCCATGCACTTGGAAAAGGGAAAAAAAACACCTTGCCTACTTAACTATCAGGTCAAAAATAATAGATACATTGCAATTGTTAAATATCTAAAAATTAAAACAATAACATTGCATGTTAGAACGGGAATACTTTCAAAATTATGCCCAGAGGAAAATTCTTATCTTCGGACATTTATATTACTAAATACACAAGCATTCAACAGAAAATTAAAAAGGGAAATAATTTAGGAGAAGCATTCAATGAAACTATAAACTCAAAAAATAATGAACCAGTAATCAACAAATAATAGAATAAAGTAATTTAAGAGCAGGTATTTTGGGAGGGAAAAAAATCAATACACCCGATATAACATTAGTCAGCTAATCAAGAATAAGAGAGAAAGCACAAAATTGTAAAATCAGGAATAATTGTACATTAGGAATAAAGAGAAATAACGAATGCTTGGAAATCCTAAAACACAAAAGAATACATGCTGCCCAACGATGTTAGTAGATCTGAAAATATGAATAAAATGTATGATCTTCAAAGGAAAATATAAAATACCGAAGCTGAAAAAATAAGAGAGAGAAAACTATAGAGGAAACTACGAGGTCAAAAGCTGCCCTCTCTACATCACCCACCCATCCCAAATACTACAGCCAGGTGACTTTACAAACGAATTCTAGCATGTATTTGAGAGGAAGATAATACTAATATTTAAAAAAAAATTGCCCCAAAGGAGACACAGTGCACAATGGTTTTAAATTAGAAACACACACACACACACACACACACACACACACACACACACATAAAATATACACACATATGCATATATACATATTACATACACATATATACATATTACATATTATAAATTAAATAATACATTTCTAATAACTCTTGGGCCCAAAAAGAAATCACAAGAACAATTAAAAATATTTTAAAGTAACAATAAAAATAAGATATCACATCAATGTTAAAGGGATACAGCTAAAGAAGTTATTATTGGGAAATTTAACATGCAAGTGGTCAAATCAGAAGTGATAAAAATAAAAATAGAAATCAATAAAAATGGAACACATATAATAGAGGAAATCAACAAAACCGAGTTGGTTCTAGAAAATATTAATAAATCTTAAAACCCTAGCAAGACCTAACAAAGAAAAAAAAAATTCCCAATTCCAGAAATTGAAGTAGGAAAATCAATAACAAGTCTTGTAAACTTTTAAAAATAAGAGAATATTATGAATAAATATGTCAACATATTGAGCAAGTTAGAAAAAAGCAGATAAATTCCTTTGAATACAGCTGACAAGATTTACTATAAAATCTGAATAGCCCTATAACTATTCTCATTTAATTTGTAATACAAAATTTTCCTACAAAGAAAACTCAAGGGACAGATGATTTTACTAATTAAAAAAAAAAAGCACATAAATTGACTCAATAGACACAAAATAGTCTGACAAAATTTAACATCCATTCCTAATTTTAAAAGTAGGAACAGAAGGAACTGATGAAAAGAATACGTGAAAAGCAAGACTGTCACTATCCCGGTTCAATCCTGGACTCTCAGGAGTCCTAGCCTATGCGGTAGGGAATGAAGATATGTATTCATAAAAACTGAAAAGGAATAAATAAAAATGTGTGTGCACAAATGACATGACCGAAATTTTCACGAAAAAATTAATTAATTTAACAAGATCATAGCACACAAGTTCAATGCCCCAAAATCAAGCAGGGCAGCAAAAACTAGAAAATGAAACAAAAATTTCAACTGCAATACAGTCAGTAAACATACTTGAGTAATAAATTTAACATAAGTTATTTTAGTAAAAATAGCAGTAGAGTTTATCTGCCAGAGCCGAGGTTGGCGTGTTCAAGGGCCTGGGAAATGAGGTGACATGGCTGTCACGATGTTTTGACTCTGTGGGACTTTGGCAGCGGCTAATTGATCACAGCATCCTTAGGAATAAGAATGTCTACTTAAAAAGTACCCAATCAATAAAACGGGAAATACCCTAAATCTGGCAAGAAGAGCCTTGGTGAATTGCTCTGTTGAAGCATTTGGTCGGTTCCTTATGCTCGAACTCCTTGAAGGCAAGGCTGGGCCTCTCTTGGAGGGTCCCCACGACACATCCACAATGAATGACACAAATATTTCCACAAGTCTTACCCAGCAGAACTTGTGGTCCTTTATTAGGGTTGCTTTGCATTAGGAGGAAATTGTGTGGAACTTTCAAGATGACTAAGCTTGAGCCTTGGAATGAAGTTGATAACTCAACCCTGCTGGTGCACTGAGGCATGTGGAGACCTGGTGACAAGTAGAGGTGACCTGGGAATATCTCAAAGTATGTCCAGTGGACCTACAGACTCACCCTGCGATTACTGCCCCACTTCCCGAATGCGTAAGCAGCAGAGAACACTCAGGAACCGGCAGAAGCCCCACACTGACTTCCCGAGCTACAGAGGGGTGACCGTCATGGTCAAGGGAGGCAAGTGGAGCTCCTGGAACTTCCTCGCTCTGCCAGAACAGCCAAGCCACAAGGAATGCTGCACCCCAGCAGGAATCAGAGAGACCTGAGTGCTCATTCCTTTAACTCTCACTTAACTCACTTGTTGGGCCTATTAAGACAACAACTGGATCTTAGAAAATGAAAATGGATTTTTTAAAAACTTGATCAGGTGGGGCTCCAACTATAGTGTGTTTTTAATAAGTAAACCAATACAGCCCTTGGCAACTGCGGGCAAGTATTGATCTGGCAATGTTCTCTCTCGCCCTCCCTGTTGCCTTCAGAGGTCATTTGCTTTCATGTCAGGGACAGCAGTACACCTATCCTCTCTTGCCTCAGGGCTAATTGAACTCTTGCTTTCTGTCACAATTTCGCCATAGGGACTCAGTCATCCTAACATTCAATAAAGCCTTACACTGATCCATTCCACAAGTGCCAGTCATGCCAATCGGACACGGTGGGAAGGAAGTAGAAAATACCTAGCACTGCATATGCTAGTGGACAGGAAATGAATGTGTAAAACACACAGAAAACTGCACACTTTCTAGGGACCCGATGGTCTGAGACTTTGTTGGGATATTCCTTCCAAAATAAAAGTTGTTTCTGCTTCTTGCTTTGCCTACTATGAAGAAAGAGATCCAGAGGTTGATAAGCCTCTTGCATTTTGAAGGCAATTATATATGACATTTGAGTTGTCACACTGAACTATTTATTAAGCAGCCCACATGACCCCAGTTTGACAGAACAAATGACGGCTTTTTAGCAAGTCCACTGAAGTTCAAGTTATGCTGCCACTTGGGTCTTGTGCCCCAGCAAATACAGTGCTATTTGGAGCATCTGAGACAAATAGGGACACTAAATAAAGCCTCTGATATTCTCCCAGAGGATCATAACACGAGATCCAGGGGGTTGGCAGCAAGGCCATGACTTCTCCGTGTGGTTAACCGCTAAGCTTTGTGAGAGACAACGTTCAGCTTATCGCCCCAGAGAGATGGACTACCCACCTGTGAACAAGAAATGACCAGAAACGAGTTGCTCTTCGTGCACGAGGTGGCATCTGACCCTCAAAAGCGTAAGACCAGGCTTGCCAAGAGCTCCATCGCGTAGTAAAATGGCATAGCCAAGGCCTGTTTGTAGCAGGTCCTGTGGGCACAAGTAAATCACACAAGCAAATAACTGAGACCCTTGTGTCGCCTCTTCCTCAGCTCAGAGCTTCAGGATCAAGGAAAATCGTTATGACCAGTTGACAAAGAATAAACACTGAGTTCTGGTACTACACGATATGCTGGCACAAACTGAAGGTGACTGCGGCAGAATTCCAGCCCCACCCGGAACTATCCAGAAGAGAGTGGTGAGAGGAAACCCAGACCATTGAGAAGCACTTTCTGGAACCTCCTCTGTCTGGATAAGATCGCTGAAAATCCCGGCCTATACCGATTCGTAGACAGCGGGTGATGGTTTGGCTGTGCAATCAGGGCTTAGAAAGCAAAAGATCGGATGGGGCTCAGGGGATGGCTTGGATGGACTGCTCCACGTTCTCGACGTTGAGCACAAATTGCGAAGGCCTGTGTCCCATGAGACTCACTCCGAAGAGCTGTTACAATCAAGTGGACAAATAAAATTGATGTCAGTCAACCTCTGTCCACAGCCACTGCAGGGCTGGCCAACAGGCATGGTCATAGGAATGGAGGCTGCACCGGGGATCCCAAAGGAGCCCCTGCAGCCAGCCTCAGGGCCTACCACCTCTGCAGGTGACTTGCCCACAGCAGATCAGGGCTGACAGCCCATGTGCTGCTGTTTCCTGTTGAACCGTCCAGTCACATGGTGGCAGATTGATGGACCCTTCCATTGTAAAGGGCAACAATTTGTCCTCACTGAATCAGACTCTTCTGCCACATAGGGAACAACCTAGGCAGCCCACAGTCATCTGTGGAGGTGTGAAATGCTTACCCACTGTCGTCTCATGCCTCATGACACTGCTGCTGACCACATAACTCATTTTAACACTGTTTCACAGAAATTCCAACTAGTCTTAAAATACAGTGCATTCCCTGGAAGCAGGTATCAGATGGAATCATAGAAGGGCCTGCTGAAGATTCACTGCAGAGTCAATTGGGGAACAGTTTCTTGCAGAGTTGGAAGGCTAGCGTAAAGGATGCTGTTGGACCCATACCCAATAGGTGGCACTGTTGCCCCCATAACTAGCCCACATGGGCCTGGGAACCAAATGGGGGAAGTGGGCAGAGCCTCTCTCTTTATTACCTAGGATAATCCATTTAAAGAATTTAAATTTCTTGTCCATGTACTTTGGGGCTCTACTAGTAATAAAATCTTAGATTCCAAGCCAAAATTTTGTCACTGGGCAACAGAACAATGGTTTCAGTGACTGGAAGTCCACGCTGAGATCCGGTTGTGTTGGACTCTGGTGGTCCAACAGGCAAAGAAGTGGATTACTCTTTTGCCTGAGATGATGAGACCCAACTGTCAAGGGGAAGTTGGGTTTCTGCTGGGAGTACTCGTATCTGGCTCAGAAACTTCTACTCAATAAATGCAGGCCTTGAGAACTGGCGAGGACTCGGATTTTTTAAGTCAATAATGTCGACCAATTATTGTTAAACAAACTCAGAAGTGTCACAGAATATGTCTAAGTAATAAGACTGATGTTCCCTTTCCTATAATTAGCACAAGAGAACCCTGTGGTTTGGGGTGTAACTTGCGGCTAATATAAAATAAACATGGTTTTTAACTTGATTCAATCAAGAAACTACTTATTTTCCTGCATATTTCAAAAAACCCTTTGACTGCAAGTTAAACATGTGGATATGTCATAGGAAAAGATGTGACTTGCCAGTTGGGAGTACGAATATCCCCCCAAATTGATTGGTCAATAAAAAACAATTAAAATGACTTCATAAAAAAGAAAGCAACTTTTCAAAGAACATGGTCCCCGACCAAGGGATAGATGCCCAAGTGAGTCTGTGGTTCCTGAGACTTTAGCACATGTCACCTTAAGAGTTCCCCAGCTAGAGAGCTCCCAAATCGAACTGAAAAAGGCCTCCTCAGGCAGCAGCTCCCCTTCACCAGCAGAGCACAGGGAAACCCTGGGCCCAGGGTTGCAGGAGTGTTCAGGTCTACACAGGAGGGTGGAGCAGATACCCACCATTGTCCATTCTGGGCCTGCCGGTGTCAGCTCTTTTGGAGGGCAATGCCCAAGCCAGTGACCAGTCCTTTCCTCCCCTTCTTTCACACGAAATGCCCACAAAATGTTCTAACCACTAATAAGAAGGAGGCTGTGCTCTGACAAAGAGGTGGTAGGTCGTGGTCAGGAAGTCTAAGAAATACCTTGACTTTAGATAGGTTTCCAGAAATACCTTTCCTTGTCCCATACCAAATGTTCAATTCCTCTGTTTTCTTTACCACAGCCTTATTACATCTGAATGGCAGTCTTTGGAAAACCATAATAGTCATTTTAATCACATGAAAGACATAGGGGACTCACCAGCAGCTCATTTATATGTAAAAATGACCCATAAAGTAGATATTGTTATCACTCTTCTCCCTATTTCACAGATGAGCAAACAGCAACTTTGAGAAAATTGATTCACGCAAAGCTACATAGCTAATTAGTAACCACACTCACTGACACCTAACCCAGCCCAGGGGAATCAAAAGCCACACCAGTGTACCCCAAAACTGCACCCTAGTTACACTTACAGGGCAAGACAGCGCTCTCTTCTGCCTCTGTACAATAGCATAGGTCACTATAAATCAGCACCTTGAATCTTGGCACTGAATAAGATGCTACATAGATAGAGTCCACTTAATTCCCACTACCATCCAAGGTAGATATGATAATTCCCATTTTACTGAAGAGAAAACCAAGGCATGGGGCTTACGTGCTTTCCCGGTGCAGGACAGCTCTCTGAGGGAGAAGAAGCAGGATTCTCGCCAGATCTGGCCAACCCTCTGATGTCCTTACCTTTCACCAAATTGTTCTGATCTGCTTGTCCCCCTAAGACCTGTGAAGGTTACTTACAGAGCAGTAATTCATGCATCAAGGATTGAAATATTCCCCAAGAAAATTAGGAGGTTGCAGCCGGTAGTGACTACAGAAGAAATATTGCTGCAAACTCTGCGCAATCCTGTGCTTTTGATAATTCTCTTAAGGGAAGACACATTGTGTTAGTTTATCATTTTAAATAAATTCTCAACGAGCTATTTACCTGTCAGTCTGTATCTGTGGGAATTGTTTTCGTAACATCAGATAAATGAGCAATTAGAGAGTTTAAAAGCCTCTAAAATGTGATAGAGCTTGTAAACCTGAACTCCCAGGGATGGTAAATGTCACATCAAATGTCTTTGGTACACAGTTCCTGTCTACCCTTCACTTCAACAACCATATCCTGGTGCTCTTACCCTAATCTGAGGACTTCCACCCCAGCAGCAGGATATAAGGGGAAAACCAGGAACCTAGAATACAAGATTCTAGACCCAGCTGTCCTTGGGTAACCTTGACCAAGTCCACATTTCTCTCAGTTATTTTGCTGATAAAATGAGAATCATTTTTGAGAGCACTTCATCTAACATCCTGTGGCTTTATGAATCTGTGACTTCAACTATGTATAGCTTTATTCTGTAAAATGTCCCAATAAGGATCCTAAACCAGGACAAGTTTAACCCTCAGTAAACATTAGTTACTATCATATTGTCATCACTTGATGAAGTAGGTAAGCCTATGCAACCAAAACCCAGCAAAACCAGCAGGATCTAAACTTCTGTCATTCAAGGTTCATTTCTTTTCTTTTTAGAAGGTTTGAACATGTTTTGAACAAGAGGAATGCTTGAAGGCAATGGGTTATTTTTCATATGAAATCCATTAATGAACCCCTGTATATAAATCACAGAAGTGAATTTTTACTTATGAACCAGGGGATGGGGCAGGGGAGCAGGCAGGAATATCTGAGTTCCTCCACTTCACATCTCCATGAGGTCCCAAGAGTCTCCCTCAAAACCCCAGGATTCCTTAGAAGACCATTTAAAACTTACTATTTTAAGCCAACACCAGCTCAAACTTGTGAAGGACTGAAGAGCCAGCAGAGATGAAAATGAGTGTCTGGGAATAGAGAAGGGCGGGGTGGCCCTCTGTCCACAGGGTATTCTGCTAGACTCTTTAAATGTGCAACAGGAGGAAAGTATTTACATTATCCCTGTTTACAGAGACCCGGTGCCCAGGCTCAGCTTCTGCAGCATCTCCCTGTGGACCACGTCCATCCCACTTCTGTGCTAGGGTGTTGTCCCCGGATGCTCTCCACATTCTCCTGTCTCAGTCTTCACGTGGACCACAGCCCTGGCTTTCGAATGATTCCTCTGCCCATTTATGATGCATCCTCAAACTAACCACCAAAATCACCCTTCCCGAAGTTGGATCTCATCTTATCTCTACTCCACCCAGAAACTGCCATGGCTCCCCATTTTGCTCAGAGTAAAAACTGATGTTTTTCACAGATCTCCAGGGGCCGCAGGGACTGAGCCAGACACCCACATCCTGCGGTGCCCCCTCACTCTCTTCTTGACTCAACCATGACACCTTTCTGCTGGGGCTCCCCAAGCTCACTCCACCTCAGTGCCCTTGCATGGCAACCCCAGCTGCCTGGGCACTTCTCCCCAGTTGTCCACATGGCCTGCTCCTCAAGTTCTCACCCCAGAGTCCCCTTCTCAAGGAGGCTCCCGGGAATTCCCTGTTGAACATTTGAAGCCCCTCCCCACTCACCTGGCCCGTCAATCTCCCTTCCTCTTCTGTGAATTCACAGGTTGAGGTTCCCCCAATACCCCAAAATGAGACCTGATTTTGGGTAGAGTTGTTGCCAACGTCACCAATCAAGGTTTCAGTGCAGTAGGTGTCCTTATTTTTATAAGGGGGATTTGGAAGTACTGGGGGATGATATTGATCAAATTATCCTGTTATGTTGTGTCCATGTATGAGTATAATGATAAATCGCACCATTCCGCATGACCATAATGCACCTACAAAAAATGTAGGGGAAAAAAGTGGGGGGATTTAGGATGCAGGGATGGACACCCACACAGGGAGAACGCCAGAACTGGAGCTGGCTGGCCACAAGCCACGAACTGCCAGAAGCCAGGAGCAAGCTTGGGACAAAGCCCTCCTGAGTCTCGGAGGGAGCATGGCCCTGCAAACTCCTTGAGCTCAGACCTGCCGTCTCCAGAACGGGGGAGGAGGCATTTCTGCGGCTGCGGCCTCCCAGTCTGTGGTACTCCGTCACAGCAGCCTTAGCAGACATACATTTCCCCAGCTCTGCTTCTCCTGTTTTCAGTGGAACATTCTAGCATATTCCATATGCTGGAAAAGACATTCTTTTCAATGTCCACTGTCTCTCTTCCTTTCTGGCAACCAGGTCTACTTTGTTTCCTGATGTATAAGACAGTAAGCATTAAATGAATGCTTTGGAATGGATGGGTGAATGGATGGATGGGTGGATGGATGGATGGATGGATGGATGAATTGACCTCCTTTCCTCCATGTTCTCAAGAAACCATCGTAAGATCCTACCTTACCCCTTTATGCCTTAACGTTTAGACTTGCTTTTCCATGACTTCTCCCCTCCATCCCACCTTACCCATTCCCATCTCCCAGATTCCAACCCCTAGAGACGGAAAGAGCAAGTTGACTTGCTCCTTAAGATGGGAGGAGGGTGAACCAAAAGGGTGCAGCTGCACCTGTGTTGCACAGATTCAATTCTCCTAACAGCCCTGTGAACTGAGTGTTACCATTCCATTTTATGGATGAGGAAACTGAGGCTCTAGAAGTCAAGCAATGCACCCATAGTATCCTGTGCATAAAATGCAGACCTTAGCATGGCAGCTTCTTCGAGGCAAGAGCGGCTGTTTGGCCTGTGTATCATGAGCTCCCAGACCAGGCAGGGCACCAGGCCAGGTGTTCCATGAACACTGCTGAACTCACCACTAGGTCACCCCTGGACTGGAACACAGCTGGACTGGAACACAGCCTGACCCCACATCCCACACTCTGGCCACACAGCCCACAGGCCAGAGAACACAGGCCACCTGGTGGCTTTCTCTCATATATGCCAAGATTTTCAGCAGCCCCATTTCCTTACCATCCCCCAAAGCACTGTCTCCCTCCCCCAACCCCAGGTCACCTGATGGGCACCCACATATACACAAATAAGCATATGTAGGGTTTTGTCTTTATTTTTTTAAATGGGGTCCCACGTACCTATGTGCATTTTGGGATTTGGCTCTAGATGATTCTCTCTAATGGTTACATGGTCAGAAAGGACCACACTTTATTCAACCATATGCCATTGTTATCTCTTCAGTGTATTTTCAGGATCTTTTTTTCTTTTTGTTAATGTAGCTACATTAAACATTCTTACAGAGATGATATCTATGGATAGATTCCCCAGGCTGAGATTATTATATTCATTTTCTAACATAGCAGTAAAGAAGAGTGTACTAAGCACTTACTGTCCACTTACTGTCCAGTTTCAGGAGTTATCAACTCTTGGCTAATCTGGTTTTATCCAGTCCTCTACCCATTTCCCCACAGGGCAGATTATTTTGGAGAGGAAAAAAAAAAAAACAAATTATTTTATCATTTCAGCTATAACTTCATCTGTTTGTATCACTCAAGTTGAGGATTCTTTTCAATAACATAGCCATAGTACCTTCTGGGCTGAGCTTCCCTAATCCAAAAATCCAAATTCCAAGATATTAATCCAAAACTTTTGGAGAATCAACATGGTGTCACAAGTGGAAACTCCCATACCATAAAAAGTATTTTCATGCATAAAATGACTTAAAATATTGGATACAATTACCTTCTGGCAATGTGCATAAGGTATGTATGAAGCGTAAGTGAATTTTGTGTTCACACTTGGGTCCCATCCCCAAGATATCTCACTAGGTATATGCAAATATTCTAGAATTTTAAAAAATGCTGCCAAACACTTCTGATACCAAACATATTGGGTAAGGAACCTGTATTAACTAAAAATTTAGCAATCATTTCTTCCTGTCATACAGTCTTTAGTTTTGAGATTAAATCAATGGAATCATAATTTTTGCAGGTTGCTCAAGCCAGGATCTAAATAAGCTTCCTGCATTACAAGTGGTTTCGATGCCTCCTATCTCAGAGGTCTCTCTTAGTGTATAAATTTCCCCCTCCACATCTCTCTTTCTCCTCTCTCCTCCTTCCTTCTTCCTTTCCCTCTATTTCTGCTCATATCTTTGTTGATGAAATCAAATCATCTATCTCATTTGTCTTATTACGTTTTCCACAGTCTGGATTTTGGAAATTATGTCATTGCAGCATCATTTAACATAGTTCTCTGTCCCTGATGATTGGGGCTTAGATCTAGAAGCTTGATCAGATTCAGGTTAGAATTTTCTGCAAAAATACTTTACCAGCAGTGCTTCATCCTTCCAGCAGGGGGCACAGAATGTCTCCTGTCTCCCTGTGGTCCTGGTAGCAGGACCTGGTGACCCAGGACAGATTCATTCTTTCAGTAGAGGCTACAAAAGGATCATTTCTTAATTCTGTCCTTCCTCATTTATTGGCTGGAATATTTCTATAAAGGGAAAATTCCCCTTGTCAATTCACTCATTATCCTAAGGCACAGTACATATAAGAGAGTCTGTATAAACTATCCTTTCTTTTTAGTTGCCAGGTTTCAATTCTTTTTCTAGTATCCTCTAAATGAGGGTTGTTGGGAGTTTAGTTTTGTTTCAGTTATCTTTATGAACTCATAGTTTTTTTTCTCTTCATATAGCTATCAAATCATATTATTTATACAGATTAATGGGTCTCTGTGACATTTCCATAAATGCATATATCATGCTTCATACACAAATGTGAACAAAGAGTTAATAAAACTCATTTTCTTTCTCTATGGAAAAATGACCTTGGGTTGAATTTCCAGCTCTGTTCTCCTGGAAACTAATAAAGGTGGAAAGTCAGCCATGTTGCTAGGCAACATTGCTTATGGTAAAAATGACCTCTAGTAATTAAACTACATATGGTTCATGGAGGACCGTGAACAAACTATAAATACAAGTGGGCCATCCACAGTTTGAGCTTCTCTGAATACAAAGCATTTTTGCAACTGAAAATGTCCCTTGCTAGGACCCCTGGAAGCTATTTCAATGGGATGACTGGATAAAGAAAATGTGGTATATACAACATTGGAATATTATTCAGCCATAAAAAGAATTTGCTGTGGAATTAATGGAATGAAGGACATTATGTTAAGTGAAACAATTTGGACACATAAAGACAAATATTGCATGGTCTCTCAAATGTGAATGCTAAAAAATATCAGCCTGAACACAGAATAGTGATTGCTAGAGGTCAGGAAGGGTAGGAGGGAGGGAGGACCAAGGGAGGTGGGTAAGAGGTAACAAAACACAGAGGAATGATTTTTAGTTTTATACAGCACAGTAGGGTGACTACAGTTCAGAATAACCGATTATGTATTTTATGAATAATTAAGAAGAACTCAAGGGCTCCAAACACAAAGTAACAATAAGAAGATGGAAACTTTAAACCTGGTGTGGTGGCATTACATATATTTTAGAACTTTTATGCTCAAGTTTACAGAACCTAAGTATTTTTGTTGATTTTGTTCTTTGTTTTGTTCTCTAATATAAACTGGATCTTCTACATTGGGCAAGTCTTTTTGTTTGTACATATGAAGGCTATATATATTTTGTACGTTGATTTCATAACATGATACTTTACTAAACTTTCATATTGTTTACAGTGCTTTTTAAATCAATTACTTTGAATGGAAATATATTCATATCATCTACAAATAGAATCTTAGCTCTTCTTTACTTCACGAAGCACAATCGACCTACAAAAAGGTGCACATACTTAGTATGTAGAATAGATGAATTTGGGAATAAGTTTACAGGTGTGAAATAGCATCCCAAGTATGCTGTAAACTTATCCACCACCTGAAAAAGTTTTCTCCTGTTTTATTATTTATTATTTTTGTTGTAGAAAAGCATAATACTCTCTTAGCATATGTTCAGCATGAAATACAACACTCTTAACTATAGACATTATGCCTCACAGTGCCTAGACTTATATAATTTAATATGCTATAAAGAAAGCATCTCAAACCGGAGAGGTGAGAGATGGAGTATTTACTATGCCGGGTTAGGAGGGCTGGATACCCCTATGTTTAAAAAAAAAAAAAAAAAAGATGGAACTATTCCTCATTCCACAGACTCATCCATCTTGTACGACCAAAACTCTACCATTTAACTAAATCCCCAGCGACTAGCAATCTCCACTCCACTGTCTGCTTTTATGGGTTCCCTTGTTTTAGGTTCATCATATAAATGACACCATGTAGGATTTGTTCTGCTGTGTCTGGCTGACTTCACTCAGCATAACTCCTCCAGATTCGTCCATGATATTCCTCTGTGTGTATGTGTGTGTGTGTGTGTGTGTGTGTGTGTGTGTGTGTGTGTTTTCTTTATCCATTTATCCAATTACTGACAGTTAGGCCTCTTCCCGGTCTCATGACTAATGCTACAATGAATGTGGAATTGCAGACGTCTCTCTGAGATCCTAATTGGAATTCTTTTGAAACACCCCTAAAAGTGGGATTCCTGGATCATACAATAGTTCTATTTCTAATTATCTGAAGAAACCATATTATCGTCCATAGTGGCAGCAACTATTTACATTACCACCGACAGTGTACAAGTGTTCCTTTTTCTCCACATCCTTGCCAACGTTGGTTACCTCCTGGGTATTTTATCGTAGCCATCCTGCAAGGTGCAAGGCGATTTGTCAGTGTGGGTTGGATTTTGTTTCCCTGGCAATCGGTGATGTTGAATACCTTTTCATACCTTGCAGCCCATTACACATTCTTTGAAGAAATGTCTAGTCTGCTCTTTTTGCCCATTTTAGTTATGTAATATGAGTGTTTTTGTTATTGAGTTGGAGAAGTTCTTTATATATTTCAGATATGACCCCTTTGTTATGGATATGGTTTGCAAATATTTTCTCACATTCTGTAGTCTGCCTTATTCTGGGAATGGTTTCCTTTGCTGTGGACTCTTAGTTTGTTGTAGTCCAGCTCATGAATTTTCCCTTTTCACCCTTTTCGCCTGTAGTTTTTCTTTTTCTTTCCAATTTTCATTTCTTTAATCATTTTCTCCTGTTTATGTATGTTGACTAGTATCTCCAGTACCAAATTAAACAGTAGTGTACGCTAAGTAAATATAACTGCCTTTGACTTGACATTTGCTGGAAAGCCTCTAGTAGTTTCTAACAGCAAACTGACCTTGAGGCTACAGTATTTATATTTTATCATTTTAGGAACATAACCATAAATTCCTATTTTTGTGGTGTTTGTAACATTAATGGTTATATTGTGTTAACTGCTCTCTCTGCACATACAAAGATGATTATATGATTCTTCCTAGCACTGTTAATATGAAGACTCTAGTTAGTGGACTTTCTGGTATTGAACTAACCTTGTGTTTTCGGAATAAATGACAATTAGTTGTGTTATTTTTGTGATGTGTGATCACAGTCTATTGAATATTTTATTAAAAGACTTGCATTAGAGTTGCATTAAATGAGATTGGCTCTATTTTTCCTTTTTTCAGTGCAATTTTTGGAAGTTTAAGTTTTGTGACTTCATTTTGGCTATGTAAAAAGAATTAGGAAGGTTAATTTTATGCTCTCTGTAACAGCGCATGTCACACGAGATTCTTTAATCTTTCAAGGCTTTTTGAATTCTCCTGTAAAGAAGTCATTTGAACTTGGTGCTTATGTGAGGGAACTCTTTCATTATTTTCTCTACTTACCCCATGATGGTTTATTTAGATTTTCTATTACTACTAGGATCAATCTTGTGTTTCAAATTGAATTTTTCTAAACATTATCTATTACATATATATTTTTAAGTTACTTTTCACAGCTATATGCAGCAGTTCAATACAATTTTTAAATTATTCATTCATTCATTCATTCATTCATTCACTCATTCATTCGTTTATTGGTGCTGGGGATTAAAACCAGGGGCATTTGACCACTGGGTGACATCCCCAGACCTTTTTATTTTTTTATTTTGAGACAGGGTCTTGCTAAGTTGCTCCAAGTTGCTGAGAATGGTCTCAAACTTGCAATCCTCCTGCCTTGGCCACCCCGGAAGCTGGGATTACAGGTGTACACTATCACACCTGACCTTCAATATGATTTTTAAATTTTCACCCTCGTAATGCTTATTTTTTTGTAATTGTATTTTACTTTTGCTTTCTTTTGAATGTAGATTTATTTTTAACCTATAGATGACAAAAACAGTACATATTTTGGGATACCATTTAACATTTGGATACACACATCTATTCTGTGATGTTTAAATTAATCAAACATTTCTATCTCCTCAAAGATTTGTCATTTCTTCATGGTGAAACCCTCAAATTCCTTTCTTCTGGATTCTAAAACATAAACATGGTCATTATCTGTACTCAGTGTTACTTCACAACTTCTTACTTCTGATCGCAGCTCAGGATCCATTGACTGACAGCTCCCACTCCCCACCACCCATTATCCTCCCCAGTTTCACTCTCAACTTCTGTGAGAACCACGTTTTTTCTCTTCCACATAAGAGACCACGTGGTCTTTGTCCTTCTGTAGCTGCTTATTTCTCTTCATCTAATGATCTCTAGTTCCACCCATAATGTCATGAATGACAGCATCTCATTCCTTTTTTTAAAATTTGTTACAGACTGCATTTTGATTCATTGTACACAAATGGGGTGCGTCTTTTTGTTTCTACAGTTGTGCACAATGTAGATTCATACCATTTGTGTAATCATACATGTACATAGGGTCATGATGCCTGTCTCATTCCACCATTTTCATACCCCCCTCCCTCTCATTTCCCTCTACATAATCTAAAGTTCCCCCATTCTTCTCTCACCCCTACCCCTCTAACCCCATTACATATCATCATCCACTTATCAGGGAAAACATTTGTTTTTTTGGGATTGGCTTATTTCATTTAGCATGATATTCTCCAATTCCATTCATTTATCTGCAAATGCCATAATATTATTCTCCTTTGTGGCTGAAGAGTATTTCATTGTGTATATATACCAGAGTATCTTTATCCATTCATCTGTTGAAGGGCATCTAGGTTGGTTCCACAATCTAGCTATTAGCTAGACAGCATAGTGTGTTAATAAGTATTCATCATATGGTGTACATGTGCCACATTTTCTTTATTCATTCATCAAATGGTTGATAGTTTGTTTCCATTTCTTGGCAATTGTGAATCATTGTGCAATAAACACAGGATTGCAGATGTCTCTTCAATATATGACTGGACTGCTGAGTCATGTGGTAGTTTTATTCTCAATTTTTTAGGACCCTCCATACTGTTTTCCCTAATGACCAAACCAATTTACATTCCCACCAACAATTTGGAAAGGTTCCCTTTTCGTCACGTTCTTTTCAGCACTTGCCATCTTTTTTCTTCCTTCTTTCCTTCCTTCTTTCCTACTTTTCTTTCTTTCTTTCCTTCCTTCCTTTCTTTCTTTCCTTCCTTCCTTCCCTCCTTCCTTCCTTCCTTCCTTCCTTCCTTTCTTTCTTTCTTTCTTTCTTTCTTTCTTTCTTTCTGCCAGGTATTGAACCCAGGGGCACTTAACCACTGAGCCACATCCCCAGCCCTATTTATATTTTATGTAGAGACAGGGTCTCACTGAGTTACTTAGGGCCTCACTTTTGCTGAGGATGGATTTGAACTCAAGATCCTCCAGACTCAGCCTCCCCAGCTGCTGGGACTACAGGCATTCACTATCACACCCCAAGCATCTTTTGTCTTTTTGATAAGAGTCACCCTTACTAGACTGAAGTCTGCCTCATTGCAGTTTTGATTTGCATTTCCCTGATGATTACTGGTGTTAAGGCTTTTTCCATAAACTTGTTGTCCTCTTTTGAGAATTGTTTATTTAGGTCTGTTGCCATTTTTTAATCAGGTTATTTGGTTTTTGTTACTGAGCTTTTGGAGCTTCTTATATATTATGAATATTAACCATTGTCAGAAGTATAGTTTGTAACTATTTTCTCCCATTCTGTAGGTTGTCTCTTCAATCTATTGATTGTTCCCTTCATTGTAGAGAGTTGTTAGTTTGGTGTAATTCCATTTGTCTATTTCTGCTTTTGCTTCCTGTGACTTTTGGAGTCTTATCCAAAAGATCCTTTCCCATTCTAATGTCCTGAAGCTTTTCTCTTGCATTTTCTGCTAGTAATTTCATAGTTTCAGGTATCACATGTGTTTGATCCATTGGGAGTTGATTTTTGTAACCCATGAGAGATAGGGGTTCAGTTTCATTCTTCTGCATGTGAATATCCAATATTCCCAGTACCATTTATTGAAGAGACTGGTCTTTCCCCACTGCATGATCTTGGTATCTTTGTGAAAGATCAGTTGGCCGTGTGTTTCCGTTGAGGTTCTTTTTACTGTTCTGAGACCAATATCACATGGGGTTTATCACCTGGTACTGTATTTGGAAGTCAGGTGGTATAATGTCTCCAGCTTTGTTCTTTTTGTTCAAAATTGCCTTGACTATTTAGGGGCTTTTGTGTTTTCTTGCAAATTTTATTCTTTCTCTTTCTGTCAGGGATATCATGAGCATTTTGTTGGGCATCAAATTGAATTGAGTAGTGCGGACATTTTAACAATATTGATTCTTCTAATCCATTAACATAGGATATCTTTCCAATTTTTTTTTGTCCTCTACAATTTCTTTCAACAATGTTTTATAGTTCTCATTATACAGATTTTCACCTCTGTTTAAATTTATTCCTAGGTATTTTAATTTTGTAACAATAGCAATGGTGTTGCTTTCTTAATTTCCAGTTCAGATCAGTTTCTATTAGTGTACAGAAATGCTACTGATTTTTGGATATTCATTTTGTGCCTTGCTACTTTGCTGAATTTGTTTATTAGTCATGAGAGTTTCTTGATGGGGTCTTTGGATTTCTCTACATATAAGATTGTGTCAGGGCCGGGGATATAGCTCAACTGGTAGAGTGCTTGCCTCACATGCCTGAGGATGTGGGTTCAATGGTTCAATCCCCAGCACCCAAAAAAAAAAAAAAAAAAAAAAAGAAAGAAAGAAAGAAAGAAAAAGATTGTGTTCTTCTGCAAACAGTGACAATTTGACTTGCTGTTTTCCAGTTTTGCTGTCCCTTATTTCTTTCTCTTCCTGATTGCTTGGGCTAGGACCTCCAGTACAATATTGAATAAAAGTGGTAAAAGTAGACATCCTTGTCTTGTTCCAGATCTTTTTAGCTTTTCCTCCTTCAGTATGGTAATAACCGTTGCCTTATTACACATGGTCTTTGATGTGTTGAGGCACATTCCCTTTAGACTTAATGGCTTCAGAGTTTTTCCCATAATCTGATATTAAATTTTATAAAATTTTATAAAATTCCCTTTCTGCATCTATTGAAATTATCATGTTTTTTTGTCCTTCACTCTGTTGATATGGTATATCATGTTTATTTATTTGCAGGTGTTAAACCACTCTTGCATGCCAGAATTCCACTTGATCATAGTGAATAATCATTTTAGTATGTTGATGGATTCAATTTGATAATATTTTATTGGTCTGCAACTTACTCTGTGTGTGTGTGTGTGTGTGTGTGTTCATGTCTGACTTTGGTCTTGTAGAATGAATTTGAAAGAATTCCCTCTTCTCCAATTATTTGAAATGAGTTAAGGTAGAAACCAGCAGAGAATTCATCTGGTCCTAGACTTTTTTTTGATGGGAGATCTTTACTATTGAGACAATCTATTTTTTTTTTTTTTTTTTTTTGCGGTGCTGGGGATTGAACCCAGGGCCTTGTGCTTGTGAGGCAAGCACTCTACCAACTGAGCTATATCCCCAGCCCTGATATTTACTATTGAATTATTTTTTATTATTCATTATTGTCTGTTCAGTTTTTCTATTTCTTCATGGTTCAATTTTGGTAAGATGCTTGAGTCCAGAAATTGACCCATATCTTCTAGGTTATCAAATTTGTTGGCACATAATTTTTCAAAATAATAAGATCCTTTGTATTCCTGTGGTGTTTGTTGTAATGTCTTAGTCTCCGTCTCCGATTTTATTTGCATCTTCTCTTTTTCTTTGTCTAGCTAAGGGTTCATCAATTCTACCTTTTCGAAGAACCAGTTCTTCATTTCATGGATCTTTCATATTGATTTTTTTTTGTCTCTATTTCACTTATTTCTGTGCTGATTATTATTTGCCTCCATCAACTAATTTTGGTTTGATTGGGTTGGGTTTCTCTAGTTCCTTGTGATAGGTTGTTCATTTGAGGTCCTACTTTTTAATGTAGGTTTTAATCTCTAGAAATGTCCCTCTTGGTATTGCGTTTGTCACTCTCCACAGGTTTATGATGCTGGGTTTCCACTTTTACTTCTTTAAAAAAAAATTAATTCCTTTTCACTTCTTCTTTGATCCATTTGTTGATTAAACGTTATTTAATTTCCATATATTTGTATAATTTCCTAAGTTTTTTTCTTATTGCTTTCTTCTTTTTCATTTTCAATTGCATATATTTGCACTTTTTTGTTTTTTACTGTTAACACATGTTTTGTCAATGTAATTCATTTATTGTCAAAGAATTATCTCTTATGTTTATCTCTTATTTTTCTTTCGTAGCTCATTAAATTTCACTTTTTAATTGATTTGTTCCCTCTGCTTTTGTTGTTGTTGTTGTTCTTGTTCTTGTTCACTTTATTTTGCTTTACAAAATCTTTGAACTGGGTCTTTAATTCACTTTTTTAAATTTTTATTTATAAAGAGTTACACATTTTTTCTTTGAAAACTGTGTCAGCTGTAAACAGTAAGTTGAATGTCATATTTTTCATTATTCTTACCCTTAATAAATTCTATGCTTTGAAAACTGTGTCAGCTGTAAACAGTAAGTTGAATGTCATATGTTTTATTATTTTTACCTTTAATAAATTCTATGCTTTTATTGGCATTCCACTTGCATCTAATGTTATTTAATGCATATTTATTTTTAAGTTCTCAGTAGAAAGGTCTCTTGGGACTTCTTTCCTTGTATTAATATCTATTCCTTGGAATTTGTGTAGATTTTGTTTACAAAATATATATGATTTTCATGAATGGCCTATGCACATTTGATGATATATTGTTGATTAAAATTCAGAATTATTCATTTTGTTGTTTATGTCTACAGTTCTACAAATTTTTGTATAATTGATCTTTTACTGAAGAGCTGTATTAAAGTCCTCTAATATAATATGTTCCTCTTTCTTCTTTTATCTCCTGTTTTTGATAATGGAAGCTTTGCCAGGTTAGTCAATGCCTGAGTAAACTGATAGATCTTCACTGTAAATCTTGTTTATTTGTTTATTATTATAAATGTCCTACTTTGTCTCTTTCAAATTCTTTTTTTTCTGAATACCACCTTGCCCAATAAGATTACACCCATTCACTTTCTTTTTGTTTATATTTCCTACTGTATATTTTCTTAATCTCTATGTTTTAGGAGTATTTTACTTTGCATTTTGATTTTGAATTTTACTTTGCTAGCTAGATATTTTTAAAGATGAGTTAAATATGTCTACATTTGATCACTATGCCTGATTTTGGTTTTATCATAAGGTTTATGTTGTAGTTCTATCTTTATTATAAATAAAGACCATATTTAAACAATGTGCACTTTTACTTCTGTCTTTTGGGTATATCTTTTTGCATTCAGTAAGTTATTTGTTTCCAATAATCCTTGTACTAGATTAAAGATCAGGGAAAATTCTTAGCCACGCTTCATATTGAGAAAATCTCATTCATCTCCTTAAATCTGGTCTGGCTTTAATAACTTCTTGATCAATAGATGCAGCAGAAATTGTGTGGGAAGACATCAATATTAGGTCATGGAATGCCTTGCAGTTTTCACACAGTTCTCATGAAAGATTCTCTCTGGGAGCTTGATCTTCCATACAAGAAGATTGATTACGTGAGACTATCAAACTTATGAGACCATGAGAGCCTTAGCTGAATGCAGTCTTTGAATGAACCCTGCCAAGGTTCCACCAGATGAACAAAGCCAGCGTGAATGCTTCAGACAAGGAGACTTACCGTTTTCAGACTTTTTAGAGAAATTTCTAACCAATCATTAGCCAATCACTAAGGTAATGGTGTATAGACTTAAGTAGTCACACCAAAAAAGAATCCAGACCTTACATAATTAATTCAGAAAAGCCACTAAACAACAACCATAAGCAACAACAATCATCAACCCTGAGAGTGTGAAGAATCTGAATTCCAGAATTGTCACATCATATTATTTGAAATGTCCAGTTTACAACAGCAAAAAAGTCACAAGACATGCAAAGAGGAAGAGTGAGGAGGAGAAGGAGGAAACAAAGAAGAAAAGAAAATGTAACCCATTCACAGAGCAAAAAGCAATCAGCAGAAACTCTCTGAAGTTCAGACATTTCATTTTTTTCATTTTTTAACTCTAAAAAAGGATTTACAATTAGCTACTTTAAATAAGTTGAAGAGCAAAAGGAAACTATTCGCAAAGAATTAAATTAAGCATGAGAACTATGTCTCACCAAGTAGAAATATGAGCAAAGTGATAGACATTATAAAAAGTAACTAAATAGAAATTCAGAAGTACGGAATTGCAGTAACTCTGGGACATCTCTAAGCATACAGGTACAGGCATGAGGAGTCTAGAAGCAAAGAGAAATTTCCCAAACTTGATGAAAACTCATCTACTATCAACAAAGCTCATCAAATTCCAATGATAAATTCAACATCATAATCAAACTATTGAAAGAGGAAGAAAATGACAAAACAAAATAAGTACTAAAGAAGCTACAAATGGTCTTCTCTCATGTAAGAAGTGACTCACATACAAAAATCCTTAATCAGGCCAACAACAAATTTTTCCTCAGGAATAATGAAAGCCAGACAGCATGCAATGATATATTGAAAAGAAAACAACTGTCAATCAAGATTTTTATGTCCACCAAAACTATCTGTGAGAAATCGTGGCATTCCAAAATAAATAAAGACTGAGAGTTTGTTGTTAGTGTATGTGCTCTACAAAAACTACTGGGTTCTTCAGACTGAAATGAGAAGACACAATACAGTAACATAAGTATATATAAAGAAACTAAGAACACTTGTAATTACATAAAGTAATTATGTAATATAAAGAAAAATATAAATGCATTTTTGCTTATAATGCTTTCTTCCTATCCGGTTTAAAAGATAACTGTATAATTCAATAACTATCAGTCTATGTTGGCAGTTATATACTGTATAAAGATATAATTAGTGATGAAAACAGCATAAAGTAGTGGAAGTAGGCTGTGTAGAAACAAGGTTTTCACACATCCATGGAAATTCACTAGGTGCTTTTCAGAATCACATTGTTAGAAATTACATTGTTAATCGTAACCTACAGAGTAATGACTAATAAAATAACTATATATATATTAAAAGAAGTAGCAGGAAATTCTAATGCACACTAGAAAGTACCTATTTAATGGAAAAGAAGGGAATAACGGAGGAATTGATTTAAAAAAAAAGGACTTGTAACAAATAGTAAACAGAAAAATTATAGACTAAAATCCTAATGGCAACTTAAGTAAATGTGACTAAACGAAACCCTCTAATTGAAAGACAGATATTGGCAGAATAGGTTTTTTTTTTTTTTTAAGATCCAACTGACCGTAGTGAAATGAAATTAAAAAATAATAAAATAAGGAAATTTTGAAAACTAACAAATATGTGGAAATTAAACAAACCCTCCAAACAACTAGTCACAGAAGAAATTACAAGGGAAATTAGAAAACAGTTTGATATGAATGGAAATTAAAACACAGCATACCAAATTTACAGTATGCAGGCAAAGCAGAGCTCAAAGGGACATTTATAGCTGTACATTCCTACTTGAAAAAAGATCTCAAACCAATAACCTAACCCTCCAATTTAATAAGCTGGCAAAACAAGAGCATATTAAATACAAAGCAAGCAGAGTGAAGGAAATAATAAAAGTTATAGTTAAAATAAATAAAATATTTAGCCAGGCATGGTGGCACATGCCTGTAATCCCAGCAGCTGAGATAGGAGAATCTCCAGTTTGAGGCCTACTGCAGCAACTTAGTGAAGTCCTAAGCAACTTAGCAGAACCCTGTCTCAAAATAAAAAATAAACATAATAGTATATAGACGCCAGGAGCGGTGGCTCACGCCTATAATCCCAGCAGCTCTGGAGGCTGAAATAGGAGGATGTTGAGTTCAAAGCCAACCTCAGCAAAGGCGAGGCACTAAACAACTCAGTGAGGCCCCATCTCTAAATAAAATACAAAATAGGGCTGAGGCTGGCTCAGTGGTTGCCCCTGAATTCAATCCCCATAAGCCCCCGAAAAAAAAGTATATAGAAACACAATAGAGAAAAATCAGCAGACCAAAACTGTATTACTTGAAAAGATCAGCAAAATTAATAAACATCTAGTTAAATTTAGCATGAAATAAAAAAGAAATGACTAAAGTCAAGAATGAAAGAGAAGTCATTACCAATCTCATAAAAATAAAAAGAATTATTTAAAAATTCTATGAACAACAAATTAAATTCTATGCCAACAAATTAAATAACCAAGATAAAATGGAAAATTCTTAGACATAAACTATCAAAGTTAACTTAAGGAAAAGTGAAAAAGCCTAATAGGCTTATTAAGTAAAGTGTTCTATTAATAATCAAAATATTCCCCACAAAGAAGAGCTCAGACTTAGAGGGTTTCAGTGGTAAATTCTACTAAATCTCTAAAAAGAATAATATCAATCCTTCACAAAGTCTTCCAAAAATAGAAGAGGAGGAAACCCTTGCTAACTCATTCTATGTGTTCAGTATTACCTTAATAACAAAACTAGACAATGATTTCACAAGAAAAGAAAACCACGCACAATATTCCTTATGAACATAGGTAAAAAATTCCTAAACGAAACATTAACAAACTGTCAGTTCATCTTGTATTGCTATGACTAAACATCTGAGGCTGTTAATTTGTAAAGCAAAGAGGTTTGGATTTGTGAGTCTTGTGGCTAGTGGGTTCAAATAGCATGACACCTAGCTGCATAACGAATAAGGCAAAGAAGTAGAAAGGGAACTGGCCACATACAGAAGGGGTCAAGCATCTGGGTGGCCTCGTTTTATGACAACCTACTCTTGCAGAGTTAATTTTGTCCCATGACAGCTAGAACTCCCACAAGACAGCATTAATCTACTCATGTCCACACGGCCTAATTATCTCCCACTAGGTCTGAACCATTAAAGTTCCCAACCACCACCACACTGCCACACTGAGGATCAAGCGTCCAGTGAGTGAGTCTTTGGGGAGCAAGTCATAGTGAAATCATAGCACAAATCAAGTGCAAGAAATAGAAAACTTCCCGATGATCCAGTGGGGTTTGTGTAAGGGTTAGGGTTAGTCCAACACGTGAAAATCAAACAAGGTGATGCACCATGTTGATAGAAGAAAAGACAAGAACCATGTTGCGCAATCAGAAAAAGAGCACCTGATAAAATTCAGTGCCCTGTCATTTAAAAAAAAAGGAAGAAAAGTCCCCTCGACAAGCTAGGAATGGAGCAGAACTTCCTGAACCTGGTAAAAGACCCCCATGAACAATCCACTGTGGATCCCATACTAGTGACGAGAAAAGCTGAGCTTTTGTCTTAGGGTTTGGAACTACACAGGATGTCCATTCTCACCACTGTTTTGAATGTTGGTTACACACACACAGGCACACACACACACAAGAAGGAATTATAGTAATAAATGAGTTCAGTAAGGTTGCAGGATACAAGGTCAATATAAAAAAAAATCAGTTGTTTCTATGCACTAACTATGAACAATTCAAAAATCAAAATTAAAAATAATGCAATTCTTGCACTATGAAAAATTATTTTGAAAATGAAAAGACAACCCACATGACAGAGAAAATAACTGCAAAACACGTATCTGTTTAGCGTCTTGATTATACAAAGAGATCTTACAACTCAAAAATCAAAAGACAACTTGATTTAAAAAATGAAGAAAGTATTTGAAGAGACATTCTCCAAAGACACGCAGAAGGCCCATAGGCATATGAAAAGATTTCCAGCATTATTAGCCATCAGAGAACTTTGAATCTAAACCAGAGTTGAGGTCCCCCCTCATCCAGACCATGATGGTATAGCGCAGGGTGGGGGCAATAACGAGTCTGGGTAAGGATATGGAGAAATTGCACCCTTCCCATATTGCTGGTGGGAAGGTAAACTGGTACAGCCACTTTGGAAAACAGTTTGGCATTTCCTCAAAAAGTTAAACCACCAGTTACCACGTGACCCAGCGCCTCCATTCACTCCGAAGTACGTAACCTAAAGAATCGAAAGTATATGTTCATGCAAAAAGTCGCGCACAAATGCTCACAAAAAATGTCTATCCACTAACAATGGATAAACAATAATATTCAGTCATTAAAAAAGTGAAACACTCATAACGTGCTACAACACAAGAAACAGACACAAAAGTCACATACTATCTTATTCCATTTCTATGAAATGTTCAAAATGAGAAAATACATAAATATAGAAAGTGGACCATTCGCTAAAGGTTGGAGGTAAAATGAACAAAATTTTGAATTCGATAATGGTAACAGTAGCATAATCTACTGAATATGCTGAATCACTCACTTTACAATGGTGAATTTGATGGTAAGCAAATTGTATCTTAATTTAAAAAACTTAATAAGGAAATAAGAGGGGGCTTCATAGAAACTAGTGTTGAAAGTGCTGATAGAGCTAGGAACGACACCCAAACTCTGTGCCTCCAGAATGGGGAGCAGTATTGATCACACCGAGTTTGGGCAAACGCGTGGGGGGGGCGTGTCTCTCCCGCCCTGCTAGCGGCAGCATAAACTGGCACAGTGCATTTGAGTGAGCAGTTTAGCAGTAGCTTTCAAAAGAGGTAAAGCCCACGCCCTGGAATCCAGGATTTTCACCTGTAGGAATCTAAACCCGATGTGGGGCTGGAACATTCCGCACTCAGTGGAAGTTCTTTCTGGTTAGGAAGGTGGTGCACCCAGGGAGAGAAAAATGAATTCACAGGCAATGACCTCCTGCAACCACATCAGCTCTGGCTTCTGCTTCTTTTTGGAAAGATCATAAGACAGTGTTCATACTATAGTGTGGGAGGAACATGAAGTTTCTGCTCTCTTAATCTTTGCAAGCTACATAAAGAGGAAAGTAAACTTCTCCCCTAAAATAGAAGCTCTTATTTCTAGGGTTCCTGAGCACTTACTATCAATCCAGTTAAGGATTCTATGTGCATTTCTAGCCTGTTGATAAAAGGGTCAGAGTGGGATGGGGTTGGGGGGGAGAGGCTGAGCCTTAACCAAACCCCATGAAGCTGGGAAAAAAAAAAAAAAAAAACAAGAAATATCCCGAGTGTCTTAGGAATGTCTCAACGTGAAAATAAACAGAAATGAGCCGTGGCCATGTAGCAACCGACAAGATCAATGGCCCCTAGAAGAAGTGCCTAAGTGAATCTGTATCTATTACTCCCTTCGTTCTTTCCCCCAAACGGTGATGTCTCTTTAAATACGACTTGCTATTATTTGCAAACACTGCTTTGCTTTTCAGATAGACTTCTACCAAAGGAGAAAACGCCCGGGAAGAGGACAAACCCCGTCAATCTGCTTTTCTAAGTGATGATGCCCAGGCCTTTCCTGAATTCATACCTGAAGTCAACACGCCCAAATGGCAGGACAAGCACCCAGCAAGGAGAAAGAGCTTCTAAAACCAGCCGGGACCTGAGAGGTGACAAGGGACAGCTACACCTCCAGGCCACTTGTCGTATCACCACACTCTGGAGCCCGTCCAGTGGAAGCACAAGGTGTCCGTCAACCCACCTGCCACCCCACCCATGGTGAGACATGTGGGGAGGCAGGGATTGTGACATAAGCAAGTGCCCCCAGGCTGCTGGAGGTAGAGGCCAGCTCCTGAGCTTCCTGCTAGGGACCCCGCCTGAGAAGCTCTCATCAACGGCCAGCTTCTCGCAACCCCCAAGCTGACGGCCTCCCCGGGGGGACAAGGGACCCTGCGTGGTAGGACTGACCGCAGGCTTCTGGTAGAGGAGGCCTCGGGGTCCCTGGGGACCCGGCGGCAAGCATGGCCGACGTCATGGACACCGCCATGTGCGTCTGCTCCCCGTGCTGCACGTGGCAGAGGTGCTGTCCCCGCCTGTGCTCCTGCCTGTGCTGCAAGTTCATCTTCACCTCCGAGCGGAACTGCACCTGCTTCCCCTGCCCCTACAAGGACGAGCGGAACTGCCAGTTCTGCCACTGCACCTGCGCCGAGAACCCCAACTGCCACTGGTGCTGCTGCTCCTGGGCCAACGACCCCAACTGCAAGTGCTGCTGCACGGCCACCGGCAACATCAAGTGCTACTACTACGAGAGCCGCTGCTGCCGCAACGCCACCATCACCTTCCACAAGGGCCGCCTCAAGAGCATCCGCACCTCGTAAGTGCCAGCGCCCCTCTGGGTTCCCAGTGGCTCGGAAAAACTGGGGACCTCGTGCAGGCGGTGGGGTCCCCAGCACAGGCCACTGCCTCCCTGGGTCCATTTCTCTCTCTGGAAAGAGAAGAGCAAGAATTTTGTAGCAATTCAGCGTATCCTAAGCAGCCACTCACCAAGTATAGACACCGAGTTCCCAGCCCGAGCCCCATTACCAAGCAAACGGGCTCTGGCCCTGTCAACCCCAACCTCTCCTGGACAACACCACCAGAGCTGAGGCTCAGTGGGTAGGCAACTTGCCAGCCACTGCATGCATGGCCCCACCTGACCCTCACCTGTGCCACCCAACCTCAGAGAGGTTGAGTTGCCCGGGATCACACAGCTAGTAGGATGCAGAGTCAGGACTTGAGCCTAGAGCCTACTCTCTGAACTTTAAAATGCTATACTGCAAAATGGAGACAGTGATACCTGTCACACGTGGTGGGTAGGAGGCTAAGTACGTGCTTTGTAGTCTATGTGACAGTCAACTATGAATCGATGTTCCTCTTCCCTGTATGGACTGCTGATATTTGCAACATTTATTGGAAAAGGAAGAACTTCTGTGGGCCACGTTTGACCCCAGAAACCTAGATAAGTACCCTAGATACTCTCACATGGTTTTCTTAGAGAAGGCAAGTTCATAGCACTTAAGATGACAAGATTAGGAGGGACAGAACACCGGGAGGCAGGTTCTAAGGTTTTCAAGGCTGGAAAAGCAATATTCTGTATGCAAAGCTTTTGTGAGTCTGGGAGAAGAATACAAAATACAACTCATTTTGCAATTCAGCACTTAGTAGATGCTTAACAAACTCTTCACCATGGTCTTCTCGTGATTTTTTGCATGAATAGAGAATCTAGGGATTCTGGGTACAAGTCCAGGAATTCTAGGGTGTGGAAAATAATGTCCACGCTCCTGTCATCTCTCAACTGCCCAGCATGGAGAGTCCCCGAGCCATTTCAACTGGTGAGGGATGGTGCTTTGGGAAGATTCCTTAGGCATCAGTAGCTCCCAAATTTTGCTGTGAATTGGTTGAAATCACCTGGGGAATCTTTAAAAAGCATATTCATGCCTAGTCTCCACCCCTAACATTCTGATCATTAGTCTGGGGTGTGATGGGGGCATCCACATTTTAAAAGCTCCACCCCCTTCAGGTGATTTCCAGATGCACATTGGCCTGGAGGGGGTAGGGGTGGGGTGGAGGCTGGGAGGCTGGCCAGCGGGTGAGACAGAGAGAGCCAGGTGCAGGGAGAGGCGGCCTGGACTGGGGACAGGTGGGGGCTGTGCAGGGAGCAGAGGCAGGAGAGCTCAGCGGGAAGACAGGCGGCTGCGCTCCGGGACTTATTTTGACAAGGAAGCATGGTCCCTGGATGCCCATCCCACACCTGAATCTTTGGGCGGGTGGGGAGGAGGCTCCCAGGGCCAGCCGTCTGGGACACTGCGCTCGTCTCCCATGGCGCCTCTCTGGGCATCTGAACTCCAGCTGCCCCTCCCTTGGGCCACTCCGCTCCGCAGCTGGCCTCCACCTCATCCCGGTTTCCTTCTTGCCTCCTGGTCTTCCTCTCCTCCTCTCCCTCTTCCATCTCTACCACAGCTCTCTGAGCCGCTGTCACCTGCCCCTGAGGCCTGAGCTGGCGCTCTCTCCTCCCACAGCCCTTCCCTTCTTCCCTCCCTCCCTCTGCCTCCTTTCTGTCGCCATTTTCCTCCGTGTTCTGCCCTGCCTCCCAGAGTCCTAGGCGTCTATTAAACTGAAGAAGTCCGTGTACAATTGGCCCGCGCGTCGGGGCCCGCGCAGGAGGGGTGAGGCAGAGGAACCAGAGCTGGGAGCAGTGCGCCCTGCCTCCCTGTCCTCAGGGGTGAAGCCCCGGGTGCCTGAGCCGTGTATGCGAGGGGCGCCCTCGGACACCCCAGGCCCAGTCCACGGCAGCCTGCTGGGCACGTCCTTCTGATGGCCTGGGCTCTGACACACAGGCCCTGACCAAGGGAAGAGGGAAAAGATACAGAGAAGGCAACAAGGTAAGAGCGGAAGGAAGCCAAGCCCCAGGGCCAAGACCAACACCCGAACACTCTGAACAGAGAAAAGAAGGGGACAGAGGACAATGTGTGTCTGTTTCCAGCTCCGTTCCCACAGCCAGTTCACCTGATTTTATGCTTTTGCTCTGACTGTACCTTCTCAGGCCGTGCACTTGACTTTTCCAAGTGTGTTGCCGCTCTGCCCCTAGTTCTTATAAGTAATTATATAAAGTCCACAATCTCGCTATTGTGAATTGAGCTGCTATGAATATTGATGTGGCTGCATCACTGTAGTAAGGTGATTTTAAGTCCTTTGGGTAAAAACCAAGGAGTGGGATAGCTGGGTCAAATGATGGTTCCACTCCAAGTTTTCTGAGGAATCTCCATACTGCTTTCCACAGTGACTGCACCAATTTGCAACTCCACCAGCAATGTATGAGTGTGCCTTTTCCCCCACATCCATGTCAACATCCATTATTGTTTGTGTTCTTGATAATAGTCATTCTAATTGGAGTAAGATGAAATCTTAGAGTTGTTTTAATTTGCATTTCTCTAATTACTAGAGATGGTCAACACTTTTTCAAATATTCTTTAATAGCCTGTATATCTTCTGTAAAGTATGTGTCCAGTTCCTTGGCCCCAACCTAGATGCCCTTCAACAGATGAATGGATAAACAAACTATGGTATAGATGCACAATGGAATATTATTCAGCCATAAAGAAGAATAATATTATGGCATTTGCAGATAAATGGATGGAATTGGAGAATATCATGCTAAGTGAAATAAGCCAATTCCAAAATACCAAAGTCCGAATGTTTTCCCTGATAAGTGTATGTTAATATATATTGGGGGTTGGGGGTGGGGTAAGAAAAGAATGGAGGAATTTTAGATTATGTAGAGGGAAATGAGAGGGAGGATGGGGCAGGGGTATGAAAAATGGTGGAATGAGACAGACATCATTACCCTGTGTACATGTATGATTACATGAATGGTGTGACTCTACATCGTGCACAACCACAGAAACAGAAAGATGTACCCCTTTTGTGTACAATGAATCAAAATGCAGTCTGTAAAAATAAAAAAAATCTAAAAAAAAGAAATAAAGAAAGTGAACTTTAGATGTTAGACAAAGACCTTCACACATACCACACAACGTAGAAGCACATGCTTTCCTGGACCTGGCCGCTATTTCCTGCCCCCCAGCAGCGGCGTGACTATAGAGGCTGCACTTGTTGACCGCTCGCTATCCGTCAACAGTTAAGCGCACCTTATACATGATCTCATTTAGACTTTATAACCACCTCATGAAGGAAGTAGTACTGTGCACTTTAATTTATAGAGGAGGAAACAGGGTGAGATTTAAGAAGCCCTTGTCAAAGGTGCACCTCCCAAGTGGCACCCTCCATATGTCTGACCCGCACCTGGAGCCCAGATCCTGACCCATAACTGCTCCTCTGGAGTCAGATCATAGAGGTTCTAGGCTCAGCACAGGTATAGACAGACCTCCCGGTGTCATGGAAGGACAGTTAGTCACCATCCTTTGTGTTAATGTCAGTACCCTCCAGACAGAGCACAAGAATGCACCCGTAGTTGGTAAGATTGGATTTACTGACTCGGGGCAACAAGTGAGAACACATCTCACAGGCCAGCGTGAGTTATCTTGGTAGGAAGACATCAGTAAGCTAGGATGGGATTTGGACTCTTCTAAGGTGAGGACATGAAGGTAAATTTCCTACTGGCTATCTGAATAAATCTTATCTAGATGGGAAGAACAGAGTGAGCCTAGATCTGCAACTGAAAAAAAAAATCAGCCCTCATTCCCATTAACTCAGATAAAAGGATGCTTGGTGATTTTTGTGGTTTGGACACTGTTCTTGTCTGAGTTCCAGTTTATGAAGTAGCCTTGCTTCTGCCCTAATCTCTCCCAGTCACAGATTGGCCTTGTCTGATGCTGGTGTTCCCGTGACATTATTGATGTCCAACAGAACGCCAAGGCCCAGCTGCCAGTGCCAGGCCAGTCTCCTGCTTTTTTCTAGCAACAAGTAGTCAGAGTGCTTGTGGTCTGCTCTAGGGGACTGCTAGAGTCCCCTAGAGGGACTGCTCTAGGTCCGTACAGGTATTAAATTCAAATTTAATCTCAAGAACCTCGGTGGCCTGGCTACCTATGGCATGAAGAAGCAGACAGGGAGAAGTTAACTTTCTTACCTGGTGAAACTGGTGGAGGCAGGCTTGGAAGCCAGGCTCCCTGGCAGGAGCCCAGTCGGCCACCCCACTCAGTAAAAGAGCTCTTTCAGAGGCTGAGAAACGGAGCCGGCTCCTGAGCCTGCCTCCTGAAGCCCAGTGTGTCTCCTCTCAGGTCCAAGACCGCCCTGCGCGTGGGCAGCAGCGACACACAGGTGGACGAGGTGCGGTCGCTGCCGGCGAGCAGTCACCTGGTGGATCACCTGACCTGCCCCATGTGCAACCGGCTGCGCCTGCACTCCTTCATGCTGCCCTGCAACCACAGCCTGTGCGAGAAGTGCCTGCGGCAGCTGCAAAAGCACGCCGAGGTGACCGAGAACTTCTTCATCCTCATCTGCCCGGTGTGCGCCCGCTCGCACTGCATGCCCTACAGCCACAAGATGCAGCTGCCCGAGAACTACCTGCGCGGCCGCCTCACCAAGCGCTACATGCAGCAGCACGGCTACCTCAAGTGGCGCTTCGACCGCTCCTCGGGGCCCATCCTCTGCCAGGTGTGCCGCAGCCGGCGCATCGCCTACAAGCGCTGCACCACCTGCCGCCTCAACCTGTGCAACGAGTGCCTCAAGGCCTTCCACTCGGACGTGGCCATGCAGGACCACGTCTTCGTGGACACCAGCCCTGCCGACCAGGACGAGAAGATCTGCATCCACCACCCGTCCAGCCGCATCAACGAGTACTGCCGCAACGACAACGAGCTGCTCTGCACCTTCTGCAAGATCGCCTTCCACAGCGGCCACGACACCATCAGCCTCATCGACGCCTGCTCCGAGCGCGCCGCCGCCCTCTTCAGCGCCATCGCCAAGTTCAAAGCAGGTCTTGCCCCGCTTCTCTCCCCGTCTGCAGGAACTCCTAAATCAGGGCTGGGGGAGGGGAGGTGCGGGACCCCTAGGCAGAGCCTCATCCCTGCCGAGTGGAGCCACCCAGCCTGGGAAGCTTCCCGCAGGTCGCCGTGTCTACACCTGGCAGCTTGCACGTGCCACGGCCTCCCGTGCCTTGGTTTCCTCATCTGTAAAATGGGATGAGAGTAGTAATGCCCTTACTAAAAAAGCATACCAAAAAAAAAAAAAAAAAAACAAAAAAAAAAACAATTATCTGGCATAGTGCATACTATAATTTGTCCTTTGGCCTCATTTTCCCAAAAAAATGAGGACTTTGATCATAGAGTATCATGAAGTTTTGTAAATCTTTATAAGGTTTCCTGTCCCTGAACTTGAATTTCTACCCCTGCCCCTTAGTTTGCAGGAGAGAAATAATTAAGCTAATGCTGAGAATCACTTCCATTTAAAAATCCCCCCCCCACACACACACACATGAATTTTTCCCCAAAGTTGCAGGCAGCAAAGGAAAAGCACCAGCAACTAAGACATAATAACAGGGAAACTCAGAAATAGCCAAGAACATTCTGGTCAACACCTTGTCTTTCCTCTGTATGCCTGTTTGTAGTTGTTCGTCTTGGCTGCCAAGAATTTAGTTGTGGCTCCTATAAGGAAAATTGACCTTGGTTTCTATCATGGAAACAAGTACAATAATAGTTCATAAAGTTCCAGAAAGTGCCCCATAATTTCTGGCTGTATCTCCTTCTGGTTAGATATGAGGACCCTAGGCCTCCTTTGAGACCCCTGTTCCTCCAGGAACAGAAGGCGAATGTACATAAGCCTTGGGAACATGTCACATCCAATGGCAGTCATCCAACAGTATGGGCATCAAAATCCTCTCCACTGATAAAAGACAACTGTGCTCCAAGTAAATAATCAGCACAAGGCAGTTACTAAGTGGCAGACCCCATAGATCTGACTACAGCATCCACATTAATGCCACAGCATTCATTTGACAACCTACTCTGTTCTGAACAGTGGCCAGAATCTAAAATCCAATCTAACATCTGTGATCTGTTTCCTTAAGAAGTGACGTATGGTCAGTGAGCAGGACCACGAGATCAAGCCAGCTCCTCCCTTTGCCAGATACTTTGCTGTCCACTGTACTGACATGCCGTCCACCATACCAACCTGCCCAAACACACGGGGACAAGGGGGTTGGCCCTGAGTCACACAGACAGGTCCCAGTAGATATTACGGGGGGCTGGGAACAGACTTTGCTCCTGTTCACATCACCCAGGATCTCTCACCAACCTGGATATTTCAGGAGTGACTTGATTTTCTCAATTGCCACATACCTAGGAACATTGTCAATTGACATCCTATTCAGTTCTGGAACCACCTCCTTATGTTAAAGAATCCCTACAGGAGCCACATTGCTCAGAAAATGGTTGGATCCTAGAGGGTTTTCTTAAGGTGGGACTCACTGCCTACCCAAACCAGGGCCTTGACCAGATTCTCTGGGGTCTCAGCACGGGGAAGGAACTTCTGCCTAGAACCTGCAGCTCCAGGGAACCTGGGTCCTTAACACAGGCTAGTCAACACTAGGATTGTTTTCTCAGAGTCCAGGGCACTTAAAAGTCAGACAGCAAAGCTCAGTTCAAGGTTCAGGGACAATACCAGCCCAAATTCCAGGGAGCCCAGCAGCTGAGGAGGGGGCAGGGATGAGAGGTAAATTAGATATCAGATACAGGTAAAGAATTCAATCTGTTCATCCATGCTGAAGGAACAGAGCAAATTTTTGAAAACCAGAGTTGGAACTTGTTCTTGAGCACTAGATTTACATCTAGGGAGGTACCCCACATCTGCATTTTTTTTTTAATCTGAGTTGTTTGGTTTTTTTTTAAGAAATGCACTTTACTTTTTAAAAAAAATTTTTTGTAGTTGTATATGGACACAATACCTTTATTTTATTTATTTATTTTTACGTGGTGCTGAGGATCAAACCCAGTACCTCACACATGCAAGGCAAACGTTCTACCACTGAGCTTCAACCTCAGCCCCCGCACATCTGCATTTTTGAACACATCTCCAGGTTATTCAAAAGCAGATGACTTGAGCACATACATTAAAAAATTCTGGACACTACAGAGAAGATCCAGTTTGGGAGTTTCACTGACAACCTGTGCCCCTGTCCGGTCTCCACAGGCTGAGCAGCAGAGATTATTCTAAAGCTCCCCACGTGTTGAAATATGCAATCGAGACAGAACCACTGCATTGAGGGAGCTCAAAAATTTAGCTCCTTGCCACTCAATGTGTGGTGACCAGGAACATGGGTACCACCCAGGCTTGCTAGTAATGCAAGATCTCAGCTCGACCCCAGGCCTCTTACATTAAAAGCTGCATTTTTAGCAAGAGATTGCCTGGAATAGATTCCAAATCTGGTGGAAATTGCCTCACCAGGATTTCTGAGCCCCAACTGATTCAGAATATCAGCAAGTAAGGTAAGAGGACCATGTTTTTAAAACTCCCAAGGTAATTCTGGTGCTCCAAGAAAGCTCACAACCACAACAGGAGCAATTGAGAACATAGCCAGGGCGCACACCTGTAATCCCAGCAGTGCTGGAGGCTGAGACAGGAGGATCGGGAGTTCAAAGCCAGCCTCAGCAACTTAGTGAGACCTTGAGCACCTTAGTAAGACCCTGTCTCTAAATAGAATATTTTAAAAACAACTGGGGATGTGGCTCAGTGGTTGAGCGCCCTTGGGTTCAATTCCCAATACCCGCCCCCCCACCACCACCAAAAAAAAGAATATAGTCTTTGGGGCCAAAGAAGTAGAATTCAGAACAGGATCCGGTTTCTCCCATCTGCTTACCACATGACTCTGGGCAGTCACTTAACCCCTCTGAACCTTAGTTTCCTCATCCATAAATGGGAATAATACCTTGCTATATAGGAAGATACATGTAATAGATGATAATATATGGATCTGGTCCATAATATGTATAATATATGATAATACATGGATCTGGTCCACAATAAATGTTTAATAGATAGTAGCTAGTTTTCAGTGTATTGCCTGAAAAAGACCTCGATTTTCCTTTGCTCTAATTCCAGCTCTTGCCAAGCCATGATATTTGTGAGATTTGGGGTTAGAGGTGTCTCTGGCCTTTTCTTTCTGTTCTTCTTTCCTGATGCTGCCTCTTCTGACTCATTTAAGAAATCTTGTACTCTCTTGGACTTTGCTCTAGCAAACTTAACTAATCCCCAATAAAGCAAGGAATTTCCTATCCAAGTCTTATTAACAGAGGGTTGCTATTGACTAGTCAAAGAAAACAATGCATAAGGTGGAATTGTAGCTGCCAAAAGTCACAGTCGGCTTGCATTTGGGGCATTCAGGGGGCACTGTGAAGCCCCTAATCCTGAAATTAGACCCCAGTGTTTTCCCTGAAGCCCCACCTGCATGGCTTCAGTGCCAGTGTGAGGGAGGAGGTGGGCAGAGACAGGGGCTTTAGGGAACAGACTAGAAAGTGCTGCCATCACCCCAGAGACGGCCACTATTCACAGAAGCCCAGCTTCCTGTGGACCAAGAGGAGGTTAAGAACCAAGTGCAAAAGTATCCAGTCATCCTCACTATTGAATGAAATGTGGTGAGGATTATACACCCATTCACCGTAGCCCGGGCCCTCTATGGGGAGGACCCTACCTATACCTACATCCTATAGACCACTCTGCCCGGAACCCTCTAGCGTCAACAGATATTTTCATTCCAAAGATCGGAGTTGGGCCACACGCTCACCTTCCCAAGCACCCTCCAGTGGTAGTACTGTCAGGTGTATGAACAGAGGTGCCCTCTCCCAGTCACACCTGTATCTCTGGTGCCTAGAAAGGGCTCCAGTTAATCTTTCTTAGATGAATGACTGAGTGAACTTAAGATCCAAAGGCCGTGTGAGAAGGTACGGATGAATTAGTTCTCCTTGAAGTGGGATGATAGACCCTGTCTTGAAAAGATATGGGGAAAAGACAGGAAAGGGAACAGCCGAACCACGAGAGAGAGAAAGGCCCCCAGCTGAGGAAAAGGGTGTGAGGAGAGCCAGCTTTCTCCGTGGAGGGAAACTCTGGCTGATTTCCTGCTGTTGGTTGGTTTGGATTCCTGGCGACTGAGGTGAGGCAGCGTTTAGAAACTGTCGTCAGGTAACAAATCCCACCTGTCTGTATAATCATGCGGTGCCAAAAAATAATATCAAGCCATCATCAGAGATTGAATCTCCTGCCACCACGAAAGCTTAGATTCCTTTTAGGGAAAGAGAGAGAGGGTCCAGTAACTTTGTGACTCCGCCTCATCTCCAGTCCAACCTGCAGACAAGCGGAATCTGGTAGAAATGAAATACAAGGGTGACCTTGAGCTTCTAGCCTCTGCTCCAAGGTCACAGGGATCACCCTGACCAGAGAAATGGGCCGGGAGGGGGTGGTTGTTTGTGCTTGAGGGACGAACTGGAGAAGGGGGACAGGAGGAGGGAACTTCCTTTCTTGAACCTGTCCCAGCCCACTCACAAGTGACTACCCTCTCACTCACTCACTTCTGGAAGCCCAGAGTCATTTGCCCCAGCCTGCTACGGCTTCGCCACCTCGGGAGAGGAACATTTTAACCGACACTAACTTGGTTGTTTTGCAGTCCGATACGAAATCGATAACGACCTCATGGAATTCAACATTTTAAAAAACAGTTTTAAATCCGACAAGGAGGCAAAGCGAAAAGAGATCAGAAACGGGTTTCTCAAGCTGCGCAGCATCCTCCAGGAGAAAGAGAAGACCATCATGGAACAGATAGAGAATCTGGAAGTGTCCAGGCAGAAGGAGATTGAAAAGTACGTGTACGTCACAACCTCGAAGGTGAACGAGATGGACGGCCTGATCGCTTACTCCAAGGAAGCCCTGAAGGAGACGGGCCAGGTGGCCTTCCTGCAGTCGGCCAAGATCCTGGTGGACCAGATCGAGGACGGCATCCAGAGCACCTACCGGCCGGACCCCCACCTGCGGCTGCACTCCCTGCACTGCATGCCCTTGGACTTCGCCGAGCTCTCCAACGCCATCCACCAGCTCTTCCCCACGGGACCCAAGAAGGTGTGCTCCTCCGGGGATTCGCTGCCCTCCCCCTACCCCATGCACTCCGAAATGATGATTGCCAGGAAGGTCACTTTCAGCACCCACAGCTTCGGCAACCAGCAGATATATCAGCGCAGCTCCTCCCTCTTGTCCTTCAACACTGCTTCGGAGAAGGCCAAGTTGGGTCCGGAGGTCTGTGGGAGGGCCCAGTCCGCTGCACCCGCCAAACCCACCGACGGCCTCTATACTTACTGGAGCGCCACGGCAGAGAGCCAGCCCGTGCAGAACAGCAGCAGCTTCCACAACTGGTACTCATTCAATGACAACTCCGTGAAGACCCCTGGCCCCATCATCATCTACCAAACCCTGGTGTACCCAAGAGCTGCCAAGGTAAGGAGTGGGGGAGGAACAGGGCACAGAATGGAAGTGGGTCACTGGGAAAGGGTGTATGTACCTGTCTGACCTCCAAGATCTGGTCAGTCTAATCTGCTTCTCTGGACTGTGTGGTCAGCTCCTTCAAAAGGGGGAGGTTCCCGAAATCTTACAAGGTTGGCTTAAACCAAACAGTGTATTTAACTCACAGTCAAAAATGCATTGGAATGCCCCACCCTCCCCCTTGCAAAGGTGGACCTTCTGTTGACAGAGATCCCAAGTTGGGAACCAAAGGAATTTAAAGAGATTGCATGAGGAGTGTAATATTTCCCAAAGGAAAGTCTGTAATAGAGTTAGAAACCCAGGTTCCATTACCTATCTGCCCTGGATTCTTCCAAATTGCTACCTTTCCAAAAGAATATAGCCAGACTCCTTGTGATTTAGAACGATTGGAGGATAATCCCCAACAGAATTAAAACACATCTCCTGAGATTCCTTTTGTTTACTGAGAGGAAAGGTGGAGAGTGGGGTCTTTCAAAATTCTCTACAACTACTATGACCTGACCTCAGAAGATGTGATTCCCCTTTGACCTTCTTGACCTAACAAGGCCAAATATTCAAGTCCAGCTGAACCTAAATTGAATTGCTTATGAAATACTTTATTAAAATTCAAAGAGGCAAAAAGATAACTTGCAACTAGATTTCCCGTTAGAGTGTGTCTCGCCTCCTTTTTGGGGTCCTACAGGGCCATCCCTCCAGCCAGCCTGAGGCCTGCTTCCATGTGGCAGAGCCCATCTTTTGTCCCCATAATCTAGGAATACCCCCAGAGATGTTCAGCATCCTCAAAGTCTACATTTGTGGTTCTCAAACATCAGTGTGCATCAGAGATCTTGCTAAAATGCAGATTCTCTTTCAGTGGGGCCTAAAACTGTTCCTCAAAAATTTGCCAATGCTGCTGTCTACAGACTGCACTTAGGAAGGATTAATAACAAGAAAACAAAGGTCGGACACAAGACCAGACTTTATTCTCCCGTTCTCCCAGGGCGTTGTCGTCTATGTGGGTGTCTGTACCTGACACCAAGCATGACCATGCTGTGCAAGCTAGAACATGTCCTCCCAGACGCCACCGGAAAGTGTCCCTGATCTTGCTATAAGAGGTGCACAGAACCGAGCAGCTGAACTGCATTTTCAAATGGTACTAAGTCAGCAAGGCCTACACTGTAGGTGACATCAGCTCATGGATGGCAACAGGTCTCATCTCCAAGACTCCTCAGACTTCTTTAGGAGTTAGCAGGATCTTGCTCTAAAGCAAAGGGATTGCTCTCTACCCAGGCTTGGGAATAGTCACCCCATGCCATCTATCAGTCCTCCCAGAATGAACTTAGGAGAGGGCCTACCTAGAACAAGCAGTCAAGTCATTGGTCATCAAGAGAGGACACCTAACTACTGCCAGAAAGTGATATTTGATGTAAAAATATCACTGATCCTACGTTAAGGTCATGGGATGAAGCTCACCTAGGAATTGTAGTCTCCACCATGCAAAAGATTAACTCTGTGTTGACATCTCTCTCAAATCTTTAGGATTTTGGCATGGAAAATGCTCTTATAGTTTTATAAATTGTTAATATATTTTGTAAAAACCCTAGAGATTTTTAAACTCAACTTTATTTCCTGAAATCCCTTCCTAAGAAATGATTAAAAATTCAGATGAAGATTCATGCCCAAAAGTGTTCATTGCAGTATTTATTTATTAGAGTATAAAATTAGAAACAACCTAAATGTTCAAATGTAGAAGGAGTCAATTATTTATGGGGCAGATTTTAAAGATGGTGCTCTGCTTAATATTTAACGATATAGGAAAATATATAAAATACAATAAGTAAGAGAAAGAAGGAATCAATACAACATAATCCAAATTAAAAGTATTTGCATATTTGTGTGTATTCCAAAATTAGAAATATATAATAGTGAACTAACTAGATTGCAGGATTACGAGTAATGTTTGTTTTCTTCCCTTCTCTTTTTTCTGTATTTTCCAGTTATGATAAGTATGTTTGTTTTGATAGTCAGAAAAAATAAGTTAATTTTTACTGAGTTTTATAACTTCATTTGTAAAATTTGTATACTCACAAATTTTCTCTCATAACATTAAAATTTACTAAATTTTTAATAAAATCATTAGATATCTACTTTAAAAATACATTTATTATAAAATACTATGATCCCAGACACCATCTGCTAATTGAAACTTGTTTATATATCTCTTCCCAGGAGAGAATATTTTGTGCTTTGAGTGTGATCATAGATTCACCGTTATTGGATAAGTCATTTCACCACTCTGGATAGTTCCTTGTGTATAACATAGGAATTGGAATAGATAAGCTCTTTATCTTAAAGTGTTCTATGATTCCACGGAATTGGCTAAATGTATCCATTCTGGGTCTATAAAATGAGATAATACAGTCCATCTTCCTGGAGTTGTGAGGATTATGTAAATTAAGTACTGTAATACCTGACACTGAATTTGATGCATAGCAGACGTTCAGTAAATAGTAGCTGCTTTTGTTAGTGGTATCTGAAGGACAATTGTCATCTCCATGTTGATTGACAGTAACAGCCCAGAGGCACATTCTGTTTCTGAAGGCTGTCAGAAGCACCAAGCCAGGCTTATCCAAGACGGTGCACAGGGGCCTAATCGGAAACCCTCAGCAGCTGCAGAGGCTGAGGCTAGCTTCCACTCGCCCCACAGACACTTAACAGCATGAATCTTTATGGGAAAGAAGGCTGAGTGGGTGGACCAGTACCCCTAGCACCACACAGATACGGTCATTTCTTCCATAGGTTTACTGGACATGCCCAACAGAAGATGTAGACTCTTTTGAGATGGAATTCTATGAACTCATCACCACCCCTCCTAACAATGTACGGACAGAACTCTGTGGACAAATTCGGGACATAATGCAGCAAAATATAGAGCTACACAACCTAACGCCCAACACCGAGTATCTGTTCAAAGTGAGAGCCATCAATGACAATGGTCCTGGACAGTGGAGTGACATCTGTAAGGTACCGTGCACACTGTTTCTCAGATTTCCTTCATGGCTCTGGATCTGGCTCTGTTAGGATGGTTATGAGATCACAGAACCCAGAGGGACTCTCCCTCTAAGCTCAAGGAATTTGTTAACTCACCGTAGAAAATGGGGCTACTGGCCTCACCCAGACCTGGCAAGCGAGGCTGAGAATTTTAAGTTCTGCTTTATTCATAAACTGTTTGTTCCAGGTCTCGTGTCAGGAGACAGAAATTCAGAGAAAATCAGGCATAATCTCAGCCTCCATAGGGCTCCGGATCTATCTAGTAAATGAATAATTGTCTTGTGAGATGAATAAGAAATAATTGTAGTGTGAGAAAAATTAAAAAGGGGTGCTGTCCCTAGGCAAAGATAGAATGCTAGATTTAACAAATAGAAATACAGGACACCCAGTTAAATTTGAATTTCTCACAAAACAACAGATAAATTTTTTAGTGTAAGTATGTCCCATGTAAAATTTAAAAACGATTCATACTAAAAATAATCATGTTTTGTTTATCCAAAAGCTAAGAGTAGTCACTAAGCAGGTCAAATGGTCCCCCCAAAAGAAGTATCAGATTGCTACTACCTTCTTTATGATGCAAGGCTGATTCTTCTTTATATCCCCAGGGGAAACACACTCATAATTTTATTGATATTAAAGAGAGAAAGAGGAGGAAAACATATCAAGACTGCCCAGAGCTATCTTGATGAATAACCATGATGGTATTCTTTGGAATGGGACTAGCTTGTGTCTTAATCAGAAATTCTTTAGAAGGAAGAAGGGCAAGTCCATTCATTTCAGGTTTTGAAAACAGGAAATTGATGCTATAGAGAAGGAAGTCCCAGGAGAGTCCTTCCAGTACATAGCTCTGATCCGATTCCCAAGGGGCCTGGAAAGTCATGGGTCAGACCCCGCCCCCTGGCCCTCTCCCAACCTCCTTCTCATATCTGCTTCTCTCTGAATCTGTACCATTTTTGCCTAGCCCTTAGTCTCTACTCCCCTAAATTCTGCTTGGTTCAACCTCTGCGTGGTCTCAACTCCAGTGCCCAACAGTATCTCACTGGCCACACTTTGTGTCTGCTTGGTCAGATGTTTGGGGAAATGCATCTGATTGGTTGGGACATGGGGAAACAGGAAGTTTGGCGAGGCAGGCTTTGCTCTTGGGTAGCGAGTCTCCAGGGTGGGCGACTCCATCTCCAGGGCCAGCAACAGGCATTATGCTCTGCTTCTGGAGCCCAGCACCCACGTGCACACCCTCCCCAACTCTGAGGTCAGACACGTGCATGGGAAGGAGGTGGATGAGAGAGCTGGCCTGGCCCTTCTGCCTCTGCAGCCCTGACTGCTGGTCGGCCTCCCGGGTCCTTGGTCCCCTTCTCTTCAGGACTTGGAATTGCCCCTCAGCTGACACCACATTGCAGTGTGTCCTCTTGACTATGGATTTTTCTTTTAATTCCTCTGCCTTCTCAGAGTTTTTAAAAATCCCTCAAAAATATCTTGCCCATAAAGAGCATTCAGTGGTGTTATGACATTTTAAAAAACATATCTTCTGTCATTTCTAGGTGCTAGGATGTAGAGGGGTGGAGGGACAGGAGCATGTCATCAGTCTGCCATCCCACCCTCCTGGGTCTTTCTGGGTGGCTGCTCTGGGACCCCTCTGAAACTATGAACTCCTTGAGAACAAAATCCACAGCTAATCCATCTGTCTTTTTCCCACAATGCTTACCACAGCAGTTTGCATCTAGCAGGTTCTTAATGGTTATTGAATGAATACAAGAGTGAAAATGTGGCCAAACAAATGAATATATGGATGAATGTCTAAATTAAAAAGTGAAGAAATAAATTGATAAATAAAATTAATAATTACAAAGTACCATAAGATGCCCGAAAGCTAAAATGTTTTATACAATCAGTCAAGAAATAACATGCCCCTGAAATTGTGTTTATGCGATTAATTTACCCTCCCCATAAGAGAAGGAAATGCATTCCAGTCGCTTTGCTGTTTAACACAATATCTAAATGAGCAGAGTCCTAATTAATGAGGTTTTCTGGAAGCTTCATTTTTATCTGACTTGAGGAGCTGCAATATAGATTTTTCCTTTGGCACTCGTTCTTCCTCCCTTCTTGGTGGGATATTAGCATTCCGGGGGAAACACTGGTTTCCTTAACATTTGTCATGATTTGCATAAGTAAAGGCTTCAGTAGCAAATGAAAATAAGATGGTGTGTTTGAATGACATTTATAAAGCTTCATAAAAGTAATGACTTTAGCTCTTTCCTATAAAATCGAAATTTTTTCCTTTGGCATCAGGGCTATGCAGGTATTCCTGAAAGGTTTCATTTGAATGCTGCAACGAGGCAGTAGATTCATTTCTTATACAAAATGCAATATTTCCATCATATGCACTTTTGTAAAAGAAGTGCAATAACACCTTTTATATTTGATTTGCATAGTCTAAGACTTTTTGATTTTTTTAAGAGGTTTTCTTTGGAGTATAGGGCATGCAATGGGAAAATTAACTCTAAGGCTTTCTTTAAAGGTCTCAATTAAAGGTCATCTCTGCATCAGGCTTTATAGATTCATTATCCCCATCGTCCCAACCACTTAGGACAGAGGGACTTACTGCTCCATTCTACAGATGAGGAAGGTGAGGTTCAGGGAAGGAAAGCGTCTGCCCTCATGTAACATGAAGGGAGGGTTGAGTTGGAACCTGGGTCTTTATCCAAAGCCAGAGCCTTCGTCCCCCTATGCCATAATCAGATGCAACAAGGTCTGCGGAAGGGTGGGCTCAGCCCTGGGGACATATTCCAGAAGAATGTTGTCAAAGTCAACAGCAGGGAGAGCCAAATTTTTATTTTTATGGGGTAGAAGCATGCATTGGAAAGAGCTTCAGAATGGAGCTCTTGTATCTGGGTGCAAGTCCCAACTACTCTAGGTTGCATGCTCCATGGGGACAGGCACCTCTCTGCCCATGTCCCCAGCTGAGAGCCCCTGACATCAGAGAGCCTCGTTGTCAACTTCAAAGGGTCAGAGAAACACGTTCTCGGAGAAGTCGTGCGTTGTTTGGTCTGTTTCTCTCCAGATCTTCCTCCAGTCCTTCGCACACCTGCTGACCACTGTCCACACTTCTCCCTTGACTGTCTCCTTCTCACCTCAAGCCTCATCTAACTTCCATGAAATCTGCCCATGACAAATTGGATTGTCCTTCTGTGTATCGGTTTCCTATTGCTGCCGTAACCAACTAGTGACTTGAACAATACAAATGACGTATGACCTTACAGTTGTGGAGATCGGAAGTCAAAATGGGTCTCACTGGGCAAAATCAAAGTATCATCCCTGCTGCGTTCCTCCTGGAGGGTCTAAGGAGGAGTCTGTTTCCTCGACTTTACCAGCCCCTAGGGGCCACCTGCATACCTTGGCTTAAGGGCCCTTTCTCCATCTCCAAGGTCAGCAGCATTAGACTAGGTCCTTCTCACACTCCACCATCCCCCTGAAGAGCCTGTGTGATACCTGATCCACCTGATGACCCAGGAGGAACTCCCCATCTGAAGACCCACTGCCTCGCAACCTTAATTTCCCTTTGTCATCTAATATTCAAAGGTTCTAGGATTAGGACAGGGACATTGTGACAGGTCATTATTCTGCCTACCACAATCTGTAAACTGAAGGTCCTAGATGACTTCAGATTTGGAGGGAAAAATTCAAGACCCGCAAATGTCTCAAATGGGTGCTTTTCAGGTCTTTCTCTATAGCTCTTCAGGAAATGCGGCCGCCCCTGTTCCCAGCCAGCTTCTCAAAGCCCTTCTCAGTCTGTCAGCCCCGCAGTGTCAGGTGCTCAGGAAGTAGTCCTTGGACCACCCAGGGTCTCTGTACGCTGCCACTCTTCTGCTCCGTCTGTGCTCCTGCTGAAGCCACAGCCACGGAGCCACAGTACAGAGCAGGGCTTCCTGGCCATCGTGGTCCTGCTCCGACTTTTCCTCTTTCCCAGCTCCAGAACGTCTCCCCAGGCTGAGCCTCCCATCAGGGGTTGAGGCTGGAGGACGATCTGAGTGACCCCACTATTCTACACTCTGAAGAACTACCCTGCAGCCACCCACATGCTCAGAGTGGGGCCAGGTCCTGAAATGACACCTACATCCTTTGCACTCTCTGTCCCCTTAGGATTTAATGTCTTCTAAAGAGCCTTGGACACATGCCAATCAAACTCTACTGGTCCCTCCCTACTTGTCCTGCAGAGTCACTTGAACCCTGGAGCAAGCGTAACGTAGGCTCAAGCTGGACCTGGGTTTGATTTCATCTCATACACAGAGGGTTTAATTCATCAGACACCTCAGTTCATGATCCATGGTCAACACTGAGCTAGGCAAGGTTCTTCTCTTATTTCCATAGTCCTTTTTGTGACATCTGCTGTTTTATGTGTGTCTTTTGTGTTCTTATGTGTTCTTGCATGAGGTGTATTGAGTTTCAATGCGATTTCCACAAATAACAGGTAGAGTGTCGTGCATCTTACTTTGTTTCTTTCCCTCTTTTTTCTCCTCATATTGTGTTTTTAGGATCCAAACCTGTCACCATCGTGTCCCTTATTTTTGATGCATGTCATCTAGTCATCCAGGATGGACACCCAGGTGACCTCCAGCAATGCTGCAGTGAGCAGCCTTAACTGGGACACCCTTGAGGGTGGGCTGGGACAGAAAAATATCCCTGAGTTATCCCATGAGTTTGATAGGGCTCCCACGACAAAACGCTGCAGACTGGGTTGCTGAGACATCAGAAATTTATTGGAAGTCCAAGATCAGAGCGTCAGCAGGGCTGCTTCCTCCTGAGGCCTCTGCTCTTGGCTGGCATCTCACTGGTCGTCATGGTCTTTCCTCTGACAGGTTCATCACTGGCCCGTCTCTGTGTACCCACATTTCCTCCTAGAAGCACACCAGGCAGGTGGGAGTAGAGCCCCCTTCAATCACCTCACTTTAACCCCATCACTGTTTTGAAGGCCCTAGCTCCAAACAGAGTCACATTCTGAGGGATGGTGGGGGTGGGACTTCAACCCATGAATTTTGGAGGGACAATGTCAGATATATACCATGGGCAAAATTGCACAGAGGAGTAGGGGTACTTCACTTGCTCACATAACTTAATAGATGAAGCCCCCATAACTTAGGCTTAGATCTCAGTGAGATCTAGCTTTCTACTCTTTTGCTAGCCCACTTGTTATAAAGTGGCATCTCCTTATTGTTTTAAATTTCACTTCATATGCATATAAGTTTTCAGGACTTCCTCTTCAGTAAATAGCCTCTTAATGTCCCTTGCCCATTTTTCTCCTCTGTTTTTCCTTTTCCAAGTGATTTGCAGGATGTCCCTTATATATGCTAGGTAATAGCTCTACACATCCCTAAAACATTCTCCCCTTGTGACATTCGCCGATTACCTTTGGTCACAATGTACTTCATGAAACAGCAGAAATCTTCAACTTTGATATCATCAAAGTCATCAATTATTTTTTTCCGTATGGTTTGACCTTTTGAAGTTTTGTTTTAAAATCCTTCCCTCGACTTAGAGCCCAAAGATAATCTTCTATATATTCTTTTATTAAATTTGCTGTCTTTCAAATTTAGCTCTTTAATCCATACAGACTTCACCTTTGAATGCAATGCTAAGTAGAAAGTTCTTGTTTCCAGTTTTCCCAAAACCACCTACCGAGGAATCTTTTCTCTGTGAGTATACAATCAAGGTGCCACATTAACCTTACATCAAGTTCCCTTATATTTAGGGGTATGCATATAGGTTCTCTACTACATCCTGATCATCTATGTGACTGTTCCTATGTCAACACCATACTGGTCTTATTGGGTTTTTTGTTTTGTTTTGGGTACCTGGCATTGAACTCAGGGGCACTCTGCCACTGAGCCACATCCCCAGCCCTATTTTGTATTTTATTTAGAGACAGGATCTCACTGAGTTGCTTAGCGTCTTGATGTTGCTGAGGCTGGCTTTGAACTCGGGATCCTCCTTCCTCAGTCTCCTGAGCCTCTGGGATTACACCGCACCCAGCTGGCTTTATAGTTTTTTAACCTCAGTTTTGAGCCATGGCTTGATGAACTGCTAAGTTAGTATCTCCATTACCCCTCTTTCTTTTTTTAAGATATAATTAGATAATCATAGAGCTCTGTTCCTTCATATAAGTTTTGGAGTAAGTAAATTTAATTCATTAGAAAACACTTGAAAGATAGTAGAATGAAACAGACAGTATTACCCTATGTATATGTATGATTACATGAATGGTGTGAATCTACATTGTGTACAAGCATAGAAATGAAAAGTTGTACCCCATTTGTGTACAATGAATCAAAATGCAGTCTGCAAAAATAAAAAAGATTTTAATAAATAAATAAATAAAAAGAAAAAATAAAAATCAGCTTTAATGAGATGCTATTTACATATATCAATTTAAATTGATGAGTTCTGAAAATAGATGTCATCCTATAACTTCTCCATCATCATGATACAGAATATTCCACCTATTTTTTTTTTCCCCTAAGAGCTTTGCAGGGTTAGTTGTTACATTTAGGTTTTTGACCCATTTTGAATTAAACTTTATATATGGTTTGAAATAGAAAGAAAAACACACTTGATAGAATTTGATTAGGAAGACACTTGAGGTCTGTAGTTAGGAGACACCATTGATATTTTTGTAGAATATCTGAACATTTATTCAAACTGTCTTAAATGTTTCTTTTTTTGTTTTTTGTTTTTTTCAGTAGCAGTACGGCGTATTCCTGGGTAAACTAGTTTAGAAAGCTAAACTGCAACAAAAGAACTGTAGTTCACTATATCGTATTGTACACTAGAAATTGGCTAAAATTTTAGGCACTCTGATCACACACACAAAAGAAATAATTATGTCAGGTGATACACATGCTAATTTGCTTGATTTTAGTAATTCTATTTCACTATATATATATATATCAAAACATCAAGCTGCACACCTTAAATAGATCCAATGCAAATAAATAAATAAAACTGTTTACAGGTTTGGTTCATATTAGAAATGTTGCTTTCCCTTTCATTATTTTTCTAATGGATTGCTGGTTTGGAATTAAAACTGTTGCTGTCTGTAGACTAATCTTGATTTGAGAAATCTTTAAAAAAAATTTATCTTAATATTCTAAGAGTCTATCTGTTGATTCTGCTTGTTTTTCCAAACACTGGATCCTATCATCTATAAATGATGACGGTTTTTATCTCTTGCCTTACAATCTTTAAACCTGGATTTCCTTTTCCTAATACCTTTGGCGGGTGCCTTGAGTCATACATTACATGGTAGCAGAGACAACAATTCTCTTTGTCAGATTCCTGATCTTTAAGTTTCTCCATTGAATTATCATTTTTGATTTTGTGGTATATAAACCTTAATAAGGAAATTTCCTTCTAAGGCTAGGTTTCTGAGAGCATGTTCATCGTGAAACAGTAAATTTTTGCATTATTTGAGATGTTTTTCTCCTTTGGGTCCTTTTCGACAAAGTAAATTACAATGACTGGATTTTTCTTTTTATTCTTTTCTCTCTTTTTGTTGTTATGGTTGTTGGCTAGGATTAAACCTAGGTCCCTGTACAGGTTATGCATATTTTCCACCAATGAGCCACACCTCTAACCTTCAATGAGGGATTTTTCTGATGCTAAACTCTGCTTGCATTCATGGAATAGACCCTACGTGATTATCACGCATCGTTTTTAATATACTACTTCAAGTGTACCTGCTTCAATTAGCTCCTATTTTATTTTAGATTATTGCATCTATAATCATAAGTGAACTGGGTTTATAATTTTTTGCTTGTATTATTTATATGGTTCTAGAATCCATATTTCAGTAGCTTAATAAAAGAAGCTGTGAAGCTTTTGGTCTTCTCCTGGTGTTTTGGAGCAGCTCTATGTTACAGGCTTGGTAGAATTCATTTGGAAAGCAATCTGAGCCTAATGCATTTGGGACAAGGGAGGGAGCGTCAACTATCATTTCCATGACTTTGGCATTTCAGGTTCTGTCTTTCTGCTTCTTCTGTCTTCGGCTCTGTCTGGTACCCTTGTCCACAGACACACCTCAGTTCTCCCCGCCCCATTCGCAAGCCACACACAGTCTTTGTCTTTGTCCTGACTATTGCGTGAGGCAAAAACTCAGATCCTCCTTTTCTTATACGAGTCAGATCCTCACCCTCAAACCACCGTATCCCTCTCCTTACTGCCCTGGTGGTCCTGTGTGCTTATCTTACCCTACTTATTCTTCCTTCTCCAAGGTCATTTCTGCACCTCATTTCCATTTTCACCCAGCCATAGGTAATGTCACGTATATAACATGACCTTTACCTTCCATGCAACCTTGTTTTCTCTAAAACCAAAAATAAATTTTATAAAAGTCGAGAGCATAATGCTAGTAGGTATCTAATTTATTTTTGCCCTTTTCCTCTGTTATACAAATCTGGAAAGTTAAACGCTTTGTACATGGAGACTCTGTGCTCTGTAGATGTGCTCGTCACCAAGCACATCCCACCCTACCCCACCTGCCCCACAGGCCCTCATTCCAGGCGGAGTGCTTTGCCCAGTCAAATCTTTCCTCCTGGGGTCTCAGTCTGACTCCCTAAATGTGTCTTCAGTACATGTGCACAGAGAGATGGAGAAGCCCCCACCTTCAAGGCAAGGCATGGAGCTCACATCTAAGCAGAGCTGGGAGATTTCCAGGTGACCAGGGCAACCTTTTCTAGGATGTTTCCCCTTTTCCAAGAAACTTCTCTTTACCATAATCAGTGTTGGGACTATGGTTTCTTCCACACCCCAGTCAAGGTGCCCTCGGTCTGGTAAGAAAATCAAACACATCAGCAAGTTCCAGGGGTTACTCTACGTTGAGCTCACCTGGGCTGCAGCCCAGACACCCAACTTCAAGGCAGTTATGTGGGCTGCCCCGGGGAAGCAGGACCTGGTCCGTGGAATCGCAATCCCAGCACGCGTCTGGTCCCCTGAGCCTGGGTTTCTTAGTCCCTGAACTGGGGCCGACAGCACCTGTCCCCGAGGAGCTCAGGAGCCGGTGCATGCAGGGTCTGGCACGGGTGGGACTGGGCTCCCGGGAGCTGCTGAACCTCCACTGTGGTGCCAAGGCTGTCTGCTTCTCCTGCAGGTGGTGACACCCGACGGGCGAGGGAAGACGCGAGCCAAGTGGGGCCTCCTGAAGAACATCCAGTCGGCCCTGCAGAAGCGCTTCTGAGCCCTGCGGCCCGGGAGAGGCACCGTAGACATATATTTAGCACAGGTACATGTATTTTTCTCACCGTTTTCTTCAAGGAGGTTGTAGATGAATGCCCCCACGGCCTCTGAGCTTTCCAACAGAAGTCTTCTAAGAGCTAATAAAAGGAAATGCCTGACGTCATGGCCGGCCGTTGGTTCATTATGAGGAAGGGAAGATTCACAACAGGCAGCAAGTCTCCCTGTCCCCCTCGGCTTGGGGTCAGCCAGCCCTAAGCCCCCCTTCAGAGGTGCTGCGTGTGGCACAAGAGCCATGGCGCCCGGCGGCAAAAAGAACACCGTCTATGGTGGCGTTACGGCTCAGATTGGGTGCCCCCCAAAAGCTTATGTGTGAGACAATGCAGGGAAGTTTAGAGGTGAAATGACTGGGTTGTAAGAGGTTTGACCTAATCCACGCGTAGATCCCCTGGTAGGGATTGAGTTCGTGGTAACTGAAGGCTGGCAGGGTGTGGCTGGAGGGGCTGAGTCGCCGAGCTGTGCCTTTGGGGTTTCATGTTGTCCTTGATGAGCTGGGCTCAGTCTGCGCTTCATGCTGCCATGTTCCCACCCACCTTCCTCCACCACACCCTTCTGCCATGATGTCCTGCCTCCCCTCCAGTCCAGAGCAATGGAGTCGGCCATGGAGTCGGCCATCTCTGGACTGGGACCTCTGAAGCCATGGGCCCCAAATAAGCTTTTCCTCCTCTAATTGTTCTTGTCAGGTCTTTTGGAAAATCTGACTAAAATAGGTGGGGTGCCTGCATGGGCTTCCTAATGCTGGCCCCGCCAGCTCTGGTGTTTGGGGAAGTCACTGATTGATGGGGAACTCATCACCTCACCTCGCAAAATCTACTTCAGTACCAAGCAGCCAGCACTCTGAGATGCTCTTCTTAATTATTAAGCCTTAATATGTCTTCCCACGACTGTCGCCCGGTGGTCTGAGGCCTGCCTCTGGACTATAGGGTGTGAGTTGTCCCTCTTCTTACTCCTTCTATGCCCCAGAGCAAAGGAGAAGCAGTAGAGTGCCTGACTTTATTACAGTATTACAAGAATGGATACTCCAGAGAGCTTTGTTATGATCCTATTACTGTAAATGATGGCTTGAATCCACCATCAGATTTGGTATTACCATATAATCATTTCTGTAAAAAGCTTCAGAATCATCATTAGCACGGGGAGCAAATTAAATGACATGCCAGCAGGGATTTTAGTACTGATAAGCTAAAATGAAATTAAACTTAAAAAAAAGTTTAACTGTATGAATATTGCATTATAATGATCACACCTCCTCTTGGCACCAACAACCACCAGGCCAGCATTTAATAAACCGCAGAACCCTGATCTTGCTTCTCTTGAGAATATGTAAACTTGCCTTCAGGGACCACGAGACTGGATTCTCTGCCAAGCCACTTACCCAGGAGCTGAGCCACTCTATGAAAAGCAAGGTGGGTTTGCAACCAGCACAAAGATCCCTGGCACATTGTTTAGACCCTGAGGCTAGGATTCAAATGGAAACACACACACCCCTGCCCCAGGATCATCCTCCTGGTGCAAACATATATATGGATATAGGGACATATGTGGGTACGCTAAATATAACCAGGAGAGTCTCAGTCCACATTTACACTATGTTGTACACACATCCCGCCATGTTGAGCCATAATCTCTCTGTAGAGCTATATATTTTAATATCCCCAAGAGCTTTTCTTTAAAGAAGATCTGTGGTTATAGTTACACATAATTAGTGGCCGAATCTACTTGACAACCTCTCATGATGTGGTAGAACAGTTGCTAGTTCAATTAATTGTGGTTTTTTTTTTTTTTTTTTTTTTTTTGTGCGCACCTCTCCCTTTTTTTCAATTCATTCCAGAATCATTCTTTCATTGAGTACATCTGTAATGAGACTGGGGATTGTGGGGTCATAGCGATGAGTTAAATAGACACAGTCCCTGTCCTGTGGGTTTACTTATAATAAGTGGAACAGATCAAGTAAGTAAAGGTACAACACAGAGACAACAGGAAATGGTGAGAAGTGCTAGGAGGGAAGGAGGCAAGAGAAAAGGCGGGGGGGCTTGTTAGCATCATCCCTGGGCTGGGAGGATTCAAGGCAGAATCGGCAGCCCTCTCTGACCAATGGGGTGCATGCAAGCAAGCAGGAGAGAGGAATCAAGAGTGAGGCCCAAGATTCTGGACTAAGAATATATGGATGATACATCCAAACAGGGAAATGAACAACCGACAGGGAAATTCCAGAGTTGTGCTTTGGGCAATAGAAGTGTGACATGCTTGAGGGACACCCAGTAGAACCAAATAGCAGCAGGTGGCTATGACATGAGCTGATAGAGTCAGGAAAGCAGAAATCCAACCAGTTACTTTAACAGAGAGAATTGAATATGGGGAATTGATTCAGTGGGTATTAGAAGGCTGAGGACAGAAAAGGGACATTGGACTAACAGAGTCAGCAACTCCAGGGAGCCACTCTCCCCATTAGGGTTAGGGGAGTAAAGGGAAGAGGGTGGGATTTAAAGAGGCAGGCGCTCAGAAAGAGGGCTCTGAGCTGAGACTCAGATCTCCAATCAGGGGTCACTGTCTGGCTAGTGCCGGTATATCTGAGGGGTCCCAGGGCCTGGCTCTAAGAATGCAGGGGAAGTTGAAAAACTGCCAAGAGCAGAGCTGCCACTGGCCAGAAGGACTGTGGCTATAGCAATGCCATCCAGAATGGTGTGCAAACACAGGGGACTCTCCTTCTCCCTTCCAGGCTTTCTCTGGTGTCCCCTGGTAGCAGAGCCCAGCGGAGCCACTGGCAAATGAAAAATGCCTTGGGCAGAGCTCCAGCCCCAGCGCCACAGACTTTGGGGCTGAGTCAACAGCTTCATAATCAGCATGACTGTGCAAGGCTGGGGCTCAAAGGACAGCCCTGGGCTGGACACACAGAGCAGAACCAGTGGACATGACTGTGCTGTTCTAGAACACGAATGAAATGGAGTGCCCTGATCTTAGCTGGGCTCTGCAGGGCAGACCAGAGAGGCACAAAGCTAGTTCCCATCTTCAGGTTGCTTCCTAACTACAAAATAACTGTAAGAGCCCTGTAGGGTGGTGAGGCCTATAATCCCAGCAACTGGGGAGGTTGAGGCAGGAGGGTGGCAAGTTTGAGGCCAGCCTGGGCAACTTCGTAAGACCCTGTCTCAAAAAAAAGTTTTTAAAAGAGCCGGTTATGTGGCTCAGCAGTAGAGCACCTGCCTAGCACGTGCAAGGCCCTGGGTTCAATCCCCAGTGCTGCAAAATAAATAAATAAATGTAAATAAAATAAAAGAACCACCAAATAACAATTCGGCACTTGAATATGTGACTTTGCTTCTAGTCTCAAACTCTGATGAGCATTGCAATCCCTATGAAGCTTTTTTTTTTTTTATTTTTATTTTTTTTTTTAGTAGTCAATGGACCTTTATTTTTTATTTATTTCTATGTGGTGCTCAGAATCCAACCCAGTGCCTCACACAAGCCAGGTAGGTGATCCACCACTGAGCCACAACCCCAGCCCCGACCTATGAAGCTTTAAAAGTACAGAGGGCACAGGCTCTGTCTCTGGGTCCCTAATCAGGGGCCTAGACATTGTTTTCCGAAAGCTTCTGCCTGATTCTGACCAGCAGCCCTGAACCAACCCAACAAGCATGGGAACCACTAGGCTGTGAACCAGGAGGCCACAGGATGGCTCCTGGCAATGTTAGGACCGAATTAGGTTTGGAGACCGAGCAGGAAACCGGTAAGGAGAAGGCCAGTGGGCTGCCAAGGAGCCGAGGGCAGCCTGAAAGGGACAGGGAGGCAGGGCGAACTGGCGCAGGGACGCTCGGAAAACGCTCACTGATGAGAGCGGTTAAACTGAGCATTTATCAGCCCCTGGGCCCCCTCTCTTTGTTTTGCGGGCTTTCGAGAAGCAGGGCTTGTGGAGGAACGTTGAGATCATTTAAACCGTTGCTGTCATCTCCAGTTGCTCCCCTCCAAAATGAACCCAGGGATAAATCTCAGGTCCCACTCTGCGCCTGTCTCGCTGATACCTGAGAAATGCATGCACTTGATCTGGGAGCTCCGGAAGGAAAGACAGGGGAACCCGGCCACCAGGCAGGGAGCACGCCCGAGAGGCAAGAGACAATGGGACTCCTCAGGTGGCGGGCCCTACGTGCTCCCAAAGCAGCGCTGCGCCCTCTCCAGTGGGGAGCGCGGGCTCGGTCTCACGCACGCACGTGTGCTGACGCCCCACATCCACAGACACACGCTGGTGCGCCGCGCACGCCCGCACCCCAAACACGTCTGCAGTCACCGTCCCTGATCCTTCCATAGAGGCAGCAGGAGAGCCGAGAGACAGGAGAGGGCCCGCATGGGGGAAGAGGGACAGGGATTTTTCTGGTTTCCAAATGATCCGCAGTCATTTTGATTGAGAAGAAGGCATTTCTTTGCCAGTAAACAACCAGAAGAATCGGGTCATCTAGAAAAGTTCCCAGAAAAATGAGCACATTCCAAGGCAAATAATTGACTAAGTCTAAGGGGAAAACGCAAATTGGAGAGATGCCCACAGGGTACGTGTTGCTGAGGAGCTAAACCAGTCCGGAAGTTCCAATTGTTTATACCAAGTTGTAGAAGTTAGCAAAATAGGTGCAAAACAGAATTTCTCAGTGCTGAGAATCCGGGTGTGCCTTCATTTCCATTCCTATAATTCCACCAGGAGCTATAATTTCTAAATTTTCCTTCAGGAAAAAAAAAATCATTTAGCTCAGAAATAATGCTTTCTATATAAAACTGTGGGAGTCTCAGGGCTTAATTCTTTGATTTTTTTTTTTTTCCTTCCAAGAAAACCATAGTAAAGAGAGTCTTTCATCTTAATAAAGCCAGACATGGGAAGTTTCTCTCTGAGCACAAAGCAGACAACAAATTCACTCAATAAAAATCGACCAAGTGCTGCACAGGCCAGGCCCTTGGCATATGGAGAAATAAAGCGGTTCTGCCCTCTGTGGGCTTCCATCCCGGAAGTAGTGGGGACAAGTCAAGCCTTACCCATGCAGGCTTTGGAGTCGGGGCGAGCTTCAAGGAAGGAGTGGAACATTCTTGGCTTATGAAAACTGAAGGGAGTTAGCGAAGTCGAGGGACAGGCTTGGGCACATTGGCGAGGGAGACAGCCTCTAGGGGCGGACTCACATGTCAGAAGCAAGAATGAGAAAGTCCAGAGGGCACTGGTGGCCAGATGGCAGGGGTCAGAGAAAAACAGATTTAAAGTGGCTCTTGAGGATCGGATAAAGTTTGTTGGGCTAAGAACAAATCATAGTAAGTATAAAAGCAGTAGTTAACACAACTGTGGTCCTGGCCCACTCTCAAGCATTTTACATATATTGGCTCTTTTGATTCGCACAAGAATCCTATGAGGTAGACTCTATCGTCTCCATCTTCCTGATGAGGAAACTGAAGCACAGAGGAGCTAAGTAACCAGCCCAAGATCACACAGCTTATTAAAGGGCACAGAGCAGTTGAAATAGAGCGCAACCCTTTCCCGGAGGTTGTCATGGATGAGGTTCCACCCTGCCTCCCCACTGGGCCCTGCCTCACAGCTAGTCTAGAGAATGAAGCCAAAAAATAGACACTCAGGTGAGGCAGAAGGGGACCTGGTCACGTTCCTGGTTCTGCATCAGCGTCCACCGCTACCCTCCCAAATTCTCCTTTGTGGCTTAAGCTGGAGCAGGGTTTTGGCCACTTGCAAAATGCTTTCTCTTCTCCCCTAGTGTTATCAGATCGGGGCTCTCCTCAGCTCGAAAACAGCCTTCCTCAGCAGCCCCTGACCATGTCGGCATGTGATGATGCTGGGGACACCAAGATGAGGGAGACGTTGCCCCAGGCAGCCGTGAAGCCAGGGCCCGCCTCCTCCACCAAACTCCGCCCCTCCTGCATGCTTGGCCTTTTTTGCATGATTTGTGTCTTTTCCAGACCAGCCCCTCCCTCCCTTCACCTCAGTAGTGGGCTTTTGTGTCCACTCCCCCATAAGAACCGTGAAAGAAGGGCCACCAAGGTCCAAAGCTGGCATGCTGTGCCCCTGACCAAAGTTCCGGTTTCCCAGTTTAAAACAAGCCTTGCGTCTGGTGTGGGTAAAAGTGATCAGCTGTGGCTTAGAGCAGTAAAAGGGCCAGCGTCTCCCGGGACAAGCCAGGGCCTCCCTGTGCTGAAGCTGAGGAGGTACCTGCTGGGCGGAGGGACCTCCCCTCAGCTCTGCAAGGAGCTGGTTTTCACCGAGAATTGGTGTCAACTACAGACGGGGCTTCCCTCCTGGCTCCCCAGGAAAGCCAGGGCGGGAAGGGGAAGGCCAGGACGCATTCGCAGGACTCCCAGGAGGACTCCTCGCCTGAGCCACTGACGCCTTCCCAGGGTGGTGCCTGGAGAGAGCGCCAACATCACACCCCTCCCGGGAGTCCGTGTCCCCGTCCCCACACTCTGCAGGCCTTTTTCAAGGTCCTCGCACTCTCTTATCTGAGGGCTTCACTCTGTGGGAACCACCAGGAGCCCCACAACCCCGTGCCTGGCGGGTTGCCGGAGCTCCATGATGACCATGGTTCCATTAATAATCCACGCAGTGCCGTCACTGCAGCGCACCTAGGTGTGACCTGCCTCTGTCGAGGCAGAAGTGTCCAGGCAGAGACCCGGTTATGGACTCTTTGAGACTCTGGGGAGATGACCAGTCCTGGAGGAAAGAACATCCAATGAGACTGTGCCCAGGATTTCCGTGAAGCTAGGAAGCCCTTGGTTTACCTTCTGCCTCTGCCGCAGGCCAGGGGCTCCAGATCAGAGGCCCTCATTCTGCAGAGCTTGCCCGTCTCTGAGGTCACTAGTTTTGCGTGGAGACCAGAGCGAGCTGGCCTCTTTGCATATTTTCACAGGGCAGACTGGGGCAGTCTGTCGCCACCACCATCATGAGCAACTTACTGAGACCTCCTGCCCCAGGGGACCCCAAAATGCAGGCTTCAGAGCAAGTGAAGAGCTCGAGGAATCAGCCTGCATACCAGGCACTGGGCGCAGAAGGAAATAAAGCTCTTCTCCCGCCCCTGAGCTTATGTTCTTCAGAGGTAGGGCCACCGTGGCAGTGAACCAATACAAAGTCACTAAAAGCGCAAGCATCAGCCTGTGGGGATACCAGGAATATGTTGACATTTAAGGAGATCTGCAGTCTTGACAGGGTCAGAAATCCCTGCAGAGGTCCAGCTGCCCTCTCCCTGGCGCTGGTCCAGGGTGGCATCCATGACGGAGGGTTTCCTAGGCAATGTCTGAGCCGCACACCTCCAGTCACAACCAAAGCAATTAAAGCGGAAACCTTTCGGAGCAAGGTTTAGAGAGAAGCGAATCATGCCACATCCAGGGGTCCCTTTACTTAACTCCTACAAATGAATCCCATCTCCAGAGTTCCCAGGTCACAGTCTCTGCCCACAGCTGCTTGGCCAGTTTTCCATACCTTGACTCTCATACACAAAGAGAAAGATTTGGGTTTAGTTTGTTTGTCTTTGATTCTTTTGTCATTTGTCTTGCTCTCTGAAAGACACAGAAACTGAAGTTACATTTTTTCAAATTCCTTTGCTAGGTTTTCAAACTTAGGGAGCCTGGGCTTCAGTTTGTTCCCCTATGACTACTTAACCAAAATGGCAGGTTTAATCTGTTTTGGATGCACTGTGCTTTAGCAAATGGAAGTTTTTAGCAATAGTAGTAAGCAAGAGTTTGAGTGAACCAACCTCCCCGCAAGCCTCCCTTCCCCTCTATTATTACCCGTCTAGTTCCAAGCTGTACTTCTTAGACACTCGCTCCTCCTCTTCCTACTGACACTTCCAAGGGCTTCTGTCTTTATTTTTTTTTTTAAAGGCAATTAAGGTTATCATTTCTTTTTCTCCCTTTCTTCATAAACAATTGAGCACCAGGATTACCTGCAATTCAGGAAACTTCCACCAGGAGGTGGTACTCCATTACTACAGACCCAGCAATAACAAGGTCTTTCCTCCCTGAAAGAGAATGGTTCCAGGGCCCATTCACCCAACTGACCCACTTTCGCCCTCCATGCAGATACCAAGATCTGCAGATGCTCAAATCCGTATATAAATTGTGTAGTATTTGCATATAAATGCCCATATACTTTAAATCATCTCCAGATTATGTATAACACCTAATGTAAATGCGATATAAATAGATATTATATTGTATTTTTTAGGAAATAATGACAAGAAGAAAGCATCTATGCATGTTCCAAACAAACACATTTTTTCCTAATATTTTCAATCCACGGTTGGTTGAATCTTGAGAAGCGAAAACTGTGGATACAGAAGGCCAACTGTATTTGTATAATGTCAGAGTCAAAACACCAACATCTGTTCTTTAAGCTCCTAGGTGGTGGGATTATGAATGAATCTTTTTCTGTATCTTTATGCTTTTCCTCTTCTTCCAAAAGAAAATATATTTATTTGATAATCAGAAAGGAAATAAACTGAATATATTTTAAAGTTCTTACAATATAATAGTATTATTCAAGTAGCAACGACAGCAGCATGAATGCTTGGGTTTTACCTTTTGATATCATTAAATATAAGGGTATATGTTCCATGGTGCATATTCCATACTCGGGGACTCTGGATGGGGTCAGTCTAGGGTTCTCCCTTTCTGCCAGGTGGCTGCTCCTTGTTTGGATGTCCATCCTTGTCCCCATGTTCTGCATGTTAATTTGGCTTAAGGGATCTGCACCAACTACTGATACTGATGCAGAGTCTCCATTCTGGGGACTCCTGGGACTGGTCTCTCCTTTGACCTTAAGACACCTTTTGATCTTTCACTATCAGCCAGTGTGCCAACAAAATTTAAAGAGAGGATAGGAGAAACTGGCATGCTCTTCCCGCCTTTATCTTCTAAACTCCAAATCAGACTGTTTTAAATGGCTTTTCTGCTGCTGTGACTACAGGACCCAACCAGAACAACTGTAAAGGAGGAAAGGTTTATTCAGGAGCTCATGGTTTCAGAGGTCTTGGTCCACAGACAGCAAGCTCCATGCCTCAGGCCTCGGGGTAAAGCAGGACCTCATGGCGCAAGAGTGTGGCACAGGGAACCACCTGATGATCAGGGAGCAGAGAGAGACTGCACACTCCAGATACAAAATATACACCCCACAGCCATGCCCCAATGAACCCCTTCCTCCAGCCACACCCCACCTGCCTCCAGTTACCATCGGATATTAGTTTACTGATTAAGTTAAGGTTATAACCTGGTCTGGTCATTTCTCCTCGAAACCACCTTGCATTGACTCACATATGAGCTTCTGGGGGACACCATATCAAAACCATAACACAGACTGCCATTGGGGCTTTCCACTTTTACCCTAAAGTTCCCAATCTACAAAATTAAAGAGTAACAATGTTGCTTGCAATAGTGGATGTAAAGAAATATTATATGAAAGTTTTCTCCATGAAAAATAAAAATTGGCACAATCTTTGTTAGAGGTTATTGCTAATTCAACAATCCCACTTTTAGGAACATACTCTATGGAAATAAAACAAGTGTAGAAAGTATCAGGAATGCTTATCTCAAAGAGGCATGAGATCTTTAATATTAAATAAGTTAAAACACTTTAAAATACTGCAAGGGCATCGCAGCAGCGAGAGAAGTGCATATGTGTTGGTATTCACTGATCAGCATCAAATTGGGGGAAGCAGGTAAATGGAGAATTATAGCCTCATCCTATGGAAAGGGACTTTTCCTTTGGTTGGGAAAGCCCTTAGGCTGACTAAAGCCCCATAACTGAGAACAAAAGGTGTCGCAGAGACAACCATCCTGAAGAGAATGCCTACACATACCCATGCAGTATTTGCTGATGTTCAGCAAAACCAGCCCAGTGACTCCTACCGGAACCCGCACGTACATGAGCAGAGTTCACTGAACCTAAGTAGAATCTCCTCCCTTCCTTTGTGATGGGGGGAAGGAGCGCCCCCTCCAGGCAGGAAGAGGAGAATCACCTGAAGACATGGATAGGTGGAAGCTGAGTTGCAGAGGTTGGACACCATCTCCGTGACGGTGGTAAACTAGATTTCTACAGAGCAAATCTTCCCTCCCATCAGCCTTCTCCATGGGAATGTTCTTTCCCACTTCGTGGACGTTGGGCTTGCTCGGGGGACCCGCAGCAGAGCGTTCCTGCTGCTCCACCTCTGGACCGTGGACTCAGTCATCAGCTTGCTCTGGTCAGTGTGATATTAGCAGACAAGGTGCCAGCGCAAGATTGAAGTGTGCGTGCAGGGTTGGGTCCTGTCCATCATCTCCTGGGTAATGCTTCCCTAGTTAGCTGCTTCTCCTTCCCCTGGGCCCAGAACGAGTACACATGAAGTAAATAGGAGCCCAGCCGCCAGGAGTCAAGACCCACTTGAACCACCATTTGAAGCCATGCTGCCAGGCAGGACCATCTGGCATCAGCTGAATGGCAGCCATGTTGGTGAGAGTAAACGCTTAATGCTACAGGCACTGAGTTTGGGATGGTTTGTGGAACTGCATTATTGCAGCAATAGCTAACCCGTGTGACAGCGAGAATTTTCAGATACCTGGGTAATTTCCTCTGGGACTTTATAACACAGTAAGTCTAGGCAACTTGTGTTTGATTTCTACCTGGAAAAATTATGAGCACAGAGCCTGGGTAAGATGCTGCCATGGTTTAGACCTTGAATGTCCCCTGAAGTCTCACGTGTTAAAGACTTGGTCCCCAGCGCAGAAATGCTCCAAGATGGGGCTCTTAGAAGGGACTGGATCACAAGGGCTCTGATCTCATCAGTGGCTTAATCCATTGGTGGGTTCATAGCTTCTGAATTTACTGGGAGATGGTGGAAACTCTTGGAGGTGGGACCTTGGTGGAGGAAGTAGGTCCCTGGGGGCATGCCCTTTTAGGGTCTATCTTATCCCTGGCCCCTCCTCTGCCACCACTTCCTGGCTGCCATGAGCTTAGCAGCTCTGCTCCACCACACCCTTCCGCCATGATGCTCTGCCTCACCACAAACCCATAGCGATGGATCCAGCCAACCAAGGAATAAAACCTCTGAAACCGTGAGCCAAAACAAATCTTTCCTCTTTGAAGCTGTTTCTCTCAGGTATTTTGTCACAGTAACATAAACACAGGAGCCCATAATTTCAGGACAGGAAAAGACAGTCGGGCAGGCAGCACTGCCACTATTTTGTGAGGCAAGGAAGTATGAGATTCCTGTGTCAAGTGGACACCACAGTCTGACTACTCTGAGACCCGCCCACCCCCGCTACATCAAGGGAAGGCCAAGAGAGCTACTGAGGCTCTGGGTTGAGGCACCATGATGAAATTGGATCCTCCAGCCCTACACTCTGCAGTAGAGACGGATCATGCCTTCTCTGCTTAGTTCCCTCGGCTCCAACAATACGGCTCATTCCTCAGCAAATTTCCCTTCAAATTGTTCAGCCTGTGGCAATGAGATGTTTTTATGGCTTTTTATTTAATATCTCCCTGAGAATTATCTTTTGCTTTTACAGAGTACTACCAAGAAACAGAGGCAACAAAAACATATCTTAATTGTTCGAGCAGTTTGGATATTGAAGGAATCAGAACCCTGGAGGGCAGAGAACTGGACCCAGGAGTCCGAAGATGGGATTCTTGTCTAGTCAGTGGCTGACAGCCACTGTGTGACCTTAAGCAAGTCCCTCAACCTTTCTGAGCTTTATTTTCCTTCAGAGTAGATCCTCTGCAGGCCTTGCCCCAGGCATCCTACGTACCAGGACATGGTTTGTTGTGGAAGAGCCCTGAGCCAGGCTGGTAATCAGAACCTTCGTGTTTTAGCTCTTCCTACTCCACCAAGGGCATAACATCCCAAGAAAAGCATTTGACATCTTTGAGCATCCATTTCCTTGTCTTAAAAATAAGCAAGTAAGTCATGTCTTCCCTCCAGGTTTTACTGTGGGTTTCTATTTTGTCTGTCTAATGCTATGTAACACTACCACAAAGCACAGTAGCTGAGCCCACCATTTATTTTGATCCTGATTATGTGGGTCAAGGACTGGGGGAAGACTCTGTTGGTGGCTTCATCTGAGCCTGCGTGGCATGGCTATGCCTCTGGACTGGAGGATTTCGTTCCATCATGGCAGCTCATCCCAGGGCCTCCCAGCTCTCTTGGCCTTCTGTTATGGTTTAGATAGGAGGCGTCCCCCCAAAGGCTCCTGTGTGAGACAAGGCAATGGAGTCCAGAGGTGAAATGATTGGGTTGTGGGAGCCTTAACCTAATCAGCGCTTTAAGTCACTGACCTGGGTTAACTGGGTGGTAACTGAGGTGTGGCTCAGGTGTGGCTGGAGGAGGCAGGTCACTGGGGGCACGTCGTTGTGATGTGTATTTTGTCCCTAGTGAGTGGAGCGCTCTCTGCTCCCTGGTTGCCATGTTCTGAGCTGCTTTCTCCTCCACACACTTCCACCACGGTGTGCTGCCTCATCTCAGGCCCAGAGCAATGGAGTCGGCCATCTATGAACTGAGACCTCTGAAACCATGAGCCCCAAATCAACCTTCCTCCCCTAACTTGTTCTGGTCAGGTCTTTTGGACAGCAGCAAAAAAAAAACCACTGAGGAGGACACCTTCTCTCAACATGGCCGGTAGGGGTGGTCAGACAAGGGGCAGACAGGAAGCGGAAGCTGCCAGTCAAGTAAGGGCTCCTCCCAGAACCGCAGCCCCACAGACTGCTGTGCTTATCTGTCTGTCAAAGCAGTCGCCGCCCACCCATTGGAGGGTGGAGAGTCCACTCCACCTATCAGGAGGGGCGAGGTCAAAGAGCCTGAGGCATGGCAGACGCTGGGAAAACAATCTGTCACATGTTGTGATATAGGTGGAAACTCTTTTTTTTTAAGATTCTTTATGCAAAATTTTTATTACAGTAATAGAAAATTCACTACCATAAAGTGTCTATTCTTCTACCAATACAACACCATCTTGATAACAAAAACTGTGTAATAAATCTTGACATTATATAGTGATACCTCTGCATTTATTACTCTTTTTTTTAAATTTTTTATTATTATTGTAAACCAATGGGATACATGTTGTTTCTCTATTTGTACATGGAGTCAAGGCACACCATTTGTGTAATCATAAATTTACATAGGGTAATGTTTGATTCATTCTGTTATTTTTTTTCCCTTCCCCCCCACCCCTCCCACCGGAAACTCTTTGAAAAGTGAAATCTCCCTGCATCTACCAAGCATCATTGTGACCTCAGTTTGATTTTCTATGTGTCATCTACTTTGGCCAGCGTGACTTCAAGATAAGCCAGGTGTCCTGCTGAAACCCAGCTGCCGTGGTTTCCCACACGTTATTTGTCCTTCAGATTAACTGCAATTAAGGGTCCAAGGTAATTCCTTCAATAGGGGAATGCAGGGCTCTTTTGATTAAATAGAGAATTGATCCTTCAGTCACAGTATTATAGGTTATGATCCAGGAAGTAGCAACCCAAAATCAATGCCACGAGATAATAAATGTGTTTCTCTCTCAGTCCCTCACAGGTCGGCTGGGACTCTGCTGTTCTCAGACACAGGGTGACAGACACTGGGCACCATGGCAAAGTCTGGGAGTGGCCAACTGCACACCAACTTTTTTTTCCTTTTACTTTTTATTTTTAAAGACTGCACTTTGATTCATTGTACACAAATGGGGTACAACTTTTCATGTCTGTGGTTGTACAGGATGTAGATTCACACCATTCATGTAATCATACATATACCTAGGGTAATACTGTTCGACTCAGTCTACTATCCTTCCTTCCCCCACCCACTCCGGCCCCATTTTCCTCTACACCATCCAAAGTTCCTCCATTCTTCTCTTCCCACCCCTGCCACCCCCCACCTTTGTTATGTATTATCATCCACTTATTAGAGAAAACATTTGGTCTTTGTTTTTTTGGGCTTGGTCTATTTCACTTAGCATGATATTCTTCAACTCCATCCATTTACCAGCAAATGCCATCATTTTATTCTTCTTTATGCCTGAGTAATATTCCATTGTGGATATATACCACAGTTTCTTTATCCATTCGTCAATTGAAGGGCATCTAGGTTGTTTCCACAATCTAGTTATTGTGAATTGAGCTGCTATGAACATTGATGTGGCTGCATCTCTGTAGTATGCTGATTTTAAGTCCTTTGGGTAAAAACCAAGGAGTGGGATAGCTGGGTCAAAAGGTGGGTCCATTCCAAGTATTTTGAGGATTCTTCACACTGCTTTCCAGAGTGGCTGCACCAATTTGCAACTCCACCAGCAATGTATGAGTGTGCCTTTTTTCCCATATCCACGCCAACACTTATTATTGCTTGTGTTCTTGATAATAGCCATTCTATTTGAAGTGAGACAAAATCTTAGGTTGGTTTAAATTTCATTTCTCTAATTAGTAGAGATGATGAGCACATTTTTCATATATTGTGGGTCCCCTGTATATCTTCTTCTGTGAAGTTGCACAGTAGTGAGCCAGTTCCACTGGCTCCAACTCCAGTCACTTGGTGCACTTGGCGTCAAATGGGGCCGTGTGTGCAATCCCACCAAGCCCCAGCCTGAACTGTTGGAGGCTGTCGTTCCTACCAGCCAGACGTGGGCTGGCTTTCTCACGACTCTTCTCAAGGTCAGTGCACCAGCACCTGCGTAAAGATGCAGAGAGGGAAACGCAGGCCCTGCTGCTGTTTTCTGTGCCACATTGCTGCATTGGTTTCTGTTGCTGTCACTGTTGTTGGGGTTTTGGGTTTGGGGGTTTGGGAATTTTTCCGCCAAGCTTTTCTCTGATGTTTTGTGTATACTATTTCTTAGAGCAGCAACAGTGGTGGAAATCCCGACCCTGCCTGGAGAGCCCTGGAGAACAAAGCGATCCCAAAGGGAGAGTTCTCAATAGTCTCCACCCACCAGCTGAGTCCCCACAGTGCCAGCTCTAACCTTCCACCGTGGTGTGTGCTCCAGGCTCCGCACCGTAGAGTAGACGGGGCAACACAGCAGGACTCGCGCTGCCTGGGCTCAGGACCACCACTCTCTAGTGTGTGACCTTGAACCTTTGCTTAACTTCTTTAAGCCTCAGATTCTCAGTTGCAAAATGAGCGTATTATTTGCCTTCTGGAACTGTCATGAGAACCAAAAGAGATAATATGTACACAGTACTTAAAACCATGCCCAGGAAATTTTAAATTGCTATTCCTGCTGCTGCTGGTGGAATTATCTGGCCCAACTCTGTGAGCCCCTAAGCGGGGTTGAACCCGTGGTTGGCCGGATGGCTGTGCTCCTGACGTCAGGCCCCTGCGCTCACCTAGGATGGCATGACAGTAAGTGTTGTGAGGATGCCATTTAAAGAGATATAAAGGGCAGATTTCCTTACGTTTAATTATCGTGAAATGTGACAGTTTTGTGCATAGTACAAGGAAGTAGTTATCCTTCCTGCCCCCAAAATCTTCCCTACTAACCTGCCAAGATGCCTGATATTTTATCATTAGATATTCACCCCCTTCACTTAACCACTGCCTTGTCTAAGTGATTCATAAATGCTGATTGAGGACACAGGGGACTCGAGGAAAGGACTTAACAGGAATAGCCAAAGCATTTCTAACATACACCTTGATGAAAAGGACTAGAATCTTCTCCCAGAAACCCAACAAGAGTAGCTAAATTCTCAGCACCACGTGTGCTGAAAATTCTTACTACGATGGGTTTTCTCAACAGTATCACTGAATGAGTTTCTGAGCCAGCATCTTGCCTCCAGTCTGCCTCCTCCAACCCAGTCTCTGCATTACTGCCAGAGCGGTCTTTCCAGAATAGATGTCATCATGCCATGCCCTCTTCTGAAACCATTTGCTCCAAGAAAGAGACTGGTGCCCAGGCATGGCATGGGGGCTTCCACCACCCCAGCCACGGCCCCTCCTGGCCTTGGCCTTACTGCTGCCTCTAGCCCCCTCACTCCCGCCTCTCCACCCCTCCCCACAGACTGGCCAGTCAGCAAGCATCACATTCCCTATCTGTCCCCCTTAGAGGCACAGTCACCTGCCTGCATCACAGGTGAGGAACATCATGGTGGGGGAGGGGGGCTCTTCCTTCCTCAGCACTATCACGTGACTCCCGCGGGGCCAGTGATCATGTATTCCTCCCAGACATAAGAATGGGCATGTGAAATCACATACACAGATATATTAAAGAGACAGTGCACCAAGATCAAGTGGGACTCATCCCTGGAAAGCAAGGTTGGTTCAACCTACGGCAATCAATAAATGTAATACATCACATCAAGAGACTTAAAGACAAGAATTGTATAATTATCTCAATAGACTCAGAGAAAGCATTTGACAAAATACAGCACCTCTTCATGTTCAAAACACTAGAAAAAATAGGGATAGTAGGAACATACCTCAACATTGTAAAAGCTAGCTATGCTAAGCTTTTACATAAGCTATGCTAATGATGATGGCCAACATCATTCCAAATGGAGAAAAACTGAAAGCATTCCCTCTAAAAACTGGAACAAGACAGGGATGCCCTCTTTCACCACTTCTATTCAATATCATCCTTGAAGCCCTAGCCAGAGCAATTGGACAGATCAAAGAAATTAAAGGAATATGAATAGGAAAAGAAGAACTCAAGCTATCACTATTTGCCAATGACATGATTCTATATTTAGAAGATTCAAAAAATTCCACCAGAAAACTTCTAAAACTCATAAATGAATTCAGTTCATAAATGAACTCATAAATGAACTCATAAATTCATAAATGAATTTATAACAGAATATAAAATCAATACCCATAAATCAAATGCATTTCTATACTCCACAGAAAGAGAAATTAGGAAAACTATCCCATTCACAATAGCCTCAAAAAAATAAAATACTTGGGAATCAATCTAACAAAAGAGGTGAAAGACCTCTATAATGAAAACTACAGAACACTAACGAAAGAAATTAAAGAGGACCTTAGAAGATGGAAAGATCTCCCATGCTCTTGGATAAGCAGAATTAATATTGCCAAAATGGCCATACTACCAAAAATGTTATACAGATTCAATGCAATTCCTATTAAAATCCCAATGACATTCTTCATTGAAATTGAAAAAGCAATCATGAAATTCATTTGGAAAAATAAGAGAACCAGAATAGCCAAAGCAATCCTTAGCAAGAAGAATGAAGCAGGAGGCATCACAATTCCAGAACTTCAACTATACTACAGAGCTATAGTAACAAAAACAGCATGGTACTGGCACCAAAGAGACTTATAGACCAATGGTACAAAATAGAAGACACAGAGATAAACCCACATAAATGCAGTTCTCTCATACTAGACAAAGGTGCCAAAAATATACATTGGAGAAAAGATAGCGTCTTCAACAAATGGTGCTGAGAAAAATGGAAAACCATATATAACAAAATGAAACTAAACCTCTATCTCTCATCCTGCACAAAAATCAACTCAAAGTGGATCAAAGACTTAGGCATTAGAACAGAGACCCTGTGCCTAATAGAAGAAAAAGTAGGCCCAAATCTTCATCATGTTGGCCTAGGATCTGACTTCCTTAACAAGACTCCCAAAGCACAGGAAGTAAAATTAAGAATCAATAAATGGGATGGATTCAAACTTAAAAACTTCTTCTCAGCAAAGGAAATAATAATTTGAAGAGAGAGCCTACAGAATGGGAAAAAATCTTTACCACACGCACCTCAGATAGAGCACTAATCCTCCAGGATATACAAAGAACTCAAAAAACTTAACACCAAAAAAATAACCCAATCAATAATTGGGCTATGGAACTTAACAGACATGTCACAGAAAAAGAAATACAATTGATCAACAAACATATGAAAAAGTATTCATCATCTCTTGCAGTTAGAGAAATGCAAATCAAAACTGCTGTAAGATTTCATCTCACTCCAGTCAGAATAGCAATTATCAAGAATACAAGCAATAACAAGTGTTGGCGAGGATGTGGGGGAAAAGGCACCCTCATACATTGCTGGTGGGACTGCAGATTGGTGTAACCACTCTGGAAAGCAGTATGGAGATTCCTCAAAATCTTGGAATGGAACCACCATTTGACCCAGCTATCCCACTCCTCGGTTTATACCCAAAGGACTTAAAATCAGCATACTACAATGACGCAGTCACATCAATGTTTATAGCAGCTCAATTCACAATAGCAAAACTATGGAATCAACCTAGATACCCTTCAATAGATGAATGGATAAAGAAAATGTAGTGTGTTTATGTGTGTATATACATATATATATATATATATATATATATATATGATGGAATATTACTCAGCCTTAAAGAAGAATCAAATTATGGCATATGCAGGTAAATGGATGGAACTGGAAGGTATCTTGCTATGTGAAATAAACCAATCCCAAAAAACCAAAGGCTGAATGTTTTCTCTTATAAGCAGATGCTGATCCATAGTCGGGGGTGGGTAGGGAAGAATGAAGGAACTTTGGATTGTGCAGAGGGGAGGGAGGGGAGAGATGGGGTGAGTGGGGAGGGGAAGGACGGTAGATTGTGAAACAGACATCATTACCTTATATACATGTATGAAAAGAATTTTTTTTTAAATATTTATCACTGTCAAAAAAAAGTTAAAATGAAAATAAATTAATTAATTTTTAAAAAAGAATGAGCATGTGACCCAAGCTCAGCCAATCAGAGAACTGCTTTCCTTGAGCCACATGATCCAGATGAAACCAATCAAAGCCTTTTCTGGTGGCTTCGCGAAGGGAAGGGGAAGGGGTCTGATCTTTTGGGCCTCCTTGCACCAGGATGGAGAGCCCTTCCAGCAGAGGAGTGAAGCAGGAAAGGAGGCAGAACAGAGGGAGGGAGGGAGGGGAGCGGGGAGGAAGGCAGGCCTCTCCTTACACCCAGATCCACCAAACCTAAGGTGGGGTGAACTTAAAATCTGCCCACAAATCAGTCATTTGACACCCCTCCCCGTCTGTGGGCAGAGGCCAGTTCCCTTTCCCTCCGTGTGAACTGGTCTTAGTGGTATTTCTCTAACCTGCAGAACATGGTAGAGACCACAGTGTGACACTCGAGGGCGGGGCTCCCAGGCATCACAGCGTCTGCCTTTGTTCTCAGGATGTCTTGTTCTGGAGACATTCAGGTAGCCCTGCAGAAGGGGCCACGTGGAGTGACCCCCCCAAGAGCAACCTCCACCACAGTCACGTCTTCAGATGCCACAGGATCAATGTCTTATCTACAACCCCCTCCAGAGCCCCTAACCCAGTACCACCCAGCTGAACCCCCGAGAGCCCCTAACCCAGTACCACCCAGCTGAATCCCCGAGAGCCCCTAACCCAGTACCACCCAGCTGAACCCCCAAGACCCCCTAACCCAGTACCACCCAGCTGAACCCCCAAGGCCCCCTAACCCAGTACCACCCAGCTGAACCCCCGAGAGCCCCTAACCCAGTACCACCCAGCTGAATCCCCGAGAGCCCCTAACCCAGTACCACCCAGCTGAACCCCCGAGACCCCCTAACCCAGTACCACCCAGCTGAACCCCCAAGACCCCCTAACCCAGTACCACCCAGCTGAACCCCCAAGACCCCCTAACCCAGTACCACCCAGCTGAACCCCCAAGACCCCCTAACCCAGTACCACCCAGCTGAACCCCAAGACCCCCAACCCAGTACCACCCAGCTGAACCCCCAAGACCCCCTAACCCAGTACCACCCAGCTGAACCCCCGAGAGCCCCTAACCCAGTACCGCCCAGCTGAACCCCCAAGACCCCCTAACCCAGTACCGCCCAGCTGAACCCCTGAGAGCCCCTAACCCAGTACCACCCAGCTGAACCCCCGAGAGCCCCTAACCCAGTACCACCCAGCTGAACCCCCGAGAGCCCCTAACCCAGTACCACCCAGCTGAACCCCCGAGAGCCCCTAACCCAGTACCACCCAGCTGAACCCCCGAGAGCCCCTAACCCAGTACCACCCAGCTGAACCCCCGAGAGCCCCTAACCCAGTACCACCCAGCTGAACCCCCGAGAGCCCCTAACCCAGTACTGCCCAGCTGAACCCCCGAGAAGCCCCAACCCAGTACCACCCAGCAGCTCCCAAATCCAGACCCTCAGAAATTGCGAGATAATGAATGTTTGTCGTTTTGAATTGGTGTTGGGATCATTTCTTTGTCAACATTAAGTAACAAGTTCCCGAAGCAGCGCCAGGTCTGTGCTTGAACGTTCCGCATTTTTTCTTAGTTGGACTGAGTTCCTGGTCTTTTAAACCTGTGACTTCCCTGATCTGAGTATCGTCCTTCCTCCCTCTCCAACTTCTTCACCTGGCGAAGTCCCTCTTGGCTCTCAGATCCTCACTGGACAGCGTCCTCTGGAAAGCTCCATCCCCTTCTTCTCAGATGCTTCTCCTGCATGTTGGGCAAAGGTCCCCTCTCGGAATCCTCGAGACCCCAGGGCCTTCTTCCACAGCAGCCTTGGTCATTTCCTTGGGTCTCCCCAACTAGCCTCTGGACCCCTGAGGACAGGGACGGTGTCTGTTCACCACTGACCACTGTGTCCTGATTACCAGGAAAAGCTTACACACATCAGGCGCCTCGGTCGATGTAGTGGCTGGTGACGGTGTCCTCACTTGGGCCCACCTCACCATCAGGTAGTGTAGACGGCTCCCCCAGTTTGTCCAGGACTCTCCCGGTTGTCGCACTAAAAATCCCACACCCCAGAAACTCCTGGGTCCTGGGTGGATTAAGACGGTTGGTCACCCGTGGTGTCAGCTACACCTCGCCCCCAGCTCCTACTGACAGAGCTGGTCCCATGAGCCCAGTTAGCGGCCTTCTCCAGACGATCGTCTTCGGCAGGTGGGAGCTGCTCCACTCAGCCCCTGGGAGGCCACGCCACCACCCGGGGACCAGTGGCTGACTGATATAGGGGCGCAAAGAACAGCTCTCTCTTTGGGTCTCTTGTGGGGTCTCAGTGGCAGAGGCTGGAACCACCAGAGGCTTGACTCAACTGGATGTCTAAGACGGCTCACGTGACTGGCAGTTACAGCTGGCAGGTGCCTGGGAGCTTGGCTGGGGCTGCCAACCACCACACAGCACAGGTCTTCTTCCTGCGATGGTGGCAGCTGAGCCCTGAGGGGGCGTCCAAAGAGCAAGCTTTCCAAGAGGCCCTGGAGAAGCAGCAAGGCTTCTGATCCTGGTAACCTGGCCTGGGAACCACCCAGTGTCCCCTCCTGCCCCCTGTGGGTCAGGGTCAGCCCACATTCAAGGGTGTGAAGCTCAGGAGGTGCAGCTCACTGAGCGCCATCTTTGGAGACCACCAGCAAGTGCTCCAGGAAGGAGGGGAAGAGGAAGATCAGCTCCCACCAAGTGTCAAGTCCCACAAACACGTCACCCTCAAGTCCTCGCCACAGCCCCGTAAAGGTGTTTCTACCTCTCATTTCAAAGGAAAGTCAACTGGGATTCAGAGAGATGAGGTTTACCCAAGGTCATGAGACCATCAAGTGACCAGACCGGAACTCAGGCCTGTGGCCAGCTCGGGTCAGTCCAGGCAGCTGAGCTTCCCCAAGCAGCACTTCCAGGCCGTTCTGCCTGCAGCAGCAACCGTCTTCACATGCTGATAATTCCCCCCTCTGTCCACTGGGACAAGTTGCCCTTTCCTTGGAAAGGAAAACGACTTCCAGCTCCATCTAGGAGAGCCCCTGGCTCCCTGCTCTGCCCTCGGAGACGGCGAGGCCCAGCCACCCATCACTGAGACCTGCTTGCCAGTCCTTCTCCACCTTCTGGGCTCGCACCCCTGGGGGCTGCAGGAGCAGATGCCACCAGAGCTGCCTCCTTTCCCCTGCAGCTCAGAGACCCCAGTGCTCTGCAGATCTCCCAGCCAGCTGTGCAGACTGGCTTAGCTAAGGTTCCCTGACTTTTATAGACATGAGCAAAAGCCGGATCATTAAGCCTGAATCCTATGAAATCCCAGAGATTCATGGTCCAATCTAAAATCTGCAGTGGGTGAGGAGGAAGAGTACATATGGTCTGGCCCCTGGGGTTCAGAGCCTGTGACTGGGCATCTGAGGAGCCGCGAAGGCCTAGATTAACTCCAGAGGACCCAGAAGCTGAAGACCCGGGCAGGCCGCAACTCTGTGGAGGACTTGTGTGGAACCAGCCACAAGTCAGGCCCTGTAGGGGATGTCAGAGAGGAGCGGAGGGCTCCAGCCTCTTGAAGGGGCCAGAGGAGTCCTGACACCAAAGTCCTGTTGACAAATATGTAAACGGAGCGAGAGAGTGAGCGGACCTCGTAAACCCAACAGCACACTTTAGAGGATGCTCACTAGCCGGGGAGACCAGAGGATCGGAGAACGAGGACCTCTATTCATCTCCACTGAGCCCCTATTCTAGGCCTCCACCATTAGGTCCTGACAGGCAGTTCCAAATTCTCTCACCCACCTGACCATCTGGAGTGGAGAAAAGGCTGTGGTGGACCAAAGCTGAGGGAGCCGCCGTTCCCAGGAGAGCCTGCGCGTGGGCCACAGGCAGAGAGAGCCGCTACCCTGGGACCCAGGATGTGACACAGAGACACGCCTGCAGGCCTTCTAAGGCCTGGTAGCCCTGCCCCTAGAACAGGGCCCCACCTACCCAGGGGCTGCATAAGCACAGCCCCAGCGTTGGTCAGAGCAGGATGGACAGTGGGTTTGAAATGCCCCCACTTGGTTCCTGTCTTATAGACAAAGCCTGAAATGTGAGATTAGGACCAGATTCCTCTGCACAGAAGGGACCTCCAAGGTGAGTACCACAGTGGTGAGGACTTTACTTACAAAAGTGGCCTTCCTCAATGGGAGACCCTGGAGCATGCACCATGGCTGAATGTTCTGCCTTGAGGCCTGAAGGGTCAGCACGCCCAAGCAGTGTCCCCGCCACCCAGGGGGAAGGCCCCATGGAGAGGAGAGGACCACATCCTCCTGTGGACTCGTCCGCAGTCCTGGTTCCAGGAATACTGTTTTCCCCAGAGTTAGGACACTGATGTCCCTGTGACCTGCCCCTGAGGGTGTGGGGGAGGATAATCGCCTCTTCCCGGCCTCTCTCTCCCAGGAGCACAGAGCACCCTCCTCACTACAGAAGCGGGCACAAGTTTTCACATTGTCCCTACTTTATGCTAGAATTAAATTGTTCTAGCTCACTTTCCGCATCTGTTTGATGAGAGGCTGAGCTAAATAAAAGCTCCTCCCAGGTCTTAAATCTGTGCTTTTATGTCAGCGCAGTGGGGTGAAGTTCAATGGATTCATCCACAGAGAATCTCCTAGCGCTTTTTTATTAGCGCTATTCTCTGCTGCCTTCCACCCCCGGAGTTGCTGTGCCTCCACTGCTGCTGGTTTCCATCCCTGCTCTGCCACCGTGTCACCTTGGGCGTGTGACTTAACTCTGCTGAGGCTCTGTCTCCTCCTGGGAGAATGGGGCTGAAGTTCGCTGACTCACAATGTCATGGCGAAGATCAAATGAGATAACGTCTGCAAAGCGCCCGGCTCGGAGGAGACTCGGCAGATGCCGGCCACCGGTTAATTCTCTTCTGCTCCCTCCAGCGGTCCCTGCTCAGGAGAAAGTCCCTCAGGGACATGCCCAGCCTCACTTGCCCAGCCAGGGGGTATGGGAGTGAGGTTTCTGCTGCCCCAGTCCCGTCCCTGCAGAGCTGGCTCCTCCAGCCTGTGACTGCCCATCTCTTTCCACTCTGCGTCCAGTGACCTCATGCTGGCCGCCTGCAATTGGCCATGGTGGGCGTATCACACTACGGATATCAGCAAATGCCACAAATCAAAGATGGCTTCCCGCACACCCCGGCTGGCAGGCTACACTCCTCCCCTTCGTCACCCACCCGGGTCTCCCAGAGCCCACACAAGCAGGAGGCAGGACACTGCAGGCAGCTGTGGTCTGAAAGCACAGGCCCCCTGATGGCTAGCTGCCATTGAGGGGGACAGTGGCAAAAGAGCAGACGCTGAGGGGCCAGGCAGGCTCTTATGCCATCAGGTGAACCCAGAAGAACAACGACTGCCGAGAGCTTTTGGCCAGGACAGGATAATAGGGACTGTTTCTGAAGTAAAACCGCCGTCCAGAGGGTCCGCTCTGCACGCACAGATACCAACCTGTGACTTGGTTTTCCCTCTGTGAACTGGAAAATCAAGTTTCCAAGGGAAATTTAAAAACAGATAAATTATACATAAGTAAATCCCCCTTCCAATATTAAAGACCACAATAATCATAATACATACACACATTAATACGTCTGCCAGACCCTGTTTTAAGCACTTTATGAATGTGTCATTGAACGGTAGTTCTCTGAGAGCTACACTAGCATTATCCCCATTTCATAGATGAGGCAACCGAGGCAGAGCGAAGCCAGATTGACGACCTTTGACCTGGCAGCCCCAGCAAGCCCTCAGGGTGCCGGGAGCTGCTGCAGTTCACGCCCTCCCACCTGTTTGTCTTCTCTGACCATCTTCTCTACCCAGACCTTCCTTCCTCCTGCAGCCTGACAAACTTCTGCTCACCCTCAACTTCGCATTCTCAAAGGTGTGCAGGAGGGTTGCTTCTCCTCTGGTTCTGCTGGCCTTCCCCTCTCCCCACTTCCAGGGAAGAGATTAATATCATGACGTCCATCAAAGTGCTGCTGGGTGGTCCGTGAAGACTCGGAAGAGAACTTGCCCCTTTCGCAGAGCTTCCTGGAAGATGCTGTAAACTCAAAGCCTCCCCAGCGGGAGGGGCTCCGAGTTCCTCAGCATGACTCTGGAGGACAGGGAGGAAGTTAAGAAAAGATCGTGGTTGCTCTTCAGTCCCACCATCCCCAACCTGGGAGACCCACCTGTGGCCTAGTCAGAACAGTAGGGGGACATTTTGCATTGACCCCCCCAAATCTCAGTGTCGATTCCCCAACTAAGCCAGTGACTCACACATGTGTGCACAGAGCTAAGAGGTTATGGGATGAATTAAACTGCACACGGGAAAGGATAGGGTGTATTCAAGTATTATTTGTGTAAAAGGGGAAATATGGAGGAAGAAAGATTTCAAAAGAGCATCAAGCTTTCAAAGTCACCCAGACGTTGATTTTTACATGAATAGGGAGATTAATCTAAAAGAATAAGAAAATGGAAAAACTATATGCGGTCATGACTGAAAGCTCTATTTTAAATCCTGAGCCATAAGTCGAGAAAAAGAGAAGTGAATAACCCCATGTAGGCTTCTACCTGATGACTCGACTATGTTGGTGAAATTCGCAGTGTCACAGAAGAATCAGATGTGGGAACAATGACATGTTAATACTGTGTGCGACTGTTCTGCTCTTATTTTCTTTACAGAAAATGTTACTCCTTGTCGTCTTTTTCTTTCCATTCACAAATGCAAGAGTCTCTTGTTTGAAAGAAAGCAGTAAGTCCTGTTTAAGCTTGCCCAGTTCCCTTCCAGACCCAAGTCTTTGCTCAGGTGCATTTGTGCCCACATCATTGGGACCATAGTCTATATGGTATCCTGCGGCTCAGTGTCTTAGAAAATCTCCCGGTGGATACATACAAATTGACAGAGATTGGGTTGCATTCCATAAAGCGATGTGCTCATTCCCTAACGTACAACAGGGAGATGATTTCCAATTTTCCCCTAATAGAAACTATCGCAATGAATCCTGAACATATGTGTGCTCATTTAAGTATTGCTGAAGGGTAGACGCCTAGCAACAGAATTACTAGGTCCAAAGGTATGCTGGAGTAGATACTGACAAATTCCTCTCCCGTGATGAGTTGGCAGTGAGTCTCACACTAATGATGAATGTGAACTATTGAATTTATAAGGTAATTTGAGAAGAAATGCCATATTTTAATTAGTGTCTCTTCCCAACTAGAAACATGCTACGTCTGTCTGTCGCCTGGAGCCTTCTCCACGTAGATGGTGTTCCTCTCTCCTAAGTATTCAGACTTCTAAACTCGCTTCTAATTCTAATGCTTGCTCAAAACTACCCATTTTATTTCATTTTTCTTGTAGTATTGTGTTAGACTGTTTATCCTTTTTTCCCCTGTGCTGGGGATTGAACCCAGGGCCTCTGCATGCTAGGCAAGCGCTCTGCCACTGAGCCACACCCCCACACACAGCTGTTGACCTCCTCTCGGCAGCCTCCACTCACCTCTTACCTGGCTGCCCGTAGCGGAGCTCAGCCCAGGGCACAGGCATCGTCCCCGTGCGTGCGTCCTCCCGTGTGAAAGTAGCTTCTAATGACCGCCATTTTGAACACACATCGCGTTCCAGGGCCTGGGCTAAGCAGGCTATTTGCATTCATGGTATCCTTGGGTTCCCTTATCATTGCTCTGGAGAAACTGCTATCATCCCATCTTGCCAATGAGGAACCAGGTTCAGAGAAGCAGGGTGGTGATCCTGGGTCCACACAACTGGTACCTTGAGGAGCTGAAATGGATTCTAACCCCAATCTGTTGGCACAAGTCAGTAATGCCCTCCTGACACACACACAGAGCTCCAGCACCTTCTTAAGGATGGGAACTTATGTCACTGTCATCTCTTTGTGCCTTCTAGTACAGTCTATGACACATCTGGGATCCTGGGCCTATGTCCCTCTTGATATGATGATCCACTTGGAAAGGTTCTAGACAGTTTCCAATCCTTGCACAAAGCCCATCAGGCCTCTACCTGTGGTCTTTGAAGTTTGAAAGATGCTTCTAATAATGCTAAAGAATTGAGGTTTCAAATTGAAAAATAAAAAAGTTCTGACATTTCACATCCTCTTTGCCTGCCTTTCTATTCTCCCCATTAGGAAGCCACCAACTCCAAGAAAACGTTAAGCAGACAGCCCTTGTCTCCCTAGCTGATCTCTCAGTTTCTCTGCCCTGCCCACCAAGCCTTCTCTACCCTCTACCTATGAAATGCCCATGGCAACATTTGTCAACTTTGCATTACTATAATGAAATACCTGAGATAATTAACTTATAAAGATGAAAGTTTTGTATGGACTCATAGTTTTGGAGGTTCTGGTCCAAGATTGGGTGAACCCCCTGCTTTGAGCCTCTGACAGGGGTACTAGGAGGTCTTGAAGGGGGAGCATGTAGTGATTCAAACTACTTACTTCAGAAGACACGAAGCAAATGAAAGAGTAAGCAACCAGGCCCCATGGTCCCCTTCAAGAGTAAGCCCTCAGTGACCCAAGGACCTCTACTCGGTTCCACCTCCTGACTTACACCAGCACCGAACAGCTGTACCCCACGGACCACACCATTAATGCATGGATCTCTGGGGACATTTAGCAGCCTAACTATACCAGCCACTCTGAAGCATGAGCCTCCCTCTGCCGTCCATTCTGAGACCTGTCCCAGATAACTCCACGGAAGGTCCATGCAGAGTTAAATGGTGGGGGCAGTCCATGACACATCTTTGGATCAGCTTTCCAACCTTCCATTTCACTTCTCTCAAGCCCTGTTCCCATTCCCTGGGGAAGAAAATGTAGCATTAGTCCTTCCGGTATCCTATGCTACAGCAGATGACATCACTACAAATCCAGTCTGCTTACCTAATGTCAATAAAGCCCATGTCAAGCCCATTCGAGAACAGTCACTTTTTCACTTAACTTTTTGTCCCTAATCTCTGGCCTCGTCCTCTCCTACCTACGGGAGGAAGGAAAACTAAGGGACACAGAACAAGCTGCAGATTGTGGTCATTGATTATATGGGAAGGAGCATTAGATCATCCCATAATGCATCTCAGCATCTCACTAATGGTAAGGAGCACTTGACTGGCAGGACCAGGCTATAGTCAGCTTCGGACTTGAAGCTGGACCCTGGGCAGGTCATGTCATGTCAATCAGTTTCCCTCTCAATAAGATGAAATGGGTTTTTTTTTCCAAAACAGCCTAGATTTCCCACATTTTCGCTAATTCAGAATTATCTCCCCAGTTACCAAGAACCATTGATACCTTGTGTATTTAGGGGGAGGAGAAAGGGAGAGTTAAGACAAATGGACCAGCCACTGAGATGACCATGACTTCATCACAGCCCTTACTTCATTTAACCTTCACAGCAACCTAGATTCTTCGTTCCGTTCTATGGAACTCAAGAGTTCACTCTCAAGGTCAATCTGGTAAATGGCAGCACCAGGTCTTGGACTCAAGCGTCTCTGTACCTAACCCCACTTGCTACCCCAGTTCAAGATCACTGCTAACAACAACATCGTGCAAGGTTAGCGTTCAAAGATTCCCGTGGGACACTTCTCACCCTGCGAAGGTTGATTTACGGTGTCTGTAACTGGATGCATCAGGAGACATGGAACCCCTTCCTCTACTGCTGAAAGGGAACCCCAAGTGCTTTCCCTTCAGTCACAATTAGGCTGCCCAGGTGTGTCTGTGAGGGTGTTTCCTCAGGAGATTGACTTGTGAGCCACACAATTGGGTTCCTGGTTCTCCAGCTTGAGGACAACCCAATGCTGGACTTCTCAGCCTCCATAATTGAACAAGACAAAGTTTTCATGATCCAATGTATGAAAATTCTCTCCTTAGCTCAAATATTAACCTATTATTCCTGCTGTTAAAAAAAAAAAAATACCTTGGCAGGTCTATTCTCTCCAAAAACTCTAGCAGGGAACGTTTCTCTGCTTCTCCAGCCTCTGCACTTCTTGGATCATGGTCCCTTCTTCCATTTTCAAAGTCAGTATCTTCTGACTGATCCTGCTTCTATCACATGGCCTTTTTCTCTTCTGTCAGTAGCCAAGTCTCCTCTCTTCTTCTCATGAGGACACCAGTTGATGACATTTAGGAGCCACCTGGATAATCCAGGCTGACCTTCTATCTCAAGAAGATGGTTTAATTTAAACCATCCTCAAAGACCCTTTTTCCATATAGGGTATCAGGGGTTCCAGGGCCTGTACATTTGAGAATCATTTTTCACCCATCACAGGTTGGTCCAGAGCTATTCTGCATACTTTCTGAAGCCAGACCTAGCCCAAGTTTGGAGGCGCTCTAGAAAAGCCATGCAGAAAGCTACTAAATATTCAAGGTTACAGCCTGGACTGTCACAAGCAGAGACTTTAGAGCTGTGTAAAGACCAACTCACAACACACCCATGAAATAAATCAGCCAAATGCCAAGACTTCCTGAAGCCTCCGCCTGCCCCGCGGCCTCTGCTGGCTCCATGGATGCCACCCTCCTCACATCCCAATCCGCTCTGCCTTCTTCCACATCAACTGATTCTCAGGAGGGAAGGAGACCGGCAGTTTACTCTTCAAGGCTTTGCAGCCTCAGCCTATTTGACCATAGTGCGAAAGATCTTTTCCTCTGTAGAAGAGAAGATGGGCAGAGTGCCGGGGAATCCAACTGCTCACGCAGGGAGTCAATGGGGTCCTCTGACTCTTTTTCTCACCAGGGGAATGTTCCATGTCCAGCCAGAGACTTCCTCCCTTCCTTCCTTCCTTCCAACCATGGAAATGGTTCCATGGTTGGCACCTCGGGCTGAGTGAAGACTTTGCTGAAGACCTACCTTCCCCCCTGCATCTAACACCTGCCATGCTTGCTTGACACGCCACACATCTGGAACCCCAGCTGCAGGAGTGGCAGCTACAGGCAGTCAGGATGCACAGAGTTGGTGAAAAGCAGGGTCTTCAAGACTTAACTGTCCAAACCCAAAAGCTGGATTCTCCCTGCTGCCTCTGTTTTCACCTCTGCCTTCCAAGGACCCTTGGGCGACCTTCTTCCTGCCTACGGGCCTCACCAGCCGTGGGGACAGAAGAGACCAGCCAAAGCTGGCCCAGGCCCCTGCCACTTCCAGGTTCCATCCTCCTCCCAGAGGCCTCTCCGCTCATCCCTTGCTGGTTTTGACAGATCATGGAGGATGTTAAGCAACTGAAAAGCATTTTAAACTTGAAGAAAATAAGAGCTAATGGTGACATTTGGGGTTCCACAGCAGACCAGCGAGGGAGATATTTGGGAGCAGGGAAGTCTTCCAGGCAACCCTGAAATAGTACCTAATGGACAGTGGTCCCTTTTTGCTCATGCTCTGCTGGACCAGTACGTTGTACATCAGGCCTTGGCTGGTCCTTACTGAAGGGCGATTTGGGGAATTCACCTCAATCCAAGGTTCCCAGGATGCTTGGGCCTGGCCATCTCCCTGGCTGCTGCTCCTCCAGCCATATTGCAGAGTCCCTGGGCCCTTGAAGGGTCATATTTGGTCAAGCATAGCTCTGCCTGACCCCAGAACCCACTGTGGGTATGCTCCCTTTGGGTAGGGACCCAGGAAAGCAGCTTGGGGTTTCCATTTCCACAGAGCTCAGCCAGGACTAACTTAGAAATTCAAGCAGGTTACTCAGTCTTCCTGAGCCTTACTCTTCCCCATGTGGAAAATGGAAAAATGGAAATAACACCTTGCAGGGTTGTTGGGAAGACTAAATGAAGAATATATGTAAAACACATATAGCACAGTGACTACTATATACGAGGCACTCAGTAAATGCACCCATTATTAATGTTATTTTGAATAATAACAACACAAATTCACGCTGCTAGTTTATAGATTATGACCTAAAGTCATAATCTATAGCTATCTGAGAACAAGAATAATGACCCTCACACTCTTCCTTTTTATGCTTTGCTATTAAACATCTCCCAGTCCTTTGAATATGGAGCAATATGTTTTACTATGTCTTCAACATCCATAAATATCTACCAAGTTCTTGCTGCAAGCAGGGAATACCCCCAGTGTAAGGAATGGAGTTGAACCCCAAGGGAATCACTGCTTCAGTGAGGATCCAGAAACAACAAGTACAGAACGTTATCTTCCTCAATGCCGATTGTGTCCAACAGCTTCCAGAATTTGGAGAAGGTCTCTGTCCAGGGCAGGGGATGCACAGTAGGCTTCTTCAAGAGCTGGCCCTTGAAGAAAGGCAGAACATGGACATGTAGGGAAGAGTAAAGAGGCATCCTACACCAAAACTCAATGCAAAGAGTGCTGGGGACAGAGTGACAGGAATTTAGATTGGGTAACCAGGCTCAGTGAGGCATATCTGTAATCCCAGTGGCTCAGGAGGCTGAGGCAGGAGGATCGCAAGTTCAGAGCCAGCCTCAGCAACTTAGCAAGACCCTGCCTCAAAATAAAAAATAAAAAGGGATGGGGATGTGGTTCAGTGGTTAAAGGTCCCTGGGTCCACGCCCCATTACCAAACAGAGAGAGAGAGAACTTGGATTGGGGACATCTCCTCTAGTTGTCCCCAGCTTCCTTTGTGACTGTCGCCAAGATGATGCACACAGGCAGAATGCTGAGCAATTCTGCAGCTCTGTGAATGGACTCAGCAGTGAGCTGCGTGGGAAGTTCAGCCTGCAAGTTTCCAGCCGGCTTGTGGGAAACTGTCCCTGGGAGCAAGCTGGATCCTGCTTAGCCTGTGGAGGGAAGGAGCCGTCTTGGAATTTTTCTTTATGAAGCAGATTTTCCTGAAATTAGCTACGGAGGTGTTGTTAAGCCCCGTGTTATGAGATGAGAACGTATCGCTGCACCCAGACCAGAGCCTGACAGATACCTTGAAGGAGTTTGGATTCAACTCCTTCCAGTTCCAAGCCATGCAGCCTCCCAACCAGCTCCGCGGGCCTTGGCTGGAACAAGGGCGCCACCCCATGGCCACAAGGGTCTCTATTTGGAAGGGTCTCCTTTTCATTTAATGAAAGGCAATTCCTTGGTAAAATAGGCAAAGTCCTCCCTGGAGAGGGGCCCACTGTTGCCGGTCCCCTGGATTCTCCCGGCTACAGTCCCTAGGGATTGCCTGGGGAAAGGCAGGGACTGCCCTGCTCCTGGCTACTCACTGCGCATGGAGGGACCAGACCCTAGGCTCAGGGCTGAAGATGTGAAAATGTTAAAGGACCAGCCCCTGCCTCTCCACACAACCAAGAGATAAAGACACGACCCGCCACTGTCCCCTGCTCCAGACCAGCGGAGCCCCGCATCACCACCCCTCCCGCACCCCACAGCCGTGCCCCTCGGCCTGTCCCACACCTGCTGCTCCTTACAAACCCTCAGCTGGTCCTGCCCCTTTCCCTGCTTCACCTGGAGGAAGGGCCTTCCTCGCACCTCAGGAGGCTTCTTCTGGAGGCTCCGGGCAGGGAGGGTGTGGCTGGTGAGGTCGGCGGAAAATGACTTCTAACAGCAAATACCCAGGTGAGCAGCTGCGGTGAAAGCCACAGGAGGACACCCAAAGATGGACCTGGGGAGAGGAGAAGCTGCAGCCCCGGAGCAGCAAGAAGAGGGAGTCCTTCACAACCCCTCGCTCCGTCCCACACGGAGGCCAGAGGAGGGGCTGGGACTAGCGAGAGGATTTGCACCGAGCCCCTCGTCCCATGAGCAGAGGGGAAGGCTGAGTGTTTTACCCTGTGCTGTGGTTTCAACATTTGTCCCCAACTCAGGCTGACATTTAGTTACCCCTGTAACAGTATTAGGACGTGGAACCCAAAGGGATCAGGCCACAAGAGCTTCACCCTTGTTGGTGGGATTTTTGCAGTTAGAAAAGAATGGGTCAGGCGTCCTCTGGACCATCCTCCTTCTGCCATGGTATGAATGGCAGGGCAGGAAGGCCCTCAGCAGAGGCGGCCCCTCCATCCTGGACTTCCCAGCCTTGGGAACTGTGAGCCAGTACGTTTCTGTTCATTATAAATTACCTGGTCTGTGGTATTCTGATACAGCAACACAAAATGGACTGAAACACCCACAAACTCAAAAAAAAAAAAAGAGGAGGAAAGAGAGGAGAGTTCTGGAGATGGTGTGAGGTGAGGGCACTCTGTGAGGTTCGGAGTGAGTGGAAACGTCCCTGGATGTGGTGACTAAGATGATTTAAGGGTGCCTGTGACAAATTCAAACTTAGACTCTCTGCATGGCTGTATAGAAAGCTCCGAATTATCAGGAAGGCTGTAACATTCACATTGATGAAACTGTGTGAATGGAGTTTTTCTTAGGGTCAGGGCATTACCCAGTGAAAGGACTGTGTCTCTGTGCCTGGGGCGTATGTACCGTGCATGGAGAAAACACTGCAGATCCAAGAATGTGAGCAACGAGGGGACCATGGGCACAAAGGTCCCCTGGAAATTGAGAATTTCCAGCGAGGGCTGTTGCCTTCTGCAAGGCTCTGAACGGAGCTCCAAGCCCATCAGGTCCCTGGAGCCAGGGATCGCAGCCCATAGCTGATCCGTTCATGCTTCCCTATTTCCTTTCCCATTACAGGCCAGCATCTTGGCCCTGGTCCCTCCATTTTCTCCTTTGGAATCTGGGTTTTTTTGTTGTTGTTGTTGTTTTGGGACAGAGTCTTACTGAGTTACCTAGGCTAGTCGGCTAGCTTGAAGTCCTGGACTCACGTGATCCTCCCAACTTAGCCTCCCGAGTAGCCGTGGCCACAGGTGCACACCACAGTGCCCAGCTCATTCTGGTTGGGAGATGTGTTCCTACCTGGGAGGAGCCGTGTTATGGAATGAAGGCTTCAGAGGTGGGAATATGTGAATGCCAGTCCCAGTTCCCCTTCCTCTGAGCCTCCATCCCGCATCCGTAAGATGTGTGGAAGAAAGGTCTTTGAGGGTCAGCAGCTCCATCAGTGAGATTTGAAGTTCCCAGTCTTTGACAAATATCATTACCAATCTTTTTCTTTCTTGGCGGGGGGATGTTTGTTTGGGTTTGTTTTTATTTTATTGATTTTGGTTCTCCACCTCCATGCCCACCCCCACCGGTGCTGGCGATGGAGCCCAGGGCAGTGACCACAAGAAGCCAGGTTCTACCACCGAGCTACACCCTCAGCCCTAGATATCACCTTGTGAGGAGCAGGTCCAAGGAGAGGGAAAGGGGTCAGATTTGGGGATGGGTGGCAGTTCCCAAGACTCACGCAATAGCACAGGCTCTGAGAAGGAAGTGACAGGTGTCTGGGATTGACGCCTGGCCACAGCACCACGTAATCAGAAATGCATGTCCTCTGTCCTCTGTCCCCCATAATCCCCTTTCCATCCGTAGGTATTTTCAGACTTCATTGTCAGAAAGCAAGTGCCAGCGTAGCGGGAGTCTCTGAGATCATTAGCCATCTGTGGAGTGAATCTGGACTCTCATTATAAACACAATGGACACCTCCCGGGTCATCTGCCTACGAGGCTGGCTTTCTCCCCACCCACAGGCTGCAGCAGAAGCTCCCTGTGACAGTGTGGCCCATCCCATGGACCCGTCCAGGGAAGGGCACTGTATCCGGGGTGGAAAAGGAGGCCAGACTCACTCTGGCTGGCTGGTCCGTCCAGTATGCAAATTTGGTAGCAGTGGCCACGTTCCACCCTGAGAACCTGGAAGAGAAAGCTGGACCACAGCAAGACAGGAGAACAAAGAGAGAAAGGCGGGCACGTGAGAGACTAACGGGCTCCCGGGCTTGGAGCAGCACTGGAGCAGCCTCCAGTCCTGCTGCCTGCCCTCCTCTCCAAGGCTGGACTCGTGACACATCCTGAGCTTCTTCCCAGCGGGTCCTTTTTCACTTAGAGTAGATGGAGTGGCACTTCCAGAGCTGGCATGAAGAAAAGGCTCATCAAACATGCAAACTGAGCAGAGGGACAAGGACAGCAAGGGCCTGTCTCCCCCAGTGATGAAGAAACCCCTCCCAGTTCTGCAATCTGGGGAGACGTGCTCCAGCATGGTGCAGCCCAGGACCCCACGCGCCCCACGGATGGTGACTCCACTCGGCACAGCGGCGCCCTTTGTTTGACATTCTGCTTGTAAGGATTTCCTGCCACAGTGAGAACGTTTCCTATTACAGGACAACGTGCAAGAGGCGTCATTCATTGCACAGGAAAAACAGAGACTTGAGAAAATGGAAAGGTGTCCATCAGGCTGTGATGAAAGCCCCGACGGCTCCCCTCCGCACCAGCGTGGCTGACCCCCAGCCGGACCCAAGTCTGCACACCGAGGACGTCTGTGCACCTGGCTCTGGACTGCACACCAAACATGCCGGAAATGTGAGACTCTTACCAGTCAAGTTCAAGCAAATTTGGGTCTTTATTCAACCAACAGTCACAGCACTTCACTCAGCAGCTTAACTCAAATCCAGGCATCGCTGATCAGAGCAGGTCGGGCTGGAGTCGGTCACCATTGTTCTACGGGGGTGGAAGGATGGCTTATGGGAGAGAAGCCAGAGCTTTGGACGAATCCAGTTTCTCCTCCCAGTGCTGCTGCCGCCGCTGTGACCAACAGGGGCCTCCTGTTGCTGTTTCCATCCAAACAATGACTGAGCCCCTGGGCTGGGGGCCAGGAAGGTGACTGAGATCAGGTCTCTGCACTCAAGGAATTCACCAGATCCCACAGGATGACTGTCCAGCAAAGGGGCAATTATTACATCAACCAGAGGCTGAGGGCACAAAAGAGGCTTCTGTGTGGCATTCCAGGGATGAGCAGAAGTCAGCCCCCAGAGGAGGGAAGAACTTCCAGGCCCGGAGAACAGCATGATGGGGCACAGGTGGGAGGAACCTGGCACCCGGGGGCAAGCGTGTCCCCCTGCCTGTGCCCACCAGGACCTGCAGGGCCTCTGCCTGGAACCGAGGAGCCTCCCTACCTGGGAAGGTGGCCTGAATGATAGGCAGGGGTGAAGATGAGGGATGGGGACCATCGCTCTGTTTCCTTGGTGATCTGAGGAGCTTCCAGCTACAGCTCTGGCCCAGCGGATGGGACAACTAAGGAGAGGATCAGAAGGCAGCAGCCAAATGCTCAGATGAACTGAAGGGAGTGGTCAGGACAGGCCCCAGCTCATCCCACCAGCTGTGCCCTTTCTGTGGCAGGGGCCTCCACTGATCCTGCTCAGACACAGCTGGATCTCTGCTTTGGGGGGAATCGGGACTTCTTCCTCCTTCTCTTCCTTCAATATTTGTCAGCAATTCTCTTTCCTCCGCCTCCAACATAAACCCTATACCTGCCCATGCCTAGTCCAGGCCACTGTCATCTTGTGCCTGGTCAACTGCAACAGAGGGACATTTTATTCCATTATTAATTGGATCACTGTGTTCCACTCAAACCCCTCCAGAGAACTTTCTCACACTTAGAATAAAATCCAAGCGTTTCCGGTGGCCTACAGGCCCTTGTCTGCTTGGGGCCCCAGCCAGGCTCTCTCCAGGCTCACTTTGGACCACCCTGACCACTCAGGAGGCCCCTGGTCTCTCTGTGCCCACATCTGCCCAGTCCTTCCTCTGTCTGGAATGTGCTTCTCACTGAACATTACCACCTCAACGAACCGAACCGACACCAGGTGCACCTGGCTGTCTTCGTGGACTAGCTGACTGTCTTCATGGACTTGTGACTATCTCCTTATTGATTCCACTCCTATCCCTGCCAGTTGGTGGGCCCCATGGGAAGAACTACTTGGGACTCGAGGGGGTGATGCGCCCCAAGTTCTCCCAGACAATGGGACTGAGGCCCACTTGCCTGGTTTGGTGGGACCTGTAACACAGCACCCAGACTCTGCCGCTGGGCCTAACTCTGCTCTGTCCATTGGGCTTCTCCTGAGAAGCAGATCCCCTAAGATGTGTATGTACACACAGAGAAAGATTTGGCTTCATGTGATTCAGCAGACTACCACTCAACACAGGAAGAGATTGCCACTTCAGTGTGCACCGTGGCTGGAATTCTGTCTTCCACCTGAAGACCCAGAGCAGATAACTAAGGAAGCACCCCCTGGGGAGTGGCCCATGAAGCCAGACCCATCAGACAACTGCAATCCTAACTCCACATCAGCTCCCCGGAACCATGGGATGTGACCTGCATGTTACAGGACCAAAGTCACACCTGCAGAAGTGAATAGAGCTCCTAAGACATGTGAGACCCCAACCCCTGTATTTTGCATGCATCCCAGTACTATTAAGAAAGAAGCAGCTGGTATTTTCTGGTTGATTAATTATTTTGTACGTTGAGTTGGTTAGTTGTCTTCTTAATATTGTTGTTGGTTTATGTTTTATTACAGGTTTTGTTTGCTCATTTGTTGTTGTTCTTGCTATGATGGAACAGAGCTTTATTTATTGAATGTGGCTGTAGCTTCCTGAAAAAAATTGTCTAGGATGTTCCAAAAATAAACTCTTTGAGCGGGAATAGGTTGTTCGCCTTGGAAAAGAAACGACTTTCTCTTCAATCTTCACCTCGCTGATTCCTGTTATCTGAAAAGTTCCTTCACTTCCTGTGATCATTGGATCTTACCATGAGTCAGAGTAGGAGGCTTTGAGGAGTGAGGAACTCTCTGAACAGGAGCTATTGTTGTGAGACAATTCCAAGGAAGACAATCAAAGTTTTCCACTAGTGTTTACCAGGCAATCCCACCCACCTCCCATCACTCATCTCAGTCACCCACGCACTGACGTGGTACGTATTAATGGAGCATCTACTATGTGTGAGACATCGTAGAGGGAGAAAGCATGATCCCTAACTTCACATCTTAAGTTTTCGTAGGAATTAAACAGATACACACACTCAGGTTTCCATTGCAGTGAGGCACCTGCCAGGCAGAAAACTGCTGTGTGTTGTTCATCCATAAACTCTTCACTAGCACTGAGCACTCTGTCTTAGACTCTTACAGGCACATGTACCATGACAAAATCTGGGAGGTAAGAGAAGGACCCCCAATCCCACCCCAAGGAAATGATTTTAGGAGTTCACCCAGCAAGGAGGAGACCAGAAGAGCAGGACAGTCCAAGGAGCAAGATGGAGGGCCCTGGGCAGGATGTGCTGTGGGGAAGGGAAGGGAGCCGGGGGGGCCGGGGCTCTCCAGGCTATGCCAGGGTCCACTAAGAACTGCCTCTTCATCCTAAGGTGGGGAAACTTCCAGCTGGCTTTAAGCTGAGTAAGAGTCTCATCATTAACACGGCAGAATTCTGTCTTCTCCACCTTACCGAGGTTCTAGATCATATCAGATTTCCACGTGTCCATCAAAGACACTGTCACGCAGGTTCACATCTGAGGCACAGTGGGTGCCTTGGTGCCTTTCAATGTGTTTTGTGTCTTTTCTTCCTGGTCAGAAGTTCTAGTCATACTTCAAAATGCAGCCTGGCCATGGCCTCCTCTGCAAAGCAATCTGACTTTCCCGGGCCTTGGTATCCACTTAGACTCACCTCCAGACAGCAGTAGGTTCAGAGTGAGGGCCAGGGCCAGGGCCAGGTGGCCACTAAATGGTTAGTCACCCAGGGAAAGCAAGGAAATCCTGGAGAGTGAGAGTGTAGAAATTTTAGACCAATTGCACAGAACAATTTTATGACTGTAGAATCTAAAAATAAAAATAGGGGGCTTGGATTGTGTGTATCTTTTCATTTTGTGTTTCTAAGGATTCGTTTTTATGCACTGATCCATAATAGATTGCAATGTATTAAGAATGGGGGCGTCACCTCCCAGCAGATGACTTAAGGAGCCTGTCTAGGGTGTCTCCTGCCAAAGGCCTCTCTCTCTGCTCCTTCCTCCCTCTTCCACCGTCCTGGACACTGCCCATTCACTACAGCCCATCACACACACAACGACCTTGCAGGAAAAGCAATCCCTAGTTTACCTTCTCTTCTTTTATTAGAAATGAGCTAACTGAAGTGAAGAGAGGTAAAGCACGTCGCCCGTATTAGTTTCCTATTGCTGCTGTAACAAAATACCCCAAACTTCATGGCTTAAAACTCCACAAGCTTCATCTTATAGTTTTGGAACTCAGAGAGTCTCAATAGGTCCATTGTGTTAAAATCAGAGTGTTAGCAGGACCCCACACCCTCAGATCCTCAAGGGGAGGATGCATTTCCTTGCCCCGTCTAGGTTCCAGAGGTTTCCTGCATCCCGTGATCATAACCCCTCCTTCATCTTGAAAGCCAACAGGGTGACCATGCAGCATCCCCTGCCCTCTGGCTCCACCTCTGCGTCCATCATCACATCTCCTTCTCTGGCTCTACCTCCCTCTTATACGGACCTTTATGATTGCATTGGATGTACTTAAACAACCCTCTTCTCCAGATGTTGAACTTGGCCACATCAGCAGAGTCCCTTTTACCATGTAAGGTGGCATATACAAAGGCTCCAGGGATTAGGACGAGGATATCTCTGCAGGGCCACCATAATAATTGATTACCCAGCTACTAGGGCAAACCCAGGTCTTGTCCTCAGAACCCTGTGTTTTATTTGGTTTTTCCCAACTCTGCTTCTATTACACATGCATGTTGGTAAAAAGACTTTGTTTGAAAGCATTAGAAAATAGCACACTCCGGCATGAGTGGAAAAATAATTTACAGTCTCCCTCTCTTCCCTCGGAGTCACCTGCAGACCACCACGCAGACAGGAGGGGCTGTCCCCATTTAAGCTCTTACCCACAGGCAGAGAGCCAGGAGTGCAGCCGCAGCTGTGCCCAGGAAGACTGGGATGGGTGACCTGGAGAGTGAGCCCTGTGTCTCAGGAGAGGAATTTCTCCAGCAAGGACAATGCTCCTTGGCAGTGTTGTCTTTTATTCCCAGGCAGATAGATAAATAGATATGTGATGCTTATTAGCAAGAAAAATAACCTGCACACAGTTTCTCCAGGAAGTCATTAAGTTAATCCAGCAGCAGAAATCCACTGCCAGCCGCCAGCCATTCCTCATGATAAACTCTTCTCGACCAAACACAAGCCCTCAAGAGCTGCTTCAGTGATGTCTTGGCTGATGATAGCAGCCTCCGCTGTGTGGGGGTTGTCACATTGGCGTCACCCATAACCCTTCAATGCCAGCTCGTCCCACCTTGGGCCCCGAGACTCTTGGCTGCTCCTGGCCTCCCAGAGTAGCACATGGGGAGAGGAAGGTAGATGTTCCCCCTGGAGCACGAGCTGCTGCCGCCTCCTCTCTGCAAGGACTGCAGAGCCGTCATCCCGACTGGCTCTGGTATGTGGGAGGTGGGGGCCGGGACTTCAAGAGGAGCAGGTGCAGGGTGTCACCTGTCTACAAGGACAAAGATGCAGAGGCAGATGGGGCCAAGGCAGGGTCCACTGGACAAGGGAGAGGAGCCATTCTGACTCCTGAGAAGCTCTTAAGGAATCCGGAAGTCCAACCTGTGTAATCCAAAGCATGCAGGGGCCCCAGAAAGCAGCGTTAACCCCTCCCTTGGTGCTCTGGTCCAGCACCCCACTCACCTGTCTTATTATGTCAGGTTGTTGATATTTGCATGTCTTTCCTTGTCTGCATGGCTGCCATCTTGGATGCTCAGACTGTCCCAGGGAACCACATCTAAGCAATATCACTGAGGTCTAGGCCATGTATGTTCACGGAGAGCACACTGGCCAGTGTGAGGACTCCAGTCCTTTAAGCCCTGTGTGTACAGGGACAGCAGCAACAGGCCACCCTTGACATAAACCTGCCGTGGACACACCTGGCTATGTGCATGCTCAGGAATGGGGCCCACAGGCAATCTCTGGCTCCCCACAGCAGCTGCCCCTCTCTTGACTGCAGCTCTCTCACCCATCCATTGTTTTTGAAGATGCACCTCCCTCCCAGCATCCTGCTGCTGACTCTGGACCTGACTCCTTTGCCTGAGGAGGGGTCAGGGACAGGCAGGAATCTTGGAGTGTTCACCCACATCCAGTGGAAGCACTTATGTGCCCACAGCCCTTTCTGCCCACCAGGCTCTACAGAGCTCCCCCAACAGGAATGTGGCTCCCGCACTGCTCTTCAAACAAACCGTGCACAAGCTTACTGGGATTTTTTACCTAAGAAGGAAGCACATTTACATTTTTCTTTTTTTCAGAAAGATGTCTTGTGTTCTAGCTTGATCATGCATGTCTCCCACTTCCCCAGTGTGACAGAGTTTGTGGACAATTTGGTACTTCTTTGTACCCCTAGCAACCAGCAGGTGATAAGCTCTTAGCTTGAATGATGGATTGAAGGAGGGGAAAGGAAAGATGAGAGGGAGGAAGGAAGGAAGGAAGGAAGGAAGGAAGGAAGGAAGGAAGGAAGGAAGGAGAAACAATATTTGGATGGATGGATGGATGGAAGGATGGATGGATGGAGGGATGGATGGAGAGATAGATGAATGGAGGGAGGGAGGGATGGAAGGATAGATGGAGTAATAAGTTTTCTCTGTTGGCTAGACACAGACTCTTCCTGTTCTCTCTGATCCCTCTTTTTGACCATTTCTGGTCACCTCAATACTGTCCCCTTCTCTCCTGTCCCTCACATGTCCTCTGGGCAATTCCCAAAGTCATCTGCACCTTCTTGAGTAAGCCACCATTGGAGCCCCATGTCCTTCCACAGCTGTACCTGGGCCTCCACCCTCTTCCCACCTCCCTCCCCTGCTGAAGAAGTCCAGTCCCAGAAGCTGGGCCTCTGGTCAGAGGGCATCCCAAGGGCTGCTGTGCAATGTGACAGTACTCTTCCCCAGAAAATGAGTCGGGGTCCTCCTCACCTCTCTTCCTTGGCAGCAGAGCACCCTAGGAGGATCTTGCAACTGCCACCTCCCCTCTGGAAGAGCTCCCTCTTCTACCCAGCTCAATATCCTGAAGTCCTACATGCAGATTCAGCTTCTTTCTCCTTTAAGAATATTCTTTCCCCTGCTATTCTTAGTGCCTAGTTCTGTGAGGTTTCTCATGTGACCTGCTCCAGGGAACTCTGAGCATTCTCAAAGCTCCGAGATATTGACTCCAAAATGAATCCCCTCAGGGGCCTCCCAGTAGTGACTCAACAGCGTGAAGGGGGGACATACATTTCGAGCCAAGCATTGTCCTGTGCCTGAGCACAATCTGTGCCAAGCTTTGTCCTGTACCCTGGGGAGCTGCTGCAGACAAAATAGATCCCTGTTTTCATAGAACTTCCAATTCAGGGGGAGGAGAGTAATGAATCAATGAAACATGCTCCATTATAAGGATAGACAGGAGCTAAGGAGGGGTAAAGGGGATGGGCTGATGGTGGAGGCCCTTTAGCTCAGGGGGCCTCTCTGCAGATGACTTAGACTTGAGTGATGAGGAGGAGCACCCATGAACAGATGCAATGAACAGGTGAGGGGAAAATGGGCTTGGAGAGTTGGGGGAACAGCCAGAGGCCATTGTGGATGGAGCAACATGAGTAAGGAGAAGCACGGACAGAAGCGAGCTCAGGAAGGTGGAAAAGGACCTGATCAAGTACCTTTCCAGTCAAGGTTTCTGACACTTAAGATTAATGGTCACCCTATTGGGTTACTCAGCTTTTTATCACTGTGACAAAACACCTGAGATAAACAACTTAAAAGAAAGAAAGATTAATTTTGGTTTCAATTTCAGAAATGTCGGTCCAGAGTCACTTGACCCAGCTGCTTTGGGTCTGTAGCAAGGCAGAATGTCAGGGCAGGAGCACGTGGTGGAGCAGAGCTGCTCACCTCATGGCAGCCAGGGGGCACAGAGAGAGAGAGAAAGGGCTGGTCACACTGCCGCCTTCCAGGGCACGCCTCCCTGTTATTAACTTCCTTTGACCAGGCCCCACCTGCTAACGGCTCCACCGCCTTCCAACACTACCATCCAGCTGGGGACCAAGGCTTCATCACAGGAGCGCTGGGAGTTGTGGGGAGCCAAGACCCAAACCACGCGCCTACATTGAGGACTTATTATGTGCTCGACATTGTATTAAGTTCCTTTAATCATCACAACAGCAATTGAAGCTGAGATGAGGGCTATCAGCCCATTTTAACAGATATGAATGGTACTGGCATGTTTTGAGTTGTCTGAGGGACTATGCTCTTTATGTGTTCCCATTAACTCCTTGTGACAACGCTCTGTCATATAAGTATTCTTATTTCCCCTGTCGTCCAGGGACAACAATACATTTGGAGCATTTAAATGACTTGTTTGCTGTCCAACACCTTAAAATCAGGTCAGATTGATAGTAGGTTACCTGCCTACACCACACGGGTTCTCCCTGTACCTGTCATCGCACTCTTGTGCCTTTGCCCTGCAGTCTGCCTTGATGTTGGATGTTGGAAAACTTAAGAGCATAATTTCTGCCAGAGAAAAATACTGGGGACCTGTAAGAGGTTTTCCTTTCATCTTGTCTCTTCCTGGGGCCCTGGGCAGGAAGCTCAGGACAGTCAGAGGAGCCAGGGTGTGGGGCGCTCAGGGTCTCTCTCTCTCCAACAGGCTCTGGCCCTAAGCCTCCCACAGAAATGAGCCTGGCTCACACACCACCTCCAGAGACCAGTTCCATCTGCTGCCACCGGTAAAACCTCTGCTGCCTTTGAAGAATATTCTGCCTCTGAACTGAACCTCCTGAGCAGCTCCATTTCCATTCTTCTCTGTCACAGCCCAGACCAAGCCCAATCCACTTTAAAGCGATTTGCCTCCCGGAACTATCCAGGCCTCCCCAACAGCCTTCAGGCCAATAGATCATTTGAAATGTTTCTATAACATAAAAATCCAATCCTTTATAGCAGGCAATCAGCTATCTTAAAATAATTACCCATAACTAAAGAGAAACTAAAGTAACATCAAATGAAATCTGATTAATGGGTGGTAAGAACTGGCGTTTTAAGTAATTCCTTGAAATAAATTTCAGTGGAATAATCTCTCCATGAAGATATTTCTTTAGGGACTTAAGATAAATAGACTTTTTTTTTTTCCCTAAGCCCCTCATAACTAAATTACATAGCATTTTAGGAGCTTCTGGTTATTTTTCCTAAGTAGAGAATTTTCTATGTGCTTCTATTTTCCCTCAAGGCCATCACAGATAGAGAATAAAAATTTCACTTTCTCCCTGCAATTATGTAGCTGTATTATTTTTGTAATGGGCTTACAAAGAACAAGCTTCCCAAATGCAATTCTCCAGCTGAAGTTTACAGGGTCAAAATTGAAAGGCAAATCCTCTTTGCTTCTTTCTGGACTTTTTTTTTTTTTTTTTTTTTGGAAAGGTCAGTGTTAATGACAATTCAGAAAACTCAATTTATTCTCAGATGCCAAGGCTGTGGAGATTTGTCAGATGAGAATTTGGAAAAAGAGTGAAATGGGGGGTGGGGGGTGAAGAGACTCAGTTCTCACCCCAGCCCTGGGTCCCACTGGTCTCTTGCCTTGGGCTTGAAACATGATAAAACAGAGCAGATGGGACTGTGAAGAGGGAGGACCCGGAAAGAGGTCTTGCTCAGCTAAAGAGAAGAGGAGGGGCGGAGGAGAGCAAAGAGCCCTCGGAGGAGAGAAGACTGAGTGGTGATGGTCAGCAAGAGGGAACAGAATGTGCAAAACCCGGAGAAGAAACTGAAGATCCAGCTGCAGCCAGTGGCCCTGTACAAGAAGAGGGAGCTTTTCCCCCACGGGACCAGAAAGAAGGAGCAAAGTCGGGAGGGGTGCAGGAGTTTGGAAAGGTGGGCATGAACCTCATTCTGGGCGTGTGCTTTCTCATCTGGGTGTGAGGCCAGTCCAGTGTGAAGGGAGAGATGTTATCAGCACAGGAAGAAGGAAAGTCGAAAGATCTTTCGAGAGGTGCAGAGGAAAGCCCTTCCAGGAGACAGGTTCTTTCTGCAAAGCTGAGCACCTAACTCAGGTCTAGACCATGAGTTTCTGGTGACCTGTTAGCAAAACAGAGTGACTGACAACCCAGCAGCACTTGGCAGGCAGCCCAGGCAACAGAGCAGAGAAGGTGGACTGGCAGAGGGATCCAGGTGGAGGGGATTTGCTGTGTGGGTGAGACTGAGGGGCAGATTTAGTAAAGGGAGGGAAGACTTTGGCCAGAGAGAGAGGGAAGTGATGGGAGTAGACTGGGAAGGAAGGAAGGAAGGAAGGTAGGAAGGAAGGAAGGAAGGAAGGAAGGAAGGAAGGAAATAAAAAGAAAATAAAAGGATCCAATGATTGGAAGTCAAGGTGAACAAGGAGCCGGTGCACTGGGGGGCCCAGGAGAGTCATAGGAAGATGCACACATAGTCTGAGTACAGCCATAGTCTGAAATGCAGAGAGGAGGAGATCTAGGTGACAACAGCTAGACCCTGGGACTGATGTAGAGCAAAGACAAAGGCTTCTTGAACTGTGAAATCAAGACTCCGAAGGGTGGAGCAAGGGCTTGACTGCCAGGAGGATGCTGAAGTCCCCAAGAATGACAGCAGGATTTGCCAGGAGAGAAAATTCTGGCCAGTGTATTGGTGGAGCCTGGACGGTCCAGTTTGAGGGGCTGGGATGCACCCTCCTCCCACTCCCCAGTCCAGAGAAGCATTTTTTAAACAGAACTTAATCCCTTTGATCCACAAACTGTATTATTAGTTGCCTGAATCCGTAGGTCTTAAAAGCAGAGGACACGATGGATAACAAGGTAGGGATGGAATTTAAAAGCAAGTGTTTGAAATGTACTCTCCCCGAAATTTCTTAAACTCACCAGCTTCACTTCCCTTGAATGTCCCCTGGTCCCTGTGCTAGTGATCACCATTCCCCGCTCTTCCAATGGGTTCCTCCTGAAACCTCACCCTCACCCTGAAATCCATGTCCACAGCTCAGTTCCCTTAGCGGTGAAACGCGAGCCTGTGGTGTCCTGCCCCCAAGTGGTCCCAACACCCCTGGCCACCCCCAGCCACATCTTCTGGAGAACTTCTACCTATGAATAGGGGTTCCTTGGCTGAAAAGGGCTGGGCACTTTAGAAAGCTCTGCTCGTTTGGCCTCAATCTCACTTGGCCACCTGCACTCCCATGAACTTTTATGGTCATTTTTATGTCATTCACGTGAAACGAAAGATCTAAAGAGGAATGACAACAACATTTGACACAAAATATTAGAGTAGAATAAGAATAGAGTATAATGCAGTAGTTACGAAGGGGGTTCAGTGTATACAGGTACTGGGTTCAAAACCCGGCTCCTCACTCAATGATCCTGGCAAGCAGGTTCGTCTCTTACCACTCCTTGTTCTTCTGTGGCTAAGTGAGGATAACAACAGCACTTAGTAATTGTTCAAAGCCTCCGCCCATCAATGCTTGCTAGAATGACTGCCGCGGGTCCCTTCCCAGCAATGTCGGGAAGACCCTGCAGCCTCCCATGCTCCATAGGATGGAACTTGCACCCCAAGAGGGGCCTGACTGGGTGGTCCTCCACCAGTGCCCAGTGGAGACAGGGAATGAACCCCACACTCCTGGCCTCCTCAGGCCCCTAACACTCAGGGCCACCTGGAACATTTCTTTGACCATTTTGAGGTTTCACCTCTGATCTTCCCAAAGTGCCGGGTTTTCAAAGCTTGCCCACATCACCCGGACCTGTGCCAGCAGCCCACAGACCCAGGCTGCCACTTAAGAGCTAGAACCTCCTCTCCTCTCAGCATCTCCTAGAGCCAGGCCTATGACACCACGGCATGGATCTCACCCTCTGTCTTCCTGTTCCCCTCAACCCCTCCATGGGTGGTGGACAACCACCCCAAAAGGACTGAGTTACTAAGCTTCAAATTCTCAGAATAGCTAAAAAAAATAAAAGGGGGTGCAGAAATAGCAAATGCATTCCATAAAGCATAAACACACGGTGGGAAAGGCACAGTCACAAGACGGGGCTTGGAGCCACAAACCAGACTCCTCATTTGAGTCTGTTCCCCAGCCTTCAATGCAGGAGACCCTACCTCCCAGGGTCTCTATGAGGAGAATGAGTCAGTCCACAGAAACGTCTAAAACAGTGCCTGGGACACATTGACTGCCGCTTCTGCTCTGTCAGGGCGATGAGTGAGCCATGCAGCTGTTGGGGGAAAATCAACACAAGAAAGCAGGAAGCAAGTGGCCCAAACCCTGCCCCTGAAGAGGTGCCACACTTGGGAAACCTGGGCTAAGGAGGCCGAGCTTGCTGCTTGTCTTGGTTTGGATGGTCCCAGAAGCAGACCCTGAGCCAAATGCTGCTGGAAAAGCCACCCATAAGGAGGTAAAGAAAGGTGAAAAGGAGGCCAGTGGCCCGGGAGACAGAGGCATCCAGTGACGGCATGGTAGTGAGCCGCCGACACGAAGGGCAATGCCTGACCCCATGGGAAAATGGGAACCGTCACAGGTCACACCTCATTTCTCCTGGCAAGGGAGCCGGAAGACACTTGCCCTCTTGCCACCCAGTGATCGCGCGCTGACTCTAGAGGGAGGTCAATTCAGAGGCACTTCCAGCTGGCCGTGCACAGGGGCGTTGCTGGTTTTGTGGACGCACCATGACTCCCCGCCTCCGTCTCCACGGCCTGTTCTCTCTGGGTTCAAGTCTGTCTCTTTCCTTCCTCTTATATGGACTCTGATCATATGGATTAGAGACCACCCCAATCCAGTATGCCCTCATCTTAGCTTCATTACATCTGCAAAGACCCCACTTCCAAGGGAGGTCACCTTCCCAGATACCAGGGGGTCAGACTTCAAAAGATCACCTGCAGGGATGTCACTCAGCCCTACTGCGGGCCGCCGGCAGCGGCTGTGCTTTTCACACCTGCCTAGCGGCCGGTCTGCACAACTCAGTACTCTGCTCCCGCTCCCAGCCCTTTCGCGACACAGTTCTATTATCTGGAAGTCTCGCACCTCCTGTGCGCATCCGGCCCCACCCCTGTCCAGACCCCTGCCAGGCAGCCTCCCCTCAGCACTCCCAGCGCTCAGCCTTCCGGGCTGATCACTGGCCCACTGCCAAACTGTGACGTCAAGCCCACCCACAAGGCATCACAAGCATCCCTGACTTGATGGTGTCTTCGATGATTGACAGGCACAGAGACAGCCAAATGCCCAATGTGAAGGAGAGACATTGGGGCCAGCTACCCGCCACACACAGCATCTCACCCCAGGCTCCATCTCCAGCCAGTCGGTCTCTTTGATGAGACCAGACCACGTTCTATCTTAGGAAAGGAATCCCAGCTGCAAAGAACTGTCCTCCCCCATGACCCACCCTCCCCGAAAGGAGCAAGAGGTGGCTTGGGGAGGAAGCTGGGGGCCGTTGGGAGAGCAATTCAGAGAGAGTCCAGCCGTGTCCCCAGCTCCCTGTCCTACCCGGTTTCTGGGCTGCCAAGGGCTCAGAGCTGGAGAAGCCTTATCTTGAAGTAAGCTCTGAATTTTAGTTACTGTTCAGGAGTAAATATTGCAACTATTAAGATGAGACAGATATTATGTGTCATTTTTTTAATGAGATTATTCTCATGATTAAAAGTAAACAGGGATGGTTTTACTTAAGAGGGACAAGAAAAAACTTCATAGTGATGTCATCCAAGAATGGCCCTCGGGACAGGTCTGATGGAATACTGGTGGAAAAGAATAAACACATCTAAATGCTTGCCTTTCACAAGTGCCCAGGAGGGTTCCAATCATTTTGTGTGTTTGAAAGAAGGAGCTAGAATATAAATAAAATCCCAATACAAAATCCAAAAGAAGGATGAATAAATAGAAGTGAACTGAGAGACAGCACACATAAATTTGGGGTTCACAGGGTCATACGCTGGCAAAAAGCCGACCGCAAATACACCCGAGTTTCCTGGCAGCCGAAGGAAGACTATCAATTACGGAATTGAATCTGTCCACAAAAACATCAAGCACAGTAGCTTCTGGGATGAAACAATGCCTTTCTTGTATTCAAGCCCTCCATTTTTCATGCAGTTCTTCAAATAGGGTCTGCTGATTTAGTGGACAATATCCCCACCAACTAGCTACGATAAATACTGTAGAGAGTTTCACCCATCAGTTTCTTACCCCATCCATCAAAAGAAGCAAGAAAGCAGGGCAGAAAAAGCACATTTGTGGGAAGTTAACACAATCGGGCACAAGTAGTAGCTCCCTCGGGTCAGGTCTGATGGGTTTTCCCTGTTTGGGTTGGAGGGTCATCAGAATGGGACTCACCTGATGAATTTCACAAGCTGAGAGACGGGGGCAGCAGGGGCAGATAGAAGGGCCCTGTGCAAGCAGCAGGGTCACCATTTTCCATCATCCACGATGCCGGGAAAAGAAAATCCATCCATCACTCTGGAGCAAACACTGGTTCGCTTGCAGAAGCAATCTCAGACCTTCCAGGGAACTGACCCACCTGGCGCCATATGGAAGAAATACATGCCTTTGGGAGGCAAATTTTAAAATTTTTTTCTGGGTTTTTGGATTCACGAAACACAATTAGGAGCTCACTCATGTTAATTGTGACAGCAATCCAATGCCGAAGCTAAATGACGTTAGCAAAGAGAGTGACATTCCATCAAGATGAAACACGTGTGTCCTGAAAGAGTCTGTTTCAGAACTATAACTATTCTTACAAGGAATTGATTTGGATGTACAAGTATACTGTTATTCAAATAACTTTGAAACATAACGGAGCTTAGAGAAAAAGGCCATTTTCTACCTCAGCAGAGCATGTAATGGTTTGTCACTACATGTAAAGTTTAATTTGTACAAAGACACAATACGTCTTCCTGCGGGCCTCTGTCTCCCAGCGCCAGGCTGGGTTGCCTGGGCCTCCTTTCTCCTCCTGTCTACCTCTAAAGTTTTAGGAACAAATGTCAGAGGAGGGGAGAGTGTGTCACCAGCTGGGCTGCTTTCAACTCCGCAGAACTGAATGGAAGGTTGAAGGTGATCTCTGGAAGGACATTCCCAAACCACCACAGTGTCACCTTGGGTGGAACCCAAGCTGGTCAGACAGAGAGAAGGACAGCTGCGGGCAGGTTGGCAGGTGGGCACATAAAAGGCATTGAGTCTGAGAGCCAAGAAGCACCAAGGCCAAGACACAGCAGAGCCTGAGGGCAGATATGTTAGGGGGTCTTAGTGGGGTCATGTGTGGGGAGGGTCCTGGAAGTGCCCAAGGGCCAGGAAATGTGGCCAGAGCGATGGGCAGGTCCCTCTTTATGTATGAGCCAAAGAAGTTGGGTTTTCTTTCTCCTGATGATGAAGGAAGACAGACCCAGGAAGGTTCTGATCAGGGTAGTGACAGGGACCATCACAAGGCCTAAAGAGTACGTCCCAGGCAGAAACCCCACCCCCAGGCCAGCGGCCGTAGCCCACTCTCCGCTGGACATTCGTCCATTGATTTCAGGTGTGTGCCTTCCTCCACATGGGAAGGTCAGCCACCAAAGGACAGGAGCGTGCTTTCTGAGTTCCCAGAGGGGACTCATTCCATGCTTCCTCAGTGAGCAGACCTCCTGCTCTTTGCACATGTGGCCTGGGTCCCACTCAGCCTTGCTCCAGTTTCTGGCTGGTCTGTTCCCTCCTCTGACTAACCTGGAAACTTCTCACAGAGCCAGTTCCTGCACTGTAATTAGGAAAAGGCCTCCTCCCTCCAGTGCCCCTGTCCCAGATGCACGGAGCCAGGTGTGTGGCTATGCAGCAGGACAGGCTGGCTCAGCCCCACTAGACCCCCGGAGCTGGCACCCTGTGGTGCAGCCCACTCAGCCGTGCTGGGAAGCCCCATTTCTGCCGGTCCACCTCCAGGGCTGGCGCTCCTTGTGTCCTCACCCTTGGTGACTACTACAGTGTTAAAGCCTTAAAAGCACACAGATACTGGATGAACGATTGCTCAAAACCCCGCCAGTCAATACGCACGGAGTGCACTTGGAAAAACAGTGTGCTTTATTTGTGGTTTGGATGTGTGTTTATGTGTACATTAAAAAAAGGTCCCAGAGGATACAGAGCAAACTGTCATGAGAGGTCATCCTGGAGAAGTGAGACCGGAGGGAAGAGAGTTTTATTTTATTTTACAGTTGATTTTTTTATAACGAACATGTATTACTTTTATAATGCAGTATTTTAAGTTAAAAAAAATTCTTCAAAGCTCAGCTCACATTCCCAGATCCCCAGCTCTCTTGTCCTTTCCTATCTCTGGACACCAGCTAGGCAGAACAGAGTCCCCCAAGCCCAGTCCATTGCCACAGCTTGCCTGATGCCACCATCCATCTCTCTGTGAACAGAAAGGTAGCCAAAGTTTTCCTGCTTGGCCCTGAACCAGCCCCACAGCTGAGGATCCTTGGTGCTCAGTGTCCCTAATTATAAAGAGAGCACCAAGATGCTGGTTAAGAAAGAACCAGTGACCCTGTGACTCCGCTGCCCATCCCACCCTCCCTTATACGAAGATTAGAGACCAAAGGAGGCCATTGGTGGGGAAGGGCGATTGGGAGAGATAGCTGGGGGAAGGGAGTACGTGTAGCCGAGCCAGGTGAGGAGGACTCCTGCAGCCCCACTCAGAGGTGGAGCATGCGCAGGAAAGGAGCCTGGACACCCCTCCAGCAGGGTGCTTGCCCCGTTCTAGAATCTCCAGCCTGCCCAAGGCTGCAGCCATGAAGAATACAGAGGAACTTGGACAAGGGTCGCTGACATTTCCAGGAGAGAGGCTGTCATTTCCCGGATCTCACCAATTCTGAAGGCAGGACCCTGAGCAGAGCAGCCCAGGTCCCTCCACAGAGTTTGGAGGGACAAGGGTGGATGTCCCAGAGGACAAAGGGGCCAGTAGAAAGAGAGCCTGTAATGGGCAGGAGCTGGGGAAGGCCAAGAGGCCATGCCAGGAGTGAGGCAGAGAGGCCAGGGCCTGAGTAGTGAGGCCATGCTCCCCAGGGCCTTCTGAAAAGCCCACCCAGCCACCTCCAAGTGGGTGCATGCATTCCTGCCTGACGCCAACCAGCCCCGCGAGCCCAAAGCAACCAAGACCCAGCGCCCACCCGGTGAGTGAGCTCTGGCCCCTTCCTTCTACCTCTCCCTCCTCCTGCCTATCCCAGAAGATCCTAAAGATGAAGAGAGAGTGGAAGGAGACCTGAGTCACAGGCCAGGTCTGAGCTGGGGGAGGGAGCGGTTTTGCACAGGAGAGAGGCTGAAGCTGCAATTTAACTGGAAAGGACCTTTTGCTGACTGAGTGTGAGACTGGACTGTCAACAGGACCACTTCATTGCCAAAGGGACCACAAAATTACAGGATCTGCCTGAGCTGCCGTCAAGGGGAGGGGAAGGGAAAACATCAGAGCATTCTGAAGGCTGCAGTTGGACAGAATTTCATACTCCAGAGAGCTCTAAGATTCCAGTTACGGGTAAGTCTGTGCGTCTCCAAGAAGTTACCATCTCTTTATGGGAAAGGATTGTGCAACCTCTGTCCCCGTCCAACATGGGGAACCCGAAAACACCTACTGTATCAGTCAGTGGGCGGTCGTCTGATCCAGAAAGCTCACTACCCAGATAGCCTCCCTCATCTGGAAACCCTGACGTCAGAAAGACCCTGCTCTTTACTATGGTAATGTGCAACCCTGCCCTCCTGCAGGGGAATGAAATATGCACCTTATTCCGGTGCATGCATACCCACCATGCATTCCCGTCATTAGAACCTTCAATAGTAAGGTCTCACAAAACCAGCTAGGGATGTTTACAAACTATTACGCTGTGCTTTGCTGACTCAGCATCTGCCAGGGGTAGGGATCCTCCTTTCTCCTATTTGTTCCAAAAACACTCTAGCACAGCACTCTGCACCCAACAATGCACTAAGTGCTGGAGACAGGCAAGGACAAAACAGGCACTCTGGTTTCCCCTCTGAAGCACGGAACAATGAATGGGAATGGAGACTTGTGCTGGGAAGGAGAGCTGGGAGTTGTGGGGGTCCAGGACAGGATGGCCTGATCCACGGGGCGCTCGGGGGAGGGGGAGAGCTGTCAGGGCAGGTGCCTCTGAGGAAGGGACTTGCAAACTGAGAACTGGAGGTTCAATGTAAAGGAGTCGAGAGGAGAGAGAACTGGAGGGAATTCCGAGCTGGAGATGCAGTATGCAAAACAGGTAGGAAAAACCTTGTGTACCTTCCGAACCCACATTCAACTCCCACACCCCACAGTACCAGACGCTTGGGAGGAAAAAAAAACACAAAACACAAACTGCACTTTAGAAGTGCATTGAAAGTTAAAGTACGCACGAGTGGTCTCTTTGTTTTGCAGGAACCACTAATATTTCCCACATTCCCCTTCCATTCAGCGTCTGTGGACATGAAATTACTCCCTGGCACCCTCCTTGCCAGTCTGGACATCCAACATCTCCTCTGAGGGGGCGGCATTGATGGATGTGACACAGTCTTCCTTTACTACATGACCCAATCTATCATAAGACATTTTCTAAATTAGTATTCTTAAATTCCCATCGTATGTCAGTGTTCTTTGATTTATATAATATAGATCTGATTTATGGATCATTGCAATAATTTATGGCCCAGATAACCAACTTGTCGACCTAGCAACAAAACGTATAAGTCACTGAGCACTTTTCTCAGTGACATGGATAGGTCCTAAGTGATTCAGGTAATTTAATAGTAGGGGACTAATTCAGATCATGAGACCATGGAAAACCCAAGCTTCAAGTCAGAAAATCACTCTTCTCCTTAAAATCCCTAAAGGATGGTCAATGCCCTTTCATCCATACACCCCGTTTTCCAGAAATTTAACCTAAAGGAAATAAGTAGTTTAAAATTGAGAAGAGGCTTTAAAAATGCCTCTTGTAGTAGAGGTTACAATGGAAAAATGTTGGAAGCACCATAGATGTTCAACAAGAGGAAATAATTTGTTAATGTAATGAGTCATCAATTAAATATATATACCAGGCAGTGAATAAAAATGATTCCAAGAATCCAGCAGCTCTAAACTAGGAAACATTTTACCTCCTAGGGAACATTTGGCAATATTTGGGAACATTTTTTATTGTCCATCCCTGGGGTATTGGGTCTACCAGAATTTAGTGGGTAGAGATTTAGCGGTATGCATCCTATAATGCTCAGGACAATTCCTCATAACAAATAACTAGCTGGTACAAAATGTCAATAGTTCTAAGATGAGAAAAACTGACATAATTACATGCAATATAAGCAAGCAGTTTTATTGGTATAAGTTGACTGCCAGAATATAAAATCAGATTCATGCTATTTGTAGCTTTGGCTACAAAAACTGAACATGCATGTGCCCCAGGACTATGGGGGAAAAGATAAAAAGATGGCAGATGCATTATTATGGGGTGGAATTATATAATTCTCTTAAATCAGTTTTCTTATTTTTCAAAGCAATTTTACAACAGACAAAAATGAAAAAATACTTTGCAGCAAATGAATTATGTCAGAGAGGAAGGAAACAGATGAGAAATGAAAGGAAGAGAGAATGAAAAATATATGTCTCAGAAACAAAACAGGTGTTCTAAGCAATGTTCACCAATCTGTCTGAAATTCAGAGTCCTTCTTAGAGATGTTTACACCAAAATGCATCCTTCTCACTATGAAATCACATTTATCTCTAAAATGCTCCCTGTATGATCTGAATTCAGCCATTCTAGTTTTATTATGCTTAGCATTTCCATGGTATATATATTTTTTCTTCCTTTTACCTCAACCAGTTTGTTGCTTCATATGTACATTTCAAGGGTGTATCTTTGAAGCAACATAGGGTTGGGTGTTGCTTTCTTATACAATCTGATCATCTCTGTCTTTTAAACAAATGTTTAGTCTGTTTACATTTAATGTAATTCTTATTTTCTATTTATTTTCTTTGCTCTTTTTTTCTTTGTTTCTCCTTTCACCTTGGCTAATCCAACATCTTTTAATTCTACATTTTATCTCCTCTAATGACCTTTTAACTATGACTTTGTTTACATGTTGTGGTTACTCTCATAATTAAGATATGCAACTTTATCATAGTCTGCCTGAACTAACATCACACCATTTCCTGTATAATTAAAGAAACTTAAAAAATGATTCTATTTACATTCCCTCCTTCCCTTTGTACTATTATTGTCTATTTTATTTCTATATATATTTTAAATTCCTGATATATTGTTAGCGCTCTTGCTGTAGACAGTCAATTGACTTTAAGGAATATGGAAAATAAAGAAAAATAATACTTTTCTATTTACCAAACAGATTGGTTTTATTTCTTTTCTCTCCCCCACCCCCAGTACTGGGTAGTGAACCCAGTGGTGCTCTACCATGGAGCTACATCCCTAGCCCTATATTTATTTATTTAATTTTGAGACAGGGCCTCACTAAGTTGCCCACAGTGGCCTCAAACGTGTGATCCTCCTGCCTCAGTCTCCCAAGTGGCTGCAATTACAGGCAGTTGCCACCATGCCCAGCTTTTCATTCCTTTCCATAAATCCAAATTTCCATCTGCTATCATTTCCCTTTCACCTGAAAAAACTTCATTGAGCACTTCTTGTCGTCTAAGTACGCTATTGGCAAATATTCTCATCTTGTGTTCATCTAAAAATGTTTTATTTCACCTTAATTTTTGACCAGTTCTTTATTACAAAAGCTTTCAATATACAGGAAAGAATTTCATACCATGTATTCACTACCAAGGTTCCACAATTCACTTTATTTTCATACAAATAAGCTGCAGACATCAGTACATTTCACCATAAATATTTTAGCATTTTAGCATTTATATCAAAACTGCAGTTCATATTTATACATACTTTTTTCTTTTGAGGTAAAAGTTACATACAAGGAAATGCACAAATCTTAATTATACCACTATGACATCTGACATGTGTATACACAGCCCACACCCTTTTCAAGGTGTAGAACATTACCATTACCCCAGAAATTTTTCTTATGTCCTTTCCCAGTAAATCCCTGTCCACCTCCCACTGGGGCCATAACTGTTGTTTTCTTCTACCATAGATTCATTTTTAGTACTTACTAATTCATATAAATGGGATTATATAGTATGGACTCTTTTTTGAGGCTTATTACAAATGCATGTATTAATGATTCAGTCATTCCATTTCTGAGTAGTATTTAATTATTTCCTATGTGTTTTCTACTTGTCTTCTCTGTTTATTGTTCCTCTGCCCCTCCTTTCCTGCTTTCTTTTGCATTAAATAACTTTTAGAATTCTCCACTGGATTTTTAACTATGCCTCTCTGCATAATGTATTTTAGTGGTTGCTTTAGGAAACACAATGTACCTGCTTAATTTTTTTTACAGTCTACTTAGAGTTAATATGGTATCATTTCATGTAAAATGTAGACACCTTGCATAATACAGGTCCATTTATCTTCTGGGACAAGTGTAATCTTAAAGGTGCCTTCTGAAGATTCCTATCTCCTGGTTATTCAGTCAACACTAATCTAGGTACAGTGGGGGAGGGAATTTGCACCTGTAAATAAAGTCCCAAATCTGTATCACTTTAAGATACAGAGTTTATACAGGTGGGCTTGACCCCATCAGGTAATCCTTTTTTAAAAGTGGAGTGTTCTCCAGCTAGTAGCAAAGGAGAAAGTTATTGAAGTACAAAAGGAATTTCAAGTGCCACTGCTGCCTTTCAGACGGAGGGGACCATATGCCAAGGAATATGGGAAGTCTTTAAAAAGAGAGCAGCCCGTGGCTGACAGTCAGCAGAGAACCAGAGACCTCAACCTATGCCTGCAAGGAACTGAATGTCACCAACAAACCAAAGAAGCTTGGAAACAGATTCTTCCCCAGAGCCTCCAAATACAAGCCCAGCCCATCGATGCTTGACTTTGACCTCATGCAACCACAGGCAGAGAATCTAGCTGAACCCATGCTGCACCTCTAACCTAAAAACCACAGGATAGTGAATTTGAGATGTTTTAAGCCATGACATTTGTGGTAATTTGTTACACAGCAACAGAAAACAACTAGACTCATTCTCCACCCTCTATCCTATAGTTTTCATATATATTATGTTAACATGTATGAAAAGCCCTACAAGAGCGTGTTATAATTTTGACTTTAAATGCTCACAATTATTTTTTACTCAAGAAGAAAATCGTGTTTTAAGCTTTACTTACCCACACTTCACCATTCAGTCCTCTTCCCTTCTTCCTGCATTTCTGAATCTCCATAGAGTACAACTTTCTTTCAGCCTGAAGAACTCCCTTTAGCACTTTGTATAGTGCAGGCTTACTATCCATTCCTTTCTCAGGTTTTCTCTGTGTGTGTGTGTGTGTGTGTGTGTGTGTGTGTGTGTGTGTGTGTTTGTAAAATCTGGAAATGCCTTTATTATTGCCTTCATTTTTGAAAGGTATATTGGATGGACATAGAACTCTGTAATGATCCTTTTATCTCATGTTTTAAGGGTTTGTTTGACTGGCTTCTGGTCTCCTTTCTTTCTGAGGATAAGTCGGTCTCATTTGGAGCTTTGTTACTCTGTACGTACTGCATCGTATTTCTCTAGATGCCTTCAAGATTTTTCCTTTAATTTTCAGCAGTTTGACAATGTCATGTCCGGACGTGATTTTCCTCGTAATCATCTTGCTTAGAAGTGTTCTGAGCTCCCTGGACTTGTAGGTTGTTTGTTTTATCAATTTTAGAAAATCTTCAGCAACATTTCTTTAAGAAATTCTTCTGCCCCGTTCTGTCTCCTCCCATTTAGAAATAACAATTACATGTATTTTATATCGCTTGGTCACTTAATCACTGTTTATTTTCTTCCAGGATTCTTTCACTCTGTGCTTCTGTTTGGGTTATTTTTACTGCATGTCTTCATTTTCAATGCTGCTTTTTCAGGTGTATGTCTAACTGGCTCTTTCACCCAGTAAGATGTTTTTAAGATACACACTTTTAATTTTTTATTAATTTTTTCATTTTTTCTAATTAGTTGTACATGACAGTAGAATGCATTTATGCATTTTGATAGATCATACATAAATGGAGTGTAATCTCTCATTTTTCTGATTATACATATTGCAGGATCACATCTGTCATGCAGTCATACAAGTATATGCGGTAATAATGTCTGTTTCACTCTACTGTCCTTCCTACCCCCATACCCCTTTTCCCTTCACACCCTCTACCTAATCTAGAGTAACTATTCTTCCCTAGCATCTACCCCTCCTTATTGTGAATTAGCATCTGCATATCAGAGAAAACATTTGGACTTTGGTTTTTTGGGATTGGCTTATTTCACTTAGCTTGATATTCTCCAACTCCATCCATTTACCAGCAAAGGCCAGAATTTCATTTACATGTTTAATGTTAGATTAATGTTAGGATTTCCACCTGGTTCTCCTTCATATTTTTTGCATCTTTTCCAAAACATCCTCATCTTTTACTACATCCATCTTTTCCTGTAAGATTTCTTTAACATATTTACACAGTTATTTGAAGTTCCTGTCTGCTCATTCCAACAGCTGAATCATTTGCTGGTCTGTTCACATTGAGTGATTTTTCTTTTGTTTGTGATTTCCACTGTCCTGCTTCTTCATGTGTCCCATAGTTTGTATTATACGTTTAAAATTGTTTATAAAATAACAATGGGGCCAAAGTTATGAAATGTATGCTTTAGTTAGGCAGTAAGGATACAGTTCAGCTCAGTGGATGCTAACAGGCTGGGCTAGTTTGGGGACACAGAGCTCTTTACTCCCTCCAGCTGGGCCTTGGGATGTGAACACCAGTACTCTACGGAAATCTCTCCTTGCTTTTCATCCCAGGTCTTTCAGGGCATCCAGCGCATGCCACCATCGATTTCATCAATAGTCATGTTGGGCAAATGTTTGGTTACGTCTTTGATTAGGTTCTGTTCACATCTGTCTTCAAATACTTTGGCAGGCTTCTCCCTAAATTGCAAGACTGGCAGATCTCTGAACTGTGAAATCACAAAACTGGGAGAATGCATAGCATAATACCCTGGGACCTCCAAGTTCCAGGTCCAGGAAATTACAAAACCACAAAATCGAGAGACCACAAGACTTCAAGATCACAAGATTTTCTGATTATTCCACAGCTTTCTGCATGAGAGAATTACTGAGAAGAGTTGATTATTTTTCTTTACAATAAAGGTTCCTCCAGATTCAAATCCAAATGCCAGCTACAGACTTGTCAAAATTGTGGCATTTATGAACAGACAGCCTACAGAATGGGAGAAAATCTTCACCACCTGCGTCTCAGATAGGACACTAATCTCCAGGATATATAAAGAACTCAAGGGGCTGCGGTTGTGGCTCAGTGGTAGAGCACTTTGCCTAGCATATGTGAGGCACTGGGTTCAATTCTCAGCATCACATATAAATAACTAAAGTAAAGGTTCATAAAAAAATAAGAACTCAAAAACTTAACTCCAAGAAAAAAAATTACATAATCAATAAATGGGCAAAGGAACTGAACAGACATGGCACAGAAGAAGAAATACAAAGGGTCAAGAAATACATGAAAAAATGTTCAACATCACTAGCAATTAGAGAAATGCAAATTAAAGCTACACTGAGATGCCATGTCATTCCAGTCAGGATAGTAATTATCAAGAATACAAGTAACAATAAATGTTGACAAGGATGTGGAGAAAAAGGTTCACTCATGCATTGCTGGTGGGAATGCAGATTGGTGTAACCACTCTGGAAAGCAGTATGGAGATTCCTTAGAAATTTGGAATGGAACCACCATTTGACCCAGCTATCCCACTCCTCAGTTTCTACCCAAAGGACTTAAAATCTACATACTACAATGACACAGTCACGTCAATTTTCATAGCAGCTCAATTCACAATAGCTAAACCATGGAACCAACCTAGGTATCCTTCAACAGAAGAATGGATAAAGAAAACGTGATACATACACACAATGGAATATTACTCAGTTATATAAAAGAATGAAATTATGGCATTTGCCAGTAAATGGATGGAACTGGAAAATATCATGCTAAGTGAAATAAGCCAATCCCCCCAAAAAACAAAGGATGAATTGTTCTCTCTGATATGTGGATGCTAACACACAATAAGGTGGTGGGGGAGGAGGGAAGGATAGATGTTTATTAGATTAGACAAAGGGAAATGAAGGGAAGGGAGTACGGAAGGGCATAGGAAAGACAGTAGAATGGATCAGACATAACTTTCCTCTGTTCACATATGAATACATGAGCAGTGTAACTCCACATCGTGTACAACCACAAGAATGGGATCAAAATGGTCAAGGATTGCACTTCATGTATGCATAATATGTCAAAACACACCCTACTGTCCTGTATATCAAAAAACAACAAAGTTTTAAAAATAAATAAAAATCATGGCAGTTCTTCTCCCCACAGCTAAGGCTCCTTTCCCATCATGCCCCTAACAACTGGTCCCAGACATGAAAGTTTCCTCCATCTCTTGCCCACATGGAAAGAACTATTTCTCTGCCTTTTAAATTTTTTTCCTATTTCTTTGCACCTTCAGCTTTTTGATGGATTTAAAGGTATGTAATGGTTCTGTGGCTTAACCAGCAATTTCCTGTTAACAGCGAAGTGGAGGTCATTCTCATCCTTCACCATTCCATTACGAAGCAAAATTCTCCATCCTAATTTTTGCTGAAAAAGGTAGTATACAACCATCATTTTTTTCCCACTGCCAAGAAAAACATTCTGGAATCTGTCGTAGGAGAGAGATCTCAGGGTGAGCTGATCGTGTGTAGCTGACACCTCTGGGAACCACAGAGCCCATGTCGTGGCAGGGAGGACCATCTCTGAGAAGCAGCCGTCCTCAGGTGCCAACTCCCAGTCCACCCCTCCCTCAGAGACTCTCTGTAGTCTGTAATGTAATTATTTTACTTCTTTTAAGATGAACTATATCACTGGCCTCGATCAACAGACTCCTTGGATTTCTTCCCCTGCCTAAAGAACTTTCTAAATTTATATTTCTATTTTTGAAAACTCTCTAATCCCAATAGATTACATAATATGTGGGGTTCTCATTCAGATTCCCTGTTATGGCTTAAACATGATGTCCCCCAAAAGCTCACCTGTGAGACAATGGAAGGAGGTTTGGAGGAGAAATGATTGGGTTATAGCCTTAGCCTAATCAGTGGATTCATCCCTGATGGGATTAACTGAGTGGTAACTGGAGGCAGGTGGTTCATTGGGGACCCGGCTGTGGGGTGTATATTTGTGTCTGGAGAGTGGAGTCTGTCTCTCTCTGCTTCCTGATCACCATGTGAGCTGCTTCCCTCCACCACACTCTTCCACCATGATGTTCAGCCTCACCTTGAACCCTGAGGAATGGACCTGGCTATCTATGGATTGAGACCTCTGAAATCATGAGCCCTCAAATAAACTTTTCCTCCTCTAAAGTTGTTCTGGTTGGTCTTTCAGTCACAGCAGCAAAAAAGCTGACTAGAACACTCCCAAATCATTATAGGAAAGGGTCGATCCGGCTGCAAAGCAAGTACCCCCAAACTCACCGCATTCCCTCCCAACTCTGGTGGTCCCTGGCCTGTCGTGGGCCACTGCCACAGGAGCAGCCTGGATCTGAAGTCTGGCCAGCTGCTTAAAGGCCCGTCGACCCTGCCTGGCTTCTTGGCCCATCTGGGTATCAATTTTCTCATCTTCCAAATGAGGATGAAACAACCACACCCACCCCAGTGTCATCCCCCGGGGGGTTAAATTAGTTACTGCTTGCAGGTGGTCTTGTGTGGCAGGCGCTATACTAATCCCTCTCCATCCGTTTTCTCATTTAAACTTACAAAAGCCGTTGGAGGCACATGCTGCTGTAATTCCTGTTTAACGGATAAGGACCCAGTTTAGACAGGGGAAGTTACTTGTCTGATGTCATAAATCTAATAAGTGAAAGCGTCGAAATTCAAACTCAAGTTTGCCCAGACTGAAGCTCTTAGCCATTCTGCAAAATATCACCAGGATGCCAGAGCGGCAGAAATCACAGATTCATAGACCTCACCCCAGATCCACTGGCGGCTTCTCTGGATGGAGCCTAGGAATCCGTATTTTGCCACCGGCCTGAGATGACCCATGTTAGTGAAGTCTGGGAGACGTCACATAAACTATCCATGTCCACCTGCACAACCCCCTCCAAGGACAGTCCTCCCCTCTGTTCAAACACCACATGCCACTTGTCGGGTCCTGGAAAACCAGCCACAACACGTAATTCTGAAAAACGTTGTAGCTCCATAGATAGCACTGAGCATGGGGCTTTGGGGGGCTCAGAGAGGCACACCCTGCCGTCACCGTGACACGGACTCTCCTTCAGCTTGGAAGAGGACGGAATCAACAGGCTGTCGGTACTTCTCTTGCACAAAACTCAACAAGGATATGTGTGTTCACTCCCGGGAGACACGCAGCAAACACAGCATAAGAAAGATGTAGACAAATGCTATGCCAGGGGTCCCTCGGTGTCTAGAAAGCACGCTTGTCTGAGTTTTAATGTTTTTATTACATAATACCAAGGCGGGGGCCGTACCCTGCCTAGCGTGTTAAATACAATAAGACAGTCGTGATTACACGTCACAACCAAAGCTCCCCAGTGAGCGAGGGGCATTTCAATTGCCTCTCACTGTGACCCAGAATTTCTACCCCAGGAAAGTAATAAGAACGGGGTCAGCCGCTCCCAGCGTTGACACCACAGTCCAGGTGTGCTAGCAGAGAGCCAGGTGGCAGGCCCCCACTCTGCTGCCCTCCGAAGAACAATGGCGAACCCACACGTAGCACCAACCGCACACCAGCCCTGTTCCAGTGCTCCGCAGGTAACTCGCTGATCCTTCCAATGGCACTACAAGGTAGGTGCTATGGTCTGAATTTGGTGCCTGTCCCCCAAAGTTCATGTTGCATCCTAACCCCCAAAGTGACAGTATTGAGAGACAGGGCCTTTGGAAGGTGACAAGCCAATGATGAATGAGATTAATGGCATTATAAAGAAGCCACCAGAGAGCTGTTCCCCGTGGGAGGAAACTGGTCTTCACCAGTCAGGGGATGTGACCGGGACTTGGACTTCCCAACCTCCAGAACTCTGCAAAGTAACTTTATGCTGTTTGGTTGTGGAAGTCCCCAAGTACTAAGACAGCAGGAGTGAGTCTAAGTACCTGTATCTCACAGACAAGGATGTGGAGACACGTCGATTAAGTGACTTGCCCAATGTCACTACTACTAACAGATCCGGGAGTGGAGCCAGGCTGTATGAGTCTGAGTCACTTCCTGGGTCCCCGATTAACTGGGTAAGTGATCCGCGTGAGTGTGGGCGATTATGAATTGTCACGGTTATAAATTGTCGTAGGTGTTGCCCCTCGGGATCCTCAGACTTGTATCTCGTGGCAATTGCAATGACCAGAATGTGTGCCGTGGCCGGAGAGGGAGGCCCAAAGGCGTACGCTGAGAGGTAGATGATGCTGGGGAGGTGGAACGTTTGTTCTCTATTGAGAGAGAGAGGGCAGAAAGCTAAAGGGGGAGCGACAAGAGGCGCTGAGGGAGGCTGGAGGTAGGGCTCCCCAGGCCTTCCAGGGTCACTCCACATGGGTGGCCATCTCTCCGGTCTACAGCCAGGCTGAGGCCATGTTCACCGTGGCTGCCTTTATGGAATTCTTTGAGTTCAATTGACTGAATTCCATTTACAGAGCATCTACCGTGTTTTAGGGGCTGATTTATGTCCCATGAACGCCACGGTGAACACAGCCCTCACCGAGCGGGAGGCAGACATGGGGATCAACCCCACATGCTTGCAGCAGCAAAACATTGGAAATTAATCACACGTCCATGAACAGAGCACCAGTGAAGTGCAGGTCGTCCACGGAGTACCAAGCTGCTGTAGGAGGGTAAGGGGGCTCCCACACACGGTGTGGGGAGGGCTTCCTGATACACTCAGCAGAGGGGACAGCAGGGTATGGCATGAAGTATGTTACCCCACACATCAAAATGGAGGAAAGTAGAGTATATAGTAATGTTTGCTTGTGTGAGCTCGAAGACACCCCCTAAAAGACACTGAGAACACTAACAGTGCTTCTCCTGGTTGCTGTTGGGGTTCAGGGAAATCTGGGCAGAGCCACAGGTGGGGAAGGAGGGTCTTCACTATTACATATGTTATTCTTTTATTGTATTTTTGAAACCGAATCTTAGAACTGTTTTCAAAATTAAATTAACACACAGATGTGATGACAGACAAGGACGATCATCTGGGTATCGGTTCTCCATCTGAAAAGCACTCCTATCCCACGACACCCCAGTGCTGGGTCCCTGCCACGCGATCTTGACCAGTGGCGAGGAGAAGAAGGGGGGCCTCCTTCACCTGCGTGAGATCCCACAACCAGCCTGACACCCAGAGTGACCCCACGAGCAGTGACCTCAAGCACAATGACGTCATGCCGGCTCCCTCAAGCCCGTCCCTCCCGACCAGCCTCCTGCCCCATTAAGAGCAAACCCCTGGAGCCACTGGACGCTGCGGAGGGGCAGGCTGGGAAGTCTACGCAGCTAAATGCATGTGCTTCCTACCTCTTTCCTCTTTAATTACAGCATAATTTGCATTTATATGATTTCATCCCGCCATTGGGTTGTGGGGAGCGCTGATGATGCTCGACATTCCATAACGTCCCATCATAGCTGAAAGCCAGGAGGACAGCCTCCATCTCCAGTAAAATCCTTTCCAATTAAACAGTTCATTGGACATGTCATGGTTTGGGGTTCTCGTTATCCTCAGATGTGCGCATCTCACGGCTATTTCCTTACACCCATCACCATAATAAGGTCTGAGCACAGAAGATGCTCGGAAAATTATGCTCCCCCACTGAGTGACTGTAATGACATTGACTTAAAAATGGGCCTCTGTAGATCTGCATGAGAAGCAGAGCTTCTTCCTCTAATTGGATTGTTCTGGGCTTTGCTCTCCCCGGTCTTTTGTCTAAGTGGGATCAGATGCTTCACACGAGGAAACATGCCAAAGACGTTGACGAAATAATGTGGGGCCACAAATAGGGACGGCTACTAAGGCAATCAACACTTCAGCAGGCACTCCCTGCTCCAGATGGTGTGGCTCACCTGGCTAGTGCAGTCCACCTGGTCAGCAGGGCTCACCTGGTTGAAAACACAAGGTCACACTTCAAAGCCCAGGTAGGCAGTGTAAGTCTCACCCAGCTGAGATGACTTCCAGCACATCGCCTGCTCCAAAGCCACACCCACACTGCTGCCAGTGCTACCAACGCACTGATCCAAGCACATCAGTGTAGCTCAAAGCTCGAGGAGAGCAGCATGGATACTTGAAAATACCAAAGACTTCAAGCAAGACGGTTGAGGTGGATTCTGGCTTCACACTGTTATGGTTTAGATGTGAGGCGTCACCAAAAAGCTCATGCGTGAGACAGTGCAAGAAAGCTTGCAGGTGAAATAATGGGTTGTGAGAGCTTTAACCTAGTCAGTGCACTAACCCCCTGATAGGAGTTAACTGGGTGGTAACTGTAGGCAGGTGGGGTGTGGCTGGTGGAGGTGGGTGATTGGGGACCTGCCTTTGGGACATGTATTTTGTCTGTGGTGAAGGGAGTCTCTCTCTGCCTCCTGGTGCCCCGTCCTCAGCCACTTTCCTCCACCACACTCTGCAGCCATGATCTTCTGCCTCACTTGGGTCCCAAGGAATGGAGTCAGTCATCTGTGAACTGAGACCTCTGAAATCGTGAGCCCCCAAATAAACTCTTCTTCCTTACAATTGTTCTTGTCAGGTCTTTTGGTCACAGCAGCAAAAAAAGCTGACTAAACAATCAGGAGTTGTCAAGTGGAAGGCAAGGTACCCCCCTGAATTTCACTGTCCGCCCCTGTAAAACGGGAACCATAATGTTCACCTGGTTAAACGGGAGTAACTGTTGCTGCCCACGGCAACAGTCGCGCGGATATTGTTACCACCTGCAGCAACAATTGCGTGGGTATTTATCAGAGGTGACTGGAAATGAACTACTTCTACTATCTTTCTCTTTAGGGGGCTGCTTTCTTGCTTACTCGCTAGTTTATAGAGGAAGAGAGGCTTTGAGAGAAGAGAGAGAAAGGCTTTGCATAAGAGAGAGTCTTTGCTTAAGGGAGAATCTTTGCTTATCGGAGAGGCTACACTTTCAGAGATGCTACTTTTTAGAGTTCTGCTGCTTCTTAAAGGTGCATCCTACATCCTGTGTCCTAAAGGTGCGTGCTAGAAGTGCGTGCTAAAGGCGTGTCTATGGTGCATCCCGTGTACTGCGATCTATGATCTGTGATCTGCCATCTGCCTTCTGCGATCTATCAGAGGTGCTGCTTATAGACGAGGTTATCCGGTTATCCTTGGTGCTTCCTATAGGTGTGTCTTATATACCTAAGGCAGCCAATCAGCTTAGGATGAAGTAGCACGGTTGGAGCATGCGCCACGGTACCAATTAAGAATGAGGAACATCTGTTGACCACTAGCGCAGAGGAGACATTAACTAATCAGGCAAAAGTAGATCAGGCCGTGTTAACACTAACTATGCGTCACCTCCTGGCTCAACACCAGCCGCCATCTTAGGGTTACCCAAACATGTCTTCTGCAAGTAATTTCATCATTATTAGTCAGTCTCAAAACAGGATCATTTTCCACAGCAGAATATTCAAGACTTTCCAGCACCTCCCCAAACGGACCCAGAATTATTCAGCACTCCGCTGGAAACATTTATTTTCAGTTCTCTCAACTTTTTTCAAATAACTCCTTCTTGAAATTGATCTTTCCCTCTTTCTCGTACTACAGTCCTTCCAGGGTCATAGATGGCATCCCTTCACCACCAAAGAGTCACAATGAAGCTTCTCCAGAGACCCTCACCGTAACTGTTCTTATTAACAGGATATCAGTAAAAATGTCTGCAAAGAGCTCAAGGTGGTTTGGAACTTCCTTTTTCCTGTAAGGGCTCAGTTGCTCTTTCTTGCAAAGGGTAAATTTGCCCACAAACCTGATGATGTATTAAAAAATCAGTACTACTGCTTCCTGTGGTAAAAACCTGAGAGACCTCTGTCTGGCCTAGGAATGCAGGACAAGGAGTAGCCGTGAGGTGCCACCCACTGACGTGAACCAGCCCCTGAGGGCAAAGTTCAAAGACTTTCCAGACTTGAGGGCCAGAGATTTTTAGCCATAGCTGCCCTGGACCCTGCAGCTAATAAACCTGCTTCCTGCTATTCCCCGGATGTCCAGCCTCGTCTGTCCTACGCCGCTCACAGGAAGTTTCTCATCTCTAAAGCACTCCCCCACTCAGGAAAAAAAAGAAGGAAAAACCCACTTGTTAGCACAATGTCCTCCCCACGTTCCACCTGGGCTCCAGGGCACTAGCTGCAGCATGTGAACAGGTGATCACTCTGTTGTCCCTTCTCTTTCAACAGCCCCTCACCTCCCACTTGGACATCAGGTGTCCTTGGGGTCCTCCACCTCCCGTGTGCTGATTCCTCATCTCCCTGACCTCAACTTCAGCCTACCCCGGGTTCAGGTACAGGAACTTTTACTTCTTTAATGACATGAATCCCATAAAGATCTCATCTGACCTGCTGGCTTCTCCCACTGGCTCCACATGATGATTCCCCAAATGACATGCCCAGCCTTGACCTGCGCCTGCACTGCAGACCACGTGCCCAGCTGCCTGCTCAGCACGACTGCTTGCAAGCCCAATGTGCATCTCAAACTCAAAGGTCCAAACCCAAGCCCTTGGTCTCCCCCCTGGACTCTGCGCCTGCTGGAGTCCTTGGCGGCATGGTCAAGGGTAACTCCGGGTCCAGTTGCTCGGCCAAACCTGTGGCCTGGCTTTTCTTTCCTCCCACGCCTGGCTCACTGGCAATCTTGTCACTTCCACCTTCAAATCCAACCTCCTCAACACCTCCAGTGTGGTCGCCCGGACAAGCTACCACCACCTCCACACCCTCCATGGCCTCATCTTGGGTCAACCCACTACTTTCTTGGTTTCCCACACACCACATTGCCAGAGTGATTCTAGTAAATATATGTTAAATAATATCCCTCCTCTGTTCAAAACACTCCACTGGCTTCTCATCATGCCCAAAGTAAAAGCCAAAAGTCACTTCAGTTTGTGGCTTCTGCCCTGATCTTATCTTCCACACTATCCTCACTCTGCGCCAGGCACACTGGCCTCCTTGCCACTTCCTGCACACCTCAGACATGCAACTGCCTCAGGGCCTTTGCACATCCTATTCCCTATTACTTCAGGTGTGCAGATGGCTTCCTCACTACCTTAGATGTTCATTTAAGTGCCCCTTCTTATGAGAAATTCCCTGGTGACTCTTTTTCAAATGGCAACACTAAACCTCACCAACAGTCCTTGTGCCCTCTACGCCTTATTTTCTCCCTTGCACTCATACCTAATATACCATATATTTTATTTTGCTCATGTTTGTGTCCCCTAACCTTTGGTAGCACATCAGTGAGACAACAAAGATTTTGTCAACTTTGTCCCTGCCATACATAATGGTGCTTAGCACAGCACTGAGCACACAGTAGGGCCTTAACTGTAGTTACCACTGAGAGGTATGATGACTCGTGCATTTTTATATCTTTCCTCAGTTCTCTCTATGCTTCCCAAAGTTTTATTCGTTGTTTTGTTTTTATCATTTAGCACATTTAATGGTCTCATAAAATAATCAATAAAAAGTTTAAAAATCTTTTTTTATCACTGATTCTGTGGCCATGCTGTGGCCAAGGAAAGGAAAATATATGCCAAAGAGATCTGTGTTTGTCACCTTTTCATTGCTGTGACAAAATACCTGACAGAAACTAATTTAAAAAGAAGAAAGGCTCACTTTGAGGTTTCAGCCCATGGTCAGTTGATTCCACTGCTTCTAGGCCTGTGGTGAGGCAGAAACCTCATGGCAAAAGGGTGTGGTGGAAGAAAGCACATGGCAGCCAGGAAGCAGAGGAAGAGAGGAAGGCACCGAGGACACTATATAGTCCCCAAGGCCACAACCCCAAAGACCCACTCTTTCCAACTAGGTTCCCCCTCCTACGATTTCCCTCACCTCCTAATAATCCATTCAGCTATGAATCCACCCATGGTCTAATCCACTGATGAGACTTGAGTCCTCATGATCCAGTTACTGCCCAAAGCCCACCTCTGGACACTGCTGCACTGGGGACCAAGCCCTCACCCATGAGCCTTGGGGCCATTCCAGATCCAAGCTCTAATGAGACCTCTTCAACAGTGGCTGACCACGTCCTGTACATTTAGGGCCACCTAACATACCTGTCCAGGTCAGTCCCCACCCTCACTGCATCCCACCCCCCAATCAGTCAACCTGAACTTGAACTTCACCAATTCCAGAAACCACCCAGAACCTCCCACCTCATCCCTGAGCCCCGTCACTGTCTCCACATCCCTACCAATCCTGGCCCCCAGTTGGCTCTCTGATCCGTAGGGGAGGGAGGAGGGCTAATCGATAGATGACATTGTGACAAGCGACTTCAACCATGCTGTGTGGGGACCCTATTAATAAGCTGCTTGGTCAAAAAATCATAAATCTAACTTTCCCTCAGCTTCCTCCTCCAAAAACTCATTATGGCTCTTCTTTAAATTTGAGATCTCATTGAGGATTACAGCGAGGTGTTGCTCCAGGAGGGACCCCTGGGTGGGAATAAGATGTCTGTGAGATTTAGACAGACAGATAAAATGAAAGTGCTCAAGATCCTAGAAGATGGAAAGTGGCCAAAGGGTTTCATGTTTTTTAATTCGTGCAAATGCAAAATTCAAGGAATGTCTTGCTACAACCTGCATTCTCCCCAAATGTTTCCCTAAATTCCAGAATATTCCCTGATCTAAAAATCCTTGACCCCAGATCTGACATTTCTCCCTCAGTGACAGAAGCCAGTGACAAAGGAATTGCCTGCGATTTACAGCTTAATCGCTTCTGGCCCAAGCAAACTCTCAGGAGAAGCAGGAAAGACTTGAATGTTGGGACCTTCTATATTACTTTGACTGGGCAAAACTTGTGAGTTCAGAGCAAACTACAGTTATAATTTCCTTTTGCCTTATTTGGGAGTCAAAGAAATAATGTCTCTGATTTATTTATTACTTTCTGTAGAGCAAAAATTGTAAGTCTGCATAAAAGCCAAATACGAACTCTTTTGATAGATACCACATACATATCAAAAGATTAAATAAACAGAATTGCTAAACAAAGGGACTTTAAACAAGAAAATGGGAATGGTGTTCTCCCTCCTCAGTGTGATTATGCAGTTATGCAGCAAACTTTCTAAGCCAGGGTACAACGGTATTGGCCTATCAAACTTTGGGACAGGGAGTCTTAATTTTTTTTTTTTTTTTTTTTTTTTTTTTTTTTTGGCGGTGCTGGGGATCGAACCCAGGGCCTTGTACTTGTAAGGCAAGCATTCTACCAACTGAGCTATCTCCCCAGCCCAGTCTTAAGTTATTAATACTATTTGTTCTCATAAGAAAGAAAAATCACTATTTGGCTATGCCGGGGGTTCAAGTCCCACTCAGGGACTCAACTAAAACGTTTATATAAGACTAATAACATTACTGTCACCAAATACCATGTACACCTCAGCAGATATCATATATTAGGCAAAATAGCATGGAATGGTATGTTCCAGAAACAATTCATGATCTGCTCAGGATGATCGAGGAAGTCATTTCTAGCCCTTTGTCATGGAGATCAAGACCCTCTATTTCCCCATGACACATTCAACTCAAGTTCTTACTCACCAACGTGATTCGTTCACTAGTTCACTCAACGGTCGGGCAGTGTACTCCAATGACCAAGCAAAAAAGGTATAATTGTCATGGAAATTCTAGGGCCAGTTGAAATGGAGTAATCCCATCTCAACCCTCTCTCCCACTGGTTACAAATGAAACCTGAGACAAAATACAAAAAGAAATATTTGTACACTCTAAAACTTAACACCTGTAGACAGATTAGGGAAAGGAGGCAAATCTTAAAGACTAATCCATTTCAAGGAGTGAGTGCCATAATTATTTTCCTCCTTTATTCTCTGATTTTGACCCAGCAGTGGTCTCGTGACAGAGTTATACAGCAGTACACAGATTGTGAGGACTTAAACTTTGATTCCTTCCTGATTCCCACATCTGATCTAAAACCAGGAGAAATAGGGGTATGAAAATACTGAGAGAATATCAGAGTTGACAACCTGGGGAAAAGTTCCCCGGGAGCTAAACAGGATGGAAAAATCCTAAAGTGGAGAAAGTGATCCCTTCCTTTGGCCACAAGTTCCAACATCACCCCTCAGCACCAGTACAACGCAGGATAACAGAGACTTTGAAATCTGAACTGCAGCAGTAGCCACTGCCCACGTCTCCCAGTGGCACCTGCATGGAACAGACTCAAAAACAACATAATAAAGTCTTTGAAAGCTAGACTTAACTTAGAGCCACTGCCTGCAAATGGCAAGAGACAACTTGCACTTTAAACTAATCAGGTTGATTGGCTGCTATTAACATCAGCATTCTCCAGAAAACTTAATGAGACCTGAATATTTACAAATATAATGTTTGAAATCTCAAGAATACAATAAAAAAGTACTCAGTGTTCAAATAACCAAGGACCATGTGACCCATTCTCATGGGAAAATACATTTCATAAATGCCAACTCTGAGGTGAACCAGATGCTGGAATCATTAAATGCTTTAAAAAGCTAGCACAAACATGCTCCATGAGGTCAAGGTAAATACTCTTAAAATGAATAGATACGTAGACATTCTCAGCAGTGAGAATTTAAGGTGGGAATTTTACAACTAAAAAAAGAAAATATGAACATGTAAAATTAAAAATTCACTGAACAGGCTCAATGAAATGGAGATAAAGAAGAAAGAATCATCAAACTTGAAAGCAGATCGATAGAAATTATCTGGTATAAATGGCAAAGAAGAGTAAACATTTTTTTAAATGTTTACTATAGCCTCAGGAATATACAGACAATACCAAAAGGTCTAATATTTGTGACATTAGAGTACCAAAATTAGAGAAGAAAGAGATAGGGTTCAAAAAATTTTGCAGAAACAATGACCAAAAGACTTCCCAAATTTTGTGAAAGATACAGAAATGAACCTCTATGAATGGCAGAGAATAGAAAGAATTTATGTACCATGTGACAACTCAACAAAGAATATCAACTGCAGAGGATATTCTTCATAACAGGTACAAGATGAATTGTTTGGGGGATGTCAGTCACCCTAACGTTTGTTCAACAGAGCATGATAATGTGGGCATATTGGGGGAGATGACAGTTATACATGGACTCCACAACATGAACCTCCTCTTACCAAGGCTACTGCTAACTTGCCAATAGCAAAGCCCACTCATGAACCCTTGATGGGGTACAGTTCCCTAGGTGGACTAGCCAGCCAGGTGGACTAGCAAGCTGATTATATTGCATCCAGTTCATCGTGGAAGAGGAAACTGTATGTCCTCACTGGATTAGGTATGCATTAGGGAGAGGAATTTTTCTTTACTTACTAACTGTACTTCTTTTAGTACTTCCATCCTCGGAATTGCAAAATGGCCCATCAACATCACGGCATCTTACACATATTGTCTCTGATCAAGAAACTCATTTCATAGCAAAAGAAGTGTGTCTGTGGGCCGATGTCCATGGTACTGCAAGCTCCACTCTCTAAAACAGCAGGACTGGTAGAATGATGGGGTGGCTGAAGACTCAGTTCCAGAAGCAGAGAGCAGACAATACCATGAAAGGATGGGGCTCTGTCACGGGATGCAGTCCACAGTTTACATCGGAGACTAATACATGATGCTACTTCCTCCGCAGCCAGAATACATCGATTCAGAAATCCCAGGGTGGAAGGGAGATTGACTCTTTTCACTACTATACCTAAAATAAAGTAGCAAAATTTTCATTTCTGTTCCTACAACTCTGGATTTTTCAGGTGTGAAGGTCTTCATTACCCAGAACTCAGGAATACTTCCACCACTGAACAATGGTTCCACTGTGTGTGTGTGTGTGTATGTTCTTTCTCGGTCCTTCTTCCCCTTGGAAGAAGGTTTGGATGTATTATGGTTTGGATGTGAGGTGTCCCCCAAAAGCTCACATGTGAAACAATGCAAGAAGGTTCAGAGGCGAAATGATCATGTTTTGAGAGTTTTAACCTAATCAGTGAGTAAAATCCCTGATGGGATTAACTGAGTGGTAACTGGAGGCAGGTGGGATGTGACTGGAGGATACCGTTCATTGGGGTCATGGCTTTGGGGATATAATTTGAATCTGGAGAGTGGACTCTTTCTCTGCTTTCTGATCACCATGTGAGTTGCTTCTCTCTGCCACACTGTCCCGCCATGACGCCCTGCCTTGCCTTGAACCCTCAGAAATGGAGCCTGCTGTCAATGGACTGAGACCTCTGAAACCATGAGCCCTCAAACAAACTTTTCCTTCCCTACAGTTGTTCTAGCTGGGTCCCTTTTGTTGCAGCAGTGAAAAGGCTGAATAAAACATTATGTCTAAAAATATCAGTCAAGGGGCTAGGGAGAAAGCTCAGTTGGTAGAATGCTTGCCTTGCATGCACAAGGTCCTGGATTCAATCCCCAGCACTGAAAAAAAAAAAAAAAAGAGGTGAAAAATATTGGTATACTGGTCAAGATAGTTGATTTTACAATTTATTTTTAAGATAGATCATTCATGAAGATTGGGTCTGAATTTGATTAGATGACTACATTGGAACTGTCTTCCAATGTTTCCTAAAATTGTATATCTCCTCATGTTCTAAAGAGGATGATTGTACAAAGAATAATTGAATCTTTTTAGGTGAATGTTCATAGCAACTTTACTAACAATAGTGGGAAAACCAGCAACTACCCAAATACATATCAACACATAAATAGGTAAAAAATAGTGTGGTATTTCCATACAATGAAATATTACTCAATAATTCCAGGAACAGCCAGGAACTTCCACTTTTAAGAGCACTTGCCTAGCACATGTGAGGCACTGGGTTGGATCCTCAGCACTGCATAAAAATAAATAAAGGTATTGTGTCCATATAGAACTAAAAAAAATTTTAAATGCTTCAATAAATGACTAAAACATGCTTAAAATATACAATTGTGGTTAAGAAGTGAAGATATAAAAAAGAACAAAATGGAAATTTTAGAACTAAAAAGTACAATGATTGAAATTAAAAGCAATCCATGGATAGTCTTAATTGCAGCATGCAGGGAACCTTAGTAAATGAAAGATAGAACAATAAAGATAAAAGATAGAATTACAGAGGGAAAAACAGAATGGGAAAAAAAAATGAACAGGGCCTGGTGACCATTGGACTATAACAAAAGACCTGACATTTATGTTACCGGAGTTCCAGGATGAGAGAAGTTGGGTGGCCCTGGAAACATACTCAAAGAAGCAAGGAATAAAAACTTCCTGAATATTAATCATAGATCCTAAAAGATGGGCAAGTCTCAGAGAGGACAGATCTGAAGAAGTCACCCCAAGCTGCATCACAGTCCCACTACGGAAACCTGAGTCATGAAAACAGTGAAAGAGAAACAAACGATCTTCTCCAGAAATAGAAGAGGGATGAACACTTTCCAGTTCACTCTACAAAACTCATATTGCCTGAATTCTGAAAAAGGGCAAAAACATTACCAAAAAAGAAAAAGAAACTATAGGTCAAGATTCATAATGAACATAAACATGAAATCCTAAGTAAAACATTAGCACGCAGAATCCTGCAAAATATAAAAAGAATTATTTGCCATGATCAAATCGAGATTACTCCAGGGATTCAAGTTTGCTTCAGTACTCAAATATCAATGTAAACAGTTTTAGTTATAATGTCGTATTGTGTTATTTGTCAAGAGTCCTGCCTTACCTGAAATAAGACTCTGACTCCCACTTACTCCATGTTAGAATGGCTCCAAAATAGGCTAGACTGGAGCTCATTTACTGTCGTGTTCAAAACATAAAATAAATAAACAGGGGATATAATACATAACTAAGTAAAGGTTTAAGATTATAAAAATCATTTTTCTTGGATCATAGCTATTACACAAATTGAATAATTTTTTGTTCTGTTATTTTTATTTTGTATTTTCCTTTGTAACTGTTGCCTATTAGTGTTTTTCAGAGGCACTGCTTCTACTAAAACAACTTGAGTTCATTTGAGATAATAAGACATCACCTCTAAGACAGATAGGATATAATGCTGACTTCCTATACTGACCCCAATTAAGTGAAAGGGGTAACTGTAAAATTATAGATATTGAAGTTATAACCTGTTACTCCCACTTTAAAACTGGCCTGCTAGATGTTTGTATTAGTCAGGGTTCTTTACAGGAACAGAATCAACAGGAAGTATGATTATTAAAAGGGGATTTACTAGATTGGCTCATACAGCCAGAAGCTGGATAGTCAACAATGGTCATCTGCAGCTGGAGAGTTGGAAGAACCAGCAGCTGCACAGTCCAAGATGCAGAAGCCTCAGAACAAGAAAGATCAACAGTACTACCCTAGTCCAAGACCAAGGGCTCTGGAAACTACCTGGAGAATCACTGGCAGAGTTCTCTTTGGAAGTATGAAGAAGCGAGAGTCCAATATCCTCAGATGATCAAAGCAGCAATCAAGAAGAGCTGAGCTTGCATCGGCATCTGCTTCCTTGTTCTTCCAGCTTTTATTCCATCTTATTAGGTGGTGCTGCCCACGCTTAGGGAGAGAGGGGCTCCACTTCAGTTTCTATCCCGCATTCCAATCATTCCTAGACATGCCCTCATGGACACATCCAGAGGCCTCTTAATCATCCTTAATCATCAGTATCTCTTAATCCAGTCAAGTTGACACCAGGTCAGCCAGGACCCAGAGGACAACAGGACCCCTCATGGCCCTGCAACTCCAGTGAGTCCCCCTGTCTGCTGATCAGGGAGATCAAGAGGACCTTAGAGAACAGGAAGCCAACCAGTGCACATTCTGCAAAGAAGGAGGGTCACGGAGAGGGAAATGTCCCTGCTGCTTCCAAAAGAAGCCACAGGTGGTCAGCAGGACTCTGACCCATCCTGGCAGATGGTACCACCAGTAGAGGAAAGCTAAAGGAACCAAGAGGCTTCTCACATGTCCCCAAGAGCGATATCTGAGGAATCTCAGCTGACTCTTAAGAGCAGATAGGAACAAGGTCAGTTTTAACCAACTTGGTCCTAAACACCTAGCAGGAGAGCATAGCCTAAGTAAAGTCATACATACACATTTAAAGGGAAAACCATGTTTTTTAAAATATAACCTAAGATGTATGCTTGTGTCAGCCTTACCAAAAGTAAAGCTGGATGCTAAAAGGAAAGTTCTTGCCTAATAATAATGATCTTAAAGGACTTTAGAGTTACAAGTTTGTCCTGAGTTAATTTGAGCCTGATATCATTGAACTACAAATCTTCCTGACCTCCCACTTTGTTAACTTGGTCTGTTTTCCACTGATATGATTATGAGTTACTGTTTTCATGTTTTCGAAGACTGGCTTAAATACTAATGGCTTTTGTGCTAATTGATTACAAAAAAAAAAAAAGCAATGCTTTGCTCTCTTGTTTATTGTTGTCTTAGCACAATCTCTACCCTCTGTGCACCTGTCCAGTCACCTGCCATCTGCCACTGTGGACCCCTGGACTGCTCTGATGCTGAATACCCTTAACGGTCCACATACCATCTAACAGAGAACTCCACCCTCTTTCAACAGGAAGCAGCTTGGAGATGTTGTAGTCCATTTTTCCATAGAAATGGAATGTAGAATTGACAGTGGGGAAATGTAACAGTGAGTCACTTGATGCTATGAATACAGCCCTTGCTGCTCTGCCACTGCAACTTACTTTTAAAATGGACACGTTTCTTTCTCTTCCTTGTTCCCTGCACCTTCCTAAACTCTCTCCCTTCCTAATCGCAGGGGAAACAGGATTACCTTTCTTCCCCATCCAAGGCAGAGTTATCTGTCCCTGAGTACACACTCATCATAGGTACAAAGTAATCCAGACTTTGGGGATGGTACCAGAAGATCTCAGAAATGATTATTTCCAAATCAACAAGTGAATTACAACCCTAAACCAGAGAACACATGGAAGGTAGCCTTTGAGTCACCTCTTTAAAAGCCTCCTGTTCCTCCTGATGGGGAGAATCACAGCCTCTGGGACAGGAGTCCCCTGTGTTTCTCCTTTGCTTGCAAAACAATAAGCCTTTTTCCTTTTTCTCAAAAAAAAAAAAAAATCAGTGTAGTTTACCATTTGACAGACTAAAGAAAAGAACCACATGATCATATGAATTGATGCCAAGAATGTTTGACATAATTCAATATCTGTGAACAGCAATGGTTTTTTAATTTGTTCTTTTTAGTTATACGTGGCAGTAGGATCTATGTTGACATATTTATACAAACATGGAATATGTCTTATTCTAATTAGGACCCCATTCTTGTGGATGTTGAGATTCACTGTGATGTATTCATATATGAACATAGGAAAGTTATGTCCGATTCATTCCACTGTCTTTCCTATGCCCTTCTCTTCATTCCCCTTTGTCTAATTCAGTGAACATCTATTCTTCCCTCCCCGCCCCTTATTGCATGTTAGCATCCACATATTAAAGAGAACTTTCAGCCTTTGTTTTGGGGGGATTGGCTTATTTCACTTAGCAAGATAGTCTCTAGAACTGTCCATGCACTTACCAGCAAATGTCAGTAACATTAAAAAAATTTTTCAGCAAAGAATAGAGAATATCCCTATCTTAATAAGGAACAATTAAAAACTATAGTTAATATCATACTTCATCATGCAAACCTGGATGTTTTCTTCCTAAGATTCAGAGACATGCAAGTTTGCCTCCTTCTGTCCAGCCAGTGCAATAAGACAAGTAAAAGAAGTGAAAGACAGATGTGTCACAAAGAAAGAAATACAACTCTCCATATTTGCAGAAAGCATGATTGTTGATGAAGAAAATCCCAAATAATCTTTTGTAAAGGAATATAAAACTGTTTATTGATCATTGTTCACCAGAATTTACTGTAAGGTATACAATATACAGTTGGATAACATTCTGATTAATACAAAAGATATTTTTCTTGGATTCTGCTTAAATAACAAAAACTCAAATATTGGAAATATTGAGTCTACATGTAAGGAATGAGTTGGGATAAAGAAAAAAATGCAGGCCAATGATTTGGACTAGAGAAGTTTGTTGATTTGTCTATGCAGCAGTTCCTAACCTGACAACCTCTCTAACTATCTGATGAGGTTCCATGAGCCAAGTCTTAGATATTCCATTAATCATGCCCATTCAGTCAAACTGCACATAGATTTCAACATTTTGTAAAGGAACGCTCACTGGAGAAACCTTTAAATGTCCACGTAACTAAATCTTGCTTGGCTAATTAAAACATACCAGGATTTGTCTAGCTTCCTCATCTGGGTAGGACATAAACTTTTGCATTTATTCAACTATAGATGTAAATATGGATTTTAATAAGGCTGCTTTAAATTGTAAAATTTAAACTTTCCAATTAACTACAGAGTCGACCATTTAATTCTAAATCTTATGGCTTCAGGAAATTTTTTTAATTTAACTTAAAGTGATTTATTTCTCAGCTTGCTCAGAATGATGGCTTCGCACACACGTACAGACAGAGTATGCGAACAGTTATCCAGCGTCTTCTTCTGGACAGGAATACCAAGTTAGTCTCTTTTCATAAAAAGCAATTATAATGTCTCTTTTGTCAGCATCAAGCCTACCTCATCTGGTTCTTCCCATCTCATGAGAAAAATAAGATCTCCGCTGCTGTCTGTGTCACCAATTACTGGTTCAGGATCAAGACTTCTTGCAAGGACTCTTGGTTCATCTGCATCTTATTTATTTGCTAACATTCAGTTCACTGCCCAATATATTCTTTTTGTGCCATCTTTTTCTTTACCAGCTTTTAGAGAACTAAAAAATGTTTCAATAACTCTGGGCCATCAGTTTTCTCAGTTTCAGGCATTATCAGCGTCTGTAAATCGTTTTCACTTCAGGATGAAAACGATGCTGGTCCAGGACTTTTTCCACCACAAATTCTCCAGCCTCTGCCTCTTCAATGTTTTTTCTCTTTCTATTCTATTTAGTCCCATTTTTCAATGTTGTTGTATTTGAGGCCATTTTATTGCAGATTGAAGAGTTTTGATTCACCACCTATAAGAAGCTCTGGGTCACAAATTGGCAGTGTCTCCCCCAAATAATCCTTTAAAAAATAGAAGAAAAGACTCCTGAAACTAATAAATACGTTCATCAAAGTGGCAGGATACAAGATAAACATGTAAAAATCAAATGTATTTTTATATACTAGCAATGAATAAATGGATACCAAAAGTATAAATACAATACAACTTACAATCAATCACTAAAAATATACTTAGGTGTAAATCTAACAACACATGTACAGTATTTACGCTGAAAACTAAAAAGTAGTGAGGAAAGAAATCAAAGATCTAAATAAATAATGTTCAACATAGTAAAGAGGTCAATTTGCCCAAGTTGATATACAGAGTTAAGGTAATCTCTATCAAAATCCTGTCAAGATTTTTTGTATAGATAGGATAACTCAAAACCATATGTGGAAAGTCATAAGAAACACAAGAGTTAAGACAATCTTGGAAAAAAAGAAAGTGGAAGATATCAGTCTATCTGATTTTGTGATTTATTATATATCCACAGTATTCAAGACCATGTGTTATTGACAGAGGAACAGACACATATATCATAAAACAGAACTTAGAATTAAAAAATAGAGCAACACAAATATTTGAAAATGAAAGCACAATTCAATGGAGAAAGAATGGTCATTCTGACCAGTGAATATTGGAGTAATCAGACATCAGGCAAAATAATCAGTAATCAGTAATCAGTAATCAGTAATCAGTAATCAGGCAAAAGGCAAACAAACTGAAACAAAGCAGATGTTCATTCTGTGAGTCTTGAGAATAGTCACCTATAAAAGTCATTCAGTCTCAGGCAGGGGTGATCACTATCCTTCCATAATTGAAGGAATGACTGACTTTACAACTTATACAACTGTATTAACTAAATTGGTAGCTTATATTCTTATTAGGAAAATATATGTTGCTATCTAAGTTATGAATAACTAAATATACAGGCCATTTTTTTAAGGAATGAATGGTTTAAATGAAGTTCTAGAGCATTCAAAATAAGTTTCCAGAGGTAAAAACATAATAAAATGTGTGATTAAGTAAAAAAAAAAAAAAAAAAAAAGGCAAACAAACAAAAATCCTTAACCTAAGGTTCATAACCCTATACTAAAATTAATTCAAATGTATCAGCGTGGTCTTAAATGTAAAGCATCAAATTATAAAACTTTCAGGAAAAAAATTAGGCAAAGAGTTCTATGTAACAGCAGAAAGAGTAACTCAGAAAGGAAAAAGTTGACTTATTGAACTTCCTCAAATTAAAAACTGTTGCTCTCTGAAAGACTTCGAGAATGGGAAGAAAAAAAGAAAGAAAGAATAAGCTACAGTCCGGGAGGAAATATTTGTAAACCCTATATCCAACAAAAAACTACCACCTGTAATATCTAAAGAACATTCAAAACTTAGCAGGAAAAAATAAATCCAAATAGAAAATAGGCAAAAGACATGGAACGACATCTCACTTAAGAGGCTATAAGATGAAATCAGCACATAAGATGTTCAGAATCATCAGTCATGGGTTGGGATGTCACTCAGCACAGTGAGTACAGTGGTTGCCTGGTTGTCCTCCAGGTCATGTCTTCAATTCCCAACACCGAAAACACACGCACGCACGCATGCACACACCGCACGCAAAATCACTAGTCACTATAGAAACGCAAATTAAACTACAATGAAAGATCACTACACACCTGGTGTAAGGGCTAAAATTAAAAATAGTGACAACACCAAAGATTGTCAAGGTTATAGAGAAACTGGATCATTTATATATTGATGGTGGAAATGTAAAATGGTACAGTCATTCTGGAAAACAATTTGATTGTTTCTTTAAAAGAAGAAAAAAAAGAACATGCAACTACCATATGATCCAGCAATTGCACTCCTGGGCATTCATCCTATAGAAATAAATCTCAGTATCACAAAAACATGTACATGAATGTTGGTAGCATCTTTTTTATAATATCCAAACACTGGAAACAACCAGATGTCTTTCAATGAATAAGCAGGTAGACAAATATCATACATCCATACCATGAAATGCTATTCAGCAATAAAAAGGCAAGGAATTAGTGATAAAAGCAACAAGCTGAATGGATGTTCTGAAAGACTGAAAAAAGGCATTCTCAAAAGTGTATACTGTAGCATAAATGATCCCACTAATATACAATTCTTGAAATTACAAAATTATAGAGATGGAGAACAGGTTAGTAACTGCCAGGGGCTGAAGAATGGATGGGAGACTTCTGGTTTCTGGTCTAAGATTAGAAGCTTGGAAGTCACCACTTCTTCCTAAGAAGTAAAAACCTTAATGAATTGAAAATTCCCCATAGATCCTTAAGAGAAATGAGGAAACAGGGAAAACAATTGACTCAAAACCTGGAGAGACTGGCAAATAGAGAGAATCACAACTTAAAGGAGCAGAAATCCATAAATGGAAACCTCAGTGGAAGCTGGTGCTGGCCAGGACCTGAACTAGAACTGATGAGTTTCTGAGGCTCGGTGTGGGCAGCTCTGAGATATTAAAGCTGACTCCAGAGAGACCCAGTCATCGGGGTCCCCACACCTGTCAGTTACCTTCTGGAGCTCCACAAGGGTCTCAGAGTATCAGAGAAAAATCCCCGCATGCTTCCAACCAGGTGACAGGAAAGGAAGGATTTTAACGTGTGGGAGTGCTCTGCTCTTCTTGAGGAGCTCTGCCCTCTGAGGAGTCCTGTCACCAGACCCTCGTCAGCAGGGGTGTTGTCAGAGCCTAACTGACCTGGAGGAACAACCGGCTCAAGCCCTCTCCGGCTCCTGAGCCACCTATGCGGGAGGAAGGGGACCAGGAGCACAGGGAAGACCACAGTCCCGGCACAGGCTCCCGAAGACTGGAGCCTGATGACAGGACTACAGGGAACGTCCCCTCCCCTTCCGCCCAAGGCACCTGACTGACGGCCGATTCACAGAAGTTCCTCTTACCCAGGACATCAGGTCTGTCAAGAAGGAAATTATAAGACATACCAAACGGAAAAAGGACAGTCTGAAGTCTCCGATCAGACATCAAAACCAGACTCATGGAGGACCATGAGGGTGACAGTGGAATTAGCAGACCTGGAATTTAACGTGACTATGATTAAGATGCTAAGGATGCTCAATAGACTGCAGGCAAGAACACAGGGACAATGTAAGCAAAGAGATGTAAGTTCTGCAAAAGAAACAAAAATAATGTTAGAGATCAGAAATGGAGAATGCCTCTCATGGGTTCATTAGTAAACAGGACATAGGAAAGAAACTCTGAGCTTGGGGCTCTCAACACAAGCCTTCAAAGCACAAAAGCAAAGAGAAAATAATACCCAAGTACCACAAAAGGTAAAAAAATACATGTAATGAGAATACAGAAAGAAGAAAGATGGGAACAGAACAAAAAATTAAAACAATGATGTCTGAAACTGTTCCCCAAATATCAGACACCTAACCACAAATCCAGTAAGTTCAGAGAACACCAAGTAGTATAAATACCAGAAACAATACACTTAGTCACGTCGCTTTCAAACTACAGAAAACCAAAGATAAAATCCTGAAATAAACCAGATTGGAAAATAAAAGATTAAATTATATCTGACTTCTACTCTGAAACCATGCATGCAAGAAGAGAATGGAATGAAATATTTAAAGTCTTGAGAGGAAAAACCCATCAACCCAGAATTTTGTACTTTGCAAAATTTTCCTTCAAAAGTGAAAAAGAAATAAGGACTTTCTCAGGAAAAAAAAAAAAAAATGGGCCAGAATTTCTACCAGAAGACTTGTCTTAGATGAAATTCTAAAAGTTCTTTAGAGAAAGAAAAATTGTATAGATTAGGGACTCCGATCTACATAAAGAATGGAAGACTGTCACAGAAAGAATAAGTTAAGGTGACAGAAAAAGTTTTGTTTTTCTTAATTGATGTAACGGCTAACATGTTCTTCAATATAATAGCCACACTTTTATTTGATCATGTATTTATAAATAAGTATGTTATATTTAATGCATATGCTTATATAAAGTGAAATGAGGGACAGCATAACATAAGTAAAGGAGGGGAGCATTAGGATTATTTATTACCCAGGGTACTACACTACCCATGAAGTATAGTATCATTGAAAGTGAACTTGAATTAGATGTGAATGCATATTGCAAGCTCTAACACATCCTTTAAAAATTAAAGAAAAAACACAACTGATATGCTAAGAAAGTAGAGAAATGAAATCATAGTTTTAAAATCCTCAGGTGAGGGCATAGCTCAGTGGAAGAGAGATAAAGTAGAGTTGTGCAAGGTCCTGGGTTTGGTCCCCAGCACCCCCCAAAAAACTTAATAGAATTTCACATGCTAGATAAGCAAACCACAAAAGACCAAAAATAATGAGGAGTAGAAAATAAAAATAGGAACAAAGAATTAAGCCACAAATAGAAAACAGTAACAAATATGACAGCTCCTAATCAAACTATATTAGTTTATTACTCTGAATGGCAATGGCTTAAAGGTACCAATTAAAAGACAAAGATTGTCAGACTAGATCAAAAAACAAGACCCAATTATACATTGTCTCCAAGAAACCCATTCTAAGTACAAAGATATATGTGGCTTACAGGTAAGTGAATGTAGAAAGATGTACCACACTAAGGATAATCAAAAGAAACAGGAGTAGCAACATTAATTTCAAACACAGAGAACTTCACAGAAAAGAAGGTCGTTGGAGATAAAAGGAGTATAGTATTCCATATGCTGAAAGGGCTAATTTTCCAAGAAGATGTAACAATGCTTAACATATATGACCTAGCAACAGAGCATCCAAATACAGGAGGCAAAAACAAAGAGGAAATAAATGGATGAATCCACTAATATACTTGGAAACTTACACACCCCTCTATCAAAAATGGTTGAATCCACAAAAGAGAAAATCAGTAAGAACATAATTGAACACAACACTACCATTAATCAATTGCATAAAATGGACATCCAAAGATAAGTTCATCTGAAAGAACAGAATACACATTCTTCTAATTCACATAAAACAGTTACCAAGATAGATCATATTTTAGGCCAAAAGAAAACTTTTTAATAAACTTAGAAGAATAGAAATCATGTAATGTCAGCTCTTTGACTTGTAATAGAAGTAAACAAGAAATCGATAATAGATAACTATAAAATGTTAAAATACTTGTAAACAACACACTTTTAAATAACACATGAGCCAAAGAATGGATCTCAAATTAGACAAACATCATTACCTAATGTACATGTATGATTACACAAACAGTGTGACTCTACTTCACATACAACCAGAGAAACAAAAGTTGTACCCCATTTGTATACAATGAATCTAAATTTAAAAAATTAAAATTAAAATTAAAAAATTAGCAAATCTAATTATCAAAATCCAAAATGAAAAAAAGAAAAGATCTCAAAAAGTATCTTAAAATATTTTAACTAAATGAAAATACAATTTATCAAAATTTGTGAGATTTGCAAAAGCAGGGCTTGTAGGGAGATTTATAGCATTGACTACAACATTGGAAAAGAAAGATCTAAATCAATCATCTTAAGGGACTGCAAAAAGAAAAGCAAACTAAATCTAAAATAAGCAGAAGAAAACAAAAATTGGAACCAGAATCCAAAACATTTGGAAAAAAAAAATGCAACCAAACCAAAAACCAGGTCTTTGAAAAGATCAGTAACCCTTTAAGTGAGATGTTGGCGAAGAAAAAAAAAATGACAAAATGACTCACACTATGAAGGAAAGACAAACATCACTACAGATTCATGAATGTTAAAAGGATAAGCGAGAAATACTATGAACAACTCTGGGCCCACAAATTTCACAATCTAGATGAAATTTCCTGAAAGACACAATTTACAAAATTCACATGAGGAATATATAACCTGAATGTGCCTTTTTCTACTAGTAAGATGAGTTCATAATTTACTGACTTTCCAAACAAAAAGCACCAGGCTCAGGTAGTTAACTGGTGAATTCTACCAAATATTTCACAAAGGACATATACCAATTATCTATATTCTACTGAGGGAATACTAACTCCCTCAATAAGGGCAGCATTACTATAGTAGCAATTTAAAAAAGACCTTCCAAGAAATAAAGCCACAGACCAATATCTCCCATGAATATAGACACAGTATTAGTAAGTTGATTCAATAATACATATAAGAATTATACATCATGGCCAAGGGGGATATATCCAGGTATGCCAGGCCAGTTTATTGTATTAAAAAAAATCAATTAATACAATCTATCACATCAGTTGGCTAAAGGGGAAAAGTTACATGATTTTATCAATAGATGCAGAAAAGCATTTGACAAGGTGCAAAACCTCTGTAAGAAAACTCTTGGTAAACACGGAATAGCGGGGAACTTCTTCAATTGATAAAGAATATCTACCAAAAAAAAAACAAAAACAAAAACCTTTTCAGGCAACGTCATATTAAATGGTAAAAAAAAAATAGGAGTTTTTCTACTAAGATAAGGAATAAGGCAAACATGTCCCCTCGTACCATTGTTTTTCCACATGTTTTGGAATCTTAGTTAATGCAATAATATAAGAAAAGGAAATAAAAGTTATCCAGATGGGGAAGTACAAAATAAAGCTTTAGATGACATAATTCTTTATGTGGAAAATTCAAAAGAATTGACAAATTAAAAAGGAGGAACCCAGGGAACTACTAATGATTCTAGTAATGCTGCAGGACACAAGGTTAATATAAAAAGTCAATCATTTTCCTATATCCCAGAAATAACAAGCAGAAGTTAAATTTAACAGAAAATGCCATTGACAAGACTCCTAAAAAAGGAAATACATTGGTATAAATCTAACAAAATAAGTACAAAACCAATATGGGGGAAACAACAAAATTCTTATGAAATAAATCAAATAAGAACTAAATGCCATAATTTTATTATTCTTTATGGCTGAGTAATATTCCATTGTGTGTATATACCACAGTTTCTATATCCATTCATCTATCAAAGGGCATCTAAGTTGGTTCCACAATCTAGCTATTGTGAATTGAGCTGTGATAAACATTGATATGGCTGTATCTCTGTAGTATGCTGATTTTAAGTCCTTTGGGTATAAACCAAGGAATGGGATAACTGGGTCAAATGGTGGTTCCTCTCCAAGTTTTCTAAGGATTCTCCACACTTCTTTCTAGAATGACTGCACCAATTTGCAATCCCACCAGCAATGTATGAGTGTACCTACTTCCCCACATCCTCACCAATACCTATTGTTGCTTGTATTCTTGATAATAGCCATTGTAACTGGAGTGAGATGAAACCTTAGTTTTTTTATTTGCATTTCTCTAATTACTAGAGATGTTGAACATTTATACATAATGGAATATTTCTCAGCCATAAAGAATAAAATTATGGCATTTGCAGGTAAATGGATGCAGTCAGACAAAATCACACTAAGTGAAATAATCCAATCCCAAAAAACAAAAGGCCAAATGTTTTCTCTGATAAGGGATGCTGATACATAATGGGTGGAAGAGGGGCAAGGGAAAGAATGGAGGAACTTTGGATTGTGCAGAGGGAAATGTTGAGGGGAGGGAAGGGCAGGGGGAAGGAAAGATGGTGGAATGAGACAAAACATCATTACCCTATATACATGTATGATTATATGAATGGTGTGAATCTACATCATGTACAACCAGAGAAATGAAAAGTTGTACTCCCTTTGTGTACAATGAACCAAAAATAAAAACAAAAATATAAATATAAATAAAACAAAAAAAAGAACTAAATGAGTGAAGATATATTCCATTAGTATAGGAAGACAATATTATTGTCTTGATAAGTTGAAGATCCTATAACAGATTATCACGGACTGGAGGCTGAGACAGCAAACATCTGTCTCACAGTTATGGACTCTGAGAAGTCCAAGATCACAATGCCAGCAGATCCCGTGTCGGGGGGGACTCACTTCCTGGTTTGTATATAGTGGTTTTCTGGTTGCATCTTCACAAGGTAAAGAGAGAGAAAGGAAACAAGCTTTCCAAGACTCTTTTCATAAGTGCACTTTACTCACTCAGGAGGGCTCCACACTTGTGCTAAGGAACTTCCAAAGTCGCCCCCTCCAATAGTTCGCTTTGGGGTAGGATTTCAACACATGGATTTGAGAAGGACACAACATTAAATCTGTAATAATTATCAAGCTGTCTTTTCATCCCTACTTGATCTAAGATTCAATATAATCCCAATCAAAATTCCAGCAAGTTATTTTGTGTATACTGACAAACTAATCCTAAAGCTTATATGGAAAAGCAGAAGACCAACCCAATATTGAAGGAGTAGAATAAAGTTGAAGGATCAACACTACCTGATTTCAAGACTTGCCATATAAGTAACAGGAGCAAGACAGTATAGAGTTGGTGAAAGAATGGACTAATAGGGCTGAGGTTGTGGCTCAGTGGTGGAGTGCTTGCCTGGCGTGTGTGAGGCCTGGGTTCCATACTCAGCACCACATATAAATAAATTTAAAAAAGATCCATTGACAACTAAAATATATACATATTTTTAAAAAAGAGAATGCACTAATAGATCAGTGGAACCAAACAGCCCAGAAATAGATCCACATAAATATAGCCAATGATCTTTGGGAAAGGATCAAAAGAAATACAAGGAAGGAAGAAAAAAATGTCTTTTCAACAAATTGCACTGGATGAATTGGACATCCACATGCAAAAAATATTTAGACACACATACCTTTGCAAAAAATTAATTGAGAATTATTAGGGAGGTCTGAGCAGCCCCCAAGGGCGCCAAAGAACAACCAATCAGACGCCGGCAGATAAATCCCAGTGGCATCTCGCAACTGCCGTCAATCAACGGAGTCCCCAGCCAAACCTAGGGGACACACTAACCCTCAAGCCTTCCCCCACCTATGCCGGACTACAGGAAACGCAGCCCCATAGGGGCCGAAGCCGGGCTTCCCCAGCCCTGTACCCTGGCCTTCACCCTGGAGGACGGTGAATCTTGCCCAAGAGCCAAGCCCACTGAAGCCTTGGTCGGCTGCGTTTGGTCTGACTCCTATCTGGTCACCCGCATCTGACCTACAAGAATAGATCACAGACCTAATGTAAAACTCGAAACTATAAAGCGCCTCAAAGATAACATAGGAGAAAATCTAGACATGTGTGGGCTTCACAACAACTTTTTGCTGTAACACTAAAGGTGTGATCTATGAAAGCAAGAACTGATAAGTTGGACTTCCTTAAAATTAAAATATCTGTTCAGTGAAAACATCAAGAGGGAATGAAAAGACGGGGAGAAAATTGTAAAGCATATCTGATAAAGGACTCAAAATACATCAAGAACTCTTACAAGTCAACAACATGAACACGAACAGTCTTTTAAAATGGGCGGAAGATCTTAACGAACACCTCGCCAAAGAAGACATCGATGACAGATAAGTCTATGAAAAGATGCTTTGCATCGTACATCACAAGGGAAATGAAAATTACGACAATGAGATACCTCTGCGCAGGTTCTGGACTGGCCACATCTAGAACCCTAACGAGCAATGCTGGGGAGGATGGGAAGCATCCTTGGTGGTGGGGCTGCAAGCTGGTGCAACCACTCTGGAAGACAGTTGTCAGTATCTGATGAAAGTTAGTAAATGACATGCGATCCAGCAGTCAAGCTCCCTGGTATTTACTGCAAACTTGGGTTCTCAGGGAACGTTGGCAATGCTGGAGGCTGTGCTTGTGCGCAGGCAGAGTGTGCATGGAAATCTCTGTACCTTCCACCCAATTTGCTATGAAACTAAAACTTCTCTGAAAAATAATTGAATTTATTTTTTAAAAGCGAAGGCGTTGAGTCCGAGGAAGGTGGGCGTGGCTAGACAAAGGCCCCCGAGGGATCCCCTTCCCTGTGGTGATTCGCTTACACCAGGTCGACCTCTTGGTTTTAATCCTGTTCTGTTTTTGCAATAAGTCACCCCTGGAGAAAACGGGGCACAGCATACACCCATACACCGTCGTTCTTGGTAAGATTTCTTAGAACGGCATGCAAATCTACGATCAAATCAAAATGAAATTTTGATAAGAAAAAAGGAACCTCTCACATATTTAACGACATGGTGGATCTCAAAATCATTATGCAAAAGAAGTCAAATAAATATGGCTTCATCCATATTGTGTGATTCCATTTTTTATGAAATCCAACCTATTTTAGCTTGAGTTTTGTAAAATGCAAACTACAGTGACAGAACAAGAGATGAGTGGCGGTGGGGCGGGGGCCAAAGCTATGCAATGCTGTCCCGTCTTGAGAGCCGGCTGGTGGCTTTCCAGAGGCGAACAACTGGCAAAACTCTCTGAAGTGCATCCTTTAACTGCATGTGGTCTGTCTTGCGTATTATTTATTTCTCAATAACATCGATAAGACAAAAATATAAGTGAATGGTCCAGAAACCAAGGTCTCCAGGTAGTGACATTACTCACTGTGAAGCTCTTGGCCCAACCAGGGAGGACGGTCTAGGCTCGCAGCATTCCAGGGAGATTTGAAAGCCAGCCTCGTAATTACTCAGGAAACACTTTCCAATTCCCTTTACGCACGGAGATCCCCGTCTGTTGGAAGAGATGCAGCCACGTGAGGGACCAAGACTGTGCTGGGCTGAGTGCAGGCGGGAACCCAACAGGTCAAGATGAGAGACCCAGGAGCAGGGCTGGGAGGACAGCAGACGGGAGCTGGAGGTGAAGATTGCTCCTTCCCTTAACTACTGGGATCACCCCCTGTGCTTTGGCCACCCGGACCCTTTACTAGTATCTGTCACATTTGCTTCCTCCTTCACCCCATCAGGTACAGATCCTGGCAGGTTTACCACCCTGATCTCTTCCCACTGCCTCCTCCCCAGGTCACAACCGTGTCCTCGTGTGCCTGCGCCATCGGAGAACCTCCTGCCCATCTCACTCCACGACGTCCTCCTACCTCTGTGCGTAATGACAGACTTCCGTCAGGTTTCCTGGAAACAGGGCCTAAGCTGGGATTCTTGCTCAGTGACTTGTTGCAGGAATGCCCTCCAGGAAGACAGGTGAGGGAAGCAGGAGGCAGAGGAGTTAAGCAAGGGTGTGGTCAGTAAGATGAGGGGCACTAATTGTACCAGAGCTGGTCCCACTTTGCAGCAAGGTAGACTGCCTCCCTGTGTCCGCTAGCCTCTGACTTGAGGACGGGGAAGAGGGGACATCGTGTTTCAGGCAGTTGCAGATTGAAGATGATTTGGCCAAGGACAGCCCTTTGGAAAGGGGGATGGCCGTGAACAGCAAATACCACAGCTGGAATGGGCCACCAGCAGGAAAAGGAATTTGGACAAGGCGCCACCAGCCTCTACTGCAATGGCCTTTCCAACAAACATGCCTAACTGCCTCACATCTTTGATTAAAACTGTCAGATGGTTCGTCTGCACCGTGCTGGGGTAGCGGGGACATAACCTAAACTCTGTCTTCACCACAACTCGATCCAAACCAAATCAACCTTCCTGATGGCTCACCAGGTAGTGAGTGGAAGCAATCGCCCAGATAATTTCTTTTCCTAATCCTCTTGTTTGGGGGCATCAGAGTTGGAACGATCCAGATTACCTGTATGGGTTGATCAAACAAGACTGACAAGAGCATCCCCTCGTCTGTCACTTTGGCTCGGAAGATGCTGTCACCGAGGTCCTCTTTTCTTCACTCTCGCCCTGAGGAATGCAGAGAAGGTGACCTGGCACACGGGTAGACTGTCAGCCTGCATGGTGTGACATCTCAGCCCCCTGCTCTTTGATCCCACCTGCCTAATTGGGCTTCGTCAGGATCACTCTCTCACTCAGGAGGGTGGAGTTGATGCAGCCTGATGGAAATCAGAAGGCACTGTCGGCTCCGTCCTGGGGCCCGGGAGCCTGTCAGCATGCTGATCACAGAAGAGCTGCAAGCAGAAGCAGTGTCTAACCAGCAGAGCTACCACTTAACGATGACAGACGCCACACAGAACCTGTGGGTGCCCTGCATGGGCAGGAAAGACGCATCCCCTGGGGGCCAGCAGAGCCGGCCCCTCGGCTGTTGCCCTCACAGCACTGCCCAAACCATGACCATCGCAGCTTCCCTAGGCTACCATGTTCTAGGTTCTGTTACCCCCACGCACAGGACAGGCTTGGGACGGTGAGGGCACCTGCCCAGGGCTACCTGCAAACCTCTGTAGGACCCAAGATTCACATGCAAACCTATTTTTCTCCTCTGACCATTAAACTCCAGGGGAAAGGAAACACAACAGAAAAGAGAACACAATACCCAGATGAGAGAGATTTGGCTCCTGTGATTCTCCTCAGCTCAGCTGAGGGGGTCCCAGGTTCCCCATCCCTGCCTTTTCCATGTTGTTCTAGATGGAGGGTGGAAGGAAGGGGGGGTCCTGTTACAGCTTTGAGCACGGGGAGGAGCCTCTGAGGGCAGGATGTCCCTGTGGCCACTTCCCTGGGTAGAAGCCTGAGCAGAACGAAGCAGGCAAGACGATGACCTTGAGGGCAGAGAGGTCCGGCAGCCGCCAGCAGGGGCTTGGGATGGAGAGACTGAGCCCTGCTCATTTGCCGTCACCTGGCACAGTGCCTGGTATACCGAAGACGGACAGATGAACGAACGAACAAGGGAAGAAGTGAAGGAGTGAATGGAACGCGCAGAGGATGGAGGTTCAGAGCAAGGTGTGGCTGCCAGGTGTCCCGCTGAGCGCCGACCCCATGTGTCACACCATTTACCAGAGAAAGTTCTTCAGCACCTAAGGCAGAGTGGAGGCTGTCATTCCCCAAACCAGCAGCTTGTCCTGTGAGTCGGGCCCCGCCAGCTGCCTGCACAGGAGTCCTGTCGGCCCTCCTACCACCCTTAATGAGATGTGACTGCTGAAGGCAAGCAACTAATTGCGTGATGTTTTATTAATCCTTTCTCCATGAAATATTAATTGTGAGCTTTCACAAATACAAAGCTCTGTCTGCTTTTTAATGGTCCAGTTTTGTGGGTCTCTCCAGGTAAATATTCCAGGGTTTCCAGTTAAGGGACCAAAGTGACAATCATGATGTAGAGGAAGAGCAGCTGACAACCCAACATACATAGTATGTCAGAAACGCCTCCCTGGGCTAGCTGCTCTGCCCAGAGGCCAGGCTTCATCCATGGGCAGAGGGAGCGAGCTCCCTTACTGTGTGCGATGAACTGAACTAACCACAAATCACTTCCAAACATCCATCCCACTGTGAGCACCAGGAGTCAAACAGAAAGCCACTGACGACTAGAAGCCATTGGCACCAACACGGCAGAGGTCCTACTGTGAGGCTCACCCCTTCCTTCCCCCCTTCCCATTTCCCTGAAATTGGTTCACCTTGGAAAAGCATCAAAAAGAAACATGAGGGCTGGGGTGGGGGTTCAGTGGCAGAGCGCTTGCCTAGCAAGTGTGAGACAGTGGGTTTGAGCCTCAGCACTACATAAAAATAAATAAATAAAGGTACTGTGTCCAGCTACAATTAAAAACATATTTAAACAAAAAAAAAAAAAAAAAGGAAAAGAAAAGAAACATGAGCCTTAAGTCAGCTGTGTAGACTGGGGAATTCTGGGAGGGGAAAGACTGGATTCCAAGACTGGGACAGATGGAGAGACATTTATAAGGGACTTCAGCCCCCTTCCTACCTGGTCCTGGAAGGCTGCAGGGGGATGGCTGGTGTCCCGGAGAAAGGACCCACACGCTGTGCTCCTCCTGGGAGGGGTTTCTGCACCAGTGGAAGGATAGGAAGGACCAGGCCCTAAACGTTCCTGGAGCCAGTCCCAGAACTGGTGGAGACCCTGGTGCCACAAGAATAGGTCAGTTGGTTCCAGGATCATGTGAGAGGATACCCAGCCTGGGGAAGGGGTGGTACGATTCCTCCAGGAGCCACAGTGAGGTAGGGCTGCTAAGAGACAGAGGGATCTCGGTGAGCCATGTCCTAAAACCCCACAGAGCACCATAATGGAGACAACCAACAAAGGCCCACAACCTCATGCAGAGTGGAGCCTGAGACACCTCCAGTGACTGACATGCAGGAGAAGGAGGAGGGAGCCTTCGCCACCTCCCCATCTCTCTGTCCTCAAGCCCAGTGAGATGCACTTGGGGCAATGGGTTGCACCTCAGGACCAGAACACACTCCCCTGCTCACTCTAAGAGGCAGGACCCAAGTTCTAATCTGCACTGGAGAGAAACCATTTGAAATTGGAGTGTTTTCAATAATGAACAGGAAATAAGCTTTGGCTTCCAGAATGAGGAGAACTTTCAAGTGTGAGAAAGTTACAGAATAGAACAAAGGCCGTGTTCACAGAGAGACAGAGAGGCAAGGGCATCCCTCAGGTAAATTTCCTTGCTGCTCCAAGTGTGGAAGGCATTCCACCAGCATTGGCTTCTCACAAAAGCAGAATCTCTGCCCGTAGCCCAGACCTGCTGATCCAGCATCTGCAGGATCTCCTGGGATGGCATGCACATGACAGTGTGAGAATCACAGGTAAGGTTGACCCTTACATTCCAGTGAATTAAGATTCCTCCATTATTTGGTTACATTAGACAGCATCTGTTTCTGCAGCTTATGATCAGAAACCTTATACTGAACCTATATGAATAGCATGCCTTCCATGTTCAACCCTTCTCAAATTGGTAAAGCAGCAGCTTGGTCTTAGGAAATGTTGAACCTGTCCCTGAACCTTCCGAACACCCGTGCTTACATCTGGTTCCCAGCAAAAGCTGTTGTGCAGTAAACCCACCCACAGCCACCTTTGGTTACAGGGTGTCTTCTATGCAACCCTGGGGTACCATGGACTGAATCAACATGGCGACCAGCTTCTCCCTCCCAGAAGTCTGTCTGCCCTTCGCCACTCCCTTGACCTTTGTAAAATACCAAAGAGTAAAATTGGTGTTAGAATAAGCGCTACCCCACGCCTTCTCAGCTGAGGTGTTGTCCACACGCAGATCTGCAGGCACCACCCTTGAGAGCAGCCCCCACAGAGTGGCTCCACCCAGATTCCCCACATGCTCCCTGCAGAGAGCACAGCATCCAGCTGGCTCCAGGGAGCTGCACTGGGGGTTTCACGGACAGCCACCCACCTCTAACCTGGACACAGGCCTGCCGGGAGAGGTCAGAGGACGAGTGGAATTACAGATCCTACCCAGGTGTTCCTAATCACCACCACCCAAATACTTCTCAGAAGGAGTGTTTGTTTTATATGTAAATAAATACACACACACACACACACACACACACACACACTCACACACACTCACACACAATAAGCATACATATACACATGTATACAAATATACAAACACACATGTATATATGCACATACCAGTTTGACCAATATTCATCTCCCTCACTAGATCACAAACTTTACAGGACGGTCTAGTTCTCCTTGCTTCCCTGCTGTTATTCAACACCAAGTTCATTGCCAGATACAGAGTAGGGGCTCAACAAATTCCTGGATGAATAAATAAATGAATGAATTTGTCAAGTAAACAATAACTTCCTACTTTCAGCAAGTCCCAACCACTCCAAGCCTGAATTTTCTGATCAATGTCATGGAGCTCAGACCGTCCACTTCAGAAGGTTGACAGGAAGCTAACCTCTCTCTATAAAAGAGCCTAGCACAGGACTTTGTACCTAGTAGACCCTCAAAGGTATATTTTCTTATTACCTGTCTAATGACGGCAAAGGGATATTCATGGAAACTCTTAGACAGTATTTATTGAAGATCCAGATAAGTGCTTTTCTCTTCCTCAGGCAGCAATTTCTGCAAGATGTCATCTCCTCTGCAATGCCTTCTCCAGCCACTGTTCCCTTCTCAGGCACCCTCAATTCTGCCTCCTCTGTGTCACCTGGATGCTGTTCGAGTCCCTCCGCCAGAGCACTACCACACACCCTCTTGCATGCCGCTGTGGACTGTGACTTCCCTGAGGACAGGGCCTGGTATTTGCACCTCTGCAGACCCTTCACTTGATAAATGAATGAACTCTTCTAGGCTCTTCTCTAGCTCTTTAGGTTGAAAACATGCTGACTCGTTTGAGCAAAGGCTTTTTAATCTGACAACCCTGAACTTGATTCCAGGACCAACTAGTAACTATTCAAATAACTTGAGACAATTTCTTAATCACTTTACATCTTTACATCTCCACGTCCACTTTATGTAATGTGAAGTTAGTACCACCCAACTCTCAGAGAGGTTTGGAGAACACAGATCATGTCTGCCAAGTGGCTGTTCACCTATTACGTGCTCTGCCAACTCTGTGTTCCTATCTTCAGTACCAAGGTACACTAAGGTATGAATGGAAAATGAGTTCTCAACTTGCTGTCATTTCTAGGGTATTTTTACAGATCACATCAGATACCCTGAGCTAAAGATATTTGCCTTAGTCTTTACAAATAAATCAGGATTCATGAATTCACAGGCACTTAGCATATTTGGGAACACACTGACTTTAGGGAAACATCATCCATTAATGATGCTAGTGTATTTTAGGCTGGCAATACTGTTGACCACCACCAAGTCCTTCCAGAGCCTCTATCTCACTCCTTCAGGGAAAGCTGAGGGGGTAAGGGATGGACACAGAGGTGCAGACAGCCCCTCTCTTGCCCAATCCCTCCTCTGGGCTTCCACAGTGAGAATGCAGACATCTACTACAGCATGTATTTAAAAATAATTTTGAATTTTTTCATTTAATTGTTATTGGTGCATATTAACTGTGCAGCACAGTGGGCTCCCCTGTGGTCTGCTCACACACACATGTTACATAATATGATCATCCTACTCCGGATACCTCCTCTTGCCTTCCCATCCTCCCTCCCCCAATCCCTTCTCCCTTCTGTTTTCACAAGATTCTTTCTCGTTAGTTCCACATGAACCTGGTTTACTTCACTTATCATGATGCTCTCCCTTTCCATACATTTTCCTGCAAATGGCATAATTCCATTCATCTTTTGAATAACACTCCATCACATTTTCTTTATCCATTCATCTGTTGATGGACGCCGAGGCTGAATCATAACTTGACAATTGTGACTCACACTGTGATAAACATGGTGCGCGTGTGTCTATAAAGCGTGCTGGCTTTAATTCTTTTGGGTAAATACTGAGGAGTGGTCGAGCCAGGTGCCATGGCAGTTCCATACTCAGTTTTTGAAGACACTCCCTGCTGAATTCCACCGTGGCTGCACTGATTGACATCCCTACCAACATGCCAACAGTGTATCTGGGTTTCTTTTTCCCCACATCTCGCTTGCATTGATTATTGGTCGTCTTCATGATTGCCAGGTGGCAGCCAATACTTACCTAGCACTTGCCATGTGTCAAAACACTGTTCTAAGAATGTCCCGTGTTCTAGCTCTTTAACCTCCTCACTAGCCCCCCTGAAGTAGATACCATTATGTTTCATTCTACTGAGGGATGGACTGTGGCACAGAGGTGACACAGCTCCCAAGGTCACACAGACAGACACTAGTGCCACCAGGGTGCGTGCTGCCACCACTTTGTCACCTACCTGTCCTACACAGCTGCCGCTCCTGATCAGTGCAAATGCAAAGACGATGACAATGACATTAATAGCAAATGGTACACCCCTCGTGGGCAGATGAGTCTTGGAGAAGACTTCCAGACATTCTAGGCATCCAAAAGATAATGACACTTCCATTCCCGTATGTCAGGTTGAAAATTACAGTATTCAATCAAAATAAATCACAAAATTTCCACACACACCAAAATTAAAATAACTTTTCTCTGGGTTATGATTGTAAAATTCTAGAGACATTTATCCAAGTCGAAACTCCTGATGCACTTTCCCATTCTACTTGACTGGAGACCTAATACCGGGTGATCTGCCTATGGTGCCCCCAGCCCTGAGGGAAAGTTCCATTTCCCCACTGCCCAGTAGAGGGCCTCACAGGTCCCTTCTCTCAACAGTCTTGTCAAACAAATGCTTGACTGTTTCCATCTCTAGTTGTGTTGCCAGATAGAATGCAGGATGCCTAATTAAATTCGAATCTCAGATAGATAATGACTAATTTTTTAGGATAAGTATGTCCTGTACAATATTTAACTGATATTTTTATCAGCTAAATCTAGCAACCTTTCCCTCTAGACATAAGAGAAGTTCAGAGAAGACAGAGCAAGAGTAGCCTCCAACAGGAAAACAGATGTCAAGGAAGAGATGAAGGTGAACTAACCCAAGAAGGGAGCACGCCAATACTATGGAATGGCGGTCTCATGGATTGGGCTACCCAGAGGCTCTGAGAGATGGAGGGCAGTCCTGAAGTGACAGCCAGATGAGGCCTAGAGGGTAATGCGAGAGTGTCAGGGTGAGGACAGTGAGGAGGAGAGCTGCCCCGGGCACCTACAGCCCAGCACCCCACACATCTGCCAGCAGCACAGTGCCCATGGCCTCCCCGTTCTCCACCATCCAGCCATTACCCACTCCCCTGCTCGCTGCCCAAGGACCTCCTGCATGAAAGGGCTCTGTGTGCTTGCCACCCACCTCTGCCCCAGTCATTATGTGTTGACCTTCATAATCTCCCAGCGTGGGTGTGTCTCTCCAACGGCCTCCAGCATGCCTCCACGGACAGCTAAAGGAAGCAGAGGGTGAATCCGTGTTGGCCACGTGTGGCCAACCTTTGGGGTCTCGTCCCCCTGGGTGAAGCCCCCACTCCCAGCCTGAGCCTGGCTTGTAGAGTTGTGGCCAGAGGCCACCTGTTGAAGGACGGCCCTGTTCTCTGGACATGAGACTGAGAGCAACAGGCCTCCGTTCCACCCTGGGTGTTCTTCACAAATGTCCACCCCGTGGGTTCCTCACGCTGAGCCTGCCCTCCGAGAGCCTGCGGCCCAGTCCCTCCCTCTGCCCAGCATGCTGCCCCACCCCAGGAAGCCATATCACTCACTCCTGCAATTCAGTTCTTCCTCCACTGTCACCTTCACGGAGACCCAGGTGGGCGCACCCCACTCAAACAGTGCACTCTCACACTCGCGTGCAAGGACACACACTCCCCCACCCTGCTCTGCTTCCTTTCTTTCTATGGCACATAACATATTATATATTTCTGCTTATTTTCCAGCTCCTGCTCCTTCCTAGAAAGTAAGCCCGTGGGAGCAGGTGCTCGCTCTGTTCAGTTCACAGCGGAAGCTCCACGCCTGAAACTTGCTTCGGATCACAGAACCGCTCAAGAAATACTTGATGGGATACATGGCCTGGCTCTGTCTGGGGTGGCAGTGGTAGTCCAAAGCAACCCAGAATCTCCGAGGGCCTGGCAGCTTCCCGGATCAGGCAGGGGAGGCCTTCGCCACCTGGGGACTTAGGACATCTCTGCTCTTCCTTTAGGTCTGGGCTTATTTGTGCACCTTGCCCTCTGTTCTCTCTTGTCACGTCTATTTGAAGCATTTTTAATTACCGTCCTTATAAGAGGGTGTATTTTCCGAGGATGCACGTGGAGTTCTCAACAGCTACCTGTTGAATGAATAAATACATAAAAGAAGCCACAAATAAGGAATCAGCTTGGCACCCGGAAGGGGATGAATCAGAAGAAGTCAGAATGGAGCCAAAGCATGAACTATTCTTTCATAATAAGAAAGGGGGCAAGGAAAGAGGGAGAGAGAAGGGAGGGAGGCAAGCTGGGTTCATCTCCCGGCCAGATACTGACAAACCAGCTCTGGCCTGGGGCATCCACACCCACAGCCCTGCAGGCACCATCCATGGTGAGACCCCTCGGTGAGGCCTGCAGGACTGGCTTCCCCGGCTCCCCACCCCCATTCTGATGAGGTGCTCCCACAGAATTCTCTTCCATCAGGAAGGGCGCCCTGGAGGAGCAAGGAATTGGCTCTGGTGACAGAGGGAGCACAGAGGGCCAAGAGGGGCTGCTGAGAGACCTACGCTCATCCTCTGGTTCCACCAGCCACTCTGAGCCGCCCCTCTGCGTCCCCCACCGCCTGCTCCACCCCAGCTACCCTGAGCCACCTCTCTGTGTCCCCCATGGCCTGTTCCTTCCCAACCACCCTGAGCCGCCTCTCTGTGTCCCCCACCGCCTGCTCCTCCCCAGCCACCCTGAGTCGCCTGTGCCCCCCACCGCCTGCTCCACCCACTTCTCACGCGATCTGCACCCTGCCCTGGGAGAGGCACCCGCTCACCTCTCCAAAGCTCCCTCCATGGAGACCGGCACAGCCTGCCTCTGTGGGACCCTAGAGACCACTCCAGCCAGCACGCCCTCTTCTTTCTCTGAACGTCCAGCACTTAATTTTGAAGCATGCTCAACGTATAACCTCTTAGTATATTCAATCGGTATGCGTTTTAGTCCGCTTTTTCACTGCTGTGACCAAGGCCTGGCCAGAACAATTAGAGAAGGGAAAGTTTATTTGGGGCTCACAGTTTCAGAGGTCTCAGTCCATAGAAGGCCAACTCCTGGCTGTGGGCCTGAGGTGAGGCAGGACATCGTGGCAGAAGGGCATGGTGGAGGAAAGCCACTCAGGATGTGGCAATCAGGAAGCAGAGAGAGAGCTCCGCTCACCAGGGACAAAATATATACCCCACAGGCAACGCCTCAATGACCCGTCTCCTGCAGTCACCCCTACCTGCCCACAGTCACCACCCAGTTAATCCCTATCAGGGTCAAATGTGCTGATTAAGTTAAGGCCCCCATGAATTCACCTCTAAACTTTCTTGTACTGTCTCACACATGAGCTTTTGGGGGTCACATAATACCCAAACCATAACATGGTCCTTCTTTGAATTTAATGAAGACTCAGAATTCAGATAACAAAGATTACTGGAATTACATGTAAGTAAAAGTAAATACACCCTGGGCACGACATGAGGGACTTTCCCACAAACAAAATGACACCCAGTGCACAGACTTTAGAATAAATACCTGCTTCAGTTACTTAGGTAACTGAATCTCAGTAATGCTGGGACCAGGAAAAGATGTTCGATTTCTGAGAAATAAGGTGTTTTTGGAGTTCTGATTTTATGTATGCTTAATGATATTATTGTCATTGTAACATTTGTGTTTAAAATGCCCCTTCCATTTAATCGCTTTTCCGTGGGAATATCACAGAGAGTCTAAGGAAAACACTGCCATCGGCTCGATTGCCTTGCAGAGAAGGTGTTTTGTGTTCTCAGTGCCCAGTGTCCTAGCATCTGGGGGAGGCAGACACTTACTATGCAGGTGGAGTACATAGGGAAGGTTCTAAAGTTGTTAAGTGCAAGCTGCAAGATTCTAAGATTAATTGTGCTTCACTCTCCAGTGAGATTAGTGTATTATAAATCATAGAGGCATATCCCATCAATCTGGTGCCTGGATGCAGAGAACATGATAACCCCTAGCTCAGCAGAAACCTACCTTCCATCCATTACAGCATCTCCCCTAGAATACACCATGCACTCCTCGGATACAGCCAGGGCAACGGACAGCATTTTAAAGACATCTTTGAGATAGCTTTGCTTCTCTTACAACAGGGAAAACCTTTTCTGTGGCTCCTTGAGTTTGTTTTTTTTTTCTACCACAATAACTTTAAACAAAACAGGTTCAGAGTAGTGTTTTCTGGGTACTTAGTATCTGTTTACCCCTGGGGTAAGTTCTCTGGGGGGTACAAAAGAAAGAAAATATAAGATCCCTACTCTTGATGAAACTACTGTTTAGCTGGGGAGAAAAGACACACTAATACATGATTTTGATGCTAACAGCTATTGTTTATCTGGCACTTACCATATGCATACTGTTATGATTTAGATATGAGGTGTCCCCCAAAGCTTGTGTGAGAGACAATGCAAGAAAGTTTAGAGGTGATATGATTGGGTTATGAGAGATTATCATTAATCCCCTAATAGACGGGTGGTAACTGTAGGCTGCTGGAGTGTGGCTGGAGGTGATGAATCATTAGGGCGTTGCCTTTGGGATATATATTTTGTCCCTGGTGAGTAGAGCGCTCTCTCTCTGTCTCTCTCTCTCTTCCCCCCATCCTTTCTCCTTTCTCCCCTCTCCCCTCTCCCTCTCCCCTCTCTCTCTCCTTCTTGGTGGCCATGTCCTGAGTTGCTTTCCTCCACTGCACCCTTTTGACATGATGCCCTGCCTCATCTCAGGCCCAGAGCTATGGAGTTTGTCATCTATGGACTGAGACATCTGAGACATCTGAAACTGTGAGCCCCAAACAAACTTTCCCTCCTCTAGTTGTTCTTGTCAAGTCTTTGGGTCACAGTGGCACAAAAACCGACTAAGACCTTAACAAATAAACGCAGTACCTGCTACAAAAAAGGGCCCCTGAAGAAAATCCGCTCATAAGATGAAAAGGGAAGAGAGCTACACATGGATCAAAAAAATTGCATTTTGAAATCTTTTCACATGGAAGCGAAGGCCCTCCACTCTTCAGTGGAATAACCCATTTTAATGCAATACCATCACAGTAACACCTACTTTCCAATCAACCACAATCCATTGATTCTTTAAAACCCACGAATGCAAGAATATGGTAGTGTTAGTGTTCAGGGCTGCCTTCCCAAATGGCTCAGATGGAAAAGTTTAGTACCTGAAGTTTTAACTCCGAGCTAGCTAGAAGAGCAAAGGTCATGAGGAGTGCTTTGTTTGTTTGATTTGCAATTCCCTTTATTATTCCATGGAGGGGATCTTGGAAGGGTTCTCAGAGTGCAGCTCTTCAGGTTCCACAGCAGAAAACACCCAGGACAGAAGACTGAGTCACCTTGGAGTTTCTGGAACAGACAAGGCTGTGACTAAAACCTTGGGTGTCCATCTTCTCTTTAATTTCACATGAAAGGAGCAGGAAGCTTGAAACAACCCGCTTCAACTTTCAGTGAAACTAGGAACCAAATAAAATCTACAGGCTCCCAAATATGCTTAAAGGTGGAAAAGGCAGCTGAAATCCACTCGAAACCTCATGGGAAGAAATAGGAAGGAAGAGTGAGTGGTGAGAGGGCTACACGGCAGACCTGAGAAGGGCTGGGAGGGAAAACGAAAAACAGCCCCAGGGCCAGGGCTCACCTGTGTGGAATGTGTGGAAGCTACATTCTCCATTGCAATAAGGTGCAGGGGTAGGGGACCTGCCTCCCAGGGGATGCCGGGAGTCCAGGGAAGCAGGAGAAGCTGCACAAAAAACAACGGAGACAATGCTCATTCCTACCCATCAGTCTTTTTGTGTGAACAATGAGGAAAGAGAAAGCTCTGGACTGTGAATCAACCATCAGGTGTAGATGGTTGAAAATGAAAAATGCAACAAGTTAAAGTGACTTCAGTGAAAAGCACAGCATATGCAAAGGGATGGAAGATAAAATTTTGAAAAATAAATCACAGAATTTACCAATTAAATGAACAGTACTCATCTAAAAAAATTGCTATAAAGCAAAAAAAAAAAAAAAAACAAAGAAAATTGTATGTAAACATGTCACCGTGAATTTTTTTAACAAATTAAGCAGCCATGTCTTTAATAGAATATCACAGAATATAAATACCAGAAATCAGGAGAGCTGAAGAAGAAGAAAACAAGAGGAAATGAACCGTGAACTTGCAGAACTCTAGGAAGTGGTTGACAGAAATTCAACACAACCAGAGACCTGACAGCAACCTGGGAAGGTGCCTGAGGCAGATCACACGTCACAGAAAAGGTAATGAAGGTGATAAAGGACAGAGAAGGGGAAAAGCAACCAGAATGAAATGAAATAGACAGAATTAAAGGAGATCAGAGAGGAAAGGAGAGTGAGGACAGTCGGGCAGCATGCAGGTGACCAGAGAGTAACACTGAAGCCACGGAGCTGAGCAAAGGAAAGACAGCTGCCTTCTGTGTGTTACAAGGTCATGCCAGGGATGGAGAAAATTTAATCAGAACAGTCAACAACGTGAAGCCAGAGAGAGAGACGGAAGCGCACAGGATGGAGAGAGCGAGGGAAGATGCGGAGAGAAGGAATTCTCTCTGGCCATCCAAGCAGAGACGTAAGCCATTAGGCAGGAGGTGAGTTCTGACATGACTCGGATGTCTCCAAAGCAACGCAGAGGACAAGAGATACTGTAGTTACACCTACAGTCTAGCCAAAGAAGGAGACTATGAGCCAAGGTCTTCGTGTTCAGCAAAGAAAGCCCTTCCCAAGCAAATGAGACCACAAACAGTTTTGAAATACTTGGATTTGTGTCATGTTGCCCCAGAGGAATCTACAAAAGGTCAAATACCATCTAACCAAGAGATAGCGGAGGAAAGAAGCCACAGCACAGAGGCGACATCGTGCACCATGACATCAAAATTAAGTTTACGGAAAATTGGGGTTGGGGACACGGAATATAAGTGCTGTACATGCTGACAATGTCTGAATGGCCCAGCTCATGAAAAGTGGAAGGAGGAAAATGGGAGAGACAATGCATTATGTGTGGATTTAAAGTGCTCCCCCAAAAGTGCATGTTAGACGATGGAGAAATGTCCAGAGGCAAAGTGATCAGATGATGAGAGCTGTAACCTGACCGGCTGATCAAGTCATTGGATGGATTAATAGTTTGGATGGGTAACTGGGTGGTAACTATAGGAGGGGTGACCGGAAGAAGTGGGTCACTGGGGGCATGCCCTTGGGGAATTATATTCCCCTCTCCCCTCTCCCTTCTCCTGCCTGCCATGAGCTGAGCAGCTGCCCCACTACCACCAAGTCCTTCCGCCATGATGTTTGGCTTCACCACAGGCCTAGAACAATGAATTGGCTAACCAGGAACTAAATATCTGAAATCATGAGTCAAAATAAACTTTTCCTCTTCTCAGTTGTTTCTGTCCAGTCATTTGGTCACAAAGTCAAAAAAGCTGACTAAAACAACATCTCAAAAAGCTATTTCTAATAAAAGCAATAATATGGAGTTTGAAAGCGGAGATACTGCAGCAGTGTTATCCAGCTGTATGCCAGTACTCTAAATGATTTGTAAATTGTGTCAAATCATGGAAATGTGATGAATCACTAACATTTATTTGCAAATGACCCAGAGGGCTAATAAAGGTACATGATAAGTCCAGAGAATGGGAACCTACATATAGTATAATTCTGAACATGTGATTTTTTAAAAATCTTATATTCTCAATTACTTGACTTGAACTAATACTAAAATAATTTTGTACCCCATACGAGTAGATAGCTCAGTACGTGAGGTCAGATTTGACACTGGCTGTAGATAATCCTCAAAGGGGAAGAGAAAATGTGACAGCTTACCCGAAAACCAAGATGAGTTGGGCTAAATAAAATATTATTAAAATTAATCATTTTTGCTTTAAAATTTTTAACAAGGTATATAATGGGTGCTCCAGAGAAACAGAACCAACAGGATAGATAGATGATAGATAGATAGATAGATAGATAGATAGATAGATAGATAGATAGATGTATTATGAATTTATTTTGGAATTGGCTTGTGTGACTAAGTCATTAGGAGTAAAATTATGGGAAACCTCACATTCTACAGACCTATGCTGATAATAAAAATATAGTGCAAGCCACAAATTAAATTTTTGGTTTTCCAATAGCCACGTGTAGTGGTTAATTTTATACGTTACCATGACTGACTTAATAGATACTCGGATAACTGGTAAAACGTTATTTCTGGGTGTGTCTTCAAAAGTATTTCTGGAAAGCTTAGCATTTGAATCGATTCACTGAGTCAAGAAGCTGCACCCTAACCCCTGTGGGCAGACACCCCCCAGGGAGGCTGGGAAGGGAGAACTCACTCTCCTGGAGCTGGGACATAGTCCTTTCCTGCTCTCAGGCAGGAGCGGGGCTTCAGCCTCAGACTGAATTGCTCCACTGGTTCTCCAGCACGCAGAAGAATAGCCAGGACTTCACCTCCACAGACACATGAGCCAACTCCAAAATAAATCCCCAATATCTCTCTCGTTCTACATGGCTAACTAGCCCATTGACTCTGCTTCTCTGGAGAATGCTTATATGCCATGTCAAAAAAACTTTAAGTAAAAATGAATTTTAATAGTGAAGCCAGAATTAAGGACAGGTAGTTAGTGTAGAAATAGGAAATCGGGTCAATTCGAGGAAATGAAGCCATGAAGCCATCTCCCTTTGGAAGTTGGAGACTGCCCCTGGAAGAATGGAATGTCAAGGATCTCCGGAGCCCATTGATGACCAAATTTACCTGCCTTTATCAAGGACTACAAGCAAGGAGCTGCTAATTAATGCCCCCTGGGCCCTTGCCTGCCTGAATCACCTTGACCCTCCCCCTGCCCATAGCTTCTCACTTAATGCAAAACCAGGCCTAGTCACGTAGGCAGGAAGGAGAGAAAGATAAGGGGGGAGAAAACTGGAGAACAAAAGAGACTTTAACCTATAAAAGATGTAGGGTGCACTCGCTTCTTGGGACTTTTAGAACATCAGCCATGGCCCCCTTCTCCCTGCCAGGAGAAGTCTGTATTATTACCTTTAAATAAAACCTGCTTAATCTGCTTGCCTTGGCGTGCTTCTCTAGTGTTCAATCTTCAACATTAGAAGGAGCAGAACTCGTCACCGGTAAACGGCGGTTTCAGATTTGGAGGTCCCACCGAGACTTACGCCAAGGTAAGTAAGCTTCTCTCTCCACACACCCCACATCTGTTTGAGGTGCATCTTTCTGTCTCTTTATTTTTGGAGGGCAAAATGGGCACCCATCGGCTACTTAAATGCAGTTAGTGCAGCCGCCATTCTTAAGACTCGGGTGAGAGGTTCCCGGCCCAGGCAAGTTCCAATCACCTGCTCTGTAGGCATGTTGGACTGTGCCGAAGCCGTTTCCTACTTTTCTGTCCAGGCCCGGAGCGCAATTGCCGCAAGTACACAGTGTCCCTATTCCTGATCTGCCCAGGATGCGTGGAGGTGGAGGAAGGGTTGGAGCAACTGCGGGGTTCTCGGCCCGGGCTACTCTCGGGTGGACCCCAAAGGTTCCTTCTCCAGACTCCCCCTCCCGACAGCCCTGAGGGGTATCCAGGGTGATCAGTAGACAATGGCACTGAGGGAAAGCGCCAATCACCCTTGCCTCCGTATGGGTTGAACAGTGCACAACACTCCCGCACATCCACTCCCTCCTGGATGCTCCCCTTCCCTTGCCGGTCAGACATTAGGAATTCAAGCTGTAGGATTAAGGCCTGGGATGATTAGTATGAAAATGCCCAGGTTCCCTTTGTTCGCATAGTTAGCCTTCACTAGTCTAGACATCTAGAGTCTCCCCATTACTGTTCCCATGCTTAAATGTGCTCACTGTGTTCTCTTTAAGCTGCAAGAGGGAGGCATTTAAAAACCCCTCCCGTGAGACCCTCCAAGCAAAGGGCGTTATATGCCTAACAACCAATAGATGTCCCCTCACCCTCCAGAGATTCCTTTAGTCTACAGGGTAAAAAGATAGGCAAAAGGCACACTTTTTACTTTCGTCATTGCTTTTCATAATTAGGAGTTTATAATGGCAGGAGGAAAGCAGTAATGCCCTTAAGTCTGAATCCTCCCAGGGTCTCTAGCACAGGGCAAACTAGGACCCTAGCACTTTGCCGAAGAAGGCCAGAAATAACTTTGGCAAAGCCAGGTAGTGAGAGACGGGTTTTTCTGGACCGTAAGGAAGCTCAGTTAGGGAGACGTCCCTAATACTTCTAACTCAGAAGGGAGCTTCTCTCTCAACAATATTGCCAGGTTCACCACTAGCCTGCATACTGCTAAATTGCAAATGAAAAGTGCCTTTCATATGTTACCATGATTGACAGCAATAATTTCTACCATGAGAGGAGAAAGCCTTGAGGAATCACCTACTAAGGGAGGAAAATCGAGGGAACCCTCCCAACTTAAGACAGACAAAAATAAATTTAAGGAGGCATTTGGAGGATCCTAATAAATATTGAGATGTTTCAAAACTTACACCAGGTATTTGACTTAACCTGGAAATTATGCTATTAACCATCTAGAGAACAGGCAGTTCCCAGAAACCATCCTAACTGGGATTTGAATAATGAGTAGGATGCCTAAAAAAACTATTATGCAGCCTTCAGGAAAGTCCTGCTCTTTTCATGGAGAGACTTAGGGAAAGCAATAAAAAAACACACCACTCTGAATCCTGAATCCATAAAGGGCCACCAACTTTTAAAGTATAAATTTATCATTTAGTCAGCCCCAAATATTTAGAGGAAATTACAAAAATTGGCACTTGGCCCTGATCAATCCTCAGATGATCTTCTCCAGTTTGCATCTTCCATTTTTTTAATAGACATCAAAAAGAAAGAAAAGGGAACACATAGGCAAGAAAAAGGACTTATTAAAGATCATTCAAACTGATAGAAACTTTTAATGCCTTGCAATAGTCCATGCAATTTGCCCATTTTAGGAGTTAAAAAGCAAACTGCCTAGTCCAAAACCTTAGAATAATGAAGCAGTAATTTCCCCCATCCTGTAGTTCTTAATCCATACACTTTTATCTTGGATTCCAACTGCTGCTTGATTTACTAAGTTAGATTTAAAAGATGGCTTTCCTGTTTATGTTAGACTCTGAATAGCAATTTCTGTTTGCCTTTGAGGAACCAGATACTGTATCTCAACTAACCTAGACAGTATTGCCTCAGGATTTAGATGGTCCTCACCTGTTCCAGACAAACCTTAGCTAAGGACTTAACAAAATTCAGAGATAAAACATTCTGTGATTGTTCTCGAGTAAGTAAAGTACATCCTTTATGTGCCTCCACCCAAGAGGAATATCAAAAGGCCATTGCAGAACTCCTAAACCTCTTAGCTAATAGGAATTATAAGATCTCAAAAAATAAAGCTTAATTATGTCATCAACAGGTTCAATACTACAGAAAATAGCCACTATAGGACAATATTCTGTCCCAGGAATATCAAGAAGGGGCCTTACTTCAAGCTCCTATCCTCAGCTTACCTATGAAGCAAGATTTAACCTGTTTGTCACAAAGGGGAAATAAATCCTGGATAGGCAGCCATAGGCAACTCAATAACCAATGGTATATCTCAGTGAGAAACTTAGCAAATTAGCTTCATTCTCAAAAGTAATGGAAAATAAGGTCTCATAATTTTCTTTGACATCCAACCTGTCCTGATGAGATGACTAAAATGCCCTAGGCACAAGGTTTCTGTTAAAATCTGTTAGATCCTTCCAGATCTCAGTCAAGGCTTACATTGAAATGTAAATAGGAAGCCCAAAGGCTCAGTAGGAGACTAGTCTCAAACCCAAGGAAAAAAAAAGAAGGGTGAAAAAGAGTCTTACTTGAACTCCAGCAAAAGTAAATTTTATGGTGCTTTACTGAAGTAATTAACGGCCGTATCATTTTTCCAGTACTCTTGTTTTTTTTAATTCCATATTTTTTTGAGCTCATGATTTTTTTGATCAGTTCTATTTTTTATTCAACTAGAGTTTTTGAACATCTGTTACATTGCAATGGAGATTCACCTATAAAGTTACAAGGCCTTTAATTTTGTGTTATTTGTATGTCGTGCTGTCTGATGTCATGTTTTGTCTGTATCAAAACTGAGCGCTCCTAAAATTAAAATTTAAAAATGGATCCAAATACTTTTAATTCACGTGATTTAAAGGTTCAATTCAAATTGGGTAAACTAATGAAAGTAAAATGTCTTTGAAAATAACTCACAAGTCTGTAGGTGGTCAATCTAATAAATATTGATGTTAATAAAATGTCTAATATCAATTGTTTCTAGGACTTTTCTTCAACAGGAAAGAGACAGCAAATATTGTTCAGGACACTTGTCTGATTTCTTGGTTTTTACAGAATAAGTGAATTAGAGTTAACATGTATGGGATTACTCAAATGTGTTTGTAGAGACATCTGATTAATTTACAAAGTTAAAATGCTAATTGTTAAATAACATCAAGTACTCTTAACTCCTTAAATTCCATGGGTTATCATACTTAAACATTATTGGTGTTTTCATATGTTGGTAAATAAAAAGGGTTTACAATTATTTGTGTCCTCACTAAACTAAAAACAAGGTTACTAAGAGTTATGTCCTAACAAGTGGAATTCTATATACAAAGGGTCCCAAAAGTTTCAACTGTGTTTCAATTAGAGTACTATAAATAACAAAATATTTAATCTTATTAAAATAGAGTAATTTATCTAAATTCAGAAATTTCATAAGAGTTGTTCAGAATGTGAACAAAAAGGGGTCAACAAATAGGAGAGAAAATAAAAGGTTCTGGGTATGGAAATATATTTAGTAAAAGGGAAAAGGAAATGTTTCTGGGTAAGAAAGTGCTTGTGTGATGAAATACATGAGGGTCTAAGTAAGTGCTAAGAAAGTCTGTGTAAAGGGCAAGTTTCAACAAGTTTGCGTGTAACTAAGTTGGTTGTATGTATGTGAGACAGTTAAAGCTATTAAAGGTTTTTCCTAAGGTGAAATACTAATGTGTTGATATGAACCAAAGTTTAATCTATATGGTAAAATGGCAAGGATTTCTTAGAAACACTAATTTACTCTTAACTTTGTGTCTATTAAGCTTTATTCTTTAGAACAATTAGTCTTAAAAATTGGGGTGTATACAATTATGGTTAAACAACTGTTAGAGTATTGTACTGTGTTACAGAGTCTACATTTTTCTTTAAAAACTAAATTTGGTAAGAAAAACGTGTCAAGGTAATTGTGAAGTGGTCACTAGTTGTATATTAAATGTGTTCATATTTTTCAGGTATACAAGTTTTAAAGCAGGGAATTTATCAGGCTGCTATTCTCCAGATTAAACTTGTCTGTAATGGTAATTTTAAACTTATAAAGAGTAAATTTTATTGGGGATTAATTTCTATCATTTAATGTTCTATTATAGGACCTGTTATCAATAGGGTATATGTAAAATTGGTTACTTTTTACACTGAGATAAAGAATTTCAAATATAAATGTATTTATAAAAGTTAGAGCCTGACTTGTTTAAAGGTTAATTTTGTGAAACATGAAAACATTTTGCCACTTTATCACACAAAAGGAAAGTTAAAAACTCTCTCAGCCTTTCTTTGATTCATGTTTTAGATACAATGTTAAATTGTGTGAATTATAAAGTTTATGTAGACTCAGGAAACAATATATGTAAACTTCTTAAAATGATATTTAAGAAAGAAGCAAAGATCAATATCAAAATTAGAACACTTAAGATTTGTAAAGAGCCACGCCTTACCTGAGATAATGCTCTGCCTCCCACCTTACTGCATGTTAGAGTGACTCCAAAATAAGTCAGACTTCAGCTTATTTAAAGTTATAGTCAAAAAATTGGTTCTTATTGTAAAATTACTATGATCTCAAATAGGGGATATAATGTGGTTCTCAGTCAAAATTCAAGATAGCTGTTATACAAGCAGAATATATTTTTACTCTTGCTAATTTCATTTTGTAAAACTGTTACCTGTTAATGTTTTGCAGAAGTAGCTGCTTCCAGAACACACAACCTAGGTAACTTGTGATAATAAGCCATCACCTATAGAACAGATAGTGGTAACTTCCAGTACTAATACAGACTCCAGCTAGATAAAAGGGTAAATAACTGTAAAGTTATGGACATTGAAGTTAAAGCCCAGTACTCTTACTTTATGACTGGTGAGACTGGCTTGCTGGATGATTAGGATCAAACTTAGAAATTGGAATTAAATACAGAAGGCAAGATAGACCAGTATTTGGATCTTTTGCCCTCAGTCAGCCTGAACCCAGGGAACAAGAGAACTTCTCTAAGGAGCTTTGCAACTCTGGGTCACACAACCTCCTGATCAAGGAGATTGTTGAGACTAGAGGATGAAAAATCACTCAGTGCATCTGCTGCACAGGAGGGTCATGGAAAATGGGAGATATCCCTTAAAGCTTCCAAAGGAAGTCACCTCATCAAGGAGACCCTGCCTAATCAATGGCACTGGTGGAGCTAAGAAGCTGCTCTTAAGTTCTCTACAAGTGGCCCCTGTGGGAACTCAGCTGACTCTTTAACAAGACAGGAACCAGGTCAATTTGACCAGCTTGATCTTAGACACCCAGCAAAACAATTAAAACCAAAATATAACCATTCTTGGGCATTTAAAAGAAATAATAGTTAAATGTAACTTAAGATGTACACTTGTATTAACCCACTAGAATAAAGACTGGAAGCTACAAATGAAAGATTCTTCAGTAAATGTGCCTGATAACTATCAAGAAAAACTGCCAGAGTCAGAAGTTTTTAGTCAGTTTAAGGCCTGCAGACCTTCCTAAGCTACACAGGTAGACTTAATCTATGTTTGCTCGTATGATTATCTAGCCCTAAGTAACAGAAGTATAGAGCTCTCTACTAAACACAGGTTATACCAATAAAGGGATATTTTACAAAATCAGATGACATTAAGTAGCTTAACTATATTTTCTGGGGACATCTATGACATTAAGAGTTAAATATTGTGTTTACATTCCTGATAACCTGGACAATGTTAAAGTCCCCAAATAAAGGCCTTGTCCTCTCCAGCCTTTGCTAGGCCTAGTTATGGGAACAATTTCTCAGTTCTTCCACCTCCTGGCGAGAGATTGACTTCTGTCATTTTCATGATACTCAGTGGCATGTTCCAGATGCTGCAACATTTACTTTGTACTAATCTCATTTCAGAACTCATGTCTTTTTGTTCTTCTATCATAGAAGCACCCACCCCCAGATGACTTTACAACCTGCTCTTCCCCAACCAGACTTCTACCTTGGACCCCTCGATTGACCCGATTTTTAAAAAAGGAACTCCAAACTGCTTTGCCCCTCGCTGCCCCCTTTCAGCTTCGAAGCAGCCAGAACGACCGACGCCCCCTTTTCCCTAAAGCAGTTAGGAGTTCCTAAAGCTAAAGGGGGGAATGAAGCCAGAATTAAGGACAGGTAGTTAGTGTAGAAATAGGAAATCGGGTCAATTCGAGGAAATGAAGCCATGAAGCCATCTCCCTTTGGAAGTTGGAGACTGCCCCTGGAAGAATGGAATGTCAAGGATCTCCGGAGCCCATTGATGACCAAATTTACCTGCCTTTATCAAGGACTACAAGCAAGGAGCTGCTAATTAATGCCCCCTGGGCCCTTGCCTGCCTGAATCACCTTGACCCTCCCCCTGCCCATAGCTTCTCACTTAATGCAAAACCAGGCCTAGTCACGTAGGCAGGAAGGAGAGAAAGATAAGGGGGGAGAAAACTGGAGAACAAAAGAGACTTTAACCTATAAAAGATGTAGGGTGCACTCGCTTCTTGGGACTTTTAGAACATCAGCCATGGCCCCCTTCTCCCTGCCAGGAGAAGTCTGTATTATTACCTTTAAATAAAACCTGCTTAATATGCTTGCCTTGGCGTGCTTCTCCGGCGTTATACTTAAACACCTGAAGGAGCAGAACTCGTCACCGGTAAACGGCGGTATCAATAGTACTTTATTTAATTCAGTATTTGAAAAATTTGACAAGTAATTGATTTAAAAACCTAATGAGCTATTTTGTATTCTTTTTATTTTCTTTTGTACTGGTCTTTGAAATCCTATGCGTATTATACCCTCATCACTTAATTCACAGTGGCCATATTTCAGGTGCTCAGGAGCCACACATGACCGGCGCCTAGACTCGAGCTGGACTCCATTCTACAGACAACTGAGAGCTGTGATGGATTTTTAGCAGAGAAGCAAAATGCACAAAAAAAGCAGTGTGAGAAGCATTCATCTGGCCTTGAGCAGGACATAGCTGTTCTGCCTCAGTGGTCCAGGCACTAGACCAAGAGACAGCAGCTCTATTTTCTGTCTCCCTGGCACCTACACAGGACCTGACAGAGAGTCCTTGGCAATTTGGTTGCATGAAACAATCAATCAACAAATTACCAAGACAGAGTGCTAGACTTGCAAAGCAAGTTCAAGAAAAGGGTCAAGCTGAGTTTGAAGGTCAGAGGCTGGGATCCAGGTAAAAGGACAGGGGCACAAAGATGGGAAATAAAAAAGCAGAGCCAGGTGCAGTAGCACACATCTAAAATCCCTGCTTCTTGGGAGGGTCACAAGTTCAAAGCCACCCTGAGCAACTTAGGGAGACCCTGTCTCAAAATTTTAAAAAATAAAACAATGGAAAGGGCTGCTGATGTTGCTCAATGGTAGGATGCTCCTGGGTCCGATCCCCTGGACCACAAAAATAAATGAAAAGAAATCAAAAGACTAGATTAGGAACCATGAGGTGGCAGAGTGACTTCCACCCCAGACCTGGTAGTGTTCAACATGACAGGAATCTGCTGAAACTAAATGACCAGTTAGGGACAACATGGAATGTAATTCAGAAGACATCAGTCACTCAGCAGTCACCAGGTAGCTAGGGGCACCAGGCAGTCTGAGCCACTGATGGCAGTGAAGGTTTAGATGCATGTAACAGCTAGGGGGAAACTTCAAGTTTAGGGGGACACTTCAGGTCTCAGACGCTTCAGATGGCTGGGAGGGGACAGCCAGAGATAGAGAAGGCCGTTGGAGAAGCCACAAGGAGCCAGGCTGAGCAGGCGGGGCATCTCTGCCAGCAGAGCCTGGCACACTGTTTGCCTTTTGTTACCCAATTGCATCCTCAGGGGACCCGGGAGGAGCCTGCTCAGCAAACCCAGCTGCTTTCACTTTCAGCCGTTTCAGATCAAAGACTGCGGCACACAGGCTCTCTGTGTGACGCTGTTAATGAAGAAGAACGTCTCCCAGCAGCTCAAAGAGCAAAAAGTAATGAAAATAAAAGGCTTTGACACTCCTCCAAAAGAGGCTTGCTCCTCAGTATTCGCAACTTCCGCGAGCCAGCGTGTCAAGGTCGGGAAGTGTCACGGGTAAGAAGCAAACGGAGCATGGCCATTCCAGGACCTGAGTGTCCTCAGGCAGCTGTCCATACAGGGACCCGAAATAGGGCTCCTAAATCACACAGGTGGCTCGTGCCAAGCCCAGAAACGCTCCCAGGAGGAGAGCAAACGTAAACCATACGTGTCTGTGACGCGGGACAAAAGGTGCACATTTTGATCACAAAGATGGACCTCGGTTTCATGGGCACTCTCTCCTGAGAGCCTGGTGAGAACTCTTGACGTCACGCAGGAGAAAGTGAGGCTCAGAGGTCAGGGACTCGCAAGGACGCTCCATTTATTCTGCCTCTGTAAGTGCAGAAGACCAAAGCCGCCAAAAAGGGGATGGATTGACAGGCAGACAGAAGGACAAGAGGACACTGGCCCTGAGAGCAGCAGACCCAGGGCTCTAACACCAGCACCGACTCCTCTGCCTCCAGTCTGCTTCTCTGGCTTTGTTCTCTCAGATCGGCTGTCTCAGCAGCTCCAAGCTATTATCTTTACGGCCTCCGAACTACGGAGGAAAGAAATTCCCCGCCAGCTTCAGTTAGCAGGACCTTGGAGAAGCGCCGGGGCTGGCCAGACTGGGTGACAACTGAGGCCACTGCCGTGGAGAACATCGCCCGCCCAGCCAGGGTCAGCATACGGCTCCCCTTGACCCCGACCTGAGCATGTGTCTAGACTAAACCAGAGGAGCCGCCTCAGTCACTGTTAGGAAGGCCGCGGTGACCCAAGGCAGAGTTCCTGACTTTGACTCACCCGGTGGCGAGGATGGGCCATCCCTGATTCCACATGCACATGTGGCAGTAAGTCCCCAGCCAGGACCAAAGAGCCCTGGCCCCTGCCCTGACCACACACCAGCTAATGAGAGGCAGACGATAAGCAGCGGAAGAGAGAAATGAGCAGTGACTAAACGTGACCAGCGCCACGACAGAAACCAACAGGGTGACGCGGCAAAGGAAATCAGGCAGCTCTCCAGATGGCACATGCAGAGGTTTGCAGAGAGGGTGCCGCTCATCTACGGCTGAAAGGCCAGGAGAGGGAGGGGACCAGTTCCAGGCTCAGAGAGGAGGCTCCGGGTGCAGAAGCCCTGACACTGGAAAGCCCCTAGCCTGTGGGGACCAGAGCAAGCCAATGTGACCTGGCACAGTGGCAAGGGGAGGGCAGAGAGACCCGCACCCGGGAGCTGCAGGGCTCAGTCCCAGGGGGCAGGGCGTGTCCAGGAAGGGACTTAACCTTGACTCCAAGGCAATGCAAGATCTTTCAGCCTCAGTGTTCAATGAAGTAATTTGTATTTTTAAAGATTTATACATGACAGACACTTTACAGAGGAAGATAAACAGGTGATTAATAAATATATGAAAAAGTGTTCAACATCTCTAGTAATTAGAGAAATGCAAATTAAAACAACTCTATGATTTTATCTTACTCCAATTAGAATGGCTATTATCAAAAACACAAACAATAACAGATGTTGGTGTGGATGTGGGGAAAAAGGCACACTCGTACATTGCTGGTGGAGTTGCAAACTGGTGCAGCCACTCTGGAAAGCAATATAGAGATTCCTCAGAAAACTTGGAATAGACCCACCTTTTGACTCAGTTATCCCACTCCTCAGTTTATACCCAAAGGACTTAAAATCAGCACACTACAGTGATACAGCCACATCAATGTTTAGAACTGCTCAATTCACAACAGCTAGGCTGTAGAACCAACCTAGATGCCCTTCAACAGAAGAATGGATAAAGAAACTGTGATATATATACACAATGGAATATTATTCAGTCATAAAGAAGAATAAAATTATGACATTTGCAGATAAATGAATGGAATTGGAGAATAGCATGCTAAGTGAAATAAACCAATCCCAAAAAACCAAAGGTCAAATGTTTTCCCTGATAAGTGGATGATGATATATAATGGGGTGGGGGTGGGAGTGAGAAAAGAATGGAAGAACTTTAGATTACCTAGAGGGAAATGAGAGGGAGGGGGTATGAAAAATGGTGGAATGAGACATCATGACCCTATGTACATGTATGATTACACAAATGTATGAATCTACATCGTGCACAACCATAGAAAAGAAATGATGTACTCCATTTGTGTACAATGAATCAAAATGCAGTCTGTAAAAATTTTTTAAATTAAAAAAAAAAGATTTACACATGGAGAATAATGTGAAGGGGAGCAAGAGTGGAAAGAGAGAGATTGGCCAAGAGGCTGTGGTGACAGTGATCCAGCAGGAATTGAAGTGACCAAAACCACAGTGGGGAATGCAGAAGTGAAGTGACCGGAAGCCGAGAACACCGAGGAGGAGGACGGAGCTCAGGTTCACAGGACCAGATGCTCAGTCTGAGACAATGACCAGCTCTGCAGGACAGCAGGTGCCTGGAATCCCAGTGACTCCGGAGGCTGAGGCCAGAAGATCACAAGTTGAATGCCAGCCTCAGGGACGTACTGAGGCCTTCAACAATTTAGCGAGAACCTGTCTCAAAAAGGATTAGGGATGTCTGTCGTTCAGTGGTGGCCCGCCCTTGGGTTCCATTCCCAGAGCCACAAAAAATCACAATGACTTGGAGAGACTCCCTGGCCTGAGCAGCTGCTGAATAACCAGCTGGTTTGCCAAGACAGGGTAAACTGCAGGGAAGCCCCTGGAATGTGGGAAGGAGGTGACCTCAGCTGGGGGTACGTGGTTTTGAATTGGCTGGGAGAGATGAAATGCAAAGCGGGCCTGTGGCCTTTTAAGTCTGGAGTTATTCTGAAATTTGGGCAGGAGATAGAAATTTAGAAGATAACAAAATATCATTGATGTTTAAAGCCAAGGGTATCGAGCAGGCTAGATAGGGAGTGGAGCGGGAGAGACAGGGAACAAGACCCAACAAGGCTGACTCCCGGGACACTCCAACACCCCGGCAGAAGAGCTAAGGAGACGCGGGCGGCAGGGGTGAGGAGAGAATGCTCCAGGAGACAGAGAGGAGGGGTCAGGGAAGAAGTGGCTGTGTCACAGCTGCAGGGGGGTCACGTTGGGTGAGAACAGAGGAGCACCACTGAATGTGCTGACCCAGGACTCTGGGAACTTGGCCCCGAGCAGTTCTGACATCAGACCAGCAGGAGCAGGTGGGAGGGCTGGCGGCACGGAGCTTGGAGACTGTGCATTCACATCTGCTCCAGCTTTGCAGGGGAAGGAGAGTGGCAGCTGACAAGAGACTGGCCGTCAAGGAACCGGAGAGAGTTACGACAAAACTCTTACTTTTTTTAATCTGCTTTATAAATTGGCTGCCAGCGGTGAGCTCTCATTTGAACAGTGCTCTTACGCGTTAAAAAGCACTTTCCGTGGCACTGGGTATGCCTCAAGGTCCCTTCTTCCTCTGTCCTTCCAAAATTCTACAGATATTCCCTGTCAAGGAAACACCCACCAGGACAGGTGCCCAAGACCTCCTGCGCCTGGCCTTCCCAGGCCATTTGGTCATGGACCCTTCATTCATCCCTAGAAGGTAAGTGCCAGGACTGGGGCCTTGCTGTCATCACAGATGGACACACAGCAGGTGGTCAATAAATACTGCTCAACGAATTAACAAATGGATGGACTCGGTGAGTAGGCGTCGAGCGTCCACACCTGCGGAACTCACTTTACACCCGCTCAACAGTGAGCAGCCAATGCACACAGGCCCCGTGCTCAGCACACCTCAGTCAGCTCCTCCTTAAAGAGGGAAAATAAGAAGCTGGGTGTGGCCGTGGCTAGGGAGGCCGAGGCAGGAGGATTGCAAATTCAAAGTCAGCCTCAGCAAAAGCGAGGTACTAAGCAACTCAGTGAGACCCTGTCTCTCAATAAAATACAAAACAGGTCCTGGGATGTGGCTCAGTGACCAAGTGTCCCTGAGTTCAATCCCCAGACCCAAAAAAAAAAATCGTATGGGAACACAAAAGACTAGTCAAACCAATATTAAGCAAAAAGCAATGCTGGAGGCATCACGACACCTGATTTCCAATTACACTATAGAGCCATAATAACAAAAGCAGCATGGTATTAGCATAAAATAGACATTTAAACCAATGGAAGAGAATAGAGGACCCAGAAATAAACCCACACATGTACAGCCAATTGATTCTTGGCAAATGCACCCAAAATATACATTGGAGAAAAGACAGCCTATGACACAAATGATCCTGGGAAAACTGGATGTCCACACAGAGAAGACTGAAATCAGACCCCTCTCCCACACCCTCTTCCAAATCAACTCAAAGTGGATCAAATGTAATACCTGAAACTTTGAAACTACCAGAAGAAAACATAAGGGAAATATTTCAAGATATTGACACAGACAACTATTTCCTGAATGGAACTCCAGTACCTCAATTAAGAATTGACAGACAAGATTTCATCCAATGGAAAAGCTTCTTCACAGCAAAGGAAACAATCAACAGAGTGCAGAGATAATCTACAGAAGGGAAGAAAGTTTTTGCCAACTATTCATCGGACAGATTAATATCCAGAACATATGATGTACTCAAAAAACTTCACAAAGGAAGAAGTAATCCAATCAAAAAGTGGGCATATGATTTGAACAGGCATTCTTCAAAAGAAGATGTACAAATGGTTAATGAATATATAAAAATGCTCTTTAGCCGTCAGGGAAATGCAAGTCAAAACTACACTGAGATTCTATCTCACTCTGTCATAATGACCATGAAGGAAAAAAAAAATTCTGGAAAGGATGTAAAGAAAAAGGAATGCTTACACCCTTTTCATGGGAATGTAAATTAATACAGTCACTATTGAAAACAGTATAGAGGTTCCTCAGAAAACTAAAAATACAACTACCATATGGACCAGCTACAGTGCTCCTTGGTATTAATCAAAAGGAAATGAAGTCAGCATATAAAAGAGGCATCTGCCTGCCCATATTGACTGCATCCCTATTCACAATAGCCAAGATATCAAATCAGCCGAGGTGTCCATCAGCAGACAAATGGATAAAGAAAGTACGGTGTATACACGCAGTGGAGTATTACTCAGCCATAAAGAACAAAATCATGGTAGTTGCCACAAGCTGGATGGAACTGGAGGACATCGTGTTAAGCAAAATAAGCCAGACATGGGAAGACATGAGAAGTGCATGCTTTCTCATCAGTGAAATTAAACAACAACAACAACAACAACAAAAACTCTGAAAGTAGAAAAGGTGCTATTAGGGTGCAGGAAGGGAACCAGGGACGGGGAGAAGCAGAGGAGGGTGAGGGAGGGTAAAAGAGACCAAACACACGACCAAAGACTGACACATGCGTGTACGGAAATGTCACAGTGAAACACACTAATTGGTACCATTAATCTGCATTGATAATTGTCATTAAAAAGAATGTTAGCTAATTAATAAATAAGGTTATTTGTTCTATTGGAAAATAATAAAGCCAATTAAGATCTTTATTTTTTTTTTTAAAAAAAAAAAAAGGTCTCTGTCAATCTGCCAGGTTTTGCAGTACCTGGGGAGGGCAGGGGGCAGAACAGTTCCACCTGCCAGCAAAGCAGCAGCCTGAGCCGGCCGTGCAGCAGCCCTGCTGATCATTCCCTCGTTCAGGCACTTCCGGGATTTGTCACCATCAGTCTTGCCAGGAATGTGGCTCCGGCCTCCCCAGGACACTGCTCACACGTGAATTCCTCCAGGGAACACTTAGAGAACTTCCTGACATCCCTTATTCTAAATCCCTCCTCTCATCCATCCATATAATTCCTGGGACTGCAGGGCCCTTACATGGCCCCGGGTGATTGGTCAAGGCATTATTTGGCCATGAGACTCTTCCCTGAGATTTTTAGCATTGGTACCAGAGAAGCAGTTGGGTCAGTCCTCTTCTGGTCCCCGGCTGTAATGTCTGCATCTCTGAAGTGCAGGACGCAATGTTTTAGCCCATGGGAAAAAGTCAGTTTGTGGGGACAGAATGAAGCATATTTACAAAGGAAGAGCTTGTTCCTGATCTTCAGTTTCATCTCTTGATCTCTCATGTTCTAGCAAAAAAAAAAAAAAAAAAAGAGGATTTGAAGTGTTGGTCTTCCTTCTCTTCAACACTAAGCTTCTGTACAAGAATGAACGTAATAGAGATGTTTATCTCCTCTCCCCCGAGAGTTCCGCCAATCATGCGAGAAGACAGAATCAGTTTGCTCTGAGTGAAGAACTCAGCAAACCGGACCAACCTGCCCTGTGCCGACTTCAACCAGAGCATGCTTTACATGCTTGCTACCAGGCACCCAGAGTCGTTCCCAGTGAGAGTCACACCACCCCACCCAGCTAGGGAATGGCTCCCCCTGCCGGCCACACTGGGCCGCACGCTGGTCAGGAAGCCTTGTCTATTATCCCACCATGCACAAGAAGGAATGAGTCTCCAGGAACTTGTAAAGCTCGCCAGAGTCACAGCCAGTAAGAAGCAGAAGTAGAATTTGAAGGCTGCTTGGGTTTCATCTAATGCTCTGGGACTGAAGCGCAAGCCCCCCCCCCCGGAACGCACAGCCGGGGTGGGGGTGGAAGACACCCTTCCATCAGCGTCTGCAGGATTCTGCCTTCCCCATCGCTGCTACTCCTTTTCCTCCTTCCCCCTGTCCTCTCCTCCTACTATCTCTTTCTTCCTCTTCCCAGCTCCTCCTCCAGGCCCGCTGGGTCCCCAGGACCAGTTGGCACGATGGAGCTCAGGTGGCTCCGCTCTGACTGCCGAGCATCCCTCGGAGGCCCGTCAGGAGAGGACGAGATCATCCTTCTGCACAGAATGGTGTGTTGTACTAGTGACAGATCACAGGAGAGCCGGGAAGAGGGCTTCCTTTTCCTCACGGCAGGCCCTGAATGGCCCTCCCTGGTCTTCTCTGGAGTCTCTCTTCTCATTCTTTGGGACATGAAATCTAATAAGGTACACTATCATCTATTAAAGCAAAAGAGTTGTTCTTAATCCCAGTTTTCTGGATTACCCTGGTTTCTGCAGTAGTAATCAGTATGACCTTTAGAAAGTCACTTTAAAAAAAAAAATTCAGCTGGGCCCATTGGTGCACGCCTATAATCCCAGCAACTTGGGAGGCTGAGGCAGAAAAATCACAAGTTTGAGGCCAGACTCAGCATTTAGCACGACCCTAAGTAACTTAGTGAGACCCTGTCTCAAAACAAAAAATAAAAAAGGCTGGGAAATGTGCTCAGTGGTAAAGGACCCCTGGGTTCCTGGGTTCAATTACTGGGAAAAAGAAAAAAAAAAAAAAAACAGACAAATTATCACACAAAGTACGATCCAAATTTTGTAAAGTGTGCATTTACACAAAAGAAAAAGACCAGAACAAAATGCATCAAACTGTTCTGTAGAGAACATTTCAAGTAACTTCTTATTAATACTTTCTGTATTTTCCACTGTTTGTACAATGAAAATGTATGACTTTTATAATTAGAAAATTCTTCATGGAATGTCTCTGGGTTTTGGCCTCCGAGGGGATCAAGTGTGGCTTTGTGTCTGACATAGCACTATCCTGGGAATGCATGAGATAATGCCTCAAACTGCATGATCCACATCACCAGCTGAGGTTACCAACGTGAGCATGTTTCTTTCATTTTTTCCAATTAATCACTTGAGTAGCTGCATCCCTGATTATTAAGTCCTACAGTACCTACCACCCCGAGGCCTCAGCCCAGCAGCAGTTAAGACCAGGTCCCATGGCAAACAATAAAAATCTGACTCACGGTGGTTTACACAAATAGGGGTGCATTTCCTTTCCATAGAAAGACATTCGGGATTAGGCAGCACAGGATTGGAATGTCCTCAAGGATCCAGGGTCCTAGTCCACCATCCTTACCTTATGATTCACTCTGGTGGTCACAGAAAGAGACTGCTGCACCTCCAGGCAGGAAGAAGGGCAAGCCTGGAAAGAGATTTTGTCTTTTAATTTGAAATGGGAATTCTACCTTCATCCTATTGGCCAGAACCAGATCACATGACCATCCCGATCTGCAAGGGGAGCTAGAAATCAGGTAAGTTCCTTTCTCCCCCTATGTCATAGAGAAAAGCTGTGATGGGCGTTTGGTTCATCAAGTCCCTGAGTCTACCTCATCACTGCAGTTCATTCACCCTGAAGGGTTCAGGTCCTCTTCTGAAGGCCAGGTGGAGGAAGAATTCCAGAGTCTGTCCTGTCCACAAGGAATATCCACTTACCATCTGCCATCAAACATGTTGCTGCAGGGCAGGGTCCTTGGTAACCACTGGTCCCACACAATGAGTTGACCCCTCGTCTACTCTAGAGATGATACTCTTTTTGTTCCACCTCCCTGAACAGGGGCTATCATGCTTGGTTCTCATTTTGAAATTATTTAAGGTTACACTCCCCTGTGTAGCCACTGTTCACCAGTGTAACTCTAGGGCAGGGGAGATAGGGTCACAAAGGGCTTCTTATTTCATCCACATCATGTCAGAAATGGCTCCTCCATGGTCCTTTGACCTGCAATATCAGGCCAGACTTCCCAGAGGGTGTCTCTTCTTACCAGAAGACCTCAGATGAAATCATCCCAATCCATCAGAGTAGACCAAGCCTCTGTATGGTGACTGCCAGAATCTGAGTGTCTTCCCCAGAGACCCCTTGGCCCCTATGGAAATCTGTACAGCTCTTCTCTCAAACTAGCTCAGAACACAAGAAACATCGTCAGGGATTATAAGGCCTAACTCCCCACAAGTAGCTGCAAAAGCCCCAACCCCCCCTCTCTTGGAACCACACCTCGGCAATATGGCACATATCCTGCTTCTCTTCCGGAGTGTCAGTTTCCCGCCGGTCTCCGCCGCCCTACCTCAATCCCCTAACGACAAAGTTTGCCCAATCACCTACCGCCCCGTCCCATACCCTGGCCTATGAGACTTCTGTCCACTCTATAAAAGTGTGCACATTCCTGGGAAAACTGGAAAACCATATGCAACAGAATGAAATTAAACCCCTATCTCTCACCCTGCACAAAACTCAACTCAAAATGGATCAAGGACCTTGGACTCAGACCAGAGACCCTGCATCTTATAGAAGAAAAAGTAGGTCCAAATCTTCAACTCGTTGGCTTAGGATCAGACTTCCTCAACAGGACTCCCATAGCACAAGAAATAAAAGCAAGAATCAACAACTGGGATAGATTCAAACTAAAAAGCTTTCTCTCAGCAAAGGAAACTATCAGTAATATGAAGAGAGAGCCTACAGAGTGGGAGAATATCTTTGCCACTCATACTTCAGATAGAGTGCTAATTTCCAGAATATATACAGAACTCAAAAAACTCTACACCAAGAATACAAATAATCCAATCAACAAATGGGCTAAGGAAATGAACAGATACTTCACAGAAGAAGATGTAGAAGCAATCAACAGATACATGAAAAAATCTTCAACATCTCTAGTAATAAGAGAAATGCAAATCAAAACTACCCTAAGATTCCATCTCACCCCAACTAGAATGGTGATTATCAGGAACACAAGCAACAACAGGTGTTGGCAAGGATGTGGGGAGAAAGGTACACTCATACATTGCTGGTGGGGTTGCAAATTAGTGCAGCCACTCTGGAAAGCAGTATGGAGATTCCTCAGAAAGCTTGGAATGGAACCACCATTTGACCCAGCTATCCCACTCCTTGGCCTGTACCCAAAGGACTTAAAATCAGCATACTACAGAGATACAGCCACATCAATGTTCATAGCTGCTCAATTCACAATAGCCAGATTGTGGAACCAACCTAGATGCCCTTCAGTTGATGAATGGATAAAGAAACTGTGGCATATATATACAATGGAATATTACTCCTCCATAAAGAATGATAAAATTATGGCATTTGTAGGCAAATGGATGAAATTGGAGAATATCATGCTAAGTGAGATAAGCCAATCTCAAAAAACCAAAGGATGAATGATCTCGCTGATAAGTGGATGATGACACATAATGGGGGGTGGGAGGGATTAGTGTTAGTGTTATGGTTAGGTTTAGGGTTAGAATTAGGGAGGGGGCAAGAATGGAGGAAGGAAGGACTGTATAGAGGGAAAAGAGGGGTGGGAGGGGTGGGGGGAAGGAAAAAAATAACAGAATGAATTAAACAACATTACCCTATGTAAATTTATGATTACACAAATGGTACGCCTTGACTCCATGTACAAACAGAGAAACCTCATGTATCCCATTTGTTTACAATTAAAAAAAAAAAATATATATATATATATATATATATATATAAAGTGTGCACATTCTCTGAATAAAGCGGATCTTCTCTGGTGGACTGGCAATTGGTGTCGCCTCATTCTTTCAGTGGTGCCGAAACACGGGAGAGACGGGCACCTCTCTGGCTCTGTCTCTCTTCTTTGCGACACTGCTGCCGCTCCGCCCTCGTCCATCTTTCCCAGTGCTGGCTCTCTTCACTCACCACTGGCTCATCCTTTCGGTAAGTCCCCAGTGGGGTGGAGGAGCCACTCTCGTTTGGGTTATCGTGGGACTCTTGACTGTGATTGTCCAGCAATGTCCCAACGCCCAACGGGAAGGGAAGTCACACCCCGCCTAGGCCTTCAGGGCCACAGCGGACTCCCGGGCTCCTGCTCGGCCATAACACTCCAAAATCGGCATTTCACTTAGACACTGCCAATCTTAACACACGGCTCAATCAGGACTCATACTCCCGTCGCCCAGTTTCACTTTTAAAGACTCTCGGAATTTGGCCTTCCCTTGCGCCACCCTTCTCTCCACCGTTCCTCTTTGCTCTTCTCCTCCAGGCCGCAGGGTCTTCACAAACCCTGGTACCAGGTTCCTTCAGGCTCCAGGCTTTTGCCTCCTGAAGAGTGAGGGCCTGGGTGACGATCCACACCCTCCTCTTCTCCCTGTTCGTTTTCGAACCACTCCGGGATTCATGAGACCTATCGGGGACGCCCTTTAGGATCTCTTCTCTCCCTACCAGCCGAAGGATCCACCTTTCTTTTTCCTTCTCTCTCTCTTTCCCCTTTCTCTCCCCTCCCTGTCTCTCCTCCTCTCTTTATCAGCAATGGGAACGTCTTCTTCCTTCCCCCTGGGGGACTCCCCCTTCAATGTCTCCTAAAAACCTTAGCACCCTGTCCCTCAAACCAGAACTTCTCGTCAAATTTTGCACCCAGGATTGGCCTCACTATACCCTAGACAATCAGAGTGTATGGCTCCCGAGGGTACACTGGATCCCAACATTCTTCCAGACCTCTCCAATTATTGCCAGCGCCAGGAAAAATGGAAGGAGATTCCCTACATCCAAGCTTTCCGCCTTCTAGCCCAAAATCTCTCACTCCGCTCCACCTGCACTCCGTCTCAGGTCCTCTTAGCCTGCAAACCTCCCTCACCCCCCAAGGCCTCAGAGACAGCCTTCGACCCTGCTGACGAACCCCCCCCCATAGGTCTCCACCTTCTGCCCCCGTGCTTCCTCCTGCTGCTCCCTCCGCTACCCCAGTATCTTCCCCAACTTCCTCTCTGCCCCCACTTCCTCTCTGCCCCCACTTCCTCCCACCTCCGACCCTTTTAGCCCTCCCTTCACACGCTCCCGAGGGCCTCCCCCTACCCCCTCACTATTGCCCCTCCCCGTGAAGTGGCTGGCGTCGCGGTGTGCTCTGGGTCCATTTTCCCTGGCAGACCTGACACTCTTAGAGAGGAAGCTGGGTTCCTTCAGTGCAGACCCCACCACCTACATCAGGGAGCTTCAGTGGGTCCTCCAGGCTTACAGCCTAACACACCATGGCATTTTCATGCTCCTGGCCAACACTGTCCTACCTGAAGAACGTCCCCAAGTCTGGGATGCCACTCAAACCCATGCCAATGACACACACCTCACTGATCCCAACCACCCACCCGGCCCACATGCAGTCCCAGAACAAGACCCACATTGGGATTATAACACCGCCCAAGGAATCCAAGCCAGGGACCGTTTTGCCTCTTGCCTGGTTATGGGTCTTAAAAAGGCTGCCCGTAAGGTCGTCAGTTTCCAAAAAGTTCAGGAAATTATCCAGAAGAAGGATGAAACCCCATCCGAATTCCTAAACAGGCTTACCCAGGCCCTCCAACAATACACCAACCTAGACCCCACCTCGGATGACGGCCGCTATGTCCTTATGACATGTTTTTTGGCCCAATCCTACCCTGACATTAAAGCCAAATTAAAAAAATTGGAACAGGGCCCAGCTACCCATCAGACCGAGATCTTATCAGTGGCCTTCAAGGTTTTTCATAACCGGGAAGAGAAAAAGGAGCACCGGAAGCAAAGAGCTGATCAAGCCAATTTCCAAATGCTGGCTCGGATCATAAAACCACCCCCGGGCATTCTCCTGCCACATCCAACCCCAAGCCTCCACCTGGGGCATGCTTTAAGTGTGGCAAAGAAGGACATTGGTCAAAAGCCTGTCCCTCTCCCAGGCAACCCACCACACCTTGCCCAAAATGCCAAAAGAGGGGACATCAGGGTTCCGATTGCCCTTTTGCCCAAAGGGGCAGATGGTCAAGTGGCCCCCAAGCACCCGGAACATGGCAACCATCCATGGTAGGGTTGGCCAATGAGAATTGACGAGGCCTTGGGTCCTCCACGACCATGTCCATAACAAGAAGAGAACCCAGGGTCATTATTATGGTGGATGGCTGCCCTACCTCCTTCCTCCTGGACACTGGAGCCACCTTCTCAGTCTTGAGGGAGTTCCGGGGCCCCACCACACTTAGTACCTCTCCTATAGTCAGGGTAGGAGGAAAACAAATTTTCCCCCACAAAACTCCCCTCCTAACTTGCTTTATTCAAGGCAGTAATTTTTCTTTCTCCCACTCTTTCTTAGTTATGCCTCAATGCCCTGTCCCTCTCATGGGAAGGGATAGCCTCTCCCTATTAAAGGTGTCTATCACCATACCATTTTTATCCTCCCCTACAACCCCCTTACTTTTAGCCCTTCTTTCTGAAACCAGGGATCCCATCCCAGAAAATTCCCTCCCCACTTTGACCTACCCCGTAAATACTACAGTATGGGACACTAGTAGCCCCGCCAATGCCCAATGTCCACCTATTACTATTAAACTACAAGACCCCACCAAATATGTACATCAGGCCCAATATCCCCTAAGCACCACCGCACTCCTTGGACTTCAACCCATCATTGAGGATCTCCACTGAAAACGGTACATCCGTCACACGCATTCACCCTTCAACACCCCTATGCTGGCAGTTAAAAAGGGCAATGGATCATACCGCCTAGTCCAAGACCTCCGCCTAAACAACGCTGCCGTCGTTCCCGTACATCCCCTAGTCCCTAACCTGTACACTTTACTATCCCAAGTCCCCGCATCATCCACACACTTCTCGGTCTTGGATTTAAAGAATGCCTTCTTTTCCATTCCCCTTGACCCTTCCTCCCAAGATATCTTTGCTTTCATTTGGATGGACCCACGCACGCGGCATTCCAAACAGATGACATGGACAGTCCTTCCTCAAGGATTTCGGGATAGTCCCCACCTCTTTGGACAGGTTTTGGCCCAGGATCTCAAAACCTTCCATGCACCCCATCCACAATCTGTCCTCCTGCAGTATGTGGATGACCTCCTACTCTGTAGTCCATCCTGGGAACAATCCCAAATCCGACACTGCTTCACTCCTCAACTTTTTAGCAGAGAGGGGTTACCACCTTTCCCCTTCCAAGGCCCAAAGCTCCCTCTCAACCGTGACTTACCTAGGTTTCCAGCTTTCCCTACAGAGAAAGGAAATTACTCTTGACAGGAAACAGCTCCTCACCACCCTCTCCATCCCCAAAACCAAAGACGAGATCCTCTCATTCCTGGGACTGGCCGGGTACTCAGAGCCTGGATCCCAAACTTCTCCCTGTTGACTCGACCCCTCTATGACCTAGCGAAAGGGGTCCCTGAAGAACCTCTATCCTACACACTCACCACCCCTTCCTCAAACTTAGACAAGCTCTAGTTGAAGCCCCCGCAGTTCATCTCCCGGACCTTACCAGACCTTTTTCCCTCTACGTCCACAAGAATAGCAGTCAAGCCTTGGGGGTCCTAGGACAGATCTATGGCCCTTCCTTCGCCCCTGTGGCCTACCTTTCCAAACAATTAGATCCCACTGTACGAGGATGGGCCCCCTGCCTATGAGCCCTAGCAGCCGGGCACCTATTACAAAAGGAAGCCTACAAATTAACTTTTGGGGCACCTCTCACCATCCTTTCACCTCATCACCTCAAGGATCTGCTCTCCTATAAAGTTCTCCAGTCCCTTCCGCCATCCAGACTCCTAGCCCTCCTGTCTTCCTTCCTGGAGAATCCCACCATCTCCTTTCTCCCATGCCCGCCCCTAAACCCTGCCACTCTACTCCCAATACCATATCCTCCCAACACACCTCTCCATAATTGCTTGGAGACCCTCCAGAACTTTATACCCTGTCACTCCTCCATTTCCAAGGGCCCCCTCCCACACGCTGGCTTCACATGGTTTACAGATGGGTCTTCATTCAGGGAGGACCACACCCATTATGCGGGTTACGCGGTAGTCTCCCTGGATTCAGTCACGGAGGCCCAGTCATTACCAGCAGGTACGCTAATCAGCAGGCAGAGCTCATTGCCGCCACCCGAGCTTGCATCCTCGACGAAGGGAGGAACCTCAACCTGCACACGGACTCTAAGTACGTCTTTCACATTCTCCTGTCCCATGCAGCCATATGGAAAGAAAGAGGCTTACTTAACACCAGAGGGAATAAAATCACAAATTCAGCACTAGTCACCAAAGTCCTAGAAGCATCTCAACTGCCCCATTCATTAGGGGTCAATCAGTGCAAAGCCCATCAAAAAGACAACTCCCCCATAACTCAGGGTAACCGTAAAGCATGGGCCGCAGCTGTGTCAGGGACCACCAATCCCTCCTCCTGGCCTTACCCCAGCAATCAGAAACCCCAACTTCAACTACCCCTGAGGTCACCCTTCAGGAAGACTCTCAGTTACAACTTCCCGAGGATAAATTCTCCCTCTTCCGTCTTCTCCATGATCTCTTCCACTCCAGCCCCCAATCACTGTCCCATTTTTTACAAACCTTCTCACTTACCCCAGCGAATAAAACCCTACTCCACTATATTTCCCTCTCCTGCGCCGTTTGCCAGCGCACCAACCCCCACACTCCCCTCAATCCTAAACCTTATCCCTCACACCAGGCCAGGGGCCACACCCCTGCGGCTGACTGGCAGGTCAGTTTTACCAACATGCCCCTTGTCCGACGTCACAAATACCTCCTAGCATTTGTGGACACCTTCTCAGGATGGGTGGAAGCATTCCCAACAACCAATAAAAAGGCCTCCACAGTGGCTCACTCTCTCCTAACACAGATCATTCCCAGATTTGGAATGCCTACTTCCATCCAATCTGATAATGGACCAGAGTTCACAGCCCAAACAATCCAGGGAGTATCTAAATTCCTTCCACTCCCTTGGCACTACCACTGTCCCTACCGACCACACGCATCAGGGAAAGTGAAAAGAACCAACGGAACGTTAAAAGATATTTTAACCAAACTGTCTCTAGAGCTACACCATGACTGGGTTCGTCTCCTACCCCTCGCCCTGCTTCGACTTAGAGCACTCCCGAAGAAACCCACCAACCTTTCCCATTCGAGGTCATGTTTGGAAGCCTCTCCTACCACCTGGCATCACAGCCGTTCCAGGGCCCATACCATCTGCTATAGCCCTCCCCTTACTCTCCCACCTTCGGGCTGAACTATGGAAACATCAAGATTGGCTACTCCCAGACCCGTCAGCCACAAAAAATGATCTTATACTACACCCAGGCCAAGTGGTCTTTCCCAACCCCCTGAACCTAAAGCCCCCCTAACTCCCAAATGGGAGGGACTATATCCCGTCATCCTATGCACCCCAACAGCCGCTAAGCTTGCCACATCCAATAACCGTGTAACACCATGGGTTCATATTTCTAGATTGAAGCCTTATACCGGGAACCCATCCTCAGCAACCGCGGACCTTGACCAACACAGGACGAACCAATACACCACTCTCTTCAGTGCACCCCTCACCCCTCCAACCCTCTTAAGCTCCGTCTCTCCCGCTCCCCAACCCTGTCCCCCATTCAGAAAGAATGACTCCCCTCTTAAGCCTCCTTCTACTTCTACTCCCTCTCTACCCAGAGGGTTCTCAAAAACCATCCTTTGTCTGGAGGTTTAAAGTGCGTGAAACCTACACAGACAGGCAAACCAGTATCACTCATCTTGCCTCCACAAAGGACTGCCCCTGACAGGGTGTTCCTCAGCCATCGACATTTCCCTTTCCCTTACCTCCTCCCAATTAACCTGTTGGTGCGCAGAAAAGCTATTTCTCCCCTAATTATGCACTACCCATGCCCAAACTCGGGCTTATTGCAACTGGTGGCCGGAAACCTATGGTGGATGTGCTTACACGTCCTGAGTATTCATTACCTTAACTCCACCATAGCCTCCTAAAGGGGGCGCACCTGAAATTCAAATAACCTCTTTCTTCACATCCATGATCCCTGGAATCCCAGGTGGGCTTCCCCTCATAGGTACGCTTTCTACTGCGGATGGTCCCCCAAACCCTGGGGCTTCTTCTCCATTTCTCAGGAATATGTCTCCGTACACAGAACTCTTTCCCTGGTTTCTGTCAACATCCAACACAAAGAGGAACAGCTCTCCTCTACCCTAGAACCAACCTCTCACTCCTCTGCCAACTCCCCTGTGTCACCCATTTACACTTGGGTGCAGGTTCTCTCAGAGACTCTCGCTGTTCTCAATCATTCCCTTCCTTCCTTCTCCCCTGGGAACTGTTTTCTCTGTGCTTCTCTTACACGCCCGCTTCTAGCCGCTGTTCCCCTGAACATCAACATCACATTCCAACTCCACCATCTCCACCCCCACAGCGGCCCCACCAGGAACCTTCTCCTGGTGTAATGGGACCCTTCTCACTCTTTTCCTACCTAACATCACTACCCCATGCCTCCTGGTCACTATCGTAGCCCAACTTACTCTCTATACCCGCTCAGAGCTGTATCATCTCCTCCACCCACCACACAGACAACGTCAGTTATCGGGGCCGGTCTCTCTGGGGGAGCTCTAGGACACACCCTGTGGGCAGTAAAGGACGTTAATGTCAAGCTTGAAGGAGCACTCACTTCCACCGCTGACTCGCTCTCTTCCCTGCAACGGCAGATAACCTCCCTGGCTAAGGTAGCCCTACAGAATCGCAGGGCATTAGACTTATTCATTGCAGAGAAGGGCGGTACCTGTCTTTTCCTCAGGGAGAAACGTTGCTATTACCTTACTTAGCTTCTAGCCTACAGACACACACGAGTTCTAACCCTCTCTCTGCCTTTATCCAAAACCCCCTCCTCACTTGGATGTGGCCCATTCTAGGCCCCTTAGCTGTCATCTTAGTGGCCTGTCCCTTTCTACCTTGTATCGTGAAATTCATCCAAACCCAGGTGGGAAAAATCTCTAATCAAACCTTTAACCAGCTTCTAGCCACCGAGGACCCAACCAACTCCTCACGAGAACATCTCACCAGCTATTAAGATGACCAACCCCTTCTGTCACCAGTGGCAGCTATTCCTGGAAACCCTTGCCACGGATGCCTGGATGGTCACCCCCAGCAACTCCATCTCCCAATAGGATGATCAGCTGCAAATTTTGTGGTTCCAAGGGACTTTCATGGACTTCTCTCCCTGTGAAGTGGCTGCATTTGGCCTTCTGTTATGGGGACTAATAAATGGCCTACTCCTCAACCCTCCCCCCTTGCCTCTACCTTCCCCACAACAACCCACTTCAGCAGGAAGTAGCCAGAGAAGAACGACAACCCCATTCCCGTATATAGAGGAAAAAAGGGAGGGATATAAGGCCTAACCCCCACAAGCAGCTGCAAAAGCCCCACTCCTCCCCTCTTGGAACCACACCTCGGCAATATGGCGCATATCCTGCTTCTCTTCCAGAGTGTCAGTTTCCTGCCGCCGTGGCCCTGCACCCAATCACTCTCCAGCGCCCTGCCTCCCCTAGCGACAAAGCTTGCCCAATCACCTACCACCCCATCCCATACGCTGGCCTATGAGACTTCTCTCCACTCTATAAAAGTGTACACATTCTCTGAATAAAGTGGAACTTCTCTGGTGGACGGACAGTTGGTGTCGCCTCATTCTTTCAGGGATCATCTCCCCCAGACCCTACTATGCCCTTTCACCAGATCACTGGAAAACTTAGATATAGAACTAAAAGTGCCCACTCCAGGGGCTTTCCCCAAACACAAATCTGCCCCCAAAGTGACCTGTTGTGAACACCTACATAGAGAAACAACTATGTGAAAAATATGTTGCGTTCTTAGTGGAACATTATTCTGCCATAAAAAAAGGAGAACCCTGTAATTTGCAGCAACAGAGATGGAACTGAAGGAACTTATGTTAAAAGAAATAAGTCAGACACAGAAAGACAAGTATTGCATGTTTTCACTCATACACAGAAGCTAGAAAAGTTAATTTTGTAATGTACAAAACTGCTCCCCCGATCTTTCCGGTGCAGCCATTTTCCCCGCCTCCCAACCACTTGTCAATCTGTGAACATCCTAGCTAGCTATTGGTTCATCAGTCATCTTGCAAGTATCCTTCTCCTATATTGGTCCCCTGTTAGCCCGGCGGAATTCAATTGCTTTACTGTAGCTACCCTGCCATCTTTTCTCATCCTCTCTCTCTCCTCCTCACTTTCTTTATCCTCCTGGCTTTTACACTCTCTCTAGCACACACCCTTTCTCTTTCCTCTCTCTTTTCCTCTCATTTTCTCTCTTACCCTTCAGGGAGACACTCTGTTTGCTTAATAAACTCCCTTATGTGATTTCCCGTGTCTGGCGTGGTTTCCGTGGGATTCCTTACAAATTTCATGGAAGTAGAGAGTCTAAGGGGAGTCACTAGAGGCTAGGAAGTGTAGAGGAGAGGAGGGAAAGAAGGAGATCATATAACAGGTGCTAAAATAAATTGGAGGAATACATCCTAGTGTTCTACAGCTCAGTAGAGCAACTATAGTCTACCATAATTATTACATATTTTCTAAAGTACTAGAAGAGAGAAGTTCAAAGTTTCCCAACACAAAATAATGATAAATGTTTGAAAAGATGGAAACGCCAATTATCCTGATTTGATCACTACACATCGTATACAAGTACCAAATTATCTCACTGTACCCTGTAAATATGTACAATTTTTGAAGTAAAATAAATAAAAAGAAATAAAATATGTTGTGCTACCCAAGGAGGCACCTGCTACGTGCATGCAAAAGTGATTTCCATCAAAAGAGACTCAGGACTTCCAGGTCTGCCCTACGCAGATGCCTGACTGCCAAGGTCAAGGGAAGGAAAGGGGCGCCAGGAGCAGCACAGATATTCTTTCACATCCTCAGCTAAGCTCACAGAAAAGGAGTGGGAAGTTTCCAGGGTTCAGAAACAGAAGAGCTGAAAACCAGAGGCAAATGTTAGCCACCTATGGCTGCTCTGGGGAGGTCTTAGTTTTTATTCATTTGATTTTTTGAAGTATAATTAGCATATAATAAAACAATTCTTATGTATGGAGATTAATATATAAACCACATATAAATGCACAGATGACCACACAAACACACACACACACACACACACACACACACACACAAACATGTGACCTCCACCCAGATCTGGATACAGACTATTTCCAGAGCTGCAAAAAGCCCCCGATCCCCCCTCCTCCAGTCATTCCCTCCCCTCCAGGCTAATCGCTCTCCTCACTGATCACCAAGGATTCCCTTTGCCTGTTCTAGGGGTCCACAGGAATGCAATCAGGTACTGGTCTTTTTGATTTGGCTTCTTGTATGTTTGCGAGGATCATTCATGTTATTGCATGCACCAGCAGTTTGCTCTTTTCTGATGCTGTGTAGTATTCCATTGTAAAATGAAAACCACTATTTATTTATCCATTCCACTGTTGATAGGCATTTGGGTTGTTTCCAGTTCAGAACCATCATGAATATTGCTGCTATTGAAGCCAGAATTGAGGACAGGCCATTAGTGTAGAATAGGGAATCTGGTCCAATGGAGGAATAGAGGCCATCTGAGTCTGGGAAGTTGGAGACTGCCCCTGGGGGAGTGTCTCCAGAGCCCTTCTGGTCACCAAGGTTACCTGCTTATACAACCCCTCTCCAAAAGAACTGCAGGCAGGGAATTGCTAATTAGTGCTCCCTGGGCCCCTACCTGCCTGAATCCCCACTGGGGCCCTGCCCCCTGCCATCTGCTTCTCACTTTTTTGCCATGTCACCACATCTCCTGGGTCTAGTCACTAAGCAGGAAGGAGGGAGATAAGGGGGAGAGAACAGAAGAACAAAGGAGACCCTAATCTATAAAAGATGCAGAGGCAATCACTTCTAGGGATTCTAAAACATCAGCCATGGCCCCCTTCTCCCTCCCGGGAGAAGTCTATATTATTGTCTTTAAATAAAACCTGCATAATATGCTTGCCTTGGTGTGCTTCTCTGACATTATACTTCAACATCTGAGGAAGCAGAACTCGTCACGGATAAATGGCAGTGTCGCTATTAGCAGTATGTGTGTATATGTGTGTGCGTGTGCGTGTGTGTCTTCTTGTGGACAGATGGAAGTCTTAGGTCTTCATGCTGGTCAGACACTGCAAAATGAGATCACCAGCCTAAGTAAAATAGGAATACAAAGCCAAGATTCCCACGTGAAACAAGGACCATCAAGACCTGTGCTCTTAGTATAGTGTAGACCAGCAGAAAAGTTCGTAGGTCCAGAGAGAAAAAGAAGACATCTTTCACCCTAAGGTCTGGGTGGGGGAAAAATTATCTCCTGGAAATTCACAATCATGGCTTCATGCCTACACAGCTCTAGAGATAAAAGTCACACTTGTGGACTCTGGGTGTAGCTCAGTGGTAAAGCATGTGCTCAGCATGTGTGATCCTGAGTTCAATTCTCAGCACCTGAAACAAATGAAACATTTACACTATCAGCTTGGTCCAGAATTGTAATGAGACAAGGAAATAATAGGAATTGCTATAGCTGTGTGTTGTGTAGTAATAATAAGCTGTATTTGGTATTTGCCTGAACTTGTAAAACTAAAATAAAGGCTCCTGGTGATAAACTTGCTGCGAGGCAGTGATACCGCCATTTACCAGTGACGAGTTCTGCTCCTTCTAATGATGAAGTTTGAACACTAGAGAAGCACACCAAGGCAAGCATATTAAGCAGGTTTTATTTAAAGGCAATAATACAGACTTCTCCCGGGAGGGAGAAGGGGGCCATGGCTGATGTTCTAAAGTCCCAAGAAGTGAGTGCACCCTACATCTTTTATAGGTTAGTCTCTAGTTCTCCAGTTCTCTTGCCCTTATCTCTCCTTCCTGCCTAAGTGACTAGGCCTGGTTTTGCTTTAAGTGAGAAGCCATGGGCAGGGGGAGGGCCAAGGTGATTTAGCAGGTAAGGGCCCAGGGGGCATTAATTAGCAGCTCCATGCTTGCAGTCCTTGATGGGCAGGTAAATTTGGTAATCAATGGGCTCCAGAGATCCTTGACATTCCATTCTTCCAGGGGCAGTCTCCAACTTCCAGAGGCAGATGGCTTCATGGCTTCATTTCCTCCATTTGACCCAATCCCCTATTTCTACACTAACTACCTGTCCTTAATTCTGGCTTCAACAGGATGACACTCCTGAACAATGCTGATATGAACCTTTATCTATGGTTTGAGTGGTGGCTCCTATTCTAGGCGTGTTCTGGTCTTTATCAATGAAGACCAGAGCATGACTGGGCTGAAAATCACTACTTAAACCCCTGGACTTCTGGAGCAAACTGTCAGCAGCACTGTGACCAGAGGACTCCACATCGCTCTGTCTCTTGACTGCCCTGGCTGCTGTCCACACTATCGCTGATTGCTGATCGACCGCTGTCACCGAGGTCAGAGAACTGACCACCTCTCCCACAGCGACCACTACCACCCAGCTTATCAGACCCTCGAGGACATCCAAAGAGGAGCTGAGAGAGGCTACAGCTGAGAAGAATCCCCTCAGTCTTGCTGACTGACCTCTTGGCTAAGAGACGTTGCATTGAGTAAGTCCATGGGGATTGGACTCTAGGTGAACAAGGGAGTGAATATCCAATGTATTTGTGACTTGCTATTACTAGGAATGTTAGGTTGAGTGTGCACTGCATGAATAAAATCCACTTATTGGAATCAAACTTGACTCCTCTCTTACTCACTGCTCGCGACAAGAATATGCCAAGCTGACAAAATCACAAAGAACTTCACCAGTCCGTGGTATCCCGGGACCCTGACAAGAGGAAATGAAAACCGTGGAGGATGGATACAGTTTCTTCCTATTCTGGCTCCATTCCAGCAGATGAATGTTGAAGATTAGTTCAAAGTTTTGAGGTGTCAACCCACTTGAGCAAGAATCAGCAAATTGAACAATTTAAAGGAAAAAAAAAAAGTGCTTACACTTACAAGAGCTTCAGATAATAGGACGGCATAATAAAGATTTTAAAAATATTTAAAATAGCAACCTAAAATAAGGGAATCAAGACTACAAGAGAAGAATAAGGAATTAAGGAAGGATTAAGAGGATTTTTCAAATAAAGGAAACTCCTAGAAATTAAAATTTCAGCCATTTTTAAAAATCATTGAATTATACACTTTTGGTGGGCAAACTGTGTGATGTATGAACTGTGTCCCAGTGAGATTTGTGTTAAAAACTCAGCTATTGAAATAATATGTTTAAACTTTAACAAAGGCTTAGCAAACTACTACTAGACAAAGCAGAAGAGAAAAGTGATGAACTGGAAATTGGACTTGAGGAAATCTCAGACTTGGCACACGGAGATAAGAAGAGGTGGAAATAGCAAAGGACCTTAATGAAAGCTGAGGACAGAAGGATAATACCCACCTCTACTTCATAGACTTTCCAGGGGCAGGTGGAGTGACCAGGGAATTGTATGGAGGAAACAATGACTGAGAATGTTCCACAACTAATGAAGACATGGCTTCTCAGACTACAAAAAACAGATGTAAGTAAATCTCAACCTGGTAGACGCACTGTGGGGTCAACTTCCTGTTATTACCAAATACCTGAGGGATCAGCTTTGGAAGAGAAAAGGCTTTTTTTGAACCATGGGCTAAGAGGTGTCAGTCCATGGCCACATGGCACCATTGCCTCTGGGCGTGGGGTGGCACCCTAGTACACCACAGCAGATGGCCCACATGTGGGGGAGGAGACGCTCACCTCCCGGCCATGAAGCCAGGAACCCGACAGAGGAAGGCACCAGTGTCTGCTGTCCCCCTCAAGGGCGCTGGAACAATGACCTACCTACCTTCCACCAGACCCCACCACAAAGGTTCCACCCCCTCCCAACAGCACCCAGGGCTGGGAGCAAGCCTTTAACACACGGGCCTTTAGAGAATACTCAAGATCCAAACCATAGCGCACATCACAGTGGAGTGCAGAGCACCCAAGGCACAGGGAACCTCTACAACCCCCTGGAGACAAAGGACGGATCTCTAATAAAATCATAAAAATTAGTCTTGTGCAAACTTCTCAAGAGTAGCAACCATGGAAGATGATGGGCAAATATCTTTAAAATGTTGAGAATATGATACAACATAGGACTCTAGATAATAGCTAGACCAGTTTGCACAATGAGGTTACGTCAAACAAATAAGAACTGAGTTTCCTAGTTCAGTTCCAACCTGAAAAAAACTTGAAAACCTACTAAAGATGAAAGAAAAAAATACGAAAGGTACTTATACTAACTATATATTCCCATATACTTAAAATGTTTTACATTTAAGGTCAAATAGTGCGTTTGCAGATGAGAGAGAGAGAGAGAGCGCACTTCATGTTCTATACATGAAATACACAGTGATTAATCAATATTATCCATTTGGGGAAGCTATTCCCTTCCAGGCCAGACACTGATCACATATGCAAACACACACACACACACACAGTGGTAAAGAGGTGTGACTCTGAAGACAATAAGCAGGCACCTAGGTGTGTTTTGCAGTTTGAAGCTCCTGTGGTAATGCAGAAATATTCAGAGGTGAAGTAATTAGATGAGGAGAGCTGCAACGAATCAGTCCATCCTTACTTGAAGGGACTGGCTGGGTGGTAACTGTAGGATGGCTGGAGGAAGCAGGTGACTGAGGGGAGCCGGCGGGTCCACCTTCCCTCGGCCCCTTCCCCTTTCTCTCTGTGCTTCCCGAACACTGTGAGCAGATCAGTGCCCCTCCGCCCTTCTGCCACAATGCTCAGCCTCGTTTGAGCCCAGAGCAGTGCACTCAGCTGACCACGGAACAACCCTCTGAAACTGTGAGCCAAAGTAAATTCTCCTCCTCTGAGTTGTTCCGGTCAGGGCTTTTGGTCACGGCGACATACTGACTAGCACAGTGTGGTAGGCGAGACCCAGTATCAAGCCGGGAATTCCGAGCTGTGGATAAACACAAGCCAACACAAGCAGGGCGAGGCGACACTCAGAGCAGCTGGCTGGCCGAGCCCTCGGGTGGGGAGGACAGGTGCCAGGCATCGACTGGAGCACACCTGGTAATTCTCTCCCTGTGGCAGAATGAAGGGGCTGAAGCACCTACTCACCTAGAAGGTACGCAGGTGGGAATGGGGGCAGAAGAGGCACTGTCACGTCAGCATGGAGGCAGCCCAGACGCCAGCCCTGGGTTCAAAGGCAGCTGGAATCCTTGTTATCCTGGCCAGATACCCCTTCCCAGATTCAGGAAGGGCGGTGAGGGCGCATTGTGGTTGGGGGCTTGCTCTGTCCCACGGGATCAAACTTCCACAAGGGAGATCCAAGAAATCAGAGCATCCATCTCCCCTAATAAGAAAATCGTATCCAACTAGGAGGAAGCTACAGAACCATCTCCTAGGACCCAGATGCACTTTTATAATTAAGATGCTATCTGTGAAATGATAAGAATGTTCTAGTTGGGGAACTAAGCAAAGAGCTTTGGGTTGCCTGATTAACAGAGGCAAAGATTCCAGATAAGACCAGACAGAAACATGCTTTGTTCTGTAGTTTGGTGCAAGATTTCCTTTCGTGGGTTATTGAGGTTTTCTTTAATTGTCTAAAAAACACCCTGTATTTGGACAGATGTATGAGTATGAAACTCACATAAGGAAATTGTGGCATGTCGTGAAACTTGATGAGAGGAGGGGCTCACACCCGGTTCATGCACAGTACTTGCAACTCATCAGAAATTGAAATGTTGAGATTTAATTCAACATGAACTTTTCAGAATTCTTTTCTGCCTCTCTGGTTTTTCCAAAACACAAAATCCCCATTTGAAAAAAAAAAAAAAAATCCCAGCTGTCTTCCTTTTTGAAATGGGCAATTATAATCTGTGATCCCTTCGGACAAAACCTATAGTAAATTTAAATAGAATGGACAGTGCTCTATTTTCCAGATCTAAGCACAATGCAGAGCTTTTAAAATTATTTGTTTCCAGCCGGGCACAGTGGTACACACCTGTTATCCCAGCAGCTCAGGAGGCTAAGGCAGGAGGTTCGTGAGTTCAAAGCCAGCCTCAGCAACTCAGCAAGGCCCTGTCTCTAAATAAAATATATAAAAGGGTTGGGAATGTGACTCAGTGGTTAAGCGCCCCTGGGCTCAATCCCCAGTACTACATGTATATATTTCTTTCCATGACTAGTGTGTTGCTCAGTGGTAGGCACTTTCCTGGCATAGACAAGACGCTGGGTTTGATCCCTAGCACCACAAAGAAAAAGGAAAAACTCCTTACTAGCACGTCATCTGAAACAGACAGACCTTTCTATTAACCTAGCTCTAGGTCAGGTAACCTCAAGGCTGAGATCCCTTCGTGCATCTTCCACCTTCTTGTGGGGCTGGGCAGGAGTGTGGGGGAGAGGAAACCTCTCAGCATCCAGGTCGAGAAAGTGGGAAAGGCAGACAGGGTGGCCAGGCGAGAAGCCCTGGGGTGTCCATCAAACCGCTCCACACTCCCCTCCCGCCTCCGCTGACAAGCTTTTCCTAGCTAGGAAATGCGTCTTCCCTTCTGCAATTAGAGAAAACAGTGACTTAAATTCACATATTAAATTATTCATTGAGAACAAATTGTAGTGAAGCTGGAGGAGGAAAAACTGAGCACTTAATTAGTCCAGACTCCAAATAAGCAAATGAGGCACGTGAGTGGCCGCCTTTCTGCAGTTCCCACGAGCCTGTGAGGGAGGCAGTATCAATAACCCCATTTCACAGATGAGGAGCCCAGAGCTTAGAAATGCCAAGGGACTCCAGGTTCCTAATAGGAGTCTGAAGCCCCAGCACTAACCCAGTTAGAGTGCCCTGGGGCCTGGGGCCAAGATCCTAAGAAGGCCAGAAACCACACCCCACCCAGAACAGCAAGGGCTACCTGCTGAGAGGGGGCAGGACAAGCCGCTACCTGTGTCTGCTTGCCCCCTGCTGACCCCGGCCCTGGGGAATACTTTTCAGACATTTTTACTTGACTGTCATTCAGATTCACAATTCAGAGGTCACTGGTTTTGGGTTTTTTGTTTGTTTGTTTGTTTGTTTGTTTGTTTGTTTTGTTTGTTTGGGTTTTGTTTTGTTTGACCTTTGGGGGTTTTTTGGTTTGTTTGTCTGCCTAGCTAGAGTTTCCTGAGAAGCAGCCCTTCTGCATCCTACCCAGGTGCCGTGCAAAGCCTCCTCCTGCCCCACAGAACAGGTTGGTGCGGACACCGTGGTTTAAGGTTTGTGTTCCCCAAAATTCATATTCCAGAATGCTGACCCCCAAAGTGATAGTCCTAGGAGGGGGGAGGCCTTCGATGAAAATGTGAAAGAGCCCCGGAGTGGGGCGACCGTCCTTATGAGAGAGACCTTTCACCCTCCCACAGCATCTGTGAACCAGGAATCTGGTCCTCACGTGACATCACACCTGGGGGCACCTGGATCCTGGACTTGGCCTCAAGAACCGCTGGGCTAAATGCCGGCTGCATAGGAGCCAGCGTGCAAGGGGGCCAGACGGTGCGGCCCTTTCCTTCTTGGAAGTGAAGCCAGAACTGGGGACAGGCAGTTAGTGTAGAAACAGGGGATCTGGTCAAATCGAGGAAGTGAAGCCATGAAAGCCATCTGCCTCTGGAAGTTGGAGACTGCCCCTGGGAGAACGGAATGTCAAGGATCTCCAGAGCCCATTGATTACCAAATATACCTGCCCTTGTCAGGGACTACAGACAAGGAGATGCTAATTAATGCCCCCTGGGCCCTTGCCTGGCCAATCACTTTGGCCCTCCCCCTGCCCATTCGCTCCTCACTTTATGCATTTCACCTGCAACACCAGGCCTAGTCACATAGGCAGAAAGGAAAGGTAAGTGGGGAGAGAACTGGAGAACAAAAGAGACCTTAACTATAAAAGATGTAGGTGCACTCACTTCTTGGGATTCTAGAACATCAGCCATGGCCCCCTTCTCTCTCCAGGGGGAAATCTGTATTATTGCTACTTTTAAATAAAACCTGCTTAATATGCTTGCCTTAGCGTGCTTCTCTAGTGTTCAAACTTCAACATTAGAGGAAGCAGAACTTGTCACCAGTAAACAATGGTATCAGAAGCACCACTGAAGTCCAAAGCTAAGGGGGAAAGCAGCTAATCCCTCCACATTCTGGGTTCAGAAAGCCCCCACACAGGGCCCTCTGAGGGGCTTCAGTCCCCTGCTGGCCCCTCCCTCCACCCCCACCCCCAGTCAGTGGAAGAAGAGCTGTAAATGGCAGGGGTGGGCCCTCAGCCTTTGGAAGCGCTGCGGCCACAGAGATGCCACTCGCTCCCAGCCCTTGCGTACCTCTCCATCTGGGTCCCAGGAAGGAGACTCCGGCCATCAGGAGTGGAGGTCAAAGCTGGTGACCTGTATAGATGGTCCCAGCTTGGGGTGTCTTGGAATTGAGGTGTGGGATCTTTTCCTGACTCCCCTGCCGTGAGGCAAGCGGATCATAAAGGGAAGCAGCCATGCTCTGCAAGGCGGTGTCACTAAGCCGGGATGCGGGGGCTTCGGTGTATCGGTGCATGTTCAGTTTAAGGTGTTTTCGGCTTACGATGCATTTACTTGAACACAACCCAGTCTTAGGTGGAGGAGCTGTGGGGCCGGCTGCCTGCGGAAGGGGAGTCTCACAGTTGCTGGGGGGAAGAATCTCCAGCATCACAAAGCCGTGAGTGTGGAGGCCTGGAAAGAACTCAGCAGCGTATGCCGAAGACACCCACTTGGGGTGTTCTCCAAAAAGAGGGCATCGGTAGCCAAACACTGACGTCAGAGGCAGCTCCAGGCAGGGGAGAGAACAGCAGCATCCTTGCCAAACAAGGAGACAGGTGCTTCTCATCCCACCAGAGAGGCTTGAACCTAGCATGGGAAAGAGAAGGGGATGATGGCTGGGGACACGGACACTCCCTTTCCACCAACCCCGCCCAAATGAGGATCACAGCTGCAGGAGGCAGACAGGGAGAGGTTTGAATCATACCTGAGATTGCACATTGCTTTAAATAATTGAGATTGAGTCTTTCCTGTAAGGTTGGATGCGGGTAGCCAAAAAGGAGTCAGACCAAAAGTGGCTGAACAAAACTTTATTGGGGTTTGATTCATCAGTCCTCCAGGGTGAAGGCCAGGGTGGAGGGCCTGGGAATCTGCACGTGGCTCCGGCTGGGTCTTTATAGTCCGGAATTGGCTGGGAGTCCCGCTGAGTGACAGGTGGGTGCGAGGCAACATTAGGGTTTATCTGCCCGTGTCTGATTGGTTGTTCCTTGGTGCACTCATGGTGCCTGATGCCCCACCCCCATCCAGCTGCTCAGACCTCCCTAACATTCTGGCCTTTTTGATGATATAGGGTGTCGGAGTCCATCTGGCTACTTCCTGCTTTTTAGGGGGCATCATGGGGAGAAGGCTCAGCTGTGGGTTCAGTAGAGAGGCAGAGGCAGCAAGAACATTTGGTTGTATGTTACTCTGGCGACCTCGCTCTTGTGATTCTGGATGAACCTGAGAAGATAGGGGGCAATCATTAGTAGGAATCCTATCACTAATATGGGAGTAAGGATAGGGGTCAGCCAGGTGACAAGAGTGGAGTTTAGCCATCCTGGCCAGGGGTCATTTGATTGTTGTTGCTTCAGCCTTTCACTCAGACGGCTGAGAGTTTTAAATTTTTTTCAGCCAGCCCAGTCTCGTTGATGTAGTAGCAGCATTTTTCTTTTTTCTTCTTTTTTTTAAATGGTATTTACTTAGAAGCATTCAGAATGTCAACAAAATAGCTGCAACTTTTTTTTTTTTTTTTTGCAATTACAGAGTGGTATTCAGTTAACAGAAGAATGATTATTTTGTATAAGCTGCATCAGAGACAGCTAAAGATGAAACATACCGTCCCCATATATAACTAATTTGTGCTGTGCACCAATAAGAACCTGCTTTAAATTTTCATGCCAATTTACAACTCCCATACTGTGCCAGGCAAGGTCAGTGGCCATTGAAAATACCACCAGGACAGGGCTATCTGAAGACACATTCAGTAGTGTGTTAACTATACAAAAATAGACACTGTACAGTGTTAAAACAAATCTTACACAGCCTTACATTTCAGTTTTTTTCTTTAAAAGGAGTGAGTTTTTTACAGGGGGGTTAAATGCTTTAGAGACAAGGAAAAAAGCTGTGCTAGAACCAACTTATTCATTATCATCTTCATCTTCCTCTTCCTCCTCATCCTCTTCCTCTTCATCTTCCTCCTCTTTCTTCTTTTTCTTGCTTTTTTCATCCCTGAGAACTCCCTTTTTTGCTGCATCAGGTTTTCCTTCGGCTCCATAGGCAGCAATATCCTTTTCATATTTTCCTTCAGCTTAGCAGCCTTCTTTTCCTAAGGCTGCTTCTCATCTGCAGCAGTGTGATTCCACATCTCTCCCAGTTCCTTTGCAACATCACCAATGGACAGGCCAGGATGTTCTTTGAATTTTGGGTGCTACTCAGAACAGAACAAGAAGGAGGCCTCTCAGGTGCACTGGGATCCTTGAACTTCTTTTCTGTTTCCCCTTTAGGAGGGATATAGGTTTTCATAAGGCCTTGCCGCCTTTGCCGTGTCTTTAAATTTTCCTTTCCCTTTAGCAGACATGGTCTTCCACCTCTCTGAGCGCTTCTTAGAAAACTCTGAAAAGTTGACTGAAGCATCTGGGTGCTTCTTGTGCTTCTCCCGGCAAGTTTGCACAAAGAATGCACATGATGACTTGCCTCTCGGCTTCTTAGGCTCTCCTCTGCCCATGTTGAGATGTTTTTCCTCAGCGAGGCACAGAGTCACCCAGTGTCCGTCTGGCTCTCACTGGCCCCAGCGCTGTCTCTGTGGAGCCCAATGTTCTGCAATGACTGACAGCGGGAGCCAGAGGCCAGCATTTTTCTTTTAGGAACCGACATGTTCCCCCTTTGTCCGCTGTCAGGAGATCCAGTGCTCGATGGTTCTGCAAGGAAACTTGGGCAGTGGATGTTATTCGGCTTTGTAGAGATGCCAGAGAGGCAGTGGATGCTTCTACTGCCTCTTGGAGTGGCTGTTCTAGATTTGGGGTGGCAGGGACTGCATAACCAAGTCCTCCTGCCCCCAACCCGGAGACCGCGAGTGAAGAGGTTAGGGAGAGTCCAACCACCACTGTAGGAAAATAGCCTGTCGTAAAGTCATCTGGGGTGGGTGCTTCTATGAGAGAGAAACAAAAAACATGAGTACTGAAATGAGATTAATACAGAATAAATGTTGCAGCATCTGGAACATGTCAATGAATATCACGAAAATGACAGAAGTCAATCTCTCACCAGGAGGTAGAAGAACTGAGTTGTTCCCATAACAAGGCCTAACAAAGATTGGAGAGGACAAGGTCTTTATTTGGGAACTTTAACGTTGGCAGAGTTCTCAGTAATGTAAACACAACATTTAATTTTTAATGTCATCGATGTCCCCAGAAATTATAGTTAAGCCACTTAATGTCATCTGAGTTCTGTAAAATATTTTTTAATTGGCATGACCTGTGTTTAGTCAAGATCTCTATATTTCTGTGACTTAGGGCTAGATAATCATACTAACAAACATAGATTAAGCCTACCTGTGTAGCTTAGGAAGATTGGTAGGCCTTAAACTGACTAAAAATTTCTGACAGTTTCTCTTGATAGTTATCAGGCACTCCTGCCTAAGAATCTTCCTTTTGTAGCCTCCAGTCTTTACTTATTCTAGGGGGTTAACACAAGTGTACACCTTAAGTTACACTTGTTTCTTTTTAAATGCCCAAGAATGACTGTTTTGGTTTTAACTGTTTTGCTAGGTGTTTAAGACCAAGCTGGTCAAATTGACCTGTTCCTGTTAAGTCAGCTGAGTTCCCACAGGGGTCACTCATGGGGAACTTGAGAGCAGCTTCTTAGCTCCTTTAGTGCCATTTGCTAGGTAGGGTCTCCTTGATGAGGTGGGTTCCCTTGGAACCATCAGGGGTGTCTCCCTTTTTCAATTACCCTCCTCTGCAGCAGGTGCACTGATTGGTTTTTTTATCCTCCAGTGGTCTCGTCAATCTCCCTGATCAGGAGGTAGTGTGGACCAGAGTTCAAAAGCTCCTTAGAGAAGTTCTCTTGTTCCTTGGATTCAGGCTGACTCCGAGGGCAAAAGCCAAATACTGGGATGGGGGGAGGGGGTTGTTTGTTTGTTTGTCTTTGACCCCTTTGTTTTAATTTCAATTTCTAAGTTTGATCTTAAACATCCAGCAAGCCAGTCTCACCAGTCATGAAGTAAGAGTACTGGGCTTTAACTTTAATATTTATGACTTTACAGTTATTTACCCCCTTTTATTTAATTGGGGTCTATATTACCTGTCCTATAGGTGATGACTTATTATCTCAAATTAATTTAGGTTGTTTGTTCTTGAAGTAGTACCTCTGCAAAATATTAATCAGGCAACAGTTATAGAATCTACAACAAGAACGCAAAATGCAATCAACAACAGTAAAACATTTAGTTTGTGTAATAGCTATCTTGAATTTTGGCTGAGTTATGTATTACATCCCCTGTTTGAGATCACAGTAATTCTACAACTAAACCCACTCTTTTGACTATAACTTTAAATGAGCTGAAGTCTGGCTTATTTTGGAGCCATTCTAACATGCAGCCGGGTGGGAGGCAGAGCCTTATCTCAGGTAAGGTGGGACTCTTCACAAATCTTAGGTAATGTGTTCTAATTCTGAAGTTGATTTTTGCCTCTTTTGCCACGAACAGCGTGACAAACTCTCAGGTCCAGCAATGGGCTAAGGAGGACTGGAAAATAAAGATTTATAAACACAAATTTTGAAGATTAAACTGGGATCAGATGGAGCTCTCTTCTCTGATGGAGATGCAGATCTAAAGAGTTACACCAGCAATCTTTATTTACATATGTCTTATTATCAGGTTAAAGACTAGGTAAGCCTTATTCTTTGTATTCAGGAAAGTTACAGAGACTAGGACATCTATGTAACTTTTTCACAGCTGCAAAGTGCAATGTAGGAGCTCTGTGTATCTCTCAAGAAAATCCACTGTCCAAAATTTCTGTGAGGTGGGCAGGAACCAGAGAAGGGAGCTGGAGAAACATTGTGGTTGTCTAGCATAAGAATTCCTTCCTACCCAGGAGCTGTGTGCCTGAGATCAAGGTCAGAGCTGATAGGGCTCCTGCACAGAGCCTCCCCAGGCAGGGCACCACCACAGCAGCCAGGCATCCTGTGCCCCTGCATAGGAACACTCCCAGGCACTGGGCATGCCACAGCCATGAGGTCATCAGAGACCCCCAATCTCAGTCACTGTTGCTCCATCCTCTGCTATTGCCCTTCACACTCTTTCTTAAATGTCATTTTACAAAGTTTGCATATTTTGCTTCCAGAGTCTATATAAACGTTAGTTAACATAATATAACGTTATATCTAAAACATAAATTAAAGAAAGGCTGAGAGAGCTTTCGACTTTCCCTTTGTGTGGATAAGTGGCAAAATGCTTCCCTGTTTCACATTAACCTTTAAATAGATGAGGCTGTCATCTTTCTTTAAAAATACATTTTAAATGTTTACCTCAGTGTAAAAAGACACCATATACCTTATTGATAACAGGTCCTGTTATAGAACATTAAATGATATAAATAAGTCCCCAATAAAATTTGCTATTCTTATAAGTTTAATATTATCATTATAGACAAGTTTAGTTTGGAGAACAGCAGCTTGATAAATTTTCTGCTTTAAAGACTTGTGAATCTGGAAGATATGAACATATTTAATATAACCCTGTAAATTAATCAGATGTCTCCAAGAAACATACTTGAGTAATCCCACACATGCCAAATCCAATTTACTTATTTTACTGTAAAAACCAAGATATCAGATAAGTATATTGAACAGTATCTGCCATCTCTTTTCTGTTAAAGAAAAGTTCCAGAAACAATTGGTTAATATCAATTAACATATTAATTTGACCTCCTGGAGACTTGTGAGGTAAGTAATATCAAAGACATCTTACTTTCGTTTGTTTAATAATTTAAATTGAACCTTTTTAAATCATGTGAATCAAAGGTATTTGGATCCATTCTTTAAATTTTAATTTCTTGAGTGCTCATTATTTATGTCAATTATGACATGTACATGATTTTTGGACATACAATAGACAGACAACATGATATACATATAAAACAAAAGCAAAGGCCTTGTAGCTTTTTATAGGTGAATCTCCATTGCGATCTAACAGATGTTCAAAAACTTGAGTTAAAAAAACATTAATGTTATGAGCTCAAAAATTGTAGAATTTAAGGAAAAAATAAGGGTCCTGGAAAAATGACATGGCCACTAATTATTTTAGTAAAGCACCATACAATTTATTTTGGCTGGAGTTCAGGTAAAAGACTCTTTTTGCACCTGTGGGGAGAGTTACTGTCCATGAGGCGGACCTGGTCAGCATGATCTTGTGCTGCCTGCTGGATGCGGGCCCAATCGTCTGGGGAGAGAGTGGAGGAAAGAACCACATAAACATCTTGCCAGGTGAGATCATAAGGCTGAGAAAGATCTAAATTCCTTAATATAAGTAGAGGAGTCGGCAGAGACAGGCCCTAAGCGCTTTTCGATCTGGGAAAGATCCTGAAGTCAGGAGGGAACGTGGACTCACACGATGCCTCCCGCACCAGCCACTTCCCAGAGAGGACAAAGGAGTTCCCAGATGGGTGGGAGAGGGGCCCGATGAGATCAGGTGTGAGGGCTAAAGGGGAGGAGAAAGGTGGGGAGGAGGAGGGCCCGTCTCAGGAAGGAGAAGGAGGAGAAAGGGAAGGAGGAAGTCTGGCCTGAGTAAGGAGAGGGAGTGGAGCTGAAAGCAGTTCCTGTGGATCTGAAAAGGTGGACCAAGAAACGAGAGAACAATGGGAGGGGTTGGGGACCGTCTCAGGCGAGGAAACCGTGGGCAGTAGAGTAGGTAGGACAAAGGGAGGGGACGAGAGCTCAATTCCCAAAAAAACCTGAAAATAAGGCATTTGTGACCATTTCTCTGTCCAGAGACAGTAATTGCCCAAACCAGTGAGGACTTGGAAACCAACGGTCCCCTCTAGGGGCCCTTTTAAGCCATGATCTAAAAGGTCCTGGGGCCAGGCCACAGTCCAGTGAAAGACCAGCCACTTCCGGCCTAAGTCTTGGGCGAGTCCTAAATTAGCGAAATTACAGTACAGACCGCCCAGAGGGAGGACCCGGCATTTCCCAGGGCCTTTCGGTATTACCTGGGAGGGAACAGGAGCAGGAAGAGGCCTGCCAAGTCCTGTTCGTGATCACCCCAGGAATGGACAGCGGGTGGCCACAGGTTAGACCATCTTCTTAGCCTTCAGGGGCCCGGAGTGGAAGGAGGGGCTCGCCAGGGACTGGAGCAGCTTCACAGTCTGCCGGTGCCCAAGGGAACAGTGGGGTTCTGTGGCACAGGTGACTTTAGGGACAGAGCCCCGCAGCGTAGGGGACAACCAGAAGGTCAAGGGAAAGGTAAGGGAGGGAACGTACCCCACTTCTGTTGACCAGGTGAGGAGAAATAGAGCAGTGCAGGAATTTCCTGGCTCATTTGCGGGAGAGGGTGAACCTCAGCCCCGATGAGGGAGGCCTAAGGCCCTCCCGGGTTTCGGCACCAAATGTAAGATCGGATGCAGGTGGCCAAAAAGGAGTCTGACCAAAAGAGGCTGAACAAGGCTTTTTATTGGGGTTTGGCTCTTGGGCAAGACCCATGTCTTCCAGGGTGAAGGCCAGAGTGGAGGCTCAGGGAATCCGCACGTGGCTCCGACTGGCCAGGGTCTTTATAGTCTGGGATTGGCTGGGGGTCCTGCTGAGTGACAGGTGGGTGCAAGGAGCCATTAGGGTTTATCTGCCGGCGTCTGATTGGTGGTTCTTTGGCACACGGGGGCTGCCTGATGTCCCAACCCCATCTAGCTACTCAGACCTCCCTAACATTTCCTACTAGAAGAGGACATTTCTAGTGACTAGAAATAACTGAAAACTTGGTGATAGGGTCCAGATGTTGATGCAGGAGCAGCTTCCTCTGTTTGGAATGAAGAGGCTGATGCACAACTGGGGGATGGCTACCAGAAAAAAAATATTGTTTGGTCCAGTATTTGAGATGTCTCAAAAACAGGTGTCCTAGTCCATCCCTGACGCTGTAACAAAATACCTCAGGTTAGGTAATTTATACACAATAGAAATTCATTTCTCACAGTTCTCAGGGCTGGAAACCCCAAGGTCTGGTGAAGACTCACTGTCTGCATCAAATAAGATGCCTTGCAGCTGCACTCTCAAGAGTGGGTGGAAGAGCTAGCTGGATCTCTGAAGCCACTTCAAGGGTGGGGTCCCCATGACTTCAAGGCCCCTCCTCTTCATACTATCACCTCAGGGCTCAAGTACCAACATGTGAATTTTGAAGGGACACATACAACAAACCACTGCAAGTGGAGATGTCCACTTCACACCCACTGGGATGGTTGTAAGAAAAAGTCAGATAACAACAAGTGTTGACAAGGACAGGCAGAAGACCTATCATTCATTGCTACTGGAAATTTAAGAGAGACAGCCACTTGGAAAGCATGTGGCAGTTTGTTCAAAGTTAAACATAGGGATTCATTCAGAAAACCCACTCCTAGGTATTACACTGTAATGGTTAATTTGAATTGTGAACTTGATTGGATTAAGAGATGCGGATGATTGAGAGGCCTCTGGGTGCGTACGTGAGGGCGTGTCTAGGAATGATTGGAAAGTGGGATAGAAACTGAAGTGGAGCCCCCCCAAGCATGGATAGCACCGCCCAATGGGATGGAATAAAAGTTGGAAAAACAAGGAAGCAGTTGCAGATGCAGCTCGGCTCTTCTTGATTGGGTTCTTGATTGCTGCTTCAATCATCTGAGGATATGGGACTCTTGATTCTTCACTCTTCCAAAGTGAAACTCTGCCAGTGATTCTCCAGGTAGTTTCTAGAAACCTTGGTCTCAGACTAGAGTAGCACTGTTGATTCTTCTTGTTCTGGGGTTTCTGCCTCTTGGACTGCCCAGTTGCTGGTTCTTCCAGCTCTCCAGCTGCAGATGACCACTGTGGACTATCCAGCTTCTGGTTGTGTAAGCCAATCTAATAAATCCCCTTTTTATGATCATGCTTCCTGTTGATTCTGTTCCTGTAGAGAACCCTGACTAATACACACACGAAGAAAAATGAAACATCCATGGCCACACAAAAGCTTGGACACACTGAGAGCAGAACCGTGCATCTAAGAAAGAAGTAGAAACAACCCAAATGTCCATGGACTGATGAAGAGATAAATCCATATAATGAAAATTTATTTGACCATATAAAGGAATGAAGCTGATCACCCGACAACATGAGCAAACCTTCAAAACATCATGCCAAGGGGAAGGGTCCAATCAGAAAAGACCACCCCTTACGATCCCATTGACATACAACATCCCAAATAGGTAAATCTACACAGCTAGAAAGTGGATCAGTGTTTCCCAAAAGTTGGAGGGATTGGAAGATGACAGCCACAGCATGCAGGATTTCTTTGAGGGGTGATAAAAATATTCAAAAATTTATTGTGAGAACAGTTGCACAATTCTGAGTATACTAAAAACACGGACTGTACGCCATAAACGGGTCAATGGTAAGTGAACTGCATCTCCATATGGCTGTAATTTTTAATGATGGTGTAATGAAAGACGTGACCCAGCCAAAATCAAAAGTGAGTTCAGCAGACAGACCCATCTGACCTGGAGCTGAGGTCCTCACGGCAGGGGTCAGGATAGACCTGGCCTGGCTCCTGCACAAGGTCCTGACCACACAAGAGCACAGTCCTGCAGGAGGCTTACTGCCAGGATAGGGGGTTGGTGGACAAAAGGAAGCTGAGTTTTAGACACCAGCACATGAGGCCTGACAGGTGTCCTGGGCCAGGTAGCGTCTCCCTTAGAGCCCCCATCCTATCATCTACATCCCTGCCACTCAAAGGGTACTCCCCAGACCAGCCTGACCAAGTACATCAGATGGGCAGAATCTAGACCACGACCCGGAACTAGAATGAGAATCTGTATTTTATTCAACTCTACAAGCGCTGGCTTACCTGGCGGAAGTCACACGCCTCCCTCTAACGGATTCTATGAGGGTTTTTACTAGCTGCAATTTCTGTCATTAACCTGACACCCACTGTGGGACAGGCACTACCATGACATGGTATACAATAGGTACCTACTTTAATATCTGCACATAGCAGATGCTAAGCACCGAATATTTGTGTCCCTCAAAATTCATGTGTTGAAACTTAACCCCAAGGTGATGGTAGTAGCAGGTGGGGGTTTTGGGAGAGCACTAGATCGTGAGGACAGCGCTCTCATGAGCACCCAGCCCTCACATGGACGCTGCCCACCTCCAGCATTGAGACCTGGGCAAGTTACTTAAAAACCCTTTCAAAGCCTTGATTTGTTGGTCTGTAGCCTTGGTTTACCTCCAGGACCTTACTGTGCAAGAGATCCTCTCCATACACAACCAAACCTGCCTCTCTATCATTCATTCGTGCATCCACTGAGCAAGTTCTTCCTGAGCACCTACTATGTGCCATGTTTTGCGCTAGGACACTGCAGCTGGGGACCCGGCTAGAGCTTATGAAATCCAGTCTGGCCCTGCAGAGAGGATGAAACAGGCCCATTTACCCACCTGCCTCGGGAGCTGTAAAAACAAAGCCCATTGTCTCTCAGCAGCCTTCCGAAACAATTAGTCTCAGCTCTCGACCCTAATGTGTTTCCATACTGTGACAAAGCACTTTTCCAAGGGGGGCAGGAGATGTAAATTAGTATAATAACGCAATTAAAATGCATTTTTCCTTCCACTTATTTAAATTACTCTTTTTTACATCTTGAGAAAATGTATCCTTCCTTGGAGGTATTTAAGGAGACTCAAGGAGTCTGTGGCCATGAAGCAGAAAATGACCCAAACAGAAAACGTAAACACGCTACCCTGTGGAGCAGGGCCTGCCAACCCACCACCACACACCTGCCCCCCATGCCCTGGGCCTGGGGTGACTGCTATGTCTACAAAAGACCCCATACTTTGGGGCTTCATCAAAGCTTCTGGAGGAAATTTTCCAGGACAGGCCACTTGTAAACACTCATTTGTTCATTCATTCACTCAAAAAAAAAATTTTTTTTTTTCTGCACCAGATGAGCCCTAGGAATCTCTGTGCCTGGTACCAGAAATGCTGAAATGGATAGGAAATAGCTCTCATCTCCAAGGGGACTGTCGGAGGAAAGTAGCCCAGCGAAGAGTAGAACCCGTGTCCCCCAGGACTGTGACAGGGAGACCCAGGAAGAAGCCCCACACCCCAGCCCAGGAGACCAGGTGGGTTCTCTGCAGGTGACCCTTGTGCTGAGTCACCTCAGATAAGAAGAAATGAACCAGACCAGAGAGGGTAAAAGGGGCCTTTCAGGCAGAGGAGCCAGCAGAGACAAAGGCCCAGACCTGTGAGACGGCATGGTGGACAGAGGGGCAGTAAGTCACCTGAGATTCATGAGCAGGGAGTGGGGATTTTTCCTGGTGACCTTAGGAAACCAGAGTGAGCCCCCAGGTAGCAGAGATGGGAGACCCAGTAGCTCAGGAATCACAAGCCAAGGCCAGATGTCCAACCTGCCCAGGACACTATAGCAAGTCACCTTCCCCCCTAGGAAAGTGTGGGGATTGATATCCTGAGTGACTGTTTGGGGCGCCACCTGCTGGTAAGATTTCTTAAATGCAGCCAGTACAAAGAAATGCTTTTAAAACCATACTGGAGTAACAAGAGCCCAGAACTTTCTAGAAGTTGCAAAAAACAAGAGTAACACTTATTGTAGAAAAAAGGTCAAGGGTTTCATTCAAAAACGAGAGCAGAGGGGCTGGGGAGATAGCTCAGTTGGTAGAGTGCTTGCTTTGTAAGCATAAGGCTCTGGGTTGGAGCCCCACCACCCCCAAAAAAAAAAAAAAAAAAACGAGAGCAGAGAGCATCATGTGAGTGAAGTGGGTTCAAATGCCAGCTGTGCTGCTTATTATGTAGGAACGTTGCTCTTCAGTTTTAACATTCATAAAGTGCACTGATGCTCCCCCAAACTCAGTTACTGACATGAATAAAATGTATGGTGCATAAAGAACCTGGCTCTGCATGGTAGAGCTAAACAGGAGCTGAGGCGTGGTGGCAGGAACCCAGCCATGATCATGACCCATATTCTCCATCTCCTCCCCCGTGACCCCCTCCACAGCTCCCTCCTTTAGGTCCAGGACCCCAGGGAATGCACATACCCCTACGGCCACGCCCCAGGCCCAGTCCTCTTCGCTTTCTTATTCACTCCAACAACTAGGCTACCCACCCTTCTCTCTGTCCCGTGGCCTCCGCCCTGGGCCTGGCTGTCTCAGGGACAAAGGCCTCCCTATATCACACTCCTTCTCACACTTCCTGTGAAGCATGCTGTGCAGCAACCTGCACGGCTATTAATTCAACTTCCCAGACCAGGCGGTGAGGGGATGGAGAAAAGACAAACAGACACACATAGAGAAAAGCTGGGTCTCGGTGCTTGACTGCATCCCTGGTAGGGAGGTAGTGACGCACACCAAGCTCAGCACGTTGATTACATAGGCACAAACGTCAGAAGGATTTATTGTGAGAGTTTCTTCAAAGTAAGTAGAACCAAGGTCATGAGCATGAGCAGCCCGGTTATGATCATCAGCTCGTGCCCATAACTTCCTGCCCGGAGCAGCTGCCATCTGGACCTCGAGGTCAAGAACCGAATATCTCTGTGACTGGCACAGAACCTTCTATTGACCAGGTATCACCATAGCAACTGGGCAGCCTCAAATTGACGCCTCCACCCCGAGAGTTCTCAAGAGAGGCATCGCCTCTGTCACAGGACGGTTCGAGACCCGTAATTCAGTCACCACTCATGACAGTGCCGATCCTCAAATAGCTGCTTTCCGAGAAGCAACCAGGAAACATTGAAGAAGACAGACAATGACCAAGCTGAGGAAATCTCCAACATCCTCCTCTCTGAGGTGGCAACCCGGGCCTCTCTACCTCTCACTGAACCCAATTTCCTCTTCTGGGAAAGGAACACCATTTGGCTCACGTGACAACTCATGTAAAGTGACTAATAGAGTCCTAGCACACAAGGACCTTCAAATAAGGACGTTACAGGACTTGTGATGAGTGATCTTACCGTGGAACAGCTTCAAACAACAGACTCGGGGAGAGGGTCATGCAGAACCATTTCCGTCTCTTCCAACCCGAGCCTTGGTTCCATATTTTAAGTCATCTTGCAGATGTGAACATGAGACATGAAACAGAAAAGGTTTCAAACTAATGGGGAGAGGACCCAAGGTTTGGGACCTTGCCAGGGAGGCCCATGGAGATCTAAAAACCTGGGGAAAAGGCGTGGGGGTTCTTGGAGAAGGGGGTGTCCCAAAAAGAAAAACAGAATGAGATATGTTCTTATCAATCAATTGACACTCCTTCTCCCAAACAGCCAAGCAAGAACCTTCATAGCAGACAGGTCCCATCTGTCGCCTTCAGGTCTGCCCCTTACTAAGCACTTGCTACTCAATCAGCCGTCCCATTCACGACCCCCTTGAGAGTTAGATATCATTATTCTCCCTCCCATTTTACAGATGAGAAGTGACTTGGAAAGGCCAAGTGGCCGTCCCCCTGCCTGGTAAGCTGCAGAGCTAGAATTTCAACCCCACCTACCTTCAGAGCCCGTGCTCTGTCTGCCTGCCTGCCTCACGCTGCTGCAGAATTCTGCACATCCTTTCTTTATAGTGCCCTTGGGGAGTTGCCCTTCTTCTCCATCTTCCGCAGCCCTGGAGCCTGTCACGTCATGGTTGTATTTCAGCCCCTTCCTTGGTGGTCCTGCCTCACACCCCACCTGCTACTTTCTGCCGGCACTTTCCAGTGGAACTTCTTGCCATAGTGGAAATGTCCTAGATCTGTTCTGTCCAATACACCAGCCACCTGTGCCTACTGGGCACTTGAAATGTGGCTACTGTGGCTAACTGAATTTCTAGTGGTATTCACTTTAATTCATTGAAGTTGAAGTCAGTACATGGCGCAGGTGGCTACTATATTGGATGGTGTGGTGCCCAGCAGTCCAGATCCATGCTGAGCGGAGTGGGAGTGGAGCTGGGGGCAGTATAAGCCTGGTAGATCACCAGGAGTCCGAAATGTTGGTTTATGCTCTTTCTCAGCCTGAAAAGTGTGGAAAGCTACTAGGCACCCTGGCTCAGGTGGTTGTTTTTTGATAAGAATATCTGCCTTGGGTCCAGTACCTTTAGTGCCCTCTCCTCTGAATGAAGCACGCAGCATATATTTTATCTAAACCTCACAACATCCCTGCAAATGATGTTATTTATCTTCATTCATACAATCAGCAAACATACTGAGCACCTACTATGTACCAGACACTATGCCAGACCCTGAGGGGACTGGATTAACAAGAAAGACCCCTGAGAGTTTACTTTTTACAAAGAAGGCGTCTGAAGCTCAGTGAAGTTAGCTAATTCGCCCTCTGTCACGTCGCTGAAATTGGCACCGAGGGCTCCTGGCTTGACCATTTCTTGGGTCCTCTTAAATCTCAGGCTGAAACTCACATCAAAGCTGAAGAAGCCTTCTCCCTACCAGCAAGAGGTGACCCAGAAAGAAAACAAAACAGGGAATTTTAGCAGAGGTAAATATAAAGACCTTCCCTCAGTTCTTCAAAATTAAAGCAAGATAGGCAAGTGGGTTGTCTGGGTATAACCAGAAAAGAGCGTGTGTCACAGTGTGACAAAGCCAGATGCCAGCGGGAAGCAGGTGCCCAGCCCCATCCCTCATAAGAAAGTCCAGCCCCCCTGGGGGCCGGTCGGACCACAGGGAGAACTCGGGAGCACGTCTTAAGATGAGCACTGACAAGCTGGAGTGAAAGTGACCTGAGAAACAGTCGAATGTTTGGGGACAAAGAATAAAGAAAGAATGAACCATGGCTAGACACAACCTGGACGGATGTCACAACAGAAGGCCAGAGAGAAAGCCCTGTGTGGCACGTGGTTCCGCTTATGTAAAACTTAAGAAGAGCGAAGTCCACTCTGGTGGTGGGAGTGGAAGCCGGTTCCTACGGCGTGGGGACCGCAGGGGAGGGTCCGGGAGGGACCCTGCAACTCGAGCCGCTCAGGGAGCTGACGCTGCAGGCGGGCACGTTACTACCACGTGTTATGATTCAGCGTTAAGTTCATGGAAAGAAAAAGGAGAAAGAACGCGGTGAAGACACTGTTGGATAAACAATAACGGCGACTGGTTCACCAATGGTTCCTCAAAAAGAACTTCCAGGATGCACTTCAGAAAGCAGGGACGTGATCCCAGAGGAAGGGTGGAGAACGAAGGAACCCGGACGTCCAGGAGCAAAGCTGAGCGGGCGCTGATCACGTCAAAAAACAACAGCAAGGCCCTTGTTGCGGGTGAACAGAGAAATACAAGGCAGATTTGAAATACAGAACAAAAAGACGTAAGCTGAATGAAAGTGGTCGGGGTCTGAGTGAGGAAGCTCTGATTCCGGGGGAGAGGCGAGCTCCCTTTGACTTCAGGCCTTGTTGTATTAAGTAACAAGGAAAATCACTACCGCAAGGAGCCGTTCTTCACTGGTCCAACCAAAAACGATCCTAAGCCAACGGGGCAGAAGGCTGGCGGCGGCACCGTCATGGAAAATCACAGCCCCTGTCAAGTCCCCCAAAAGGAGACACTTCTCAAACCCAGAAGACCAGGTCCCACCGAGGACAACCCCACACCAGCGATGAAAGTGATACCGCCGTTTACCGGTGACGGGTTCTGCTCCTTCTAATGTTGAAGATTGAACACTAGAGAAGCAGCCAAGGCAAGCATATTAAGCAGGTTTTATTTAAAGGTAATAATACAGACTTCTCCCGGCAGGAAGAAGGGGGCCATGGCTGATGTTCTCAAGTCCCAAGAAGTGAGCGCACCCTCCATCTTTTATAGGTTAAAGTCTCTTTTCTTCTCCAGTTCTCTCCCCGCTTATCTCTCCTTCCTGCCTAAGTGACTAGGCCTGGTTTTGCATTAAGTGAGAAACCATGGGCAGGGGGAGGGCCAGGGTGATTCAGGCAGGTAAGTGCCCAGGGGGCATTAATTAGCAGCTCCTTGCTTGCAGTCCTTGATAAAGGCAGGTGAATTTGGTAATCAATGGGCTCTGGAGATTCTTGACATTCCATTCTCCCAGGGGCAGATGGCTTTATGGCCTCCATTTCCTTGATTTGACCCGATCCCCTATTTCTACACTAACTACCTGTTCTTAATTCTGGCTTCAAAAGTAGCGTTTCTCCCAATGCTTACCCAGAGGAAGCGGGCGCCCTCCGTCAGCACAGCTATGCACAGGCAAACCCGGGGTGCAGCTGCACACACACACTGCTAAGGGACACCAGAGCCAAGGAAGTGCCCCCTCAAGGCCTGGAGGATAAACATGCCCCTCTGAATCCACTGGTGAAACCCTGCAGAACCAGCTGGAGGTGGTGGGTGGAGGGAGACGTGTCTGTCGGGCAGCCGCATCCAGACAGGAGCTGGACTAGAACAGATGGACACAGCCTCTGGCCCTGGAACGCTGCCATCAATCTGGCCCCATTAGGAAGGACGATCACATCACTGCACGTTCACGTGGGACGGACGGCGATCTACAGAGCACACGGCTTCCTGCTGTCCAAGCTCTCCTGCTCTGGAATCGGGACCACCCTGACGTTCCGAGGTCAGTTTATATTGAAGACGTCACATTAATGGCACCCAGAAGGTAGGAAGCGGCAAGCACTTTCCTGTCCCTGAAACATGAATTCTTACTAGCCAGTGGTAGAGAACCCCTAAGGAAGGTTCAGAGGACTGCTACGTTGGTGACGTTTTTAGGAAATCAGTGACCTAGGGTATGCTAAACCATCCTCTCCAAAGTAAGGGCTAAGGCATGTGCCACCAACCACTGAGAAAGAACCTTGAGGCTTGCTTCTGGTTTTGCAGATAGCGCGTACCACATTGGAGAAGGCAGCTTCCACCCATGTACAGGTGACATGGAAGGTTGTCAATTTGGAAGGAGACCCAGAGCAAGAGAGAGCTCAGCAGCACGTTCAGGATGTAGTACAAGGAGCCCCACTGCTTGAGCCGTATGGTTTGGCAGACCCAAGGACGTCAGAGGCATCTGTGGTCATTAAGGGCACTCTATAGAGTCCCTGGCAGTCCCTTTCAGGAGAGTGGCAGCCCAGACCCCAAGGTCCTGGGGCAAAGCATGCTGTCGACAGCGGAGACCGATCTGCCATTCCAAAAGCAGCTCTCACACACTGCTGGACACTGGGAAAATTTGCATCTAACCATGGAACATCATAAGCTGGGACAATTTTCAGATCTGCCAAATCATAAGCTCAGGCAGGCACAATTGCAGTCTGTCAGACAATGAAAATGGTACATTTAGCATCAGGTTCAAGCAAGGATGAAAACGATTATCCTACAAACAGGTGGCCCAGACCCTGGTGCGTCCCGTCTCTCTTGCCCTGACGCCTATCAGCTCACACCTGGGGCCCCTGGGGGATTTCTCTGCAGCCAGTTGACATGGGAAAGAGAAGAACAGGGTCTTATAAGGTAATCAGCACAACCTGCCGGTGCGAGCTCAAAACGGGCTGCTGCTGTCCCCCAGACCTACCCAAGGTGGCCCTGCATGCCAGTTCAAGGGCAACTGGTCATCCACTTTGCGCTGAGGAGGAAGTGACCAGAAACAAGGACTTCTAAGCAAGTGTGGTCAACAGACTTGAGGGAGCAAGGCCGACAGATGAGAAAGGCTGTCTGGAGAACAGGTGGTGGCGGGCAGTGTGCGAGGGCACTGCTGCTGTCAGTCATCGGACCCACATCAGTACCACAGACAGCCTGTGTGCCCGAAAAGCACTAAATAAAAAGTGGGCAGGATGACCCATCCCAAGAACGCCACTCGGCAACCCAGTCCTAACAAAGGCCCAGGGAGCCGACATGCTGGGCTCCCCTGACCAAGGCTGAGCTCATCACCACCCCTGTCAGGAGCAGAGGCCAACGCCAAACCTTGATGTCCCTCAAGGGCACGCCATCCATCAGTGGCAAGTTTGTCACCGTGGATCCTTTCACCCTAACAGGAAGAGCCACACGCTCCAACTAAGAGTGGCGTGTATTCTGGCTCAGGTTGGCCTTCCCTGTCCACCGCACGTTGGCCAGCGCCATGGTCTGAAAGCCTACAGAGCTGTCTGCCTCGGGGGGAGCCAGACCCAGGGCAGGCAACCCACCAAAAGGTTGCTTCTCCAGAAAGTCTAATAAAATACCCAAGTTCTGGCAAGAGTTGACTAAGAAAGGAAAAAGTACAAGTAAACAAGATTGTACTTTTTTTTTTTTAAAGACAAAGCCATAAATGCTCTTGGGATTACAAAAGCAATAAGATTAATAAGGGAGGGAGAAGGGAAACTCGTCCTTGCCAGCCAGTAAACACAGAGGGAAGAAAGGTATTAGAAAATCCCCATTTTGCCACCATGCGTGGTAACAGTTGAGGCTGGCAAGAGTCAATATTGGGGCTCAGACTCATTTGGGGAAGTTTGATGAGCAGCATGACATTTCCATTAGGCCAGCAAATTACTTGTTTAAGACAAAAGTAAAATAGAAAGTTTAGTGTAGAAAACTGTTGGACTCCACCTTAACCATGTGATCAAAATTGTCTTCTCAAGTCATCGGCCATTGACACCTAATATTTACTGAGAAGCAAACAATGTCACTTACGTAGTACTCCTGAAAAAAAAAATTCATAACCCAGCAGGCACAGTGGTGCACAACTGTAATCCCTGTAGCTCGGGAGGCTGAGGCAGGAGGATGGCGAGTTCAAAACCAGCCTCAGCAACTTACAGAGACCCTGAGCAACTTAGCGAGACCCTAAAAAAAATATATAAAAAGGTTGGGGACATGACTCAGTGACTAAGCACCCCTGGGTTCAATTCCCAGTTCAAAAAATATATATAATTCTAATCTAAAAATAAGGAAACTTGAGACAAACTCAAGATGAGAGACATCTACAAAGCCTCTGTCCTGTACCCTCCAAAATGTAAATGTCGTGAAAGACTAACAAATCTCTGAAGGACTATCCCAGAGTAAAGGGACTCTAAGGTCTAAGAGTGACGACATCTGATGTACCCTTCTTTTGGAGACAACTCAGAAAACATAAATGAGGCTACTGGCAAACGTAGAATATGGGCATGTGTTAGATAATGTCAAATTGCCCGACACTTAGATAAATATTAAACTTCCTGATTTTATTAACTATTCTGTGATTATATCAGAGAAGTACTCTTGGACTTAGGGAATAATTACTTAAGTCTTCATTAAGATTAGGAGGGGTATACTGTCTACAACTTACTCTCAAATGATTCAGTGGGAAAAGGAACAGGAAAGAAAAATATATACATATATGTGAGAGAGAGGCAAAAGATACAGCCAATCTGACAAAATAGTAATTAATAGTGGGTGAGTTTGGGTAAAGGAGATACAGAAGTTCTTTAGTGTGCTATCATTTTTTACAAATTTGAAATTATTTCAAAGTAAAAATTTAAATGAACTTTAAGAATAAAAGAATAAGAAAATACTGTGAACAAATAAATTTCAAAACATAAATGAAAAGAAATAAATTACCAGGAAAAAAAAATCTGTATTAATAAAATTACTCAGGCTGGGGAGATAGCTCAGCTGGGCACAAGGCCCTGAGTTCGATCTCTAGTACCGCAAAAAAAAATAAAATAAATAACTAGAAAACATACATAAAGTTATAATCATTTTTCTTTTAAAAAAAGGAATCACCCAATTATTCAGGAGGCTGAGGCGGGAGGATCACAAGTTCAAGGCCAGCCTGGACAACTTAGCAAGACCCTGTCTCCAAATAAGCAATTAAAAGGGCTGAGGATGTAGCATTCAAGTCCCAGTACTAGAAAAAAAAAAAAAAAAAAAAAGAATCAAAATTACATTCAGGAGATTTGTTGTAAATTTTTATATTGGTGTTATTTTGAAAAGATCTATAAACAATAAACCCAGTCCCCCAAAATTATTGTATTTAAATATCATTGCCATCTAAAGAAAATCAAAGCTCATTATACAAATAACTAGTCCCACATCAGGAGAAGGAAATGTACAGAAGAGTCAGATACTCCTTGTCACCATCAGGAGAAGGAAATGTACAGAAGAGTCAGATACTCCTTGTCACCATCAGGAGAAGGAAATGTACAGAAGAGTCAGATACTCCTTGTCACCATCAGGAGAAGGAAATGTACAGAAGAGTCAGATACTCCTTGTCACCATATATATATATATATATATATATATATATATATATATTTTTTTTTTTTTTTTTTTTTTTTTTAAGAAAGTTAGTCCAGGGCAGCACCTGAAGTCAACTGGGAGGAGTCCCTGTTGGACAAAGATGGGATAATTTGAGCATCAAAAATAATAATAATTTAAATAGATTAAAACAGTAAATATGTGTAAATGTATTTTTGAAACACAGCAAATAATAAAAATCCGTGGATTCACAATGATACACAGTCACTGTTGGATGTTTCTGGCGGTTGATAGGATACCAGTGTATTCTGAAATGACACATTAAAGAAAAAAAAAAATCAAGCATTTAGCCTACCTCTTCTATTCAGACTGTATTTCAGGGTAACCAAATGACTGGGGAAGTTCTTTTATAGAGGAATCATGGCTAAGAAAAGCAAGAAAGGCTATGGTTTGGAAAACCACTACTTTTTTTTTGGTACTGAGGATTGAACCCAGGGGTGCTTAACCCCTGAGCCACATCCCCAGTCCTTTTATGTTTTATTTGGAGACAGAGTCTCCCTGAGTTCCTTAGGGTCTCACTACATTGCTGGCCTCCTACTTGTGATCCTCCTGCCTCAGCCTCCCAATTCTCTGTGACATAACCACGCCCAGCAGAAAACCACTCTTTTGTAACTCACATTGAAATCACAGATACAGATCATGATCATCAACAGCTGCCAAAAACACAGTGAAAGGTGGAGGAAGGCTCGTGTTGGACAGAACAGGCCTGACCAGCTCATCAGTACCAAGATCATGCCAGTCAGAGAACCAGAGGCTGTGGACTCCCTGCCATGATGCAATACAGCGCGCACAGCGCCACCTGCAGACCTTTTTCCCAATAAAGACACTTCAATTTTCTTAAAGGAAAAGCCTAAATCAAATTAAATCTCTGCTTCTAATTACTAGTTTTCAGAAACACCAAGGATGTTATTAACAGGTAAAATAACAGCTCAAAGATTAAATGGGGTAAATACAAAAGGCAAGACATCCCCTAGTACAAATGACTCCGTTTCTTCATCAAATAAGTAGGGTTTATTTTTTTAAAAAGAGGAATGTTGGGCTGGGAAGATAGCTCAGTCGGTAGAGTGCTTGCCTTGCAAGCACAAGGCCCTGGGTTCGATCCCCAGCACCACAAAAAAAAAAAAAAAAAAAAAAGGAATGTTTAAGGATTTAAAGAGATTTAAGAAACGTACTGACCAGATGAAACATGTGCACCTTGTTGCATCCTGAATCAAATAAATGAGCAGTAAAAACACAAGAGTTTGGGAAACCAGGAAAAATTGAACACATTGGCTATCAGGTGATACATAAATGGTTAGTGTTATTTGAATCGTGTGAACCTGGTGTGATCACAGGTATTGTGACCACGTATTGCTGCATTCACAGACGAAGTGACAAGATTCTTGGGGTGCTCTCCAATGCTCCATCAAAACAAAGAAAGTGGAAGAAGAGACGATGCAATAAAGGCAGGAGATAGTTGATCACTAACGTTAGGTGTTGGGTTTCTCTACTTTTGTGTCTATAAAATAAAAAGTTAAACATATGCTCACCTTATTAGATGCACAAAAATCATTTCATCACGTTCAACATTCATTCATAATGCATCAATAATTGCTATTCTTAACAAACCAGGAATAGAAGGAAATTTATTTAACTTGATAAAGTGTGGCTATCAAAATCTACAGCAAACATTGTAGTTAATAATGAAACAGGAGACTTCTTGCAAATCAAGAATAAAGGGAAGAAGCCCCCACCTTACCACTCCCCAACCACACTGAATTGGAGATCCTGGTCAGTACCTCGAGTCAAGGAAAAGAAGCAGGTGTTGCGACTGGAAAGGAAAAGACGTGAATTTTCTCAGATCAATTGATTGCCTGTTTAGAAATTCAAAGTAACTGTAAACACATCACTAGAATCACTAAGAGTTCAGCAAGGGGATGGTAAAAGTAACAGGGTGGTCTTTATCCTCAGTGATGTTGGGGGCCAGGGAGAGGATTCAACTCAGGTGGGACACAGATCCCAGAGAGACTGTTCGATCTATTATTTCATATAGTGTGTGTGTGTGTGTGTGTGTGTGTGTGTGTGTGAGAGAGAGAGAGAGAGAGAGAGAGAGAGAGAGAGAGAGAAACTGACTTTGTTTATAAAATCAGCATATTAAAAAAATTATAAGCAACCTTCAAAAATAAAGGATTCCTCTTTTCTGGAATTTCTTTTTTGTTTTTAGAGACCGGATCTTGCTACGTTGCCCAGGCTAGTCTTGAACTCCTAGGTTCAAGTGCTCCTCAGGCCTCAGCCTCCCACACAGCTGGGACTATAGGTGTCACCCCCATGTTGTCTGCCGCTGATCTGCATGGTCTACTATTTGTTCTGAGGTGTTGGAAATTGAACTCAGGGCTTCCCTCATGCTAGGCAAGTGCTCTGCCTCTGAGCTGCAGTATCCCCCGCGATTTCTGGAATTTCTAAAGCATAAAATATATGGCCGTGTCTGTTAGGGACATTGCAGAGATAATTCTCGATTTGCCTGAGAAAATCACAATAGCTTGTTCTTAAAAAAACACTTGTCCTTTTCAAAAGCTCTCCAAACGGTATCACCAGGTAGTTGTCAAACGGTAGTGAGAAATTGGGGTTGCAAAATATTCATAGGGTTACAATAAATCTGGAAGGAAGTTTTTTTCCACATGTGCAACTCATTTGACTATTTTGAAACACTGGATCAACACTGAGGTTCAAAGAGAAGATCCCCACCTCTAGCCCATGGGGTCATGACCTCTGCTACTTGACTCGGTCCAGAAGTGTCTTAGACACTGAATCGGGTCCTTCCCTAGGAATAGGACAATACACCCTACCCTCCCCATTCTCCTCCATTCTGCTATCCTCTTTCTTCTTCCTGCCTGGTCCCAGAAGATGACTGAGTTTATGTACCTATGACATCTCCAAACTCTGACAGGAATTCACCTGTATTTCTCAGGATTCACCACCAGAGGGCAGGCATGTAAAGGAAAAGGAGGCAAACTTTTTTTTTTTTTTTTTTTTTTTTTTTTTTGCAGTTATTGGTACTTTTGTGGAAAGGAATCCAGAGATTAACCATAAAAGTCATTTTATGTGCTCACCTGAATCTATACATATTCTGCAAACACTAAGACTTGGCTGTGGAAAGGTCCACGTCTTGGAGAGCTCACTGAAATCAACACTTTTGAAAGGGGGAACCCTATAGGATTTCTGCTCTAGACTCAGAGGTCAGCCCTGCTCAGGGGCATGGCTCAGGGCCACCAGGAATCCGACTTGTTTCAGAAATTCCTACCAAGGAGCGAGTGATCCAAAATGTTCCCTCCCAGTCACACTGTGCTGAATGTCTTCTGAAGAAAATCTCAAACAAGAGTCAAGCTCTTGGGGGAGAGACACCTGCGTCTTTCAGAGAACAGTGGACACTCACCCAGTGCAGTGTGCTGGTGAGTGTTTAGCACCCAGAGCTCACAACAAGCACGCTGAGCTCTGGTTGGTGGTATTCCCAGAGTGTCGGTGGACACTCCCGACTTGGCCAAGTTGAGCTACCAAGATGGCGGCACTGAGCACCGAGCAGAGAGGAATGCACAGCAGGCTCTCCCGGCAGCACACGCTGCTTTACCCCACCTGGACTCCCTGTCCCCACCCCTTCCAAAGTTACACCTTTACCGCAGAAGCAGGCCCACCCCTAACATTTGGGAGTTCAAGGGAAGGATGCAAATGGAGACCCCCACACTGGATATCTAAATAATTAAGTCATGAATCAACCTAACGAACGATTCCTTTATATGTCCTGCCCTGTTGCCTCCATAACTACCTAGAATGCCAGGATCAGACTTAGACCATGTCTGAACGTGGCCACGGAGAAGCAGCCATCTCGGGCCCTGCATCCCAGCCCCAACTCCTCTCTTTTCATCCTGGGTGCACACAAGCCCTAGTGGGCCGCATCCCGGGCACACGGCCGCAGCCTCGGCCATCGCTCAGTCCTAGGAGGCCACAGCCACTTAAAAGTGGACTTGGGGTCATCTGAAAGAGGGGACGTCTCTGGTGCCCTGCAGATTCCTCAGCCCTTTAAGAGGCAGGAGTCAGGACAGGGAGTCCTCTCCCCCATGTCTGAGGCCCCCGCAATGCCAGGGTCTTCTGACAATCCAGGGTTACACATGGCTCTCAGGAGGCTCCCAGAATTCCAAATACTCAGGCAGAGTCCTGAGCACCTACAAGGAGCTGGTGCTGACCTGACAGTGGTCGGACAGATCCTTCTGCCTCTGTATCTCCAAAACACTGGAAAGAGAACAGGGTAGGGTCCAGATGGAGGACCAGACAGCCTCGATCCGGTGTGTTCTAAAGTGTATCCTCGCCCTCCAGGCGGTTAGGAGGGCAGCAGGATAAGATATCGGGCCTTTGCTTGTGCCTTAGGGCAGGGCTCAGCCATCCAGGACCTGAGGCCAAATCCTGCCCACCTATTTTTATACTGCCCAAGACCTTTGAACCGCATTTGCACTTGAAAGAATAGGGGGTAAAAAAAAATTCAAAAGAAGTATAATGTGTTGATGTGAAAACATCATACGAAACTCTAATTTCAGCGTCCCTGCATCAGGATGTAGTGGAACCCAGCCCGGCCTGTTCCTTTACAGGTTGTCTACAGCTGTTCTCATGCTCAGAGACCTAGGTGGTGAGTCCGTTGGGACAGAGACTCTGTGGCCCACAGAGCCTCAGGTATCTACTCTCTGGCAAAAGGTTGCCAGCCTCTGCCGCAGAGTTAGGTTTCTCTCCTGTGTCTCAGCAAAGATTTGTCCTGGGAGGAGTAAGAAGGACGTGAGCCCCAGGCCGGGAGGGAGGAGGGGCAAGGAGAAGGGGGTCCAGAAGTTTGGACTGAAGAGACTAGAACTTTGTGTCCCTAGAAAGGGAAGCAGGAGGAAGGCGGAGGGAGCCAAAGAGACCTCCGGGGACAGAGGGAGGGAGGAGCCAGGGCGTGGCGCCCTCACGCCCTTCATCTGCCCGGACCAGTCTGCGCCCGCATGTCCCGCTTGGGTTCATGTACAACCTCCATGTACTTGGAACCCTAAATCTCAGCTGTGAGGTCACCATGTTTTCCTGAGCTGTGTGATTGTCCCTGAGGTTGAAAGGGTGTAGGGGCATCACGGCGGCGAAATCTAAAGCAGCCCAGTCTGGTGGGATGATAAGGCAAGTCGGAGACATCCTTTTCTTCTTGCTAACAGCCCTGCTTTTAAAAATAAAAAGCTGGTTAGCCGGTGCTGGGGCACGTGCCTGTAATTCCAGAGGCTGGAGGCTGAGGCAGGAGGATCCCAAGTTCAAGGCCAACCTCACAACTTAGCAAGACCCTGTCTCCAAATAAAAAATAAAAAGATCTGGGGAATTAACTCAGTGGTAGAGTTCCCCGTGGTTCTCAGTGCCAAAGAGAGACGGAGAGGAGAGAAGGAGGGAGAGAGGGAGGGGGAGAGGGGGAGGGAGAGGGGCAGAGGGGGAGGGGGAGAGGGGCAGAGGGGGAGGGGGAGGGAGAGGGGGAGGGAGAGGGGCAGAGGGAGAGGGGCAGAGGGAGAGAGGGAGGGGGAGAGGGGCAGAGGGGGAGAGGGAGACAAAAGGTGGTGATATTAATGAAGTATTTTACTTACTCCAGTATATCCACAATTTTGTCATTTCAAATGTAATCAATGCAAAATGTGCTAATGAGCAATTCTTTGTTTCTCTTTCGTAGGAAGCCTTTGAAATCCGGTGGGTATTTTATAGTAGGTAGTGAATCCCAATTTGACAATTTCATGATACTAAACTTCCATCAGAAATACTTGGTCTGTACTTACAATGTATAAAATTAACACTGGAAAAAGCAGATAACATATTCAAATTATTTCAAATATACTTGAGAATTGTTTAAATAAGCCAATCGAGTTTCAGTTTTTAACTGTAAAAAATTTCAATGAATTGAAATTTAACAAAACTGAGCTGGGCCTGGTGGTACCCGCCTGTCATCCCAGCTACGTGGGAGGCTGAGGCAGGAGGATCTAAATTCAAGACCAGCCTGGGCAACTTAGCAAGACCCTGCCTCAGAAAAAGAAGAGAAAAGTGAACAAAATTTAAAATCCAGTTCCAGGTGTACTTGCCACGTTTCTGGTGCTCGACAGCCCTGTGTGGCTGGTGACAATAGCATTGGACAGAGTGGCTCTGGACAAACCCTGGGACACAGGACTGCCGCGCATGGCTGGCTGACAGTTTCTATCAACAAAGGGCAAAAATTACTTTTTACAGCACATACACACTCTCTCTTCCAGCTCCCCGAGTCCCAGGACAGAGGATACGTAGCATCTTCACGGTGTGCATGCAAAGGACCCTCCCGGGTTATCTACCTGGACACTGTAGTTCATCTCCTGGAACCCCCAAAAAAGTCACCAAGAAGGAGGAAAGGTATTCTTTGACCAACACGATCTTCAAAAGGCAAAGGTTTGGGCTGGGAAGATAGCTCAGTTGGTGGAGTGCTTACCTTGCAAGCACAAGGCCCTGGGTTCGATCCCCAGCACCACAAAAAAAAAAAAAAAAAAAAAAATGCAAAGGTTCAAAAAAAGTCCCCCAAATGGTTATGTTTCCCCCTTATTAAATCAATAACCAAGTCTTACCGGCTTTCTCTATAAAGTATAAATGTTAGTTAGAGGACTCAAAACCCATTACTACAGTGTAGTCACCAAGACAGTATAGTAACTGGTATAAAAATAGACATAGGTATCAATAGAACAGGGAGCCCAGAAATAAACCCATACAAACGAGGTCCCTTTATTTTTGACAGCATGCCAAACCTATTCCATGGAGAAAGGGTGGTCTTTTTAATAAATGGTGCTGGGATCACTGGATATCCACAGGCAGAAGAATTCCTTTGAGCTTCAAAAGTTTACTCAAAATCAATCACAGACCTAAAACAGCCAAAACCCTAACACCTTTAGGAGGAAATAAAGTAGTTAACTCTGTGACCTGGAATTGGGTAATAGTGTCTTGGATTTAATAACGTAGCACAAGTGAACAAAATTAAGAAATAGATAAATTGTACTTCATCCAATTTCTAAATTGGGGGCATCAAATGATACTATTATAAGACTGAAAGAAAATCCATGTAACAGGAGAAAATACTTGCAAATCACACACCTGATAAGAATATAGTACCAGAAATATACAAAGAACTTTTAGAACTCAACAGTGAAAAGACAAACTGATTTTTAAAAGATCAAAGTTTGGGTTTTTTTTTTTTTTTTTTTTTTTTTGGTACTGGGGATTGAACTCAGGAGCGTTCCACCATTAAGTTAAACTCACACCTTTTTTTGAAACAGGGTCTGGCTAAGTTGCCCAGATTGACCTTGAACTTGTGATCCTCCTGCCTTGGCCTCCTGAGTCGCTGGGATTATAGGCATGTGCCACTGCACCCGGCTAAGCAAAGGTTTTTAGCAGACAGTTCTTCAAAAAAGATAGTACGAATGAGCAGGAAACCCATTAAAAGTGTTCCATATTGTTAGTCATTAGGGAAATGAAAATAAACCACATAGCCACTAAGATATTATAATTAGCACACACAGAAAATAACCTTATCGAAGAGCAGACAGACACAGGAACCTCAGACATTGCTGGAGGGAATGTAAACGGGTGCCACCTCTGTGGAAAACAGTTTGGCAGTTCAGGATCTCAAAGGGTTAAACATAGGGGTGTCCCTCTGTGGTACAGCACCTGCTGGGCATGCATACGGTAGGCCCTGGGCTCCATCCCAGAACCACAGGCAAAACAATAAAAGGTTAAACAGAGTTACTCATATGACCCAGTAATTCCACTTTCAGGAGTATATCTCTGAGAGAATTGAAAACATATGTCCATATAAAAACTTGTATACTAATATTTATCATAGCATTACTCATGATTATCATTCATGATAGCCAAAAAGCAGTGAGAGAATTTAAATAGGCTTCAATTAAAAAGGGTAAACAAAATCCAGTATATCCATGGAGTGGCATATTATTCAGCCATGAAAAAGAATGAAACCCTGATGAAAGCTACGATGTAATAAACCTTGAAGTCACTATGCTCAGTGAAAAGTTCAGGCACAAAAGGCTACATAAAACATGGGGGGGGGGAGAATGATTCTGATGTGATCCTACAATATGGATCATCAGAAAAACGAGAGCTTACACTCCATTTATGTATGATCTATTGAAATGCATAAATGCATTCTGTCAAGTACAACTAGCTAGAGAAAACGTTAAAAATAAAAAAGAATGATTCCACCCATCTGTCCAAAATAGGCAGTCCAAAGAAACAGAAAGGAGACCCTGTTCCCAGGGGAGGGCGGAGGGGAGCCTTGGGGTGGCAGCTCCTGAGCATCTGGCCTCTTTCTGAGGCGATGAGAGTGTTCTGGAATTAGAGACAAGGTTGCGCCGCTGTGCACCTTAACATCGTGAAATCTGCAGCATGTGAGATTTATCTCAATTTTATTCTGTTTGCCTCTGTGATTTTATCTCCTACTTCCCCCGGTCTTCACGGCCACTGCTGTCCTCAAGGTCACCATCACCTGTCATTCACTGACCTTTCCTTGACCCCCAAAAGCCTCTACCTGGTCCACCTGCCTCTTCTGCCCATGTAACCCAAGCCTCAGCCAGCAGCAACCTCGTGTGTCTGTGTGTCTATGTGTGTCCATGTGTGTGTGTGTGTGTGTTACTGAGGAATGAACCCAGTGGCACTCTACCCCTCTGTCACATCCCCAGTGCCATTTATGTATATATGTGTGTACTCGATTTGGGGACAGGGTCTCTCAGTTGCTCAGACTGGCCTCAAGCTTGGATCCTCCTGCCTCAGCCTCCCGAGTAGCTGAGATCACAGGCCCCACCTGGCAATGAGCATCTGTGCAAGTCAAAGCCACCTGCCCCTCCAGGCAGCAGCACCTGCTCGGCACTGCAGCCACCAAGGTCCAGCCTGACAGTCCTGAGACGGCGACCACCCAGGCCGCAGCTGGACCAAGGCTGCTCGACCACGCACCTTCCTGGCCCCCTGCCCTGTATAACCTGGGAGTCCATGTCAGCCCAAAGCCAAGGCCAAGGGCCAGGCCCCTTGTCTCCCAGTCACCACACACCAATTCGTTCCTTTCCTGCCTTTCCTCATGGCTTTTTTGTTTGATTTCTTTGGGACAAGTGGCCGGACCTGATTCACAGTGACCTCTGGAGTCCGGCCCCTGGCCCAGGACACCTGTGACAATACCAGCGTTCCCTTCATCCTCCGCCAACCTCCCCATTCTCTCGATCACAGGATAATCGTCCACACCGTCCTACACTGACCTGTGGGCCTGACAGCAATGTCATCGCTTGGGCCACTGACGTCCTTTTTGTGCTTCCCAGATCCGGCCCAGGGTGCAGGTGCAGCTCGGGGTGGAGCCCTCGATCAGCATGTGCCGCCTGGGTTCACCCCGGCCCTGGGGGAAGGAGGGGAGAGGCCTTTCCACCAAAGGTGTCCTCTTCCTCTGGCTCGGGAGGGCTCCTGGCTGTTTCTCGGTGCAACCTGGACCCTGCGGAGGAAGACAGGCTCCTTACTTTGTGGAATGTCTCTCTACTTGGATTTGTCTGATATTTACCCAGGATGAATTTCCAGTTAGGCATTTGGGGAGAGAACAGTGCAGAAGTGATTTGTCCCCTCCTCGGTCACCTGCCAGGAGACTGGGGGAGTGGGTCTTCCCGTTCCAGGGGCTGATGTGGCGGCTTGGGGAAGGGGGTGTCCAGGTTCTTCTCCATGAATGCTTTAGTCTTCCTTTTGCGATGGAGTTTTAAGACCATGCAAATATCCTTTCTCCTTAGTCACTCACTAAGTCACCAAGTCCTGATGAGACCTGCCTGTGACACTTTTACTGTGGAGTCTGCACATGATTCTGTCCGTCGCCTCTTCTCTATGAATTAATTTCATCTTCTGTAATGAAGGTTTGCCACTTATTCCTTGTTTACTATTATATCAGTACAAACACATGCATATTAATTCTATTCTCTGATTTTTAAGTCATTACTACCACTTTTAATTCTGTTGCACAAACTGACCCAGACTTGGCTATTGGGAACTGTTCTGCATTGGCCTGTGGGTCTTTTTAACATGTTCCTGCTATTTTCTAGACACTTCTTTGCTTCCTGGTACAAGTTATCTCAGGTTTGTCTTATAATTTCCCCATCTGAGGTCTGCAGTCTTGGTTTTTTTGTTCGTTTGTGTGTTTGTTTTGTTTTCTGGTACCGGAAATTGAACCAGAGGCGCTTAACCACTGAGCCACATCCCCTCCTTTTTAATATTTTCTTTAGAGACAGGGTCTCCCTGAGTTGCTTAGGGCCTCACTGAGTTGCTGAGGCTGACTTTGAACTTGAAATCCTCCTGCCTCAGCCTCCTGAGCCACTGGGATTACAGGCATGTGCCAGCACACCTGGCTCGCAGTCTTGTCTTTATAAGAGACCATTTTAGCAAGGCAGCCTCTATTGAATATCCCCTTATAACTTCCTGTAGAACAAAAGTCCTTCCTGTGGCCTCAAGGCCTTTTGTTTCTCAAACCTCAGTGCCTGGGGCTACCCCAATACTCACTTGCACTCCAGTAACACCAGTGGTGGTTCCTAGGACGACCCAGCTATTGTGGCCTCAGGGCCTTAGCACGGCTGCTGCTTTGAGACCCTTCAGCTCTCACCTCCCCTCACTGACAGGAAGGCTTCCCTGACAGCTCCTGCTCTTGAGTTCCTCCACATTCTACCACCACCCCATCTCCTTTACCCTTGCTGTGACCTCTGCTGTGTCTGCTTCCCACACTATCACCAGCCCTGTCTTTGATTTTGACATTTTAAAATAAGAATTAAATAAATATGAATGCAATAGTGGTTATAGGCAGACCCTTGAAAAAAGGCCAGGTGGGATTTGGATCTGATCAGCAGGGCGGCCACCAGCGGACCTGATTCCCAGCACGTTCAACAACCCTCCGCCAAGTTCCAAAACAAAGCTCATTCTTCTTTGATTTACCTAGTAGCGGCACCACCGGAAAACTCCGTGTTTATTAAGATCTGGCAAAGAATACTTCCATGTTTACACCCTACACGCAACCAGGCTTCAGGCTCCCATAATAATAAACAGGGTTTTCACCTGCTTGAATGTCAGGCAGGGCACATGAGAGTCACGTGCTATTTGCAGCCTTTGTTCATTGTGCCGCACTGTCCCGGCTGTGTGGGCTGTTTAGCATCCCGACCTTGCCCCGACCTTGCCCCGACTTGCCGGCAGCATCTCCCGATCACCGGGTCATCACGTGGGTCTCCGTCTGATTGAGGTTTCTACACATCACCTGGGCGGTGAGGAGCGGTGGGACTTAAGAAGCCGGGAAGCAAGACTGGCAGGCGAGACAGGTAAGCCTAGGCGCGGGCCGGGCCTTCCGCGAGGGTCTCCCGCCGCCCCACCAGCAGCCGGCCACACAGGGAGGACATTCCCAGGCAAGAGGAAACAGCGCCCCTCGGCGAGTCCCCTGATCCTCAGCGTCTCCCTCCGCTGGGCCACTGCAGGCTTCTGCTTGGTGTCAGGTCCTCCAGGGACACAGCCTCGTCCCTCCTGGCCTCCGCTCCGGGAGGGCAGCCCCTGATCCCCGCAGCCTCCACCCGCACTCCGGCAAGCCCAGTCCTCAGCCTCGTTTGTGGAAGCAGCAGCCACACGTGGGCTTCGGCTGTGCAGGAGGGAGGCCGGGCAGGCCTGAGCGGCTCCTCCCCCAGCCCGCCCGAGGGCGCCCCCTGGCATCTGCCCAGCCCGGGAGCGCGGAGGAAACAGACCCCACCCCTGGCTCAACTGCGACACTAGAGCAGCGCATGGAGCACTGAAGAGGGGCGATGCCTGGACCAGGGCGGAGGAGCAGGTCTCAAGGACGGTGCCTGAGCGAGGAGCTCCCGAGGGTGAGGACGGACAGCACACCAGAGGAGCCGGGCGTGCAGAGTCGCTCAAACCTCGGGGAGACCCCCTCCAGATGCCCCAGGCACTGCCTCCCTCCGGTTACCTTGGCGTGCGGGAGGCTGGGGTGTGCACAGGGTACAGACGGGGCCCAAGCCCTGCAGAAGAACTTATTTCAAAGCACAAGCAGGCTGGGCACAGTGGCTCATGCTTGTCATCCCAGCTACCCAGGATGTTAAGGCAGAGGACTGCAAGTTCGAGACCAACCTGGGCCACTTGGCAAGACCCTGTCTCAAAACAAAATTAAAAAATGGTGGGGGAAAGCAGCTCAGTGGTAGTGTCATGGGGTGCAACTTAAGAGCAGATGGATCACCAAGAGAAGTCCAAATTTGAGAGTCTTTATTAAGCCCGAGGCTGACTGTCTCACACAATGCCCCAAAAAATGGCTATTGGGAGAACAGCCCTGACCACAGGGTTGTCGGGGTTCTTATACCAAAAATCACATCAATCATAAGTGTCTGTTGCTATGATTCAAAATTACAAACTAACATCATGAGATCATCGACAGAGGGGGAAGTGGGTCACCTAGGAACAAACTAAAGAATGGTTACTAACATCCACACAATTACTGCTACATGGTACACTGGTTAGGAGCAATAGAGATCGAAAGAGAGCAATTTTTCTTTACATAGGAATTATCATTCTGTATTGTTAAACATGTCACACTAAGTAACTGATGATGGGCACAGAGGCGGGGTGTTCCCATGGGAGAAGCTTATTTCCTACATAACATGGAGTCTCAGAGCAAAATGGAGGCTGTTTAGTCATTTTCCTTAGAGTCTGGCCTGTAACATTCTCGTGGAGCCAGATCTGTCAGCCCATCACAGTAGAGCATTTGCCTAGCATGCAAGAGGCCCTGGGTTCGATCCCCAACACCTCAAAAATAAATAAAAGGCAAGAGGTGTATGGACAGCAGCCAGTCCTGTCCCCACCTTGGGAACCCTCGAGATCCAGCTGTTTCCCACAAGGCTTAGCAAAGTCTGCTGGCCACTGTGGGCACCACCCCTTGGGAGTACCTTGCCCTTGGAGATGGGATGCGCCCTACCAAGAGTTGTTTAAAAGCGCAGCCTGACTCAGGGACCAGTCACATCCTCTCTCGGCCCATCTTTGCGGGCAAAGCAGAGGAGGTGGGGTTCACAAGGCTCCCACGTGCCAGGTGTGGTTCCAGGTGCTGCCACCTACGTTACCTCAGGCAATTCTCCCAAAGCACCCCCCAGAGGCATTGATGTCCCTGTGTACAGACGAGGACCCCAAGGCTCAGAGAGGCCATGCCCCTCCCCAGTACCACCCAGCTGGAGAGTGGCGGCCCCGTCTCCCCCACCTCCATTCCCTCTCTGCAGGCGGCTACCTCACGGTGGCTGGGTGGGTGAAGGCGTATCTATGTGGGGACATCAGGGACAGGATTTGCAAGGAAACCGAATCAGCCCAACCATGCCAAGGTCTAACTCAGTTGTCCACAAAGCACCCTAGCTGGGCGCTGGGGAAGGCTTGTGGGGTGAATGCCCGGCTCCCTGCTGTCCACTCTCACCTGACTCGTGGCACTGCTCACCCTGGAGACCTGGGCCCAGACTTGGTCTCTCCGCAACGCAATCAGGTTCGGCACGGGAGGCAGCAGCACCCTCGGTAGACTTCAGCAGGGGCACCGATGGGCAGGAAGAAGACAATCAACACGGGGTCACTAGCAGCTGAGAAGCCCTTCCTACCCCAGATCTGAAGAGACCAGGGTGCAGGGAGAGCAGGAAACACAGACCTTCCCGTCCTGCAAGGCTAGAGGTCAGAGGTTTCAGATTTCAGAGGACATCAGAACCACTGGAAGGTGTGTTAGGATGCAGATGGCTGCACCCCTCCGTGGATTGAGGACAGGCCAAGAACTTGCCTTTTTAACAAGCAACCGGGTGAAGCCTATGCGCCTGGTCTGCGGACCAAACTTGAGCCGTTGCTGTGGACCGACAGAACCTCGTGGGGAAAGAGGGAGCGGGTAATAAGCACCTGACCTCCCTCACCTGCGTGTCCCCTGTTGGTATTCCCCGTTGATTGGCAGAACCCAGCCTGATGCCAGCAGCGGCTGGTAAGGGAGTCAGGGAGGGGGAGTCTGCAGAGGTTTGGCCGGGGACACAAATGTGGACAGGAAGGAGCCCTGCTTCCTTGCCTCTCATTGCCACCAGCTCAGGGAGCAGAGAACCCCGTTCCCACTCTAATATCTTCTGCCCAATGGTTTCTCTGAAAAGAGCCCCTCCTGCTTTGGTGGCACTGAGGGTTGGACCCAGAGTGCTGGGCCACGGAGCTGCTTTTGAGTACTTTAGTTCAGTCGCCCCAGTCCCGTTTATTTTTTTGTTTTGAGACAGGGCCTTCCTAAGTTAACCAGGCTGGCCTCCAACTTGCCCTCCTCCAGCCTCCCTTTCCGGTAGCTGGGATTCCAGGTGTGCGCCACCAGGCCAGGCTGCTGGATTTCCTCGTGAGTGCTAGAGTACATAAGGCTTTACTCGCTTAAGGGAAATTATGATTCTCTCAGTTTAATGAAGAAGCTACCCTGTCTCAATGCCCTGCAGTGAGTTTAAGCATTTCCGGCATGAAGCAGTATGGAGATTCCCATCAGGAAGAAAGCTGTTCATTCTGGCCCCTTTTGTTTCCAGCCTTCTCCAGCTGTTTCCTGATTCGGAGGCATTGGTCCTTAGAATTTGAGTTTTCTGTGGTTGTTTACCTAAGCCAAGGATGAAATAGTATTTCTTGAACTAATCATTTCTTTTCTTATATCCCCGGCTCCCAGCTTTGAGGAAGAGGAAATATATTTGTTTGTGGGTGAGCCTGAAGCTCTGAAGATTTAGTATGAGGTAGGAAATCTGTTTAATTAAATTCCATTTTCTGTTTCTACATGAGAACATTAACCACTGTTAGTAGTTCTTGAAAGATTCTTTCCACGTCCACAGAGGCTATCCCCGACCGTGAGGAAATTTGCAGGAGCTTCCAGAACACAGATGGAGAAGAAGAAAAATCAGGTGGTACGTGCCCCAGGTCGGGAGGTGGGGAGGACGGGAACGTGACCCAGTGTGACTTAAAGGAGTCCGTCCTTGGTGGCTCCATCCTACCTGAGCCCCGCTGCCCCTTCCCCAGGTCTCTGAAGACACACTCTGAACCTGCTGCCCGCGTTTCCCTCAGCCCATCTGCGGCTACTCCCTTCCTCCCTGAGAAGCCACCTCTCAACTGCAGAGGCCAGTGGGCTTCTCCTCATGTCAACTCCCTTCCACAGACAGGGGCCACCTGCGGTGCTGTGTTGAGGAAGATCCTGGGACCCTTATCTGGGATCAGCAAGAAAACAGTCCCATAAGCCACTGTGGCATTTACACAGACAGAAGAGGGCGGCGCACGGAAGGCGGCTCGGAGGTGCCCCAGTGACCCTGGCTTCCAGAAGTCAGGCCTCTGTGTGGTTTGGTTTAATTTTGTTTTGTTTATTCTTTTTTTTTTTTTCCTAGCAAAACTCGATCTGTAGTGAATAGAGGCTAGTTATGGTACTTGTTCAAGGTCACCTAATTAGATGTGGTGGTGGAAGGAAGAAGCAAATATTAGCAGTGTGAACCACCCAGTGCGGCCCTGGGACGCACCCTAAATGACCTCTATGTCCTTATAACTTCACGTGTTTCGGGCCCAAACACATATTCCCAGGAAAGACAATCTGCTTGGCCTAGCGGAGGTCAGAAATTCATCGTGGCCCCCAGGTAAAGAGCAGCATCGGGAGAGACTAAGGGGACTGCTGGGGTCAGCACTGTGGAGGTCCATCAGGGGTGTGGCTGGTACACACCCTTGCGAGGGTCTATGACGTGTGGTTTCAGAAACCAACAAATCAGGTAGACAAGAGGCAGACCATTTTGAAGACTGTACAAGTGCTAGTGATGAATCAGGGATCCTCTCTGAGCATGCAATAAGATGTCCCTCGTGAAGTCGAAGGGAAAAGTCCAGGACCTCCATTACTGTGACCCCGAAAGAACCGCTCCAGGAGGAGTATCTGGGTCTCGTATTTTTCTTGGATGTTTCTTCCTTTCAGAACGCCAAGCTTTATCACCACCAACCACCCTGACCCAGGTGCAGGCCACCTCCTGGCCTTTACTGCCCTTGGAACACAGATGGGACCTGGAATACCAACAAGAGGACACTGAGAACCCAGATGAAAATAGGCAAAGAACCCGGAAGAAGCATGAGAAAAGTCCACCTTACTCAACTGGTGTGGCCGTCTCATCTCCAGAGCTGTCCACTTGCCAGCGTGTCTCGGCTTCACGGTGTTCCCCCCAAGGCTGCCACCACAGAGAGAGCCCTTTCATTCACACAAGGGCAGCCGTATACTGTTGGAGCCTCATGGTGAACTTGGTTGGCCCTGTTCATCTTGCTGGAGATACAATAGTAAGGAGCCAAATAAGTTCATCATGCTGCCTTGCTTTTATATGTGTCCCAAATTCTTTTCATTGATGCAAGTCAAGAACCCACCCAGGCTGAGAGGAAGTCCCATTCTCCTCTTTGGAGGGACCTTGTCAGATCCCTGTCCAATGACACTCTTGATAGGAGGTGTTACAGTATGCCTATGAAATGTGTCCCCCAAGCTCCTGTGTCAAGGCTGGAATCTTCCAAGGTGAAATCATTAGGTTATGAGAGCTGTAACCTAATCGGTCCATACTAATTTGAATGGAGTGGCTGGGTGGCAGCTGTAGGCAGGTGGGCATGGCTGGAGGAGGGGGGTCGCTGGGTGGCATGCCCTGGAAGAAGAATCCACATTCCCTGCAGCCCCTTCCCTTCCTTACTTCTCTCTCTCTCTCTCCCTCCTCCCTCTCCCCCTCCCTCCTCCCTCCTCCTCCTCCTCCTCCTCCCTCTCTCCCTCCCCCTCGCCCTCCTCCCTCACCCCCTCTCCTTCCCCCCAGTCATCATGGTCTGAGTACTTTTCCTCTGCAGGTTCTGTCACCATGATCCGCCTCATGTTGGGCCCAGAGCAGAGGAGTTGGCCAACCATGGACTGAACCTCTGAAACCTCAACTCATAAACTTTTCCTTCTCTAAGTTATTCTTGTCAGGTATTTTGGTCACAGCAATGAAAACCTAACAGGAGGAATGGCAAATTCACGTTGCCAAGGGCCACAAAAGCAGGAATGGAAGGAATTTGTGGCTAGTTTTTGCAATGCACTCCACCAAGGTAAGAAGTTCACATTTCCACCAGAGAGCACTGGGAAGCCACCCAAGAGTTTTCAAATATGGAAATCAGGTAAATTTGATTTATGCTTTTAAAAAGATCATGCTGGTGAGTGGGTGGAGCCAGGAGAGAGCAAGACAAGAATGTAAGCAGAGACACTGGTTGGGTGACTTTGGCAGAGGCCCAGGTTGGAGTTGAAAAGCCTGGGCTAGGGTGGAGACAGGGAGAGGGCAAGAAGTGGGCTTCTGAAATCCACGTGGGTCCTGGGGAAGATGGTATTTGCTTGAGTTGGTGACAGAGAACCAGACATGACTCTGATGTTGGGTTTTTTGTTTTTGTTTTGTTTTGTTTTTTTGCAGTGCTGGGGATTTGAACCCAGAGCCTTGTGCTTGCAAGGCAAGCACTCTACCAACTGAGCTATCTCCCCAGCCCCTGATGTTGTTTTATTTGAGCCACAGATGGGGAAGACAGAAGTGGAGTGGGAGCAGGAACAGATGGGCATCAAAAGTCCAGTTCAGAAGCTCAGGTGAAGCACTAAATGGTCATATCAGGGAGGCAGGTGGGTACTCGGACCTGAGGCTCGACAGAGAGACTGGGGTTGGAAATATCAATTCAGGAGTTTAATGGCCATCTTGCCTAGCCTAGAGTTCCAGCTATTCAGATACGTATTAATCTAGGTTTTACTCTGAAAATAGTTCACAGATGTGACTAAAGTTCATGGTTAAGAAAGGGAGACTCCTCTAGATAATCTGGGTGGGCCCGATTCAGTCAATTACAAGACCTCAAGAGAAGAACTGAGAAGAAATTCCACCTATAGACAGTAGTTTCATCCCCTTCCCAAAAGTTTCCCTCCTGGACTGTGTGACCTCCTGGATAGTGTGACCTGTGGATGTTGGACTTGCCTAGCAAAGCCCAAACACCATGTAAGAGATTCCTTGCAATAAAACTCTTGATATATCTCCTACTTGTCCGGTTCTCTGGGTGAATCCTGATGGGTAGATGACCTAGTTGCTCCCTTAGGCCCTAATGATAACAGAGGTGGGATCAGACCTGAGGTGAGCTCTTATGTGAGATTGTGTGTGTCTCTGCTGTGTCTTCTCATAAGAAGATTTCAAGCAAGAGCTCAGGGAAAGTATAGCGAAGTTCACTAGAAGAGAAAGGAGAAGCACGGAAACACACACAAAGGAGAGAGTAGGTCCTCTCAGAAAGGAAAGGGATAGTTTACTTCCTTGTGTCCCAGCATTTACTGGGGTAGGAGGGAGATTGTTAGAAGGTTCTGCCCAAGTATCACCATTGGGCTCTGGACTGACAGACGGCATTAGCCAACAACCTAAGGGCAACTCTTGGTCATCTTGGCCTGACTTGAAAGGTCCTAATTGGAAGTGATTTCACAGTGGGCTTCAGTCTTAAATGTCCTATTTTCCCAGGTCTAAGAGTCTCCTCTGTGTTGTTTGCATAAGGTCTAGCTTAGGCCGTCTTAGCAATGAGACCCTTCTGAGTTAACATATCTTGGTTCATCCCTGAATTTATTTATCTTCCTCCTCTTGTAAGAGGAATTGTTTACAGGGCTGAGCTCAGGCCAGGGTCCTGAAATAGCTCTCCTGTCAGACCTGAAGGCAGCACGGAGGCAGGACTGCTGATTGACTGATTTATTCTGTACTGAATATTTTCTTAAACCCCTGACCCCACAGCTCATGTCTATCTGCCATCTAACAATAAGACTGTGCGAGATCTTCCAGGGGAAGAAGGACCCAGGACAGTGACTTCAAACACAGTGACCAGAAAGAGGGGAAGAGCAATGTGAAAGAAAGTGAGACTTCAAAACCCCACGGGATGAATCTTCTATCAATCTCACCTCCAGACTTTGTTGACCTGCCATTACTAATCCATGGGATTGTATTGGGCTGGACATCTGGAAGGACATGCCCTCCTACTACATGGGGTGGAGAAGGGACCCAAACAAGTCTCCTTTCCCCTTCGGCAGAGATTGGCTCAGGGACAGGCACATGGCCCCAGGGGCCTACTTGCAGCCACCTTGGGAAAATACTGGGTGCAAAGGTTCCCTCACTTTGAGATAGTATGAGCCATGTGGACCCTGCGAGTCGGAAGTTGCTGGAACCATCCTCCACCAAGGAGAACATGCCCCTGAGGAGCAGAAGGTCAACTTCTGCCACCACTATATCAACAACAAGTTAATGTCAGACCTAGAGTGCTTTAAAAACCCTAAAACAGCTTCTCCTTTTTTCTAAAATCTCAGTTTCAAAGCTTTCTCTAGTGAAATGCTATTGGTCCAGGTCTCCCTTTAAGCTTATTCAAAGGAAAAAAAAAATTCCCCCACTATAAGGCAGATTTGACTCATTTAGTAACTTCCTGTGTAACGCTCTAGAGTTTCACTCAAAAGCTGTGTCCCTACAGTTATGTGCTTTGGGAACCTCTGCAAATACATGCCCTGGATGGGTCCAAGCAGCTTTCTACTGAGTCCTGTTGTGTACAGAAAGGTGTGTCTGTGACCCATATGTTTGCTTAGCCATGACGGGGTTCACCAAGTCAGGAAAAACCTAGAAACCACAGCCTCTAAACTAGTCACTAAGTGAAAATCCAACCGCATGCTTTTGGAGCTTCCTGTGACCGCAGCTATTGATATCAAATATATATAACTTGGGGCTGGGTTGTGGCTCAGTGGTAGGGTGTTTGCCTAGCATGTGTGAGGCACTGGATTTGATCCTTAGCACCACATAAAAATATAAATAAGGTATTATGTTCATCTACAACTAAAAAAAATTAATATTGTATATATATATAAAACTAGAACTCCATCTCAGGTAACACAAACCCAAATCAAACAATTCAGCACAAAGGGACATCTGTTTCTCCATAAATGAACATTTTGGGGCATTGCTCAGGCATGGTGGGATCCAGGTGCCGACTGACCTGAGCAGACACCTCCTTCCATGTGAGAAGGCCCTGCCGTCTTTTCTCCTGAGGTCACCACTTTCTGATCGTGCTCAAGTCTTGCAGGTGAATGCAGGCCTGGTATGTGGTCAGAGAACCTTGACCAGGATGTCCACTCGGGGAAGCACTTTACAGGTGAGAAGTGAACACCTGTGAGCGGGCATGCAGTGTCCTGCCAAGGGCGGGAGCATCTGCCCCTGCAGAAAGGAGAACTTCCTGCTGACGTTGTTTGGTCACCTGCACTGATGACGATAGAAGCAGACTTGCAGTTTTGCCACTTTCTTTATCTACAGATGATGCTCCCTCAGTCTCTGTTCCCAGTGACTCCCTCCACCAGGCTTCTGATGTGCGGTGCATGTGGGCCCCTCTCCCTTCTTACAGCAGCTTCACCTGCTCCTCCTGGATAGAGCTTCGGGCCCTTCTCTCTCCTTTGTCGGGATCATCCAGCTGCCTTAGGAACATCTCCACCTAAACATAGCCACTGTCTAAGGTTACGCTCCCCCTCGGCTGGCTTAGCTCTCTGTGACCCTGATCTCAGAAGATGCATCTATATGACAAGCAGTTAGGAGAGCTATTAGGAATCAGGAGACACGTCCCTACTCTTTAAGTCAAGTCAGCAAGGGCCTCCCTGGAACTCCCCTCTCGGGAACCTCAAGACCAAGCTCACAGGGTGCAGTGCTAATCCCAGCAACTCGGGAGGTTGAGGCAGGAGGATCACAAATTCAAGGCCAGCCTCAGCAACTTAGTGAGACCCTGTCTCGACATTTAGAAAAGAAAAATAAAAAGGGCTGAGGACGTAGTCCAGGAATAAAACACTGTTGGGTTCAATCACCAAAAAAAAGAAAAAGGGACAAAGCCCTGTTCATTAATTCACAAATCACCTTTGCAATTGTCTAAGACACATAGAATCCAAACTTTGCCCAACTGTGTTTCTAAAAAGAGAGGACAAAGCACAAATCGCATTCCTTCCTTCTAGCCCTTTGATCCCACCCAGATGTCCGCTTTCCTGATAACACACGGTGCCCAGGCCTGCAGGGGCCATTAAAGGGTGCCTGTAGAGGTTCTAGGTGTGGCCTTTGGTATACAGCAGGCAGGCCCTGGGCCCACCTGTGTCGTGGAGGCAGAGCATGGGGTTCAGAGAGCACCAGAGTTCAACCACACCTGAAATTTATCCCTAGCCTGACCAGTAGCTACTCTTCCCATCTCAACCTCCAATCCCAAATTCTAACAAAGCTAGTCCATCCAACAGCTCTACATTCCCAATCCTTTGGCTCTTGAATTCCCAGACCTGGTTCTGTGTGCTCCAAGATCCCATGCCTTCCTCATTAGCAGGGACAGGTGTGACCACCTGTGCACAACATTCACAAGCACCTCTCCCACTAACCTGTCCCAATAATCAGAGTTCCACCCTTGAAGAGTAGCAGAGTGGAGTGTTAGACATTGGCTGGTATGAATTCATTTATCAGGCCAGTTCCAGACTGGAGAGCACCAGGGATGTGGGGGAGCTTGCGGGCAAGAAATGGAAGGTTCAGGTTCCAGCCCCTGTGGGAAGGGGACACTTGCCAGGAGGGTCCTAAGGAGGACTGAGGAGCTTAGCACATGGGGATTCTGACAGGAGCACCAGGCCAGCGGAAGGACAATGCAATTCCTTCAGTCACTGTCTAGAGTCTCTGTCTTCAACAGCGTCGGGCTTTAGGTGCTGGTGTGCCCCTCTCCGTTGCATTTACCCATCCTAAACTGCAATCCCAAACCTGCTATTCTCAGCAGAAGGACAAGCACATTGAGGACAGAGATTTTCTATGAGGCTGTCACTTACACGTGTTGTTCCCTAAAGCTGCCGACCCGTCTCGAAAAACATCCGCTCTAACCAAGTGCTTTGCCCTTTGACAACAATCCCAACGGGCTCCGTGCTGGTCTCCTGGGCCACCCCTCCAGGCCATCACTGACTTCCTAGCCCAGTTCCCCGGTAAAGTGACAGCCCTAGTCTCTTCTGAAACACCACACTTGATCCTTTGTTTAAAATTTCTTTGCCTAGGATCCTCCGATTCTAGAAGCAATCCATGGAAGCTTTGGGCGTTTTTATTGATGTCTAGAAATGGCCTCATGGATCACCCACAAAATGACCCACCACTGAGGTCATCGCCGGAGAGGTCCTGCATGTCAGTCTTCTCTGGGAGCTTCAGCCACACACAGTGTGGCACAGGCTGGAAATCCTTCAAGCCTCCACTGACAGGTACTTTATAAGGAAGGGCACACGGATGAACCCGCCCCCCAATTCCACTTCACGGTAAGTTCATTTTTGACTGAGGACTCATTCTATTCCCATTTGGTAACAGGACACTGAGCCGTCCACACACATTTATACAGATCACAAAGGCCCTAAAATAGCACTTGCAGCCAGCCGCTGGATTCCATGCAGCTGATGCCTTAATGGAAGCATTCTTCCCGTGTTGCAAAACAGTCTCCACATTGATAAACATGTTGTCAACTGTGGCAAAGGAACGTAGCCTTGGGGTTTTCTTCTAAATAGTAACGCTGCTGTCTTGCTGGAAGAACTGTTTATATTTTTAGATTAATATTAGATTGGTATATTTTAGGCAAAAATTTGAAGGGTGAGAACCTGTTTTCCTCTGCAGAAGTAAGATTAATGTAGGCTGTGTGAGAGAAAGAAATCCAATCTGGTTTGATAACTACCCTGCTGTTGGCTAGCTGCACAGAGGATTTTCACAGTTAATGTGGAATTAAAAAAAAAAAAATCACAGCAAGTAAAATATCGTACAACATTTTATACTGCAGAAAATGTGTGGTGTTTTCTATGCTTAGTCACGTTATCCCTCTCTCCCCCCGTTACTTCCTTCCCTGATAGTATTCTGAGCTCAAAACAGGGATCTCTACTGGCAATCAAATTCCCAAGAATGCAAGGTATCCTGAAAAGAAAAAAGTAATTATTGAGTGACTACTATATGCCCTGGCTTATATTGGGCTCTGTCAGAGGCACTTCAGAAAAAAACAGTAGTTATCTCCTAGAAATTGAAAATCTAATTGTGAAGACAGGATGACACACATGAGATAAATAGAAAGCAATGTGGGATGATGGGTAATTAAATACTGGATTGGGAAGCGTCAGCACAAACTGCTACTCAAGATAAGAAAACAAAGATGGTTTGGTTGTTTGATAGATTCGAAGTGGAGATAAATATTAAGTTAGACCTCGAACATAGATGGTCCTGATAATACCAGAACCCACACAATTACTAAGAAACAAATGAAGCACTGATTTTTATAAACTACCACACGCCAGCAAGTGTTTTGCATGAATTGCCTCATTTAATCTTCAGAACAACACATGTTGCAGATAAGGAAACCGAAGTTCAGAGAAGCAAAGGACCTTGGTCAAAGATGGAATCAGGCTGGTCTGCAGCCTAAGCATATTCTTCCCACCACAGCACAGAGTCCATCTCCACAAGAGGCAAACATGAGCACGCTGCTTCTTTTGATAAAAAAATAAAATTGTCTTTTAATATTTTGGAATTGTAAAACCAGAGTAATTAGATTCAAGAAGAGCTATCCTTCGACTATATCTAGACTTCCAAAAAGTAGAAATTGTTCATTAATAATTTGGGGAAGATTTGGCCATTCATCTGTTTTGGAGCATGCCCTGAGTCACCCAAGGAATGGAGTAAGAAGTAGGAGACTCTTAAAAACTAGGAATGAAAGGTAGGGGGGTCCAAAGGAAAGCCCTCACTCCAAAGCAGGAGGGGCAAGGAAACGTCTAGATATCTAAGAGACCTGATCCTCTGCCATGAGGCGGGGCCCCAGTGAAGCCACCGAACTGTGTGGAAACTGAGTGTGCATGCTAGGCCTGGATCACCAGCGATGCGATTTGATTTAACTATAAGTGCTGGGTGGTCTCCAAGATGGCCCCAGAGATCCTGGTCTCACACTTTTCTGTAGTCTCTTCCCCACTGCACAAGATTGATCTAGGTATTCAATAGCATGTGATGGAAATGATGGGCTTTCACTTGTGATGTTAAATTATAAAAGATCTCTGTCTTGGTTTCCCTCTTTCCTCTCTTTGGCAGAAGCCAGCTACCATAATTATGAGCAGCCCTATGGAAAGGTCAGCTGTCGTGAGAGACTCAAGCTTGCCACCCCCACATGAGTGAGCTTAGAAGCAGCTTCTCTGACCTGAGTCAAATTCTAAGACCAGCCCAGGGGGCATCTTGACTGCAACCTCATAAGAAATCCTGAGCCAGAACCGCCCAGCTAAGCTCCTGGACTCCTAACCTCAGATATTGTGGAAGGTAATATGTGTTTGTTGTGTTAAGCTGCCAGATTTCATATTAGGTCTTTGAAAACTAATATATTTAACAATGGAGGAAAATAAACTGTGTGATTCTCCTGCCTGCCTGTAGCTCCCAAAGCTCCTTCTCCTCTTTCCTGCCTCCCCTCTGCCTACCTATCTGCCTCTCAGGTCTGGGTTCAAACATAACCTTCTGCAGAAACCTTCCCTGATCTCCTCATCTGGCTACTTCCTCTATCTTCCAGGATTCCACTGTTTCTCCCCACGCTGGCTTCCTTTGGACATCATTTATTAGGGACGATCTACTTCTCTGTCCACCCCACAAAACTGGGGGCAATTTGAGGGCAGGGCTGATTCCAACATCTAGGTAAATTCTTGTCGTGTAATATGTGTGCAGAAAGGTGAAGAAGGACTTCCAGGATCTTAGAACTATAGAAAGTTCCAGAAAAGAGAAGCAACTGCAAAGCTAACCGTGAGTGGCCTGGAAAGTAAGGAGAGAATCTTTGGGACACACAGAAAAGGGATTTCCCCTGACAGAAGCCAGGCGCCTCCACTAGACCACCTGCCTCACGGTGGAAACTTAATTCCAATTGGGCAGAAGAGGGTAACCTGAAGCCCAAAGCCAGGCCTGAGACCAGAAGCCAGCTCTGGACAGGACCCAGCATCCAACCAGACCTGGATGTTACCCCAACCCAGTCGACCTTGACCTAGAAGCCAGGCTCTTTATTTAGGATCCAGACAAAACTGCCATGAGGAAAAGGCGCCTGGGCCACAGGTGTGTGATCAGCAGGGCCAGCGAGTCTAACCTGGGACTGGGCTTCCGTCAATCAGAAACTAGGTTTCTAGAAGATGCTGGAGCGTAAGGCAGGAGTTTCTGTTTGTTTGCTTTTTCAGGTGTGATTAGGGAGACCTCAGTTCAAACTCAGAGGAAAGAACTTTTTCCTGCATCTTGATCAGGAGAAGGAAGGAGGGAATAAGAATCTTGGATTCCTGAGTCTCCCTGTTGAATTTGGTCTGCACAATTAGCCTAAATCCAGCCAGATGAGGTCAGCATCACCCGCAGCAGCAGCATCACCAAAGTGGGATGGTGAGTTTATTATGGTTGCTCCTCTCAGTCCAGGTAAGGGGCTACCCAAAGGAGAAAGGCCTTCCAGCATCCCGGCCCTCCACCACAGTCCAGCCAACCACGGCACTACCACAGTCCTCAGGGTTGTGGTATCTCACAGCCCTCACGAGGCTCAGCCCTGAAATAACGCAGGTTTGTATTTCTACCTTGTTTCAGCTGCAGTACTTTAAGAACAAGGGGAAACCAAGTTATAAACATTTTCCCGGTTTGTCACCTGTTTTCTTACTTTGCACATGTTATTTCTTTCCCATCCAGAAACTTCTCACTTCTGTAATTGAATGTATCAATCTCTTCTTTAGTGCCATCCAGACTTTGTGTCATGTTTAGACAAGTCTGCTTCCTCCCCAAATTATATATATGTGTGTGTGTGTGTGTGTGTGTGTGTGTGTGTATGTATATATGTGTGTATATGTATATATATTTAAGTCTCTCAAGTTTTCATATAAATTTTCTATGGTCTCTCTTTTGGTACTGGGGACTGAACTCAGGGTCACCTTACCACTGAGCCACATCCCTATCCCTTTTCATTTTTTATTTTGAGACAAGGTCTCACTAAATTGCTTAGAGCCTCCATAAGTTGCTGAGACTGGTTTTGAACTTTCAATCCTCCTGCCTCAGCCTCCTGAGTTCCTGGGATTACAGGTGTGCACTATGGTCTCACTTTTAAATCAACTTTTTGAGATATAATGTGCATATAATAAAATACACATATTTCAAGTATATACTTCAATGAGTTTTGAGAAAATCTTCACAGCCAAGTAATTAGCCCTATAATTAAGAGTGTTTCTGTCCCCCTCAAGGAGCATCCATCAGTTTTGATCAATCTCCAGCCCTGCCCATACCTCCAGGCGACCACTGACCTGCTTTCTCTCCCTTTAGGTTAGTTTTATCTATTCTAGACTGTGCTAGGGAATTGTATGATATATCTTTTGTGTTTGGCTCTTTCACTGAACCAAATTTGAGATTTATCCATTTTGTATCTTCTTTCTTTTACATTGTTGAGTAGAATTTTACCAGATGGATAGACCATAATTTACTTATCCATTCCCCTGTTGGATATTTTCCAGGTTTGGGGGTTTCTTATGAATAAACTTGCTTGGTGTTACTTCATTGCTTGTTTGTTTGTTTGTTTGTTTGTTTTGTTTTAATTTTTGAACAGATTTTTATTTTTGGAACAGTTTTAAATTCACAGATAAACAGAAAATACAGAGTTTCCATGTGTCCCCTCCCCCGGCCCATGTACACCTACCCCACTATCAACATCCCACACCACAGAGGTATCTTTGTTGAAATTGATGAAGCTATGTGTACAACCAGAGAAATGAAAAGTTGTATCCCATTTGTGTACAATGACTCAAAATAAATAATAAATAAAAACTGATGAAGCTATATTAATACATTCTTGTCAATCAAAGTCCAGAATGGATGTTAGAGTTCACTCTTGGTGTACATTGCATGGGTTTGGACAAGTGTCTAGTGATACTCATTCACTGTTAGAGCAGAGTCATTTCACTATCCTGAAAATCCTATGCTCTTCTTATTTATCCTTTCCAAACCCCTAATCTCAAGCAACTAAAGATCTTTTTATTGTCTTCATACTTTTGCTTTTTCTAGAATGTAATAGTTAGAATCATATATTATATAGACTTTTCACATCGGCCTCTTTCTCTTAGTAATATGCATTAAAGTTTCCTCCATGTGTTTTCATAGCTGGATTATACGTTGCTTTTTAGCACTAAGTAATACTCCATCACCAGGAAGTACCAGAGTTTGTCCACTAACCTACTGAGAGGCGCAATGGTTGCTTCCAGGTATGGGCAATTCCAAATAAAGCTGCTATGAACAGTTGTTTGCAGATTTTTCCAGGAAAAACTTTGTAATTCATTTGAACAAACACCAAAGAGCCTGATAATATGATAAAATATGGTTAGCTTAGAAGAAACTGCCAAACTGCTTCCAAAGAGGCTGTTTTGCATTCCCACTCTCAATGAATGAGAGTTCCTGTTGCTCCACATCTTCACTACCACTTGATAATGTCACTGTTTAGATTTCAGCCATTCTAACAGGTGGGTAGTGATATCTCATTGTTGCTTCAGTTTGCAATTCCCTGGTGACATCTGATGTTGAACATCTTTTCATATGCTTACTTGTCATCTGTGTATCTTCTTTGGTGAGGTGTTAGGTCATTTACTAGTTTTAAAATTGTGTTATTTGTTTGTTGTTGTTGTCGTTGAACTTTAAGAATTCTTTATATATTTCAGACAACAGTCCTTTATCCAATATGTATTTTGAATGTATCTTCTCCCAGATCATGACTTATCTTCTCATTCTCTTGACTTGGCTTCACCATATCCTGGAGTTTATTGTAAACCATTGTGTATACATTGGAACTTTCCCAAGGACGTATGGGGCGAGTGGGTCCCTGAGAACAGAGACCTTTAATCTGGGAGCTCCTTGAACTTCTCTACCCTCTCAAACTGGTCATTCCCCAAGAGCAGGAATCCAATCACATCTATCAGAAAGCCTTCCCACAAAAAGATATTCTTCCCCAGCCTCTGTCCTGGAACAGAGATTGAATGACCTCTAAAAATCTCTGGACACTGGCCTGGGACACCGGACACTCTCTCTTCCCTACTGACCATCTCTCCATTCCTCAAAATTGTGTTCCTGGCCCTGGGGGTCCCTGGAGAGAAAGCGGCAGTGTGTACTGTGGACCAACTAAAAATAATGACTACCTGTGTTGGGTATCCAGAACCAATGTTCCTCCAGGCCAGCAGAAGGCCACTTGGTGGAGAGTGGCCTTCCCTAATCTCTGTCAGTCACCTCAGGAGGACAGGTTCACATGGCCAGGTGCCTGGCATAGGGTCTGGTTGGGGCCTTCAACTTGACCTCTGCCCACCCCACACCTCCCTTCTCCTGGCATTTCCATCTGCTACCCTCCCCACCTGAGCTTCCCCCTCCTTTTCTTTCCCTTTGAACATTTCTTTTTCCTTCTTGTAAAAGTAAGTTTGCAGCTTTAGTAGGAGGACAGAAGAACGGAGGTGAGCAGAGGCTGCAGAGTGGAGTGGTCTTTCTCAACGTGATCCCAACAGAGAAGGGGATCTGGAGATGGAAGCCGGCTTGGAAGCCAGCATTGGGGAAGTTTGGGTACTTTCAAGAATGCCGGAAGTCTGCTCTCAGATTTGGTGTTAGCAATAATTTGAGATTAATACTTAATAGTAAACAAATTAATAAAACATACAATTAATGCCCCTTTTAGCAACTCTTATCTCATTAAGACCAGTAGCATCAAGGGGAGCACCCAGGAATTGAGGGATGTAGGACAAAGGTTGGGGTCAGAGATGTATCCCTGGCTCTGAGGCTCACAGTGGCTTCACAGATGCCTCTGGTCCCTCATCTCTACAAGGATGGTGGCAATTCCCACGTGGGATTGTCACAGATAAAAATGAAACTTCATGTACAGCAAGTATCCCTGGGACACATTCAGAGACTGGCACCTTCTTACTATGATGATTTTTATTATTACTGTTATTATTTTGAACTGGGGATTGAACTTACAACTGAGCTACATCCCTAGTCCTTTTTACTTTTCATTCTGAGACTGGGTCTTGCTAAGTTCCTGAGGCTGGCCTCAAATTTGCAATCCTCCTGTCTCAGCCTCCTGAGTAGCTAGGATGATAGGCATACACCACTTCACCCAGTTATGATGAGAAATTTTGGTTGAAACTTATATTTTTGTAAAAAGTGCCATGTACTTTGTTCCCCCTCCACATCCACTCACTCTCCTCACCACTGACCTTCCCTCAGCTAACCGATGTTTTTTTTCTCTGAGATCACTCTGTCCAAGCCACCACCAGCAATATTCCCCTGATAGATTTCCTCTCTCCTTTCTTGTCTTCCTTTCATCTAAACTAGGTCCTCATAGTATTCTCCTTAAAACCTCCACTGGTCTTTCATCTCACTCAGAATAAAAACCTTACTGTGACCTACAGCTGCCCACAGGGACTGGTCCCTGGTCAGTCCTTCCCTATCTACTCTGGTCTAGCCTGCTGGCTACATTTGTTCCTTAAACTCACCCAGGGACTTGGCTCCTGCTGTTCCTAGATGCTCTCCCCTTTGTAGTGAATTATGTTCCCCCTTCAAATTCACATGTTGAAGTCCTAGCCCCCTGTCATGGTTAGGATGTGAGGCATCCCCCAAAAGCTCATGTGAGACAATGCAAGAAAGTTTAGAGGAGAAACAACTGGATTATATAAGTCTTAATCCAATCAAATCCAGTCATTAAATTAATCCCTTGACGAGGATTAACTGAGTGGTAACTGAAGGCAGGTAGGCTGTGACTGGAGGAGGTGAGTCCCCGGCGACGTGGCCTTGGGGTGAACATTTTGTATCTGGCAAGCGGAGTCTCTCTCCATCACGTAAGCTGCTTCCTTCCGCCACACTCTTCCGCCATGATGGAGCTGGCTGTATGTAGACTGAGACCTCTGAAACCCTGAGCCCTTAAATAAACTTTTCTTCCTAAAATTGTTCTGGTCAGATCTTTTAGTCATAGCAGTGAAAAAACTGACTAAAACACCCCCTGTTCTTGTAGGAATGTGACTGTATTTGCAGATGAGGCCTTTAGAAAGGTAATTAAGGCAAAATGAGATGATTAGGGTCGGACCTTGTGTTAGCTTTACTTCAGCAGTGTGATAAGAACACCAGAAAAGAACAACTTAGAGGAGGAAAAGCTTATTTTGGTTCATGGTTTCAGAGGTGTAGTCCATGGTGGATCGACTCCATTGTTCTGGGCCCAGGGTGAGACAGAACATCATGGCAGAAGAGTGTGACAAAGGAAAGCTGCTCTCCTCATGGACCCTGGAGGTAGGAGGAAGAGGTGAAAGGGAAGATGAACCCTTCCGGGGCACGCCTCTGGTGACCCACCGCCTCCAGCCACACCCCACCTGCCTACAGTTGTGGTGGGCTGACAGATCTGACTCCATGAGAATGTTACAGGCCAGACTCTAAGGGAAATGACTAAACAGACTCCATTTTCTCTGAGACTCCATGTTATGTAGGAAATAAGCTTCTCCCATGGGAACACCCCACCTCTGTGCCCATCATCAGTTACTTGGTGTGACATGTTTAATAATATACAATGGCAACTCCTATGTAGTGAAGAATTGCTCTCTTTTGATTGCTATTGCTCCTAAACAATGTACTATGTGAACAGTGATTATGTGGTTGTTAGTAACCATTCTTTAGTTTGTACCTAGGTGACCCACTTCCCCCTCTGTTGATGATCTCATGATGTTAGTTTGTAATTTTGAATCATAGCAACAGACACTTATGATTGATGTGATTTTTGGTATAAGAACCCCTACAACCTTGTGGTCGGGGCTGTTCTCCCAATAGCCATTCTTTGGGGTATTGTGTGAGACAGTCAGCCTCGGGCTTAATAAAGACTCTCAAATTTGGACTTCTCAGTGGTGATCGGTCTGTTCTTAAGTTGCGGCCCATAACACAGTTACCACCCAGTTAGGTACACCCATTCCAACTAGGATGACTGAATAGTTCACACCCTCACGATCTCATCATTTCATCCCTGAATATTCCTGCAGGAGGTTTTTGGGGAACACCTCATATCCAAACCATAACAGAACTAATCACATACGATCATTGTCTTTATAAGAGGAGATTATGATGCCCACACACTGGAGGACAACCATACGAGGTTTCCATGGGAAGACAGCTGTCTGCAAACAAGAAGAGGGGCATCTGAGGAGAGTAAACCTGCTGGCACCTTGGTCTTGGAATTCACCTTGGTCTCAGAATTCTGGCTTCCAGAAACAGAAGACAAGTTCTGTGTTTAAGCCACGTGGTCCGTGGTGCTTTGTTACAGCAGCCCCAGAACGTCCATACACCCCCCCATCTTCACATGGTGGGTTCTTATCACTCTCAGCTCTCCACAAAATGTTGCGTCCTCAGAGAGGATGTTCCCGACCACACAACCTGAACAACACCCTCTTTCATTTGTTTTCTTCACTGTAAAATAATTTCACAGTATGAAATCATGTTATCTGACCTCAGAGAGAGTTGACTGTCTTACTGCCCCACGAGGGTGGTGCCTGGTACAGGGAAGGCACATGTATTGGATGTTCATATTGTCAAGTGCCAAAAGATGCTCCAAAGACAAGTGTGAGATGCTCGGGGCCTGAGGAAGCATGCTGCCTGCTGTGCCCCAGAAATCCTGGCACTTGGGGCTGGGGAGATAGCTCAGTTGGCAGAGTGCTTGCCTCTCAAGCACAGGGCCCTGGGTTTGATCCCCAGCACTGCAATAAAAAAGAAAGAAAGAAAGAAAGAAAGAAAGAAAGAAAGAAAGAAAGAAAGAAAGAAAGAAAGAAAGAAAGAAAGAAAAGAAATCCTAGCACTTGGGGAGTGTATGAGCCTGGGAGGCCACCCAGCAAGCAGGATGTCCTTCAGAGAGGCCACTGTGCAGGTGCAGCAGAAAGGTGGGGTTCCAGAAGGAGAGGTGGATCCGCAAGGCCAGAGGATGGCCACAGCTGCCTGAGTATGGGCAATGCCAGCAGTTCAGCTGACTCAGAGTAACCTGTACTTGGAGGAATGGTGGGAGGGAGGGAAGGAGAGGTAGCAGGGACTTCACTACGGAAGGCTGGAGGGACAAGCTAAGGGACTTGAACTTTCCTCTCTCTCTCCATGCCCCCTCTGCCTCTAAGTATGGAAACAACAGAACAAGATAATATATGCTAAGGTATCCTCCAATATGTTTGATCTGTAGTTGATAAAAATTAGTCGAATAAATGTTGCATAACTGTCAATACATGTTGTCTCATTCACTGACCCAAATACATGGTACACTATTTCTCACCCACACTATTCTACAAGTTTATCACTTCTTCAGTTACCTACCCCTTACCTATCAGATACATCTAGCAACTTACTCCATTCAGTTTACACACTGAATCTTTGTCCTCATGAGTGGAGATGTGCACAAAATTAATTTCTAAGGATCAAGGTATATAAGCAATAGATGAACTCAGGGCTGAAACAGTCCTATAGTTCAGCTAAAATTATTGTTTCTAATTTAATTCCCTTGTGCTCAGAGGAAATGTGTGTGACTTAAGTCCTCTTGCGTTCTTGAAGATGTGTTCTGTGGCTTAGAATACAATCTATCAGGTAAATATTCTACGTGCCCCTGGAAAGAATACGTATTCTGCTGTTGGGAAGGACACAGTCTGCAAATGGGAGGAAAAGTTGGTTCAAAGCTAATTTACACTTTCTGATTGTCTACTCATTTCATCAATTATTTAGACAATGGTATTGAAATATCTGACCAGAATTGTGATTTGTCGATTTCTCCTTTGCAGTTTTATCAGTTATTGCTACATGTTCTTAACCTACAGTTAATGGGTAGATAAACATTTAGGATCATTCTATCCTCTTGATGAATTGACTCTTTCCCATAATGAAATGAACTATTTTATCCGTGATAATAAGCTTTGCTTTGAAATCTATTTTGTCTCATTTAATAAATCCATTCCAGATTTCTTTTGACAGTATTAATACGGCATATATTTTTGCATCTTTTTCTTCTAATATATTTGTGTCTTAATATCTAAAACTGATTTTTTTTTTTTTTTTTAGGCAACACATAGTTGGATCTTGCTATTTTTTTTTTAACCAATTTGACTATTCTCCTTTTGATTAGGGTATTTAAGCCATTTACATTTAATATGTAAATGGTTATTGATATAGTTAGATTTAAGTCTCTCGTCTTGAAATTTAATTTCCATTTGTGTCACCTGTTTTGTGGCCTTTTCCCTCTTTTACTTTTATTTGATTGTATATTTCTCAAGTTTCAGTTTTACCTCCTTTGTTGGTTTATTAACTATAACTCCCCATTAGGGATGCTTTAGGGTTTCAGTGTACAGTTTTAATTAATCACAGTCTATTCAAGTGATAGCATGCTTCACACATAGTGCAAGAAACAATAGACTATTTGGGGTCATATTTCTCTGCATCTTTGCATGCTGGTAATCTTGGATTTGTTGCAAAGATTGTTCATTTTACTTGTTGGGTATAGAATTTTTTTTATTTCTGTAATATTTTTTAACTTTGCTTTGTAGTGCATTAAATTGCACACAGTTTAATCCTTGAACATTTTGCTTTTAAGGTTTATTAGGCAAGCCCAGAGTGTGACTAATTCTTCCAGAAGTGAGGCAAGACCCTTCTGAGTACTCTACCCAATTCCCGCCTGATTTGTGAGCTTTTCCATTCTAGCTGATGGGAAGAGGCACTATGCCCAGCCTGTGTGGATGCCACATACCAGTCCCTCTAACTCTGAAAGAGCTTCTTGCTGTCACGTACTCAGCCAACAACTCCAGGTAAGAGTGCCAGTATCTGGGGTTCTTGATCCTCTGCCCTACAAACCTCGCTGCCTGGTCTCCCTGGACCTGTTTGTCCTCGTCCCGGGATGTCTTCCAGGTTCCACCTGGTTTCCATCTCCCTGCACTGTGGCCTGGAAACTCTCTCCCAGCCATCAGCCCTGGCATTTGTATGGCTTAGTTTGTTTATTTTTCCAACAATCAGAAATCAGTATTTTATCGCTTAATGTTCCAGGGCCTTCAAAGTCATAGGTTTATATATTTTGCCAGCTTTTTGGTATCATTTCTGATTCTTGTTATTCCATCTTTTTTTTAGATCTGAAGGTCTTCACCAAAATTTGGGAAAGCAGTGAAAATAAAATATTTCTTAATCAGTGAAAGGATGAAAAGCCAACTTTAGAGATTGGATGGCAATGATTTCACCGACATCCTAAAGAAGACATTAAAGAATTAAATGAAGGTGTGGAGAAACCTTGGTACAATAACATTAGTAACTCATACTCCTGGGAGACTTAAAGGCTTTTCTCAGTTAATTCCGACGATGAGTTCTGGAGCTTTCTTTTTCAACCCTCATCTTTGATTGTAACTCCAAGCACAAGAAGACTCTCCGGTCCTGTTCTCCATGCCCTATTGATTTACACAACTATGAAGCAGGTTAAGAGGTTGTGGTCTGGAGGAGGTGAAAAGCTGCTGACCTCATGTCCAAACCAAGGCTCAAGGGACGTAGTTGCCTATAAAATGAAGCCATTATTGCATTCTTACTTATTTATTTAGCTGGAGATTGAACCTAGGGGTATTCTACCACTGAGCTACATCCCCAACCCTTTCTAAACTTTATTTTGAGACGGGTGTCCTGAAGTTGCCAAGGCTGGCCTTAAACTTGCTCTTGATCTTAGCCGAAAGCTGAGAAGCAACTGGCCTCAAACTCCCCATCCTCCTGCCTCAGCCTCCAGAGTCGCTGGGATTGCAGGCGTGTTCCACCACACCAAGTCCCAAGTGCTTGTCAGTACTGCTTCTCACAGCATTGCTGCCAAACCTGAAGTCCAGCCTTCCCACCAATGGCCTCTGATCCTGGGTGCTGACCCAGTGCTAACATCATATCAGGTACTGAAGGGGAAAGAAAATATCAAATACACCTCTCATTATTGGGAACTGAGGAGACCTAAGCTAGCACACATCTGTAAACCTATGGAAAACAGTCCAGCAGTGATCCCTAGATTTTCATTTCATACCAATAAGGCCCACTGGGTATCCAGTACAATGAATGAAGAGACCACCCACATCACAGCACCTGGTCATGGAATTTTCCAAACCAGGGATAAAAGGAAGATCCTAAAGGTTTTGGGAAAGATGGATCAGGGTAAGGGGGGAGCAGGAAAATGAAGTAAGAATAACTTAATCTGCATGCATTATAACCAGAAGTGAGTAGACAATGTCTGAAATCAAGAGAAGCATCATGAACTGCTATTAGTAAGAAATATAGAATTTAATAAAAAGCAAAAAGTTTAGTCACCCATAAGAGCACAAAAGAGGAGACAGGGAAGAGAAGGTTGGAGACTTTGATGTTTTTCCTTACAATTTTTCTAGTACTATATATATATATATATTTTTTTTTTTAACTTAAAACAATCATAAACATTTAATGTCTCAGTTTCTGTGGTTTGGGAATTTGGGAGAGTTTAATTTGGTAGTTCTGGCTCAGGGCCTCTCGTGAGACTGTAGTCAAGATGGAGGCTGGAGCTACAATTGTCTGAAGGCTGGACTGGAATTGGAGTACCCATCTCCAAGATGGCTCACTTTAAACAATCATGTGTGATTCTCGTATTATTTTTTATTGTGGCAAAATATACATAACATCCAACTTAGCCTATGAACCACTTTTGAGCGTACAACTGAAGTACTTTATATTATTGGGTCACTATTGTCCCCATCCATCTCCAGAACTTCTCTCTCATCTTAAGCTGAAACTCTACCCGCTGAGCAGTCACTCCCCATCCCACTCCCCTCCCCATCCCTGGGATCCACTAAGCTGCTTCTTTCTCTCTGACTTTGACTATCCCAAGTGCTTCCTATAAGCAGGATGGTACAAGGTTTATCTTTTTGTATCAGGCTGATTCCACTTAATATTATGTTTCAAAGGTTTTTTTGTTTTTTTGTTTCCCAAGTTGTAGCCCATGTCAGAGTTTTCTTCTTTCATAGGTTGAATAACATTCCGCTGTATGTTAGACCACATTGTGTTCATCTGTTCTTTTGCTGATGGACATCTTGATGGGATGTTTCCCTCTCTGGTCATGTGCACTCTGTCGCCGGGAGCTTTGGTGTGCAGTGTCTGCTTGAGTGTTTGCTTTCAATTCTTCTGGGTGTATGCTCCAAGGTACAGTTGCTGGATCAGAAGATAATTCTACGCTTAACTTCTTGAGGAACAGTTCCGATTTCTCCACATCCTGGCCAACACTTGGTATTTTGAGCGGCAGGGGTTGCTTTTGTCTGTTTGTTTTTAACCATCCTAGCAGGTGTGAAGTCCTATTTCCCGGTGATCTTGAGTTGCATTGCCCTAGTGATTGGAGATATTAAGCATCTTTTCATGAACTAATTGCTATTTGTGTATCTTTTTTTGGATAAATGGCATCCAAGGTTTTTGTCCATTTTTGAATTGGGTTGTTTATTTGTTATTTTCAGTAAAAACAAAGAAAGACAAGATGCAAATGCCAACAAATTAATTGGGTTTCAGAAAAAGCATCCTGGATGAAACCTTAGATAGGTTCTCAAAGGGGAAACAGGATACTGCCTTTTTTATGGGGGAAGGGTAGTCCGGGGGATTGAACCCATGGCTGGATTGAACCATCCCAGGCAAGGGCTCTCCCACTTGACCTACACCCCCAGGCCAAGCGTATCACTCTTAAGAAGCAAGGTTTTGAAGTTCCCGGCATGTCTGCGCAAAAGAAGAACACAGGTCATACTCTGATCTGAGTGAACCCTCTGCTTTCCTTCGTAAGACTGCCTCACATTTCCAATATTCCTCTCCTGGAAAGAAGGAAAGTCTTTCTTTTTCTTTTTTTTTTTTTTAATTTTGGATTTTATTCCCATGGCTCCTGGGACAAGCTCCTGAATTGGTCCCAGAGAGATATAGTTTCTTTTCCCCAAAGAAAATGTTGATTCACTACGAGGAAAACCCATTTTTCCAAGTAAAGCTCCTTATCTATCTCGGATACTACCTCCATATGCTTATCACCAGCCTGCGTATCTAAGCACCATTAAACATCGCTGAACACAAACGTTAGAGTGGCGGATGGGAGGGGCAGCTCAACCGGAGATTCAACCTGCATTAAGAAGCAATAGCCCTGTGATTTTCCATCCAGGGCTCAAAGGGAAGTGCCCATTTTTTCTTCTCCAGCACCTTATCTTTTGATATCCTTCCAAAAGCTTTTGGGTTTTTGTAGGAACTACATCTTATATTCTCAAAAAAAAAAAAATTACGATAGCGTAGAATAGAAGATAAGAGTACAGAGTTTGGAGCCAGAACACTTAGATATGTATTCCAGTTCAGCTGCTTGCTTATTGGGTTTTCTTGACAAATCCCTTAATCTCGCTGTATCTCAGTTTCCTCATCTATAAAATGGCACGTCCTTACAGTGGTTGCAGGGAGTATTAATTTAAATACTTGGCAGGTGTGCAATAATGCCTTGCAGATAAGAGGACTAAAACCATAGATCCATACAAAGGCATACAGGTCAATATTCATAGCAGCTTTGTTTAACAACCAAACACTGCACACAACCTAAATGTCGGTCACAACAGAAGAAATGATCTTTTAACTCATACTACTACATAAATAAATCTCAAAATAATTATACTCAATGAGAAGACATAGCCAAAAGGAGGGGGTGGGGACATATTCTGTGGTTCCTTTTAAACAAAATGCTAGAAAGATGCAAATGAATTTGTAGGAGGAAGCAGACAGTGCATGTCTGGGAGGGTCCACGGACATTGGAAAGAATACAGAGGGGCTAGAGGAGATTTGCCGGGAGGCAGTAATAGTTACGTTGGTCACCTTGACCACAGGGATGGTTTCCAGGTACACACATGTCAAGGCATATAGGATTGTATTCTTTACATATGTGCAGCTCACTTATGTTAATTATAATTTCACAAATCTCTTTTAAATTTTTAAAAATCAAAAACAATCAGTGTCTGGCCATAGAAAATTGTGTAGAAATCTGGATCTCTTTGAGATGAAGCACCCAGAGTAACACCCCTGATGGTTTCCACTGAGGAACGGGATTAGGAAGGGAGGCTAAAAAGAGGACTGTCCTCCTCTGGATTTGAATTTATTGTTTATTATTAAGAGCAAAATGGAGAAAGATACATAAAAAGACATCTGCCAAAGAGAATATACCCAAGGATAAACAACAGCAGTAGCAAAAAAAAAAAAAAAAAAAAAGAAAAAGAAAAAAAGAAAGAAAGAAAATTTAAAAGTGATGTTGCCAATCCAAGGCTTGAAACGTACAGGAATTTTCAGAACCTATGAGACGAACCCAGGGTAAGCGGGGACTGTGACATCAGTCCATCTATGCTCTCCTACTTGCCCCCCAGCCCCCACACACCCTGAGAGTCATTGAGGGCTGGTCGCCTCCAGTCCTTTAGCAGTTAAAATTAGAAAACAGTGCCAGTCTGGAAAAACGAGACCCACCCTTACTTCACAGGGAACTTGCTTTGTTTTGAGGACGGCTTGGGGTTGTGACCACCCCGACCTAGATCAGCCTTTTTTCCCTAGTCACTTAAAAACTACAACTCCCAGAAGACGTCTGGGCAGGCAGGAATGGGGGCGCACGGGGGGTGAAGCTGAGTCTGAGAGGAGTGCGGGCTCATCCCCACCCACTGCCCAAAGGTCCTTCTCCTGCACGAGCCCCTAGATGCTGGGTTGTGCAAGGAGCAAGAGTTGATCCTGAAGGAATAGCTCCTTGACGTACTCCAGCTAAGAGGAATAAGGAATAAGGAAGGAAGATCATAAAAGAGCCGGCAGAAGGCGGTGTGGTGGAGCCTCAGCAAGCTTGAGTGACAGTGCAACCCTCCAATCCCGCCAAGCCTGCAGCAACCACGCCCACACCTGTGGCCAGAACTTGCAAGGGCAGAGTCTGCTTCCACTGTGGCACCTGAACTGGGTTCAAGAGGAAATGACCGCATTAAGAATCGTCCTTGCTGTTGGGAATAATAGTCACTACACATAAGAACTCTGACTCCCTCTTTACCAGGTGCAGAAACTTCATTAAACCTAATTCCTATGGCAGTCCCCATGTCAAAAACGAGGAGCTTCAGCTATTATCTTAAAAGAAATACACCTGAAATGGTGCAGCCACTTTGGAAAAAGTTTAGCAGTTTCTGAAAAGTTTAAATGTAGAATTATCAGCTGACCCCCAAACTCCACTCTTCAGTGTATACTCAGAGGAAACTGAAAATATATGTCCATGGTAAAACTCATACACAAATGTTCATGGCAGCAATAGCTCCAAAGTGGAAACAACCCAGAAGGCCATCCACTGAGAATGGATAAACAAGAATTGATTATAATACCACGGAATATTTTTCAGTCATGAAACAGAATAAAGGACTGATACATGCTACACCATGAATAAATTTCGAAGACGTTGTTCAGTGAAAGAAACCAGACAAAAGGCCACATGGTATATGATTCATTAAAATATTATGTCCAGAATAGGAAAAACTAGAGAGAGAGAAAATAGATGTGTGGTTTCCAAGGAGGAGGAGAGGAATGGGGGTCACTGCCAACAGGAACAGGGTTGCTTTGGGGGTGAGGAAATTATTCCAGTTTTAGGTAACTGATATTTGCACAACCACGAAAATATATTAAACCCCACTAAGTCACACTATTTAAAGTGAATTTTATGAGAATTGTATCTTAATAAAGCTGTTATAAGAGAAAGATAAACCCGCAAATGTTAATATAACCGTTTTTCACAATGGCCAGTGGTATCAATTTTTGTTTCTATTTTTCCATTTTTGCCCAATTACCTTACCAACAGAAAACTCTGTAATCAGATTCTACCAAATTCCAACCCAGGTTCCTTTGGATAAACTAGGTAATCTTAGGCAAAGCATGTAATTATCCTAACATTGTTTCCTCCTATGAAATTAGGCTAATTATATTGCTTACCCCATAGATTAGTGAGAGCTCAATAAGAATGTTTCAAAACATTTTGCTCAGAGCCTAGAATCTTAGTACTAAAGAAATACCAGCTGCCATTTCTGTTACAAGGAAGAGGGAGGGTAGGAAGGGGCATGCACCTGTAAATCCCACAGCCTGGAGGGGCTGAGGGGGGATGAACACTCAAGACCAGGAGTTTGAAGCCAGCCTGGGAAACAAAGACTCTCCTAAAAAGCAAACAAAACCAAGGCAGTAAAAGAATACTAACACTAATTCCAGCTAGCACTTACATAGCACTGTTGTAAGTGCTTTGAATATTTTAACACACTTAATCCTTTAAGGTGGGGTAGATGAGCATTTGCAGTCTGCATTTTGTAGGATTGTAGGAGCAGGTAAGGAACATAGAGAGCTAGAGCAATCAGCCCAGCCTTCATGAAGTGGCCCTGGAAGAAAAGGAAGGTGGACTCTGCAGAATTCCAAGTGGGTGGTAAAAGGTAGTGAGGGTCCTGAAGATGGAAGGACAGTTGTGTGAGCAAAGAGATAGAAATATTGAAATTTGTTCAGTCTGGGTTATGAGCACTGGATATCTGCTATTATTTTCTGGACTTGTCTGCACATTTCAGCAATAATTACTAACAAAAATTTAAATATTTTAATCACTATTCTGGAAAAAGAAATAATTTTCTTTCCCATTGAGGTTGACCCTCCTATGTATACATACAAGAAACATTTGTTGATCAATAGAATGAGTAAATAAACAGTTCATTCTTTCTAAAACAAACCCTGGTGCTTAATCTTTTTGCCTTTTACTACGCCTTGAAGATTTTTTCCATATATACCCCTTTCACCAATGCATACTAGGCCATAGCAGGAATGTTCCATGATTTCTTTCTCCCCAATTTTCCTACTAAAAGGCATGTTTGCAATACTATACGTTTGTAATGTTGCGCATTGAGCAACTTTGCACAAGCTTTCTGTGTTATTCTCAAGTAGATACCAGACAGCAAAATGGGTCATAAATCCATTTTATTTTCTTCTAAAGTATATGTACTTGTGGGCTGGGCACCCAGGAGGTTTTTCCTGGCTCCTGGACCGGGAACGCCGGCCCTGATATGCCCGCTGGTCCGCGCAGGCCCAGGAGGCGCGGCGCAGTCTTCCGGGTTAGCGGATTAGGTGCGAGGGCGCCGCGACCTACTATCCTCCGGGCACGCGCTCTGGCCCCGCCTCGCGGCCCCTTTCATTGAGGAACCCCTTAGCGATCACGTGAAAGAAGCATGCCGCTCCCGTGACGTCATGCCGCTGCAGCCAATGGGAGCCTCTGTTTATGTAGGGGCTTAGGGCTGTCCACGCCCCGCTCCGCGCGCCCTAAGAGCGAGCGGCGGCGCGGCTGCAGCGCGGCAGGGAGGGCTGCGCTGGGTTCCTTTTGCAGCCGCTCTCCGCCAGCTCCCCTCGCCGTCCCGGGGGCGTCGTGCAGCTCCTCCCGGGACCGAAGCCGCCGACCATAGCGGGCACCTGGATCCACGTCCCGCCGCAGCGCCCGGAGGACATGCAGGAGAGAGAATGAGCCAGAGGGACACGTTGGTGCATCTGTTTGCTGGGGGGTACGGTCCAGACAGGGCGTGCAGCCTGGGGCCGAGGGGCAGGGGCGAGGCTGAGGAGCGGCGCGGTCTGAGGGCGGGGGACGCTCCAGCCTGGGAGTGGGGCGGGAGGCGAGGCCTGGGCGGGTGGCCCGGGATGGAGCCAGGCGGCGTTTCGGGCTGCGGAGCGGCTGAGGCGGGGGCCAGGTCCGCAGGCCTGCGTGGCCGAGGCCGACGCCGACCCCGGGATCGGACGGGGCCCCGCGGCCTTGCGGTGTGCGGGATGCGGGGCCGGTGGAGGCCCAGCCCCGGACCTCGCGGGGGTCGCCGTGCCCAGGGAGACTGGGCGGAAAGTGCGGAGGCCGAGGACAAAATGGGCGCCGGGGCCGCCTCCGCCTCGGCTCGGCGGGCGCGGGCTGAGCCTCCGCACGTCGCGCACGCCCCGCCTCGGACCTCGGGCGGCGGTTTCCGGGCCCGGCCCGGCGGGGGTGGCGCTCGGGGCGCCGGAGGGGCCGGACCGCCGCGGCCACGGCGTCCTCGCGGGTGGGAGCTGTGGGTCAGTTCTGGGCGCTTGGAATTTTCTTTCCCAGCCCTTCCCGGTTGCGATATGCAGTGCAAATCGGCAGTGCCTTTGGAGTCGGGGTTTTTTTTGGATTTTTCCCCCTGCGTGACCCAGTCCTCTTGCACACATTCACTATTTTTCTGCTGCTCAAAGGAGAAAGTGGGGTAGAGAGAGGTCAAGTACTTAGACGGTGGTTACTGCGTGTGTACAAGATTAGGACTGAGCCTGAAGTCCGAGTTCCCTGATGGCCCGCCTGGGATCTACAGCCATTTTGCTTAGTTTTCCTGTTAGGTGTGTTCTTTACAAATTATTTGGAGAATTGTAGCTATTTTTGTTTTGTTTTGATTCTTTTACCACTGAGCTACACCCCCAAGCCCCCGTCCCCTTTTTAAATTTGGGGACAAGGTCTCGCTAAATTGTTGAGGCTGGCCTTAAACTTGGGGTCCACCTGCCTCAGCTTCCCAAGTCGCTGGCATTATAGGCGTGCACCCCGCGCCCTGTCAATTATAGCAATTTTAAGTGCTAGGATTAACTTTATCCAAAATCGTTACGGTGAATTGTGTTAAGACACCTTTTTCACCTGTGTAACCATGTAAAACATCATATCCTTAAAGGCTGTCATTTGTTTCCTGATCAACCGCTTTAAGAATATTAAATATATACGCAATTTTATTCAGGTTGTCTTCGATTTGGACATGTGCACTCTATTACCATTGATGGCAATACTTTCCTTACTTGGCACACATTCATCCAACAAATATTTAATTGTATTTCAGTTACGAGCCAACCACTGTTCTGGCATAAAAACATTTTCTATTTGTGAGATCCAGGTGCTTTTCATATTTCTGAAATGTTTATTGCCAGGTAAATGTTTTTATTTATTTATGTTTTAATCCGGTAGCAGTATATATGGTCTTTAACAGTAAAGATGTCTTGTCATGCAAGTAATTGGACTCTCTCATGTAATTAGATGTGATTGTGACACCTGACAGATCTAGTTTTGGCCACTTTTGGGGGGGGGGAGGGGGATGGACGAATCCTTTGATTTTAGTTGCTTCATCTGTAAAATGAGGTTGTATTATGTGATATCTAAGACCTTTCTCTAGCTTCTAACATTTCTGTTTCTCTACACCGGGGATTCATATGTCAAGTGTTGTTAAAAATAGAGCACACTTAATATTTTAAATAAATATTTGCATTATTGCACTAATTTCCCAGTTTGTTAGGATCATCAGCCACTGTTTTTGTTAATATGTATAAGTTGAGGCCTTTCTGTTCAACTTTAGCTTTAAGAACAGGAATGGAGAAGTTTTGTAGTATTTAGATACACAGATGAGGTGTTCCCTCAATCTCCCAGCAAAGCTAACCTGTGCAGGTTATTTTCTGTTGAATGAGGTACTGGTATGTAGGAGCTGATGCAAGATAGGTGCTCAGACTTGTTCATTCCTTCTTTGCATTTCATTTGAGTTTTATGTGCATATGTGGTTGCACTGATTTCTGTTAAAACGTGCTGTAACATTTTAGAGAAATAGCATAAAAAAAGCAGGCCATCTGAATCAGCCCCTTCAAAATATGGAAAAATACTGGGGTGTAAAAAAATCACTTAGCAAAGGTCAGACAGCTTTTTCATGCACATGAAATGAGGGATAAGTAATCTTAAAAGGACCTGCCGAGTTCTGTAATGTATAAATTCAGTTCTGTAGACATCCTGGCAGTCTGTTGTGTGCTAAGCATTGTAGAAATGCAGAACAGTCTGTGTTGGTAACTTTCTTATTAATTTAAGATGTCTAATTCTTTATATGTCAAAGTTGTTTATTTAGGCAGTAGTTTTAGAATGTTCTTCATAAAGCACTAGATTTTTCTTGTCCAAATAGAAATGTATGAAGTGGAACTCATGAAATTTATTTTTACTTTTACTACCACGTGGGAAAAAGGAGAATGATCTCTTTATAAACTGTTGGCCTGGGCTGCTTTCCATACAGGTATTATTTGGCCTAAGCCTGGTTTACTTTAAAAGAATCAGTTTGGGTTGATGGGGATGGAACCTATATTATAACCTTACATGTACTAGGCAAGGGCTCTACCACTGAGCTACATGCCCAGCCTCAGGATTTTTTTTAACATGGAGCCTTTGGGTTATTTTCCTGATAATTAAAATTTATGTGTACTCAAGCATGCATTGGGATCTCAGAAAGATTTTTAATATTCTGGGAACTGTATTTTTAAATAGGAACATTTCAAACAGATTAGCACTGGACCTTGGGTCTGGGTGACATACTCACATGCATAACTCGTGCTTTTTTCAAGACACCCTTTGGTCTCATTATGCCTTTGCCAGAGTTAATATTCAGAGTTTGTAAGGTCATTGGTTAGGTTAATTGAGTTACAGAAGCATATTGTGGCAGCCTGCAAAAAATAGTATAAATACTATTTAATCTTAGCCATACTTATAATGATACTATATGTCTGTATATAAAGAGATAATACAAAATATATTTTTAAATACTTCGTGTGTTCTGTCAGCTGCATATGTCTACCAAGACGCCATTCACCATTTTTTTCCCTACTTGAGGGAGATTATCTCAGATGGGAGTGATAAACCTTCAGACTGTAAGTGGATGACTTTTTTTTTTTTTTTTTTTTTCTGTGCAGCTTTTATGACTGGGAGAACTTAATACATGTAGTTAATACTATTGCAGATCATCTGTGAAACTGCTCATTTCAGTATCATAATTCTTTTACTTATTAAATCACTATTCGATAGGAAACTCCTGTTATGATTTTTATTGTTAAATTAATTTCACCTGCTTCTTTGTATGATCAGGGAAGAATTAGTATAAAGTATAGTTAATATAGATTATTTTCACTACACTGTTCATACTTTTTTCTCCTATTCCTTTTTCCTCAATTTTTGCTACTTTTCCTGTGTCTTAGTCCATTTGAACTGTTGTAATAAAATACTGTAAACCAGGTGGTTTATAAGCAGCAAACATTTCTTTCTCATAGTCCTGGAGCCTGGATTGAGGCCCTGGTGGATTCTCCTGTCTGGGGAGGGTCTTCTTTCTTACCCCCTGTACTTTCTCATTGTGTCCTCATCTAGTGGAAGGGTCTAGCCAGCTCTCTTCTTTTATAGGGCACTAATCCCAAACATGCAGACACTGCCCTTGTTACCTAATCATCTCCCAAAGACCCAGGTAGGGTAGGATTTGAACTTGAATTTTGGGGAGACACAAACTTTCAGATATCCTTCCTTTTTTTCCTCATAAAAATATTCTTTCATTCCCACTAATAGATTAGAAAATTTAGAGGAATTGCTTATCCTGATGTAGAATGCTCTCTAAAAAACTACCCACGTAAGTGGATCAGTGCAGCACAGCGGTGTAGGTCAGGGACTCCTGAGAGTGCTCGAGACCCTCTTGGTGGTCTGAGGTGTCACAGCTGTGCACTGGAGGTGTGAGGGCAGCAGCAGGGCTGAACCAGTAGTCCTTGTAGTCTTCATCTTTGGCACATGAAATTATAAAAAAAAAAAAAAAAAAATGCCCGTGTGTTCTTGAGGAGGCAATAATTTATTAATTTTATTAAATCTTGACCCTTGTTATACATCTTTAACATTCAGTGTGATGAAAAGGGAAACAGGGAGAAAGCCTTTTCCGGCATACTCATGTGTAGTTCTATAGTTGTTTTCAGTTGCAAGCTGAATTAACCTCTTTTTTTTTCATAGAGGAAACACTTATTTAAAAGAACTATTGATGGACTGTTTGAACTTGACTCTGGCAGGTATTTTCTCAAACAGGAAGTGCTTTAAAGACAACCACTCATAGCGTTTGTTGTCAATAATAAAACTAGTCTTTTAAAACTGTTTTGAAATGAAAATTAGATTCTTAAAAATCTTGAGTTGACTCCCCCATCTCCAGAGTGACAGCTTTCTAATGCCGAAGGGTGTTTCTAATGAATAAGAATATCAATATCAATAAGATCATTTAAGGAAGTATAAATAATATGTTGATAGAACATATCAACATATGGAGACCAGCATAATCCACTTAACCAGTGTTTTTCAAATGACCAGTATGTGGTACAATGGAATCATGATCGAGTAAAAACTTGATTCATAGTATTAGACCAGTGGATTTTAATATAACTGAAAAATTTATTGACACTTCCTGTTATATTTCAGATTCTACATTGCAGCCAACCTTTACAAACCTACCATTTGTCCCATTTTGATGTCGTATCAAAGAATAAATAACTATCCAAAAAAGAGGTTTGACTTGTCCAGTAAATGGTATTATTCTTTAGAAGTGTTCAGTACTCTGGGGAAAATAGTGGAGGAGGAGAGAGGGGACGTTGGGAGTTCAGGCAGTTGAAGGAAGGGAGCGTTTGAGTCCTGTTGAGAAGAGGCCATTTGAGCAGAGTCCTGGAGGGAGGGGAACAAGTTGTGCAGAGGGACTGGGCAGTGGCCAGGACCTAAGGTATGGGCAGAGCAATGAGAGGTAGAACCTTAGGCCATTAGAGCACTTGGGCTTTTTCTACTGAAATGGAAGAAACCATTGGAAGACCTAAAGGCTGGCCCTGGCCGGGGCGTTAGAATAGCCAACCCCTGGGGCAGGGGCAGAAGTGGGGAGATGATTAGCTATTTCAGTGATCCAGATGAGAGATAATCTTACTGGATTGGAGGTAGTGGACACTGCAAGAGGTGCTTGAATTCTGTTAAACTGAAAGCAGAGATAAGATTTGACATATTGTATGAAAAGTGCAAGGGAAAGAAGATGAGAGAATAACTTCCGCGTTTTTAGTTAAGGCACCTGGAAGAAGGGAATTACTGTCAACCAGGATGGACACAATTGTAGATGGAACAGAGTTGGGAAAGGAGAGATTACTTTTAGATGTAAATCTGAGAGGTAGCAAGGCAGTTGCTTAGGTGGTTGATGTGTTTATGTCAAGTCCAGGAAAATGATCTGGACCTGAGATACATTAAGTAATCTTTGGAACATGGGTAGTGCCATAAGTTTGTATGTCATTAAGGGAATGAGTGTAGAAGATTTCAAAGAACTAACTCTGGGGACTCCAGCAAAAGAAGTCAGGAGAAGAGGAACCAATAAAGTAGACATAGAAAAGGTGACCAAGAAAATGTAGTTTTTTGAAGTACAGATGAAGCAAGCTTTCAATACCTAGGAAGCGTGAGTGATGAACTTTCAGATGTCACTGTCATTTGAGGTGATGTCTGAGAACTGTTACCACTGAATTTGACAGTTGGGCACCTTTGGTCATTTTGATGAGCTGTTTCCTTCAAGACTGATTGGAGTAAGAGAAATTGGAGGCAAGTAGACAGTTGAAATTGTCCTCAGTCTGATGGTATTTTTTCCCCAGTGAAGGCCATTTGATAAGGTTTCCTTCTTTGCTTCCAATTTTATCAGTGTTGGTAACTACTAACATGGGTCTTTGACATGAGGTCTTGATTTTGCTCTAGCATTCAAAATAGGAATAGCCTGTTCATTTTTTCCTGCATCAGAAATAATGAATGTACCTTTTTAAATACCCTTTTATTTTTAGCAAGTCATGTTAGTCTGTCAAATGATAGAAAATGTCCCTCACTCTTTCAGAAATAGGCATTTTCTTGCTGAAACACAAATTCTTAAGGGAAATTGCTTTAGTCCCTTTGTAGTATTAGTCCACAAATACACAACCAGGAAAACCATTTTTAGTAAGACTTCCTTAATGATTTTTATAGAATTTTAGAGATAGGCCACATATTACAACATCTAAAACTCCTTAAGTTTAGCTAACATTTTTTAAAAATGGTTTTTAGTTGTATGGACAAAATACCCTTATTACTTTTTCATGTGGGTGCAGAGGGTCAAACCCAGGGCCCTATGTGCTACGTGTGCTAGGCAAATGCTCCACCACCGAGCCACAACCCTGTCCCTGGCTAACATTTTAGTGAAATCTTTTAATATTATTCCATAGTTTGATTAATGCCCTAGCTAGTAAATTGCAGTGGAGGTTGCAAGCAGAAAAATGACAAAATATTTCAACCTATTTATTTTGCTTCACAAAGTTAAAACACTGCATTTGTCTGACAAAGTAGGTTTTGCTTGAAGTTAATAAAAATGAATTCCAAAGTACCTTTTTAAATACCCTCCCCCCAGTATCATGGGCCTAACCAGAAACTATTTTGTCCACTTACGAATTATTTTGCCTGCTTAAAAACAAGTTTCATGTTGCACACAAACTCACAGTTGAAGACATGTCTTGGAATCTCAGTTTTTTTCCATGACCCTCCTTTTCCTTCACAGAATGCTAACATGAGTTAGATTTCTCCCCCAGGTACAGCTATTCCAAGTTTAATGACAAAGAGAAACTGGACCCAGTAGTTCAGCGGTCTGGGGCTGTCCAGCTGATAGGGTTTTAGGTCTGCGCACCTCATTTATGGGGTCACGACTCCGGACATCATGGTTGAAGTTGTGTGCTTGTTGTCTGTGTTCAGTGAACTTTTTCCTCTTGCCTGTCCCCCACCCCAGACTGTCACCTGTGTGGGAGGGCTCTTCGCGGCCTCCAGCATGTTTCTTCCTTATGAGACCTATTGGCACAGGGTTTCTCCACCCCACCTTCTGCTGGGGATTGGATCTGCGGTGCTCTTCCTGAGTTTCATCCCAGGTGTGTTTGATCTTTGTTTGAGACAGGGTCTAGCTGCTTGCACGTGCTGTCGTCCTGCCCCCGTACAGGTGGGCCACGCTGCTCCTGCTGCACAAGGTTTTTAAACCATTTCTCCCTTATGCTGTGTTTAGCTTAAACACAACCACCCTGAGCTCTAGGGTGGACGCTGCTACTGTACTCAGGAGGCGGTGGAAGTGCTGAGCAGTGACTGCCGGCATGCCACCTGCCTTATCCCCACGTGCGGGGTGAGCGGTGGGTGGACAGGCTCCTGAAAGTCCTGCCCTGCGCAGCCGCTCCCGCAGAGGCTGAAGTGCACTGTGTTCCTGTAGTTTTTTGTTTGTTTTTGTTTTTTTGGTGGTGCTGGGGTTTGAACCCAGGGCCTTGTGCTCGCAAGCCAAGAATTCTACCAACTGAGCTGTCTCCCCAGCCCTTGAAAGTCTTCATATTTTTTAAATGTGTTATAAAATTGTTTAGTGGTAACATGTTAAACGCTTCTTAAATCATCTGTGAGGTCACTATGCAGTGCTGGATCAGAGGATGGGTGCGGGCTGCTTTAGGGCACCTGAGGTGGGCTGGTGAGTGGGAGCGGACTTGGGAGCATCCGAATTCTGGGACGCCATGTGACCACTGTTCCCACTGCAAGTCGTTGACCTTCAGGGCCTCACAAGTGGGTGATTTGTAGGTTTTTTGACCAGTCTTCTTGGTTGCAAATTTTTCCCCTTGATTCTGGATTCCTTTCAGCCTTAGTACATTCTGCTTAGTTATATCTAGCTCATTTTTAAAAACATGTTATTATGTGTGAAGAGTTTGCTTGTAAATATTGTAAAATATTTAAATTAGTATTCATTATTATGAAACTTGTGTGAGAGTGAATGAAACTAATGTTAAATATCATGGGGTTTTTTATATGGAATTTTTTTTCTATTTTTTTTTATTTTTTATTTTTGCAACGCTAGATATTGAACCCAGGCCCTACCTAGTACACGCTAGGCAAGTGCTGTACCAGTGAACTACATCCCCAGCCCTTTTTGATCTCATTTTGAGACGGGGTCTCTCAGTTGCCCAGGCTGGCCTCCAACTTGTGATCTCCTGCCTTAGCCTCCCAGGTAGCTGAGGGTGTGGGCATCACCATCACCCTGGTTCCAGTCTTTCCCTTACATATTAATTGCTTGGCTTAGGATAATTGTCCTGCCCTCATCTAATAGATTAATTTAGATAAATGGCATATGTCTAATATTTCAGTGGTGTCCTCGTCCATTTAATTGTAAAGTTGAGAATGCATTGTCCCTGCCTTTCAGTTAGTAGCACACTGATGGAAATTTTTGCATTGAATTGACCAGCCCATAAAAACACCTCTTCTCATAGTTGACACAATAAATAACAACACAGAACAGTTTTTCCCCTACCCTTCCTAATCAGTAAGGTACCAGAGAGGAAATGGTGAGACGTGATCAAGATTCTGGATTGTTTTGTGAAGTTCTGGATCAGACATTACTTACATACTGCATACATCACTTTTTCATGCAACTTCATGTGAGCTTTCATTGGGTTCCAGAAAATCAGCCACATGTTTTCCAGTTTAAACTCTGGTGATTTTGAAAATAAATAGTTGTAATTTTAAATATGTATTTAAAAATAGATGTATGCATATGGTAAGAAGAAAAAACAAAGCTGATCAAAGATAATAAATAGTACATCCCCCAGTGCTCCATCCCACTTGTGCTTCCTAGTTGAAATATAACTCTCGACCTATTTTGGAATTTTCTTTCAAGCTTCTAAATATGCTTTATTGCTTTCTCCTCCACCTCTTCCTTCCTTTCTTTAGTGGCACTAGGGACTTAACTCACAGGTGCACTTTACCACCAGGCTACAGCCCCAGCCCTTTTTATTTTTAAAGACAAGGTATTACTAATTCAGTGAGGCTGGCCTTCTGCCTTAGCCTCCACAGACTCTGGAATTAACAGGCATGTGTTGCCATGCTTGGCTCTATTACTTTTTTTTTCTCCTAATTTGTGTGTAACCTGTCAACTTTCTTTTTTAGTAGATGAGGGTTTAGTTAAGTTATATTGCACCACTGACATTTCCCCCTTCTTTCTTCCTTTGAATATATAGCTAGTTATAATGTAATGCATTTTTGTTACTAACTGAAGTCAGTGCTTATTTTCCTTGTGACAGTACAAATACTATTTACTCTAGAGCTAAATTGTGTGTTCTGTTGACTTTTTCTTTATTGAGTAACTTCATTTCCTCTCCAACCTCAGGAGATAGTTGCCCCATTTAAAAAGTTTGCTTATATACTCTAGTACTCATTCTCAAATATTTGTTTTCGTAAACATATTAGTTTATGTATCTTCTTGAAGATCTTTGTCACTCTGAAATATGGTGATGTCCTTATCCTGTTCAGCTTGGCTATTTCTAAGTCTAGCATTTCACTGTCATTTGGGGGCACTTGCTCCTGTGTTTTTTCTCGCATTCTCTTCTGTTTTAGTTTCTTTTCTTAATTTGTAGAGACTTCTTTTAGCTAGCTGCGTAAGAAAAGGGCACAAGGTAGGCAATTGCCGGAATACATCTTTGTCTGCAGGAAAGTTTTATCTGATAGTTTGCTTTTGTGTAGAATTCTTGGGTAGGTAATCATCTGCAGTCGTTGAGAAATCTGAATACTATTCTGAGATTTCCCCTTTTTTGTGTGATCTTTTGTTCTTTCTGGAAGTAAAGTCCTTGTCTGCAGTATTGTAAAGATTGCAGTAGTGCGTCTTTTTTGGGTTTTTAATTTATTTATTTATTTTGATGGTTGTCATTGTTGGGTTTTTTCTTTTCCTTTTTTTTTTCTTTTTTTTTTTTTTTTTCTTTCTTGGTACTGGGGATTGAATCCAGGTATGCTTTACCACTCAGCTACATCCCCAGCCCTTTTAGTTTTAATTTCGAGACAGGGCCTTGTTAAGTTGCCAAGGCTGGCCTTGAACTTGCCATCCTCTTGCCTCAGCCTCCCAAGTGCTTGGGTTGAAAGTGGTCACCACTGTGCCGGGCTCAACAGTGCGTCTTCTCATGGAGACCTCACTTAGCAGGTTTATGCTTCTTAACCCTGAGCTTGGAAAATTCGTGTGTTCTGTTCTTCAGAGAATAAGGCTTCTGCCCAGGAATACAGTTCTACCTGCGGAGCGTGTCCGCCCCGCCTTCTCTCCTCTCCATAGTGGAGTGCACCCGGGCATCCCGGCCGCCGCCTGCTGTTTAGGTCTTGGCTCTATCTCCACCTGCGGTACATGGTCGCCTTGATCATCAGGCTTCTCTGGGATTTGGCGTGGCAAAACCATTTGCTTCTTTTTGCCATTTCTCCCTGCAAGCCTTTCTCTTTACTAATTCCAAGTGAAATCCTGGGTCTGCTGATTTTTTTCTGGCACTCTCCAACCTGGGGGTATATTTCTTTAAACATTAAGATTTTCAGCATGGAGAGAATATAAATTAAGGAAGTTAATCCTGTTTTCATAAATAGGAATTTTAAATGACTATAGTGAAGTAATTGTTTTATTTTCTACATCAATTCTAATGACTTTGTTTTATATAATTACTTTAAAATAGCAGCACGAGAAATACCAGAATGTCACCCCTGTATTACACGTGGATTGCATTTTATAATGTGAAACTGCTTCAGGACAACCCGAGTGCTTGTGTCTACCCACTACACCAGCCCACCTCTGTACAGTCAAAATCGTCATTATGTATTTTTTTTTTTGTGGAAGTAAATATTAAGCTTATTATTACTAAATGTTTCCCATACTAAAAATATTCTGCTCCACATAGTTCATATGTTAGCGATTCCTATTATTTTTCACATAGTTTGGATTTTTTTTTTTTAGATTTATCAAGATACCGTTTACATACAATGAAATCCACCTTTTAGGTGTTACAGTTCATTGAATTTCAGCAAATCCATAAAGTCCTGTGACCACTGCTGTAATCAAAATGCAGAACGTTTGTAGAACATTCCAAGAATTCCCTCATTCCCTTGTAATCAGTTCCTTCTTTCTTCCCCACCCTGGGATAACCGCAGATCTAATTTTTGCCCCTCTCGGTTTGCCTTTTCCAGACTGTCAGAACTTTAAAGTCTTTGTGCCTGGCTTTTTTCAATTAACCCGATTCTTTGAGATGCATCCAGGTTGTTGCTTTTTACTGTAGACAGTATTCCATCATGTAGATGTACCACAGTTTATTTGTCCTTCACTGGTGGATGGACAGTTTTTAGCTGTTAAAAGCAAGGCTGCTGTGAACATTCACAGACAGGTCTTGGTGTGGACACGATCTGTTCTTTTCTTGTGGGTCAGTACCTAGGAGTGAGATGACAGTTATTTGAGAGTTACATGTTTTAACTCTAAAAAATCACCATTGAGTTTTCTCAAGTGGATGTATCATTTTGCTTTCCCGCCTGCAGTGTGTGAGAGTCTAGTTGCTCCTTGTGGGCACTCGGTTTTATCAGTTTTTTTTTTTTTTTTTTTTTTTTTTTATATTTTTTTTAGTTCTCCTGGATTTTTTATTTTATTTACTTATATGTGGTGCTGAGTATTGAACCCAAGGCCTCACACATGCCAGGCAAGTGCTCTACCACTGAACCACAGCTCCAGCCCCTTGTCAGCTTTTTAATATGAGCCATTGGTGATTGTACAGCTCACTATGCATTTACTTTGCTTTTCCCCGATGACAGCCGTCTTTACTTGCATCCATATGTATCATTGGTAAAATGTTAAACCTCTTTTTATTGGGTTGTTATCTGGTTATCCATGTTTCCGAATATAAGCATTTCATCAGGTGTATGATCTGCAAATTTCTTTTAGTCTTTAGATTATCTTTTCATTTTGGTGAAGTCCAATTTCAAAAATTTTTTTAATGATTCATTTATGCTTTCTTGGTAGTTTAATTAAGAAACCTGTTTCTCATCCAAACTAAAAAGACTTCTTCCAAGTCCTAATAGTACCTAGATTTTACATTTAATTCTCTAATCCATTTTAAATTAATTTTTAGATATGGTGTGAGGTATAAGGTCAAGTTTCATGTTATGGATGATTTTCCCCTGATCTTAGTTATTCTGTGGTGTCAGTCTTTCATTCTTTGATGAAGGGCAGACAGTTTGTTTCTATTTCTTGGTGACATCATTATGAGATATTCTTTATCTCATTTAATACATTTTTATTTGGAATTTTCTTGGAGTGATACTGCTGCCATGCCTGCTTTCCTGTTGTACTGTGTATTTCAGAGGTTGGCCGTGTACTTAATTCAGGAGGTGGATTTGTTCCGTCTGTCCCCTGGCGGGTTGCTTTGCTTGTCTCCCTGTAGTGCCCATCATGGAGGACGCATTAACCTCTGGCTCACTCGGCTTTTCTGTAGAACTCCGCTGAGTCATTGTCCTCTGTGGCTAGAAACAGTCCTCAGGGCTCCACCGGGTAGCTAATACGAAGTGCCCGCTCTTATCTTCAAAAGGAATACTTAGTCTATGGCTCACATGTCTTTTTAACATTTTGAATAATTTGTTAAGAGCTGTTGTTTTGTTGTTTTGACCATCAGTCTTTTTAAAGTGAATTTTTTTTAGCTGAGTGTACTTATCTTCCTTAGATTTCCACATTTGGACCTAACACTTACTGACTGTGAAACTTGCCTGATGTTTTTTGTAGGTGAAATATTTCTGAGTATTTTACAGTAGGAAAAAATATGTATGATTTTTCATCAGTGATTTATTCCTTGAGTTTTAAAGGATAGAAGTTTGAAAGATAGGATATACTTCAAATAATGGTCTTGGTTTCAAGAGTCATACAAGGGTAAGGAACACTAAATCAACCCCGAGGATGATGTTCAAAGGTGTGATGTGACTTACTGGTGAGTTTTAGTAAAAGCACCTGCCATTTGAAATCTTTAGCTAATCATTCTTGTTGGGTAGGTATTAAGCTTAGTTATTTTTAGCAGTTGATGGTGTTTGTATGCAGTTAAATAAATGAAACTTTAAGACATTATTAGTCTTCTAAAATCATTAAAAATTCTGAATTTCAGTCAGCTGGCCAAGCTGCAGGCGCCCAGCTGGGTGCAGCCCTGGTTAACTGAGCTGCAGCCCTGGTTAACTGAGTAGTAAGTTTCGCCCTCTGTTTTGCAGATGTGGCGGCACAGTGGGAGCTATTCTGACATGTCCGCTGGAAGTTGTGAAAACACGGCTGCAGTCATCTTCTGTGACGCTCTACGTCTCTGAAGTCCAGCTGAGCACCATGGCTGGAGCCAGTGTCAACCGCGTCGTGTCCCCGGGACCTCTCCATTGCCTAAAGTGAGCGCTCAACACTTGTGACGCTTTTAGTCTGTTTACCTGTGATTCCCACGTTTATATTCACCACGTTTTAAAAAAGTTCTTTACAAACTTAATGACAGAAATTATTCTGAATTATATTCATTAGGAATGATAATCCCTAACGGAGTAGAAGAGGTTTTACGTATTTAAAGTTGAGTTTATAACTGAAAACCTGTGTGTCTACCTTATCAACTCACTTGGATTCCATCTATTTGAACTTGGTTCAGTAGTGTTTATTTTCTAGTAACACATAAGCTCATTCAGTGTATTTACTTTTGCTACCAAAAGATTTCATCACACTTAACTTTACAAACTTGGTTGCCTAAGTACATGAATAGGTAGAATAATAAGGTGAAAATTAAGAGATATTGTTTACCTTTATTTACTATTGAAAATGAGATTGAGTGAAGTTACTTTCTGGTCTCACAATTAGGTCATTTATCACCACTGGGCTCTATAGTGAGAAGTCTGACCTCAGCTCAGGTAGTTATGCTCAGCTGCCTTTAAGAGATCTTTCTTAAGCATATGGATGATGTTTGTGAGTTGCTTCATTTACCTAGTCTGTTAACTTTGAATTAAAGTACCTCTCTTTTAGCTGGGCACAGTGGTACACACCAGTAATTTCAGCAACTTGGGAGGCAGAGGCAGGAGGATTGCAAATTTGAATCTAGCCTCACAATTTAGTAAGAACCTGTCCAAGATAAAGATTTTTTAAAAAGGCTGGGGATTTAAGTGCCCTTGGGTTCAAACCCCAGTATTAAAAAAAAAAAGAACCAAAAAAACCCCTCTTTTCTCCAGTCTCTGTTCCTTCTCACCTCTGAAACATCATTGCAGATTATATTCTCAGAAAGCTTTCTGTGACTTGGACACACCTCTGTCCTTTTTTCTGCTAGGATTATATTTATCTAGTTTGTATAGCATTTGTTTATATGGTCTGTTAAATTGTTTGTTTCAGTGTAATTCTTCTCCCCACCCCCAACCGGGTAGCAAATTTCTCAGTGTCTGGGCTCTTACCCTTTCCTTTCCAACTCTGTACTCTGTCTAGTCATTAAGACCTCTTTGTGTGGGGCATGGTGGCCCATGCCTGTAATCCTAGAGACTCAGGGATTGAGGCACGAGTTTTGCAAGTTGAAGGCCAGCCTCAGCAACATACCAAAAGTAAAATACCAAAATAAAAGTAAAAAGGACTGGGGAGGTAGCTCATTGGTAAAGCACCCCTCGTTTCAATCCCTAGGTCAAAAAAATAAAAATAAAACAATGAGGTCTTTATACAGTAAGTATTCAATATAGTAAATGTTAGCTGAGTGGAGGGAGGAGTCATAGCAGGTCAGAAACTCCGTCCACTAAAGGAGTTATCATGAGAGATTTTTGCCATAATACTTGGTGGAATGGTTGGGTATCATACTGTAGTACTAGAAATATTGTCCACTATCAAGTAAAAGACATCAAAAGCAGGAAGGAATTACACTTCTAATTAAGAATTGAATTTTCTGGTAAAGATAGCAAAATGAGAAGATTGGAGAAAGAGTAGCATGAACGTGTAAAAGTGCAGAAATCTCTTAATCTTCTAGAAAAGAATCTGAACTGAGTTCTTTTTATTTTCACTAGTAAATCTTCATTATACTATTTCATGAAAAAAAAATAACAGATTTTCATAAGTAGTGAAAAATGAACAGAAATGAATAACATAGTACAAACAGATTTAGGCTCTAGCTTTGCTATACAAAATAAACAAAGCACCAGACTTAGAATTCTTGTCTCTTGTAATTTTTGTCTCTTTCAGGGTGATCTTGGAAAAAGAAGGGCCTCGCTCCTTGTTTAGAGGATTAGGCCCCAATTTAGTGGGGGTGGCCCCTTCCAGGTAAGAAAAGTATAAATTTAGATTAAGTAGAATTATGGCAGTCTTTCTTGTTTCGAGGCATCTGGATTTAAATCATTCATATACAGTTAAATGCAGTTTTTAGTGTTTTGGGGAAATATTTTCTTTTTAAGGATTTCAGGCGCTAACCAGAACAAATTTACAAAGTACTAGTTGGTGACAGGAAGTGGTTCTGGGTGTTTGGAAAACTAACAGAATTTCAGCACTGTTAGAAATTAACAGTTATAATATAAATGCAAAGGGAATGTTCCCTAATGTAAGGTAAAAAGTATAGTATTTACTTTAAATTATGGGTGGTCTTATATTGGGGAAATAAAGAAGTATGACATAGTATACCTAGAAGTTTAAGAAACACTATGTTTGTAGATAAAGAGTTTTAAGTTTTGAAATTCCATGAATGGACCTGAGATTTGGGGGGGCGGGGTTGTATTGTATTCAAAGTTGAAAATAGTGAAGATAACATGTATATTTATATTGAATTGAATAAGAGATGTTAAATTAGTAATGTTTGCTAAAAAATCTATAAAAGCTAGCTGCTATGTATTAAGTTCTCCTAGGACAGTAATTATACCCTCTTAGTAACCTTTAGGAGTTGGAAGAATGGGGATTGAAAAATCTATGCAGGGCTGGGGAGATAGCTCAGTTGGCAGAGTGCTTGCCTGTCAAACACGAGGCCCTGGGTTCGATCCCCAGCACCGCAAAAAAAGAAAAATCTATGCAGAGTTGAGGCAGTAAATTTTGTGATAAGTATTGGTAGTTACTTTTGAATTTAACTAAACCAGCTTGTACATCTTTAAAATTTTGTCTTTAAGAAAAATTATATCTAAGGGTATAATTTGACTATATCTTTTCAATTTTTTCTGCTTCAGATGCTATCTGATTCTGTACCACACCTAAAGTTAGTGCTCTTTCTGGATTATACACATAGGAGTTAAGCTTCAAAGAAACAAGATGGCTTAGTAGAATCAGAGAGCTAGAAAGGGGTCAGGGCTTATAACAGGGTTGAAGAAAGGAAGAGGAAGTCTAAAACAAAATTTGTGCTGCGTTGAAGGACAGTAAGAGATGCCTACAGTGAAGGAGGAGCAGTAAAGGGAGATTCTGACAGAATCAAGGTGGATATCAGTGTGGGGTTACAGTGACCATCTAAAAGGATAAGCAGATTGCACCAGGTGGAGGTGCAAAGGACCTCTTAGTGAGATAGTTGTGAAGCAGTCTTTGCACCAAGTCCAAAAGACAATAAATAAAGGAATTTAGCAGTAAGAAAGAAGATGGGGAATTTTTTTTTTTTAAACTTCAGTGACAAACCAAACAAATGGTTCCATTTCCTATTAAAGAAGCCATAAACACCTGGAATATTACTTTTATCATTTTTCTGATGCCTTTTTATCTTAGGTTGTTGACTTCTTTCATGATGGAAGACGTACAAAGTTCCTACTTAGAGCATGGATACCCAGCTCTCTGAATCCAAATCTTGTACCAGATTCAGGTCTAATTACTTAATGAGTTTCAACTTTTTATAAGTGCTTTTATTTCTAGGAAATTATTTAGTATTTTGCATCCTTCTTGTAAAAATGAAAAAAAAAAATTTAGAGCATAGAGTTTGATTTTCCATCTTAAACACATTGTCTCTTACCCCAGGGCCCTTCCCACTCACACACTCTCCTCCTAGGTAACCACCATTAACAGACGTTTGCTGTGTAACTTCCCAGTGGTTTTTCTGGGTTATCATATGCATTAAAACATATGTATACTTAAATGCATAATTATCCTTTATATAAGTTGAATTCATACTGTTTAATTCTTGTTGAAGCTCTTTATGTGTTATGTGGGTGATTTTTCTTTTCATTGTATATTTTGACTACCTCATTAATAAGCATTCCCTCAGAGATGCATATTAAGATTATTTTCAGATTTTAATATGAAAAACAGTGTTTTGGAGCCAGGTACAGTGTTGCACACCTCTAAACCATATTACTCATAAGGCCAAGGCGGGAATACTACTCATTTGCCTTCTAAAAAGGCATACCATATTTTTATTCACAATGAATATTTTTATTCTCAAATGAATTAGTTGTTTTTTATCCACAATCTTATCAATTCTGGCTACTGTCCATCTTAATACTTGCCAGATGAGCTAAAAATTATTTTTTGCCATTTTAATATATCCTTGTTTAATTTTTGATGCAGCAACACCCTCATTCTTAGAACTAGACATTTCCTAACTCTACTATGTGTATTCATACCTATTTGCCTGTGTGTATTCATACGTATTTTCTCATTAGGATATCTTTTTTTAAATTTATTTCTAGGAATGCATTGTTCTGCTTCACAATTTGATATCAAGTGTATCTGTTTCTTCTTCCTCATAAAGTAGAATGTTTCTTTTTTAAGTTGTTAATTTCCCTTTTTCCTTAAACACATTATAAAAGACAACAGTGAAACTTTCCATTTGCTCTTTGTGTATTCTTTATTGGATAGATATTTAGGATTGTTGAGAAATAGGATTTAGGAAATAGAAAGCAAATAATTCTACGCCCCAAAAGTTAAACAGTGGGGATGTAAAAAGTCAAAGTATCTTTATGCAAAATATTTACAAATTTAACAGAATGTTCACAAACATTGGCAAACACATCCTAACTTGTGTGTGATTGCATTTGTTGGAATTGTTTTGTGGGGCTGGGATCTAGCTCAATGTAGAGTTCATGACTAGCCTTTGTGAGGTCCTAGATTCAGTCCACAGCACAAAAAATACAAAGGAAAAAAAAAAAGAATACTGTGAACTACTCTGTACATTAAAATGGTTTAGCAAGTACTTTAATTAATTGGACCAGCTCTCCTCTCCCCTCCAAAAAGTCGTGTGTTTGAGTGCTCATGTGATACACAGCTCATTTAGGTGTACTTTCTTGCGCCTTAGCTTTGCACAAACTTCACAATCATACTTACACATGGGGTTTCCAAGCATAAAAATCTCGTGCAGATATTTTTGTTCCCGTTAGTCAATTTTTAAGTAGTGTCAAAGCGCTGGGTACAGGGTTGTTTGGGGATGGAAGCTAGGAACTTCGCATTGGAGTTCGTGTTTCTTTTTTTAATAAGTCAATACAAAAAGTACTGAAGGGAATTCATGGAAAACTGTTATCAGTCTGATGTTACATGAGAATGTGGCTAATACTTTGCTTTTAGATTTTTCCATTCTGAAATTATGAAGATAAACTTACATTTAAATTTAAGAATTAGGCAACATGCTTATTGATAAATTTAAATCTTTATTTTAGAGCAATATACTTTGCTGCTTATTCAAACTCCAAGGAAAAGTTGAATGGCGTGTTTGATCCTGATTCTACCCAGGTACACATGATTTCAGCTGCAGTGGCAGGTATGAATGTATAATACTAAAAGACTAAAAACTGTCTGAAACTCAGAGACTTAGTACTGAATTTTGATGAGTTTATATTGAAAAGTTAAGATGATTAGTGTGCTTTTATTGATTAGCATGTGCAAGGATGATTTCTATGTTTATTTATTAAACAGATTTGATCAGGTACATGTAAAATTTGTTGTAAGTTGGCATTTTTGCCTTTAGGACTTTAAGTGATAAGATAAAGATAGTATAATGTTTATATTGCCTTGTAGTCTACTGAATGTTTAGTGATTACTTCAACAATTTTAAGATTCCAACTCTGATTCACTATAAGTTACAGAGCCGTAATTTACTCTTTTCTCCTCAATTTCTGTTAGTGCCTTTCCCCTTTTTGCTGCATGTTTTGGCTTCTGTCTGAAATGTGCCGGCAATTCTTGGTAAAGTATTCATTTTGTCCTGTGCTCAAATGCTGAAATTTTTGTGAGTGATGTTTATAATTCAAGCAGTTATTATAAAGTGTGTATTTTTAAAAATATATTTATCATCCCACATAAATGAGACTAGATAGCACCAGGAATGTAGACACTGGCTGTGTGTACATGCTTGTTCTAGAAATGTTTCCAGGAACTCTTCCGTCTTCATTGATTCTGTATTAAAACAGCTTGTCCCAGGTCTGTGCATTGCCTTAAAAATAAACTCTGGGAGATTGGTTTGACCAATCTAGTTCTGGAATCATTTGCTTCCATGCATGTTAGACAAAGCCATGAAGTTTGGTTCTGAATACAAGTTCTCTATAGTTTTCTGAGATTTGTTGCATATTTAACCATATTTCATATTTCCAAATTATGCTTTGATGTTATGAAGTGAACTATAGCCACTTTTATCAGCTGATGATCAATAAATTGAGTGTCATTTATGTGCTTAATAATGAGTGCCTTAAACTGTTAACCATTTTCTGTTTAGAAATAAATTGGATCAATTTGAACTACATATTTAATCAACTAAGTGTAAGTTTGAAATACTAATTTCTGAAAGGTTGATAGCCTTTACCATATAATAAATCTAGCATATACCTACAAATTGTTTTCAAGACTTTTCATATTTAGCAACTGTTGATTGACTCATTGAAGTTTAAAAGCTGGAAGGGATAACAATATTAAAATCAAGATATTGAATATTCTGATGTAACAGTAAGGAGATCTTGGGCAAGATAGGTAATTTATGTGAGCCTCTTGACCTCATCTGTGGAGTGAGTATTGATGTAGATAGATTTGGATTTTGAAAATTACTTCTTTTATTTGGTATGATAAAGATTATCTAGTTACAACTAGAATTATTTTTTAATGTACTTTTTACAGATATTGAATATGGATATGATTTTTGCCCCTGCAAATTTGGGCATAAGGTAAAAGTAGCAATGACAAACCTAATAACTTTTGGGTTAGGTTAAGAATATATTTCTGGATTACCAGTATGTATGATTTTCATTTTTAACTCCAGAAAATTATAAAGAAATGTTAAAATGTTGCCTTTTTGAAAGATTTGAAATCAAGTAGATAAACATTGTTTTAGGTTGAGAATGTTTACAATATAATCAGTATTACAAATTTAGAGTTTCAGAATATCTTTATTCTCACTGAGCATCTTCATTAAAATATCTCATCAGAATTTACTATTATTGTATTATATCACATTGAAAAAAAATTTCAGTAAAATCGTCATTTTGTATTTTTGTCTCAGATGGGTACAAATATTAACTCAGGTTGTTTTTAACTATACAGGAATACTGTTTCCCACTTGAATTCCTTGCATTTTAGCAAATAATAATCATGCTTGTTCAGAGATTATTGCACTATACACTTACTGTGTAAATTGAAAATATATCTTATATTTGTTTGCTGTTACATTGTTCTGAGAATCATGCTTCCAGAGTTTCCTGGCACTATTTGTGAGCGTTAACATTTTAGCTTTACAGTTGTAGGGTTTTTATACATAACTGCATGCTGAGTGTTCAGTGCAGACTCATTGAGTAGCCTTTTGCCCCCTGCGTTCTTAAAATCATCTGGACCAGAGTGCTCTTTCTTCAGGATCGTTTTTAGAGGCCTAACTCTGAATGATTTGGGGGTGTGAAATACTTAGAGATAGTCATGTGAAAAAACAGTTTTTCTAAATTGGCTATTCAAGGGGGAAAAAAATGCTAACCTTGTCACTTTTTGTATCAAAAATGCACTAAAAATAGATAATTCAGCATTTTTCCTGGAAATTTTTGCAACACCAATTAGCATACATGTTAAAAGATTTTAGTAAGGCACTATGCACACAATTTTTCTTCTAAGTAACCTCTGAATTCATTTTCAACAACGCAAACTTAATTTAGGTAACATTTAGATACTAAAACTTTATTAAAAGGTCAAAGTGAGTCTTTTCATTTGTTACAGTGTTACAGGTGAATGCTATAAGAATTTTTTAAGTCTCTAAAATATACCTATAAGTTTTCATGTACTTAAAATTTTCCAATTATGAGCATATTTAATCACACTAAGTAATGTTGACTTTTTTTTAATGTTTTACCTACTATTTTCCCCCCACATAAGACCTTTGTCAGACTAAGTTTATCTTAGCTATTAAGGATAGCTGTCTTATGTCTGTGTGTTTTGAATGTCCCTCTGTATACACCTAAGTAAGCATGTACGTGTATACAAAAAAATTGTATTGAATTTCTTCCTTTATAGTAAATTTCTTAAATTACTCAATTATTAAATTTTTTTATATGGCATACTTATCGCACATAAGTATGGATGTGCAATATTACTGGCTATATATATGCATACTTGATATATATAGATGGCACTATAAATTTAAATGAAATGAATTCTGATTTTTATTATGTCATTCATATAGATGGTATTTAAATATAATCATGTTTTCTACATAGCTAGTGGGTTTATTTGCTTATAGTGTACTGTTCAAAATAAATTTTTCTATTTGGCTTACAGTTCATTCTAAAGGTTTTGTTTTTACTCGTTAAATACAAATTTTGTCTTGCATATATAAAATATTTTTAAATAATATTTGTCCATGGCAGTTTATTTAGCCAAATGGATATTTGGACAGATACTTTGTCTGTTTATTTGTAAACATTTTTCCTGTTTTCTGTTTTGTAGAACACAAGAAATTAAGTACAAAATATTCCATAAGTATGGATGTGCAATATTACTGGCTAGAGTGCAAAAAGTGAAAGGTACTATTGTAGCAGCATATACTTTATTTTATAAAAAATACATATATATATAAAGTTCCAAAATTTAGTTAGTTGAATATTCTGGTGGGATTTTATTTTCATTTAAGATTTACTAAATAGGTTGATTGTTAAAAGAATAGAAATTGTGTTTCCAGCTCTTAATCAGGGTCAATGGTAATGGTAGGAAAATAGAATGTGGCAGTCCCCTCTGAATATTTGGTTTTAGATTCCCCATTGACAAGGTTAGCATTTTTTCTTATAAGGCAAAAATTGTTTTTTTTTTAGGTAAGTATTTGGATTCAAACTGCTGCAGATGGTAGGATTTTCAGTACTCGGTACATTTTTATAAAATGACCCATTTTGATAATTTCTTTCGGGTTTTTTGTTTTTTAACTTTCTCCAAAAGGTTAGCTCTCACAGTAAATATTTCTCAAATCCTTCCAGTGGGATTCAATTTGTACACATGTTTCTGATGAGGTCACTGCTTGTTGTTATGATACAGAAAAGCCTGTGTCTATTTTAGGCATTTACTGTACATTTCTCCCGAGAAAAGAGTGAGATCGTGTCATCTCATGCTCCCCATCCGCAGGTCACTTCCTGTAGAAATATGGACTAACTTAAACCTCGTGAGTACTGATCTGAGCATCTCTTGCAGCCTCTAGTATAAGAAACACACCCTGGGATTTTATAATAGCTGTGAAATGAATAGAAGGCGGGAAATGAATTTTTATTTCCTGAATTTGTGTGTGCATTATTGAATACTTTATAAAAATATAATTCATATCCCTTAATAATCCTTCTAGAAGGAAGAATGGGGTACGTTTCAGTCATCATGTTATCCTGGGGTCTTTAGCTTGGCTTAACAGCCCTGACCTCCAAAGAATTTGATAACAGTATATATTCATGGTTGTAAATGATATCATAACACCCTATAACTTTAGATAAAATAGTTCACTTGCTTAGCATAACATTTAAAGTGCTTTTCATTCTCTTGTCTGTCAAACTTGGCTTACTGTTCTTCTGCAAAAATAGTGATCTTAATACCATGACTTTCCAGATAAATGCAGAATACAGTATTTGGGATCTTAGCTGTTTTAGTTTTAATTTACTTATAAAAAATAATTTTTATAAGGTTCTCTTAGGACAGTACATGAGTTTTGTTCGTATAGACATTAATTGAAATAAAATTAAGTACTGAAAATGCAATACTACAGGTATCACTCACTTAATGAAATAACATTTTCAGCATATTTACTGTATGTGAAATTTATCTGGCTTTTAACTGATGTACACTATCAAATGGAATTTTATATGTAGGAACGTGTTTTTGAAATTGCATTTAAAAAACTTTCTTAGACTATCTAATAAACCACTAATCACACAACTAATTGTATGGCCACTGTATTGACACTTTGCTTTAACTAACTTGAGCAGAACTAATCCCTCATAACCTAAAAAATGGATCCCTCCTACAGTCTTAAGTCTATTTTAATGTTTTACCAGATGCTCCAAATTAATATTAGTGTATTATCAAAATGTCACAAAGCTAAAATGCAAAATAAGAAATAATAGGCAATTTTAAGTTTCAGGACTCCATTCCCAGTTGTCTTTGTATGTGCTTATCTTAGAAATGGTAGGAAGATTGTTTTGTTCTGTCTGGCCATATGTAATTCTAAGTTAATAGTAAACTTTTGTTTTCTTCCATTTGTTTCATTTCTTGAATTAATAGATTTCATTTTTCTAGATTCATTTAGCCTAGTAATGTCTATTTAGTTTATTAAAGTATTTTTGGTTAAGAAGTAATAGGATAAAAAAAAAAAAAAAAAAGAAGTAATAGGATAAAACTCAAATACCTACCAGTTTTAAAACTGGTCAAGGATCAGTAACTAAAAGCCTGTGGGTTATGCCTAGATTCTTTAAAGAATTCATTCCAATTATTGGGAGAATTGAGTTAGAATAATTATGTAGTAAGTATAGCTTACTAATGTAGTCATTATTAAGGGATCAGATAATATTTTCTTGCCTAAATTTTAATATGATCTGTTACATGGGTTCATTTGTGTCTGGAAATGAATTTTTAGTTAAGTGAGAAATACCTGTTGTTTGCTTTCTGACATTGTCTACTAATATGCACAGAGAATAATTTAAAAGTATAATTTTGAGCCCTCAAATTTTTAATTCATAGTAATATTTATAAGTATTACATATATACATATGTACATGGGTGCTTTTTTTTTTTTTTCCCAGTCTAAAATTGAAGAAATTCATGACTTGGAAAGTATTATGGGCAAAAACTTGGGTACTGAGTTTATATATTTAGAATAGACCTTTTACTTAAAATTTTTGGTGTTCATCTTTTCGAATAAAATATAATGAATTAAACGAAAAATTTTACCTAGGCTGTTGAGTTTTCTAAATTCAATATAAGACTTCCCAGTTTTAGGCTTTTAAAGTTTAATAAGCAGGTAGTTTTTTTTAATTTAAAATTACTACAGAATGATTAATAAAAACCATTGTGAGTAATGTAGAATATTCTGTTGATTTTTGCTGCTGAACAGGTTTTCACTTAAGGACCCTTAATCTACTTAGCTAATATAAATATTTAAGAAAAAAGAATAAAATTCTTACTTCAGAAGTAAGAATCATTAAATTGGGGTTTGATCAGAATATTGATGTTTGATTGCTTGAAAATTATAGTTTGAATATCTTTAGTTTAAATTTTTCACTTAGAAAAATGAGGTTCAAAAGAAGAAAAAAATACCAAACAACTTTCTTCTCAGTTAAGCCAGGCCATGCAAGACAAATATTTAAACTAGTCTGATTCATATTTTTCTTTTCTTTCCTTTCACCAAGAATATATTTATGAAAAGAACCTCTTACTGAAAAATGTCTGTGGCAACACTGTTCAACTTTAAATTTTTATTATTGTAATACTGACTGATGTTTCTAAAATTATTGGTCCCATTCTAGTTTTATGTTTATGTATGTAATATTAAAAACAATTAAGAGAAATGGAGACTATATAATTCTTACAAATTACTAAAGGAGTTATTCAACTAAATTTTATTCCAGTTACCTTCTTATTTAAGTAGGTTTAATTGGAATGTTCCTTTGTGTAACATCTGGCTATTTCTACAGTGTTAAAACAGTGTATTAAGGGAGGAGTACAATTTGAGTTAGCTATTCTCTAATATAGATGGGAAAAGAACCTTATAAGTTCAAATTTAGTTTTGTAAACAGTTTAGTAAAATGATTTTGCATATGTAGGTGTACCCATAGTAACTTTGAAAGCCAAGAGCAGTTTATAATTGGTTCTGCCTTATGTAATATTAATTTAAAAACAAATTGTTCCTAAGTATTTTACAGCATTTTTGTTCTTGAAAGTACTTATTTTTAAGTGTGTGAAATATAGTGCCATTTTTCTAGAAATAATGTGCTCAACCTACTAGCATTTGATAGAAAATAGTAAAACAGTTAAGATCCTTAGATATATTTCTCATCTAAGTTTTCATTGAATTTAAAGGCCAGTTGAATAAATGTAGCTTGATGTAAGTAGCTCTGCAGTATTTGCACATATTATCTTAAATGTAAACACAAAATATGAACACCCTGTTTGGTGTAGATGAAGCAATCTTTATAAGTGCCCATCAAGATTGCAGTTTGTGTGCTGCTGTTTTTCCAAAACTAGGAAGATGGCAAGGAAAAAATACACACAAGCCCAGAAGCTTACCGACCCACCGAGCTTATTTTACTACCTAGAATTGAACCACCTTAGGGGCCACCCTTCTGTGTAATAGTTACTACTTAATACTTTAGTGTTAAAGTAACTTAGAGCTACTTTCTACCCTGACTTTCTTCAGTGTCTCTAAAAGCGAAAGGGAAGTTCCGATTTGTAACTTTGAACTTTTGAGTTTCCTGTGTGTTTTAAATGTATGAAAAGTAGATCTGTCCTATTAACCCTAACAGAAACCTTACCTCTGTCATACCATTATTTTAACAGTATTAGTAAGTATGTTCGTAGAAAGTATTCATGGGGTCAAACAAGTCTTTTCTGTTATATAAATAAAAATATTAGTAAACAAATGCCATTTATGTAGAACTCATTTTGAATGTAGTGATCTGTGACAAGAATCACACCCCCACATAGCAGTTCCAGAGTGCATGCTTTGTAGCCTAGAATAACGTTTCTGTGTGTTTGTCTGTGGGAATGGGTTTCTTCCTTCAGTTTAGGGAGTAGACAGCGCAGGCATTCTGGATAGATTGGGAGAGCACTTTACGTACAGATTTTGCTCTTAAAAGAATCTTTTAGTTTAGGTCAGAATTTGAGACTATGTAGATTGGAAGGACAGATATTCATGGTTATATGAATTTGTAAAAGTGTAACACATATCAATTAATAATTAAATATTTATAGACATTTTCTATAATTATAGAGTCATAATTAAAGAACCTTAAAGTTAATCGTGTCTTCATTTACTGGAGTTCATTTTAAACATGTTTGTTTAGGTTTTACTGCAATCACTGCAACCAACCCCATTTGGCTTATAAAGACTCGGTTACAGCTTGATGCAAGGTATGTTAATTCTTTAAAATAAAATTAAAGTGTATTTAATCTTTTCTACAAATTTACATCAGTAAGATTTCAGTGCTAGTCATTTTGCTGTTTTTTGTTTTTTTTTTTTTCCTCATTGCCTTTTGCTGTTGAACTCTTTGATGGGGAGGCACCAAGGATTAAACTAAGGAGCACTCTACCACTGAGCCACATCCCCAGTATTTTATTTAGAGACAGGGTCTCGTTGAGTTGCTTAGCACCTTGCTTTTGCTGAGGCTGGCTTTGAACTCAAGATCCTCCTGTCTCAGCCTCTTGAGCTGCTGGGATTGCTGTTGAACTTTTTATTTTGTTTTGTTGCATATTGAAACTTAAGTCCACTGTCAGAAGCAAAAGTCCTTCTTCCTTCAGTCACACTAAGGAAATTGCATCGGGAACAGAACCAAATAAATGCTTAATGACACTACAGGTTCTCATTCATGTTCCCTGGGATACTGACAGGCCATTGCCTTTAAATGATTAGAGGGCGTTTGGTCCTCACCCTGTCACTTCTTGGGGAGGGTCTGGGTGGAGATGGAACGCCACTGCACAGTTTGCTTCAGTGCGCGTCATCAGAGAAGCCTCATCGTGGTTGTGTTGTCAGATGCAACACATTCGGCTTACTTGGAACTGGAATTCATTTCAGTGTGAGTGCGTTTTTTGGTTTTTCATTTTCTTTCTTTTCTTTTTGGACTTGTTTTGTTTTCATCTTGAGCTGTAGTCAGTGTCTGGTTCCTGTTAGAGTTTGTGGGTTATCCCCACTACCTGAAGTCCAGTGAAGAGGGTGTGAAACTGTAGAATCAATGGAGTTTATTTTGCATTCAATGAAATAAATGATTTACATGTTATCCATCTAATATGACAAATTTGGGATGAGATAAGAAACACAGAAGATGACATTTTCAAAATTCTGATTTCCTTTCATGAGTTAAAGAGCATTCTTAAATAGATTGGCATATTTTTACTCTATTTCATTTACTTTATTTAAAAATACCTCTTCAGTGTCAACATTTTCTCTTTTTCCTTTCAGGAACCGCGGGGAAAAGCGAATGGGTGCTTTTGAATGTGTTGGTAAAGTGTATCGGACAGATGGACTTAGAGGATTTTATAGGGGCATGTCTGCTTCATACGCTGGCATATCGGAGACTGTTATCCATTTTGTTATTTATGAAAGTATAAAGCAAAAACTACTGGAATGTAAAACTGCTTCTGTGATGGAAAATGGTGACGAGTCAGTGAAAGAAGCATCAGATTTTGTGGGAATGATGCTGGCTGCTGCCACCTCGAAAACTTGCGCCACAACCATAGCATATCCACACGGTAAGAGGAGGAGTTGAGCATCCGCGCGTAGAAGGCTAGAAACGCTTTCCCACGCCAGCCAGGACGTGCGGTGTCACTGCATTACAGTACGACAGAATGCAGTGCTTGGGGTTTATGGCAGGACCGAAGCCCGAGGCTGCGGGTGTGGGTGGGTACGGGCCATTGGGCAGGAGTCTGGAGTCAACCCTGCTCCAGCTCCGGAGGCAGGTGGCACCCGCACCCAGCCCCAGGGAGGTGTCTTTGGGCAAGAGTACGACTTTCCAAAAGAGTATGTATAGGTACTGCATAGATACTCGTCACTACTGAGTTACTGCTGACCATCACAGAAGTCATCCAGGGTACTTAATCCTAAATTGAGGCATGCTAGGACGCAACCAAGATTGTCCTTGTTTTGTAATGGGAAACTGAGAAAAGAAATGTAGGTGTTAAGAACTTGCCCATGTGACATCAGTAGTGGATCCCAAATCTGAATTGAAGTCTCTAATCCAGTTACCAAGCTTTTTACATTAAGTATATATTAATAATTTAATATGTAAGTATATATTAATGGGTATAATTAATGATTTTTTGTTATTGCTAATGGCTTATTTGTTAATTTATTATATATTAATGATTCATTACTAATAATATGCTTTATTAAGTATATTAATGATTTGTAAGTTTTATGATATTAGCCTGCTTCATTAATAGCTAAAGAAAACAAATTAGGAATTTGTGACATGCCGAGAATTTTTATGTAGCTTTTTTGTTTTACTCACCTGTAGCCTCTGGTTTTTGGGGTATGAAAGGTTTTCTCCTCTTACTTTTAACATAAGTTCAGGTGACAAGAAGGGGTACAGTGGACTTAAGCTTATAATTGGCATGACTTTTAAGAGACAGCAGAAAATTTCAAATAAATGTCTGCATTTATAGTTGACAGTTTTAGGCTGTTTTTCCCCTGGTCAACCGGGAGTATTTTGTTCGGGTAAAAAGAACTGAGAAATAAGGAATGGAGAAAGAGCAGTGTGGTTCTTAATAAGACACTCTAAATTCTTGCCCCAGCGGTACCCCCAGTTGGCTAAAACCTCTTAGTAGGTTCACTTTCTCACCAATTAAAGAAAAATTGTATTAAGTGTTCTTTAAAGTTCATTCAGCTGTTACAACGTTACAGTTTTTGCCTTACTCACTTCCCAGACTAGGCCTCAGAGCTGGCAGCTCATGTTTTAGACATTTTGAGCTTCTTTGTCCTCATGATGTTCTAGATTGGTATATGTGTACTGTTTGAATAGGTTTGATTCTATTTCCTCTTTGTACTCCTTTGTTAAATCTTTTGTTTCTCACTGGTATCTTTCTGTATTCTCTTAACTCCATCTCCTATCATTCTTCACACGTTCATCCTTAAGTGTGTATCTGTTTACCTAGTGTACAACTGATACTTGGCGTAGGTGATTTTAGCTGTTAGGAACTTGGTATTCCTATAATGTGACTTGTTTCAGTAAGCTACACATTAGAAGTCGGTATCCTGAGAATGGGAAGTGGGATGTACTCAGTATGATAAGGGTGTAAAGATACAGTAATATCTAAATAAAATGATTCTCCTTTCCTAAACAGAAGTTGTAAGAACAAGACTACGTGAAGAGGGAACAAAGTACAGATCTTTTTTTCAGACACTGTCTTTGCTTGTTCAAGAAGAAGGTTATGGATCTCTGTACCGCGGTCTAACAACCCATCTGGTGAGACAGATTCCAAACACAGCCATTATGATGGCCACCTATGAATTGGTGGTCTACCTACTCAATGGATAGCAGCAAAGGCTGCCGCGCCAGAGAGAAGGAAGACCAAAAAGATAACACGGACCATGGAGTAGCGAGGCCAGCGTGGTGGACAGAAGGAAAGTAGTTGGGAACATGGAACTATGCCCATGCAGAAGTTCGGTTGTAGGAGTTAAGGTGGTATCCGTGCCACATCACTTAGTGTCTCAGTAATGGGAAACATCCTCAGCCACCTTAAAGGAAATGCCTTTAGAAGCACTCCTTAAAATTGCCATTTTCTCTACCATGTCCACAGATACAGTTGTGTTTTGTTGATAATGGCATTCAGAATATAGTGTCATTGTTCCATGAGCATTTTTTTAATCTTATAAACAAAGCCATCCCTAAATTATACTGTATAACTATCCAAAGATTGTATTTGACAGTCATAAATTTCTAACTTGTGGCATTTAATTCCTGTAATACTGTAGAATAATAATAATAGGTAGCTCCTGAGTATGTTCCCATTTTCCTGAAAGGACCTGGCACAGTATTTTAAATTCACCTCTTTGGCATCAGTAGTTAACTGTTATTGACAGCCAATGAAATTGTGTCTAAATATCTTGTGTACTTCTAACATGGAGATGTTTTGGTTTCCACAACTAACGGGTGCTTGATGTTGAGCATAATGTGGACTTCAGATTGTTAGCATATCAAACTCATAATAGTTTGACGAATAAACTAGTAAAACATTAATTCTTGGCCATTTCAGTGACTTAAATGTGTCTTTGAATCTTATCTAATTTTATGGTACATGAATGAATGCAAATGTCTTCAGTAATTTACTAGCTATGGATTTGAATTATCTGTCACCCATTTATCATGCCTAAGTATCATTTACTTAAACAGAAAATTTTACTACTTCTGAATCTTTGCCTACTTGCTATCACATTAAGAATTCAGACATTTGAATTATTTCCAGATCTGTATAGATCCAATTTACTTGTAGAGAAAATGGTAATTTTCAGTTTTGCCCTTAGTTTTTTTTTTAAAGGAGATATTAAGGTGTGGGACAGTATAAATATTGTAGAAGAGGAGCCCTCTGATTCAGAAGGTGATGATCTTAATTGACTTAGAGTTTATAAATGAGCAGTTACTTTTGATGGAATTTATTCTGTCCTATTTTGTCAAATGATCTATCATAGAAAGATTCAGTTAGAGTTAAATGTGCTGACAGGATGTAACTTTTAACTTACTATTGAGTAACCTGCACCTTTTACTACTTTAAACGTACTCTGTGTCTGACCCTTATGAGATGTTTGCTGTTATACAACATCAGGGAACTTTGCCTATGGATGTTGCTATACTGGCCTATAAAACTTCTGCAGTTAAACTCCAGTGTGGTACTCATTTCATTACACCTTAACTTTACATTTTGTGCAATGGCTTTATCTTAAGAATGACTCCTTATGAATGTACTTTGTGGCCTTGGGGGTGGGAGGTGAGAGGAGAGAATTTCATGTTAAGTTTTTGTGTTTTGTTTTTTGTTTTTTTTTTTTTAATACTGGTCATGTATTAGAAACAGTGTTCATAACATTTTTCTGGGCTTTTGTTTTGAAGGGCTCACAACGTGTTTAAGCATTCTTTGTACCCGATAGTGCCACAACATGGAGAAGCAGCATGTCATTACAAGTTTTTTCTGCTGTCACCAGTGAAGCTCTCTTGAATTCCCCCACCTTAACTTTGTGTAATCAGCAGTAACTGGATGTTTCTGAGGTGCTCAGTTGGAATTTAAAATATTCCAATCTATTTGGAGACCAAAGGCAAATTCAGTTTTGTTACTTTTTTTATTTAACATCTTTTAGTTTCTGCTTTGACATTTATTGTGAGAAACATAGCAAGCCCCCCCTCAAAAAAAAAAAAAAAAAAAAAAAACCCACCAGGTTTCTAACTTGAATCTGTAGAGAAGGTCTCATTCCATAACGTTTGCCTTTTTGGTGCCATTTGTGCTGCCTCATACAGTGCCATTTGCCTGTGAAGATGCATAAATACTATGTTGAATGTAGGACACACACTCCCTAGTCTTACTGATTCAGTGCCCACAAAGGAAGAGGACATGAAAACCAGCAGCTAAGGAACATCTCATTTTGTTGTAGCAAATTGGTAACAAGTGTCCTTCGAGAATGGTAGTCTGTTTATATTTAGCAAGCAAAACTTACTTCGACCTTTTGTGCATTATGTTCAGCTTTTAAAGCAAGTATTATGTATGTACTAGAAGGAAAAGATTTTGAAGTCCTAGACTACATTTGTGCAACAACTAAAAAGGAGAAACGAAGTCTGTTTTTTCCCCCCAAGTACATTTCTGCCATAGTTTACATTATGACAGATCATTAAAAAAAAAAAAAAAAAACTATATATGAAAGTTACATAAACAAGTTGATTTTTCAATTGATTCTAACATTTATCAAAGCATTGGACTTTTAAAAACTTACTTTTTGTTTTTTTGTTTTTTCCATCTGTTTTCTATCAGATAACTTTTAAAACTTTGGTATGGAGATTGTCAGCACTCCGCAGTGGTATGTGTTACTACAGAATCTCCTCAGAAAGTTGAACTGAGCCTCGTTCAGTTCAGGTAGTAGGTGCTGAAAGCTTCCACTCAAAGCAGCCACTCCCAGAAATGGTTTCCTACGTTCCACAGTCCAAATCCGAGGCCACCGTGCCACTGCTGTGGTTGTGGATGCCATACAGTGCTTTCTACCACGAAGCCTCTGTCTTGGTTCTGATTATGTTAATGTGGTAGAACCAAGCTTCCTAGAATAGACCCAAATTGATTAGTAATTTGAAACCAAAATAGAATGTCATGAGGTTGTTTAATCCAGTCTTGTCTCAAATCTACCATGCACTGTGGAGTAGCATTATTTTAGGACCAACTGAATTGGGGTTCAGAATAATAAATTAGTCCCTCTTCCAGAGTCCCTTGTGCCTGTCTCTAGTTGACATGCTCTTCTCCCCAAACAGAGTAATTGTAGAGACCCTTTGGGGCTGACGAATACTATAGGAGAAAAAGACTGACTACTAATCATGAGTTTAACATTCCTAGAATATGGACATTTCTGAATGGTGTAAATTGAAAGGAATTTTAATATATAAAATACAACATGCTTTCTGTCCTTGAATCTCTCATGCTCTTATATTTCCCATTAGTCTGTACATTGATTTTTTTTGCTACTCCTTTAGGAACTGAAAATTCTGGTCCTACTCAGTTATGTTAATGAACTTTTTGAACGTACCCTAGTGTATGTGAAGAATTAAGTATGACCTGTCCGTCATAGCTAACACATCAACTTTTAAAGAGTTGGTAACTTTTGCCCAATTATGTGAGTTTTGCTCTTCTTTCATTTCTGTACATGGCTGTAAATTATGTGCATATATTCTGTATTTATGTTAACTAGCTTTTACATGAATTGTTAAAATTTTAAAAATTAAAGTATGCTTATGAAATTGTGGTGCCTTTGTTTCTGTAATGTAGCTTTGTGTTGGGTATAGTCACACAGAACCGCGTGTTCCTAGGACTGGCCTTTGTAGAACCCAAGCGCACTGTCATTTCCAAGTGAGACTCACATTCAACAACCCTTTTTTTTCTCCTGAGGCACCTTCTGTCTGCTAGACCTGAGACCTTCGTGAATCAAGAGCTCAGATAACCCAGTTCCCTCGTGGTCTGGTGAGAATCTCTCTTCTTAAATATTTTCCACAGATTTACTGACCTTTAAGTTCAGTACTTTTCATGTATCAAAACAGATTCCATTTACAGAGAAAATTTGAGAAATTGGAATCTAATTAGATTATTAGATTTACACCCCTAGATTGTATCTTTTTTGTTGTTGTTGTTGTTGTTTAATTCCAGCTTTTAGGAAAGCTAAAGTGAGAATTTGTTAGAGTAAGCCAATGAGTCCATATGTTAGGTTGAAATAAAACTGACGCAGATCAGGGGGCTCCTAGTGCTTCCCCCTCTTACATTTTATCATACTGTCTTGTTCTTTTTTCGGATTCCCTGAATTGTACCTAACAAACATTACTCAGTCTTACAAGGAAGGGCACGTTTCCTGTCTCAGGAAGTTTAAGCGTTGGTTCTTGGTGGTGCTGTGCACAGTGCTGCCTGAGGTCGCTCGGCCTGGCCCCAGCCTGGTTGACGTCTGCGTGTGTTCATTACGAAATGACCTGTAACAGGAAGGATCTGTGAGCTCATGGTTTTTTTTCACAGTTTAGTTGTGACATCTGTACAACTCATAAAACAGGGCAAGCAAGCAAAGTAAAAGTAGGAAAATGATGTCCCTTTCTCCCTTTTCGTACGCACAGACCAGCTGACTGTCTGGATATGTGTTGACTACCTCGCAGTTTCTATTTGTAGAGTGTGTGTCACAGGTTTGGTGTGATTTCCTAACAGCCTGTGGGTGGGTACAGAGGGGGTATCAATCACAACTGGACTTGCACGTGGGAACTGAAATCCTCGTCGTGTGCGCTGTTATTCATTGGTACTGAAGACAACGTGGGGCCATGTTTTTAAAACTTCATTTGAAGGAGGATCCGTAGGAATTGACAGAATGAAAACAGGCTAGGGAGTGAGAAGTGGAGCTGAAAATGTGAAGCGGGTCAGTAGGAACTGTCTTGGGACCTACCTGTAGAGACCTTGATAATGTGCGACACCACCAGGAACCACCAGCATGTCCCCCCGAGGGTAAAAAGTGACATCATGGAAAGTCAGCCTCAGCAAATATAGGGCTGTTTTACATAAGGGAATCTAGCTCTTGGTTTTTATAGAGGTTAGTTCTAGAAGGATCTGAAGAGGCTGCAAGGGGAAATAGCATTTTAACTGCTTCAAAGTGATCTTTTATGACAGACATTCTACAGGCTGATGACAGAAGGGCATTCTTGTGGAAGCGAAGATCAGCGTGTTTTAATGGCCCAGGTTGGGAGAAATAACGTTTTCCTTTATTCTTCGCTTTGAATTGACTCAAAAAGTAACTTACTTGAGATTCTTGAAAGCAGGAGTAGACTTAGGATCAAACCTAGTCTCAACTGAGCTCATCATGTCCAGCTTAATGGTTTAGCGTCGGGCCCGTTTCTCTTCTCCAGGGCCTTGTGCTTCCAAAGCACCTCCTATTTCTCAAGTCTTTCTTGGTCAAGGATAAAGAGCCCATTTTCTTCAGCCACTACTCTTGAATCTTAGCTTCTTCAGCCAGATCTCTGTGTGGACTTCCTTGACTTGCGAGTCCAGGTTATTTGGTCTGCGCTTTCTTGAATTGCAGTCTCACTTTTTTTTTTTTTCCTTCCTCACCCCAAAAGTGTGTGCTTAGGGCAAATGGATATCAATACAAATGAACCGTCACCTCACCAAAGACAGATCCTAGGCCTAAAGATAAGGAGAAAATTGCAAACCCTGTAGAAGAAAAATAACATCTTTGTAGGCAAAAAAACACTTTCCCTAATAGGGAAAAAGGTAAAGTTTTTTTTTTTTTTTTTAATTAAAAAAATCTCACAGGGTACATTGGGGCACGCCTATTATTCCAGCAAGTGGGAGGCTGAGGCAGGAGGATTACAAATTTGAGGCCAGCCACAGTAACTAAGTGAAGCCCAAAGTAACTTAGCAAGATCCTGTTTCAAAAAGGGCTGGAGATGTAACTCAATGGTAAAGTACCCCTGGCTTCAATCCCAGTACCAAGAAAAAAAAAAAAAAAACACCTTTCTGTAAGTAAGCAGAACCTCTCAGGAATTTGCATAATCCCTGACAACTGCATCTCAGAGCATACTGCTGAGGCATTGTTCACAAAAGACTCCTTAAGGACCCCCTCCCCTTACCCTAAGCCCAAACTTAGGGACTGAACGTGGTTAGGATAGGGCTGCTGGGGTAGATATCCCAGAGACATTGTTGATCCTGGGCTGAAGAGAAGAGTTGCCTCCTGAGGAGCTTGAGGGATGAGGGATGAGGATTCTTGTGTGCAGACGAAGAATCAAATCCTTAGAGGAAAAGTTTCCAAGGTGGGCCAGGCGTCACCTGGTGTTGACCTCATAAGAGCAGCCCCTAGGAGGGATCACCAGGAAAAGACAGATGTGTACCTTCTAGGACAAGCTTCTGGAATTGTCAGATAAAATACAAACTAGCTGTGATTATGAAGATGATTGTGCTGTTCTGATTGGAGTTACAGAGTAAATGAAGAGAATTCTCAGCTTTGATGAGGCACATGAATCTGTAGCTCTGAAATCCACACATCCTAAGCAGCAGTAAAACCTGCCTATGGACACTGACTATAGTGCATCACACACCAAAGCGAAGATCAGGGTTTCTACCACCTATAGGACGGTCTAGGAATAAGGAGAGAAAAAAGAAATCTCAGGAAAATAAAACGAGGAATCTACTACCTGTAGAAGCACACCAAAGGAAATTTTGAATGATAAGCCTAAGAAGAAATGTAGTACTAGATCAAAGGCCTAAGATGCAAGGGGTGGGGGGATGGTAAGTTGGGTAGACAAATGAAAAGGTGATTTGCCATAGAAAAGTAACAACAGCAGGATTTTTAAAAACAAGGTAGTATACCATGTATTGAAATTTTTCTGAAGGAAGAAATAGAGAAAAATGGAATTATCTAAATGTTCTACAGAACGTGTGTTATTCAGGGTGTAAACTTTAAAAATGTTAAGTATCCATATTGAGGTAAGTAGGATAGCCACCAAAGAACAAAGATAGTAAACTTTCATACTTGTAGGCGAGGAATATGTGGAAATTCTTTTATAAGAATCAATTCAAAAGAAAATCAGGCTGAGTGCAGTGACACACACCTGTAGTCCCAGAGGCTGAGAAGGCTGAGGCAGGAGGATCGTGAGTTCAAAGCCAGCCTCAGCAAAAGCGAGACTCTAAGCAACTCAGTGAGACCCTGCCTCTAAAATACAAAATCGGGCTGGGGATGTGGCTCAGTGGTCAAGTGCCCCTGAATTCAATCCCCAGTACCCTCCTGCCCCCCAAAGAGTCAGACCTATGAAACAGCATGAAACAAAATAGTTTGAAATCCAAGCAAAATGGAACTGGACCCAATGTCCTGACTGGAAAGAATGTCAGACTGGATTCTGAAACTACAAAACCCAGAAAAGCTGTGTGAGAGACGTGGCTGACTCCTAAGAACCGTTAAGAGAAGGGGAAGGGGTGAGGCATGAAAGTACGACCAAGGGAAACGGATGTGACGGTATTCCCACCAGACAGAAATAGTGTTCTAGTGTCCCTAGAATTCCAGGTCACCTCATAATGATGAAAGGGTTGTTTCACCATAGATATAACAGCTTCGCAATTTTCATACATTTTTTTTAAAAAGTCCCCCATATAAAGAGCCAATATTGAAATGGAAAAGAAAGAAAATCTGCAGTAAGAGTGGATTTTAATGAACTCAAATTGATAGGACAAGCAAACAAAAATAGAAAGGACATAGATTTCAAAACCAATGAAATGAAAAACTGCAGAGAACACCATATTCAACCACTGCAGAACGTGTTCTTTCTCAAGCATACAAAGAATATTTATGAAAACTGACCCTACCAATCTCAACAGATGAAAAAATAATTTACTGAGTGCATTACTGTACACAGTTCCAAAGCTACCTAGGTTTGTTTTTCTCCATTCTCTTCAGTTTGGTTACTTTAAGCAACCCAACAGAGACAGAGATAGATTAGAAATAAAAGGAGAGAAAGATAGAGCTTGCAAACTCTAAACTATGAAAAAGCCCAGTGGCTATAATAATTTCAGAGAAAGCAGATCGCTCCTTCTCATAGAAAAAACTTACATTTTAAAGTAGAAATAGACAAATCCCTAGCTTTTGAAGATGATAACACTGTCTTAATAACTGATAAGCAGACAAAATCAGTGAAGATCGAGAAGATGTGAGTAATGTTGTCAACCAACTGGATCTATCTGGCATTTATACAGCAATAAGAGCAGAAAATGTATCTTTAAAACATGATGTACTTACCGAGACAGACCATACATTATGTCCTAATTCCCAGTAAATTTTAAAAGATTTATATCGTAGAGTAATGGTCTCCATCGAAAGCGAAATATTAGTAATAGCAGAAAGATACCAGGAATAACCCCTCACAGCTACTCTGAAGTTGAATGATGTATTTCTAATTAACCGATGGATCAAAGAAGAAATCACAAGATAGGTTAGAAAATATTTTGAACTAAATGGTAGTGAAAACACCATATCAAAATGTGTGGAATGCAAATAATCATGTGCTCTAAAGCAAAATGAATAGTTTGGTTAAAATAAGAACGGTATGAAAATCAAAGATCTAAATATCCACCTTAAAAGAAGTTAGAAAAAGAAGGCCAAATTATATTCCTAAATTTAAAAAAAAGGAAGTAAGCAGTCAACGAAATAGAAAATGAAACACATCCATAACACCAAAAGCTGACTCTTTGAAAGGTCCATAAAATGATAAAACTCTCACTAGGGGCTGGGGCTGGGGCTCGGAGCTAGAGCGCTTGCCCCGCAAGTAGGAGGCACTGGGTTCCATCCTCAGCACCGCATAAAAATAAATCAATAAAACAAAGGTATCGTGTCCATCTACAACTAAAAATATTCTTTAAAAAAAAAAAAAACTCTAGGTTAATAAGTAGAATAAGCTCACATTAGTGCTGTCAGAAGTAAAGCAGGGACATCCTGTAAGGACGACCGATGCTAAAAAGATAAAAAAATTTCTGCTAATAAACGCGACAACTTAGAGGAAAGGACTTGAAGCAGGGGTCCTCGAGCCGCAGCTCCCGGCCCAGCTCAGCTCCCCTCTTCCTGCCTTCGGAAAGCAGCTTGGGGCCCAGGGGGGTGCTCCCGGCGAGGAGCGCCTAGGAGGAAGGTCGGCGAGGCACCCTAAACCCCAACACCGTGGACGGGCTGGGAGCTGCGAGTCCATCTCCCGTGTCCATTCTGGATTTCACTCACGCTCAGCCGCACTCCTGCTGGTCTCTGGTCCACAGGGTAGCGGGGCCAAGTCTGCCTACTGTACCCTGAAATCAGTACAGGTCGCCTGCATTTGTCCAGCCACCACCAAAATGGAGCGGGAACACCGAGAGAGGCCTTTGGGGACCTCCTGGGTGGTGCTGTGTTCCTCCCTGCTCTCCTTGTGCAAGAGAAGCCCTAGCTCCCTCTTAATAATTAGGACCCCTCCTCCTAATAAGATGATGACTCTTCCTCTTGCCTGCTGGCTTCTAGACACAAAGTGCTTCAAGTGCCACCGTAGCAGAGGCAGCTTATAGTTCAAGTGGGCTCTTGCTTTTATCTACTGGCAGTAGTGTTCCTCCCCCTGCGGACCAGGACCTCTAAATTTGCAGAACTGCAAGATGCAACTCAGCAGCTGGAAGTAGTAAGGGGACTCAGCTTTGTGGACCCATGTATTCTAATCGGGATGCAGAACAGTCTTTGGTTTGTATACAACATCCTGGAACATAGTGTCCCATCTTGTCACCTGTGAACTGGAGCTTCGGTTGTGCCTTCAAGGGGCCACTGCAATGCCCCTTGAAGCCAGAGCTTTTGATGGTGCATTGTATGATACTGCTAGGGAATCCCACGATCAAAGGCCAAATCCCACACTCCTTCTCTGAAATCTTTGTAAGTCTCAGGTGGAGATGCTGATGAGGCTTTGCAGGAGGGAGAGGTAAAACCACACCTGAAATATGTGTCTAGTTCTGTTAGAACAAATTGCTGGGCCTTCTCAAGTACAAGAGACCATATACCGTCAGCATCTCCTTAACAGTGGTGCCATGCAGGTACTTGGCATTGGTCTCAGCTACTGGAAGGCTGACCACTAGGTGGCAGCAGTAGCCAGAGCAGTTTCCTTAGGTGGGAGACCTGGCAGTTGGCCCAGGCAGAGCCTGGGCCCTGCTGCTGTGGTTCTTTGGTTACTGTGCCTGTTGTCAGCACTAGGGTAAGGATTTAAAATTTTCAGGCGTATCAACCCAGATGAGCCCATCACATGGGCCAGAGCCCCGTTCTTTCCCAGTCACACCCCGACCTGGGCATTGCAGACCTATTCGGGTTGGGAGTTTAATTTTGAAGCCTGGCTATTCTGAGGATTAACTCCTGAAATGACCCTCAGTTTTCTTGCCCTTTCCTGCAAAAATGAGCCCTTCTTTGGAGCCTGCCAAGGAAGCTCTTTGGCTTTCTGATGCCTGTTAATCACTCAGCCTTTCTCAACTCTTTCTGGACGTCAGAGAGCTTAGTTACTGTGGAGGCATTGATCCCTGTGTGGACCAGGTCTTGCTCCCTTTTCTT